>NC_141726.1:5150000-5750000 GCF_971803275.1 Cyanistes caeruleus | reverse complement strand
CCTGCCAAGTGACAATCCTGGTGTGCCTGTCACATCCCCCCCAGGCCGCTTGAACCTTGTCCTGGGAGTCTCAGCAGCTCCCCAGTGATGGAAACCTCGGCTGAAGCCACCAAGTAACTCTGAACGAGGCTCCTCCGCCTGCTCTGCCCTTCCAGAGCAGCCAATTCACCAGTGAAGCACCACTCCCAGGGATTCCTGGAACAGGGAATGCCAGAGATGCCGGATCTTTCACTGGAAGACAAAACCCGTCCAGCAGGTTCCCTGCAAGTCCCAGCCTCGGAGCTTTCTGCTCCACTGAGCTTTGAGCAAACCCCGTGTGTGATCCAGCTGTGCTGGAGCTGCAGCAGCTCTCCCCCGGCCTGGGATCACTGTGACAGCCTCAGCTCAGGTTCAGCCGCTCCTCGCAGCTGGCAGGAGCTGAACTCTTAATTAATGTTTCCATTAGTTCCGTCCCCAGCACCCGATATCCCTCAGCTCCAGTCCTGCTGCTTGATGAGTCATTTCAGCTATTCATTAAAATCCTCCGAGGTCACGGCCAGGCCATGTTTGTTTACACCCCACCTTCCTGGCACCCTGTGCTCTGCTCTGCTCTCCCTCCTGGCCTGGGCAGCTCTGGGAGCTCCTGGCAGTTTCATTCACAGCCCGGCCCTGCCAGCCCAGCCCCGCTGCTTCCCCCAGGAATTCTGCTCTGGCACTGCTGGCACGGCAGGAAGAGGCCCCAGGACATTCCCTGTGACATTCCCTGAGACATTCCCTGTGACATTCCCTGAGACATTCCCTGAGACATTCCCTGAGACATTCCCTGTGACATTCCCTGAGACATTCCCTGTGACATTCCCTGAGACATTCCCTGAGACATTCCCTGTGACATTCCCTGAGACATTCCCTGAGACATTCCCTGTGACATTCCCTGAGACATTCCCTGTGACATTCCCTGTGACATTCCCTGAGACATTCCCTGAGACATTCCCTGTGACATTCCCTGTGACATTCCCTGTGACATTCCCTGAGACATTCCCTGAGACATTCCCTGTGACATTCCCTGAGACATTCCCTGTGACATTCCCTGAGACATTCCCTGCCTTGCTGCCATTTGTCCCCCCCTCCTGCCATCCCTCCCACGCACAAACCCACATGGATCTGGAGCAGGGCCAGCTCCACGCTCTGGGAACTCAAAGCCAAGGTTCCCCCCCCCGGGGACTCTGCCAGAGGGAAACTCCCGGTGTCCAGCAGGGAATTCCCAGTTCCTCCAGCCCTGATCTCTGGGAACACCTCTGGGTGCTGAGGGATGTGAAGGGCAGGCCTGGGAAGCTGTGGCAACAGGAGCTGCAGCTCTGCAGCCTCGGGAAGGGGAGGATGGGGTGGCACGGTGCAATCCTCCCCGCTCCCAGGGCTCTGCAGGGGTTAATTCAGAACAGGCTGAAATGAAGAGTGAAATGCCAACAGGTTGTGAGGTGTGCAGGGAGAGCAAACCACGTCTGTGGGACAGCACAGCCCTTCAGCCAAATGAGGAAACGGCTCCAAAATGTCCCCCTGTTGTCCACAGGTTCCCAAACAGGGAATTTATTCCTGTCCAGGTGATTCCCTGGGGTCAGGATGTGTGGGGCCGGGAAGAGCAGCATCCAGCAGGACTCCACACTCCCCAGGGCTCTGCAGCCTGGAGCTGGGCTGACAGAGCAACTTCTGTCCTGCCCTACACGCCCAGGGCCGCAGAGGAAGAAAAGGAAAGTGAAAGAGGAGCAGGGACACGCTGAGTGATTCAGCATAAAGCACCAGAGCCACCAGCCAGGCTTCAGTGCTGCCTCTGCACATTCCCAGCCCTGGGAGCCTGGAGCGGGGAGAGAGCCCTGTCACAGCAGGACCCAAACCTGCACAGTTTGGGGAAAGAGCCCTGCAAATTCCTTTGAACTTCCTGAAGCAGGAGCTCAGCCCAGAAAGCAGAGCCAGGCCCTGCACAAACACCACGTGAGCTAAAACAAAACAAAAACTGATGTGGCACCTAACCCGCTCTGACACACACCTAGAGCTACAGCAAGCCTCCAGTGGCTTCCTAAAACTCTCTCAGCTCTCTCCAAATAAACTCCAAATGCTCTCAACATCTTTGTTCCACTGCCTCAGGGGGGCAAGAAAGAGGCTTTGGGAAGAAAGTGGGGTTAGATTTGTGGTTTAGTTCGAGCAGAACTCAGACCCCACTTTGGACAGGGGTTTGGTCTCATGGCACAAAAGCCACTTTATCTTGCAGAACACAGCAAGGCTGAAGCTCTGCTGGGGCAGGTTTCCTGACCAGTGACAGGACATGATTTAGTTCTTTACAAAACCCCCCCTGCAGCTGAAAGGAGAGAGAAATGTGGTGCCCAGCAGAGCACTGGGAGAAGCCCAGTGTCACTGAAGGGCTCAGCAGGGCTGGGACACAACTGCACTGTAGTCAACAGAAGTTCATTATTCCACTCCTCGGGAGCCAGACAAAGATGGTGCCAGGTTTCAGATCCAAAAAAGGCTTTTTTTTTTTTTTTTTGCAAACATTATAGGAACTTCAAAGCAGACCAAGTTTTTATTTCACCTACATGAGCAGGCTCCTGACCAGAAAAAGCATCTGAAGTTTTTTAGTTATAAGACAAACTGGAAAACTCAAGCTTAAAGAAGAGTTGGCAAATTCAGCAGCAATTCAAGCAATGAAGTCAATGCAAATGAGACAGAAAGGATCAGACTTTCCAAAGACTAAAAAGTACAACGTGCATGGCTGGCCTGGATGTCTTTTCTTTTTTTTGTTTAACAAATCTGAATTGAGAATTATGCTGAAATATTCAGAAACAGGAGCATCCCATCAAATCTGAAACAACAGCAAGGGTTCATTTTAAAGGGCTCAGTTCCTGAAGCACCCAGCCTGTTGTAAGCCTCCAGTGCTCTGTCACAGAGCCTCAAATCCTCCCTGGCCCCTGCTGGGGGAGCAGGAATTCCTGAGGAAGGTGAGTGCACAGCCACATCCAGCCTTGCCACTGGCACAGTCCAAACCAGCACAGCTTTGGCAGAGGGCTCCCAAAGAGGAGCAGTAACAAGGGCTGCTGCTGGAATCACCTTGCAGGGAAGCTCCAGAGCTCTCCCCACACATTCTCAGCAGGCAGAGATGCAGCAGCAAGCACAGAGGGTGTGTGTGGGTGTGGGTGTGTGGGTGTGGGTGTCTGTGCACGTTTTTAGGTTTTCCTTTTTCTCAAGCTCAGTCCAGAGCTGAACTATCCCAAGAAGCTCAACTCACTCCCAGTTTTGTCCTTTCCCACATCACCAGAGCGTTTTCATTCCACACAGCCACAGGACAGGAGGGGCTTTTGTGGCAGCTTGGACCAGCCTGGCCCACACACAGCACCAGAGACCCTCCTGCTCACACATCCACTGCACACCCCAAAGCAGGCTCTGGCCTCACCTGGAGATGGAGGTTGGATCTTGGTCTGGGACTTCTTTGAATCAGCAGCTGCAAAGATGTCTGGAGGGGGGTCCTCGCCCCTCTCGATCTTGCACTCGAAGGCGTACAGACACTGGATGTACTGCTTCTTCAGCGAGCTGGCCGCGCTGCTCGATGTGCCCACGTTCAGGTTGGTGGCCAGCTCACGCCACTTCTTGTTTTTGTTGACCTGCACAACCAAACAGGAGTCTCTGAACTCCAAATCCCAGCTGTACCTCCTCCGAGAGGAGCTCAGCCCGTCCCAGCTCGCACAAAGGGTGCAGTGAGGGCTGAGCAGAGCAGCCCCAAAACCACTGAACTCCCTTCTTCACCTACAGAAAACTTTTCAGATTTATAGGGACAGACTGCAAATCAAATTAGTCACGAGGTCAGCTGACAGCCAGGTGCAAAGACAAAGACAGTGTCACCAATCTTTGCACTGGACAAAGCAGGGAACAAGGGCTTGGATTGGATCTGGCCACAGACTGTTCTCACCCAGACAAAGGGAGAGCAGACATCTGGCTCACTTAGAGGGCCCTGGGTTCTATTTACAGAAACAAATCAGAGATAAAATGTGGCTGAATGGAAATTCATGGCTCACATCTGGCCAGAGAGCTGATTTTTGTGCTGTGGGCAGCTGTGTCCCCTGGCTGGGGTCACTGACCTGAGTCAACCCCCCGATCTCCTTGACGGAGATGTAGAGCCTGTACAGGTCCAGGGGCTTCCTGCCCACGGCTGGCAGGTTGGTCATGCCCATGGCCTTCTCCTCGGTGAAGGCCAGGTAACGATCCACCCACAGCTTCCTCTCGGGCTCCCCGCCCAGCTCATACAGTTTGGTGATCTTCTCGTTGGTTGTGGTAGAGGAACTGGACTTCTGGGAGAAGGAAAGAGAGATCAGGACTGAGCAGCACAACAGCAGCTCCTCCGTGTCCCAGGTGGCATCCCAGCCCTGCTCCTCCCCAGGCCCCTCATGCTGCCCCTGTCTCTTGTGTCTTTCACCACCTGGAGCAGAGGCAGAGATGGCTCTGGCATTCCAAATCCTTATTTAAATACGAGCTCCTGAACTAGACATGTTCCTCAAACCTGCTGATGTTCCAGGTGAACCCCAGACCCAAAACTGAGTGTGTTCATGGCTCATGGGATGATCCTTCCACAGCACAGAGCAGGACAGAGCAGCCCTGATTTGTGGCCAAGAGCCCTCAAGTCCTCTTTTGCCATAAAAAGAGAGGCAGATGCCAGAGACAGGAGCAGAAGTGAGAGAGCTCCTGGATCTGCTTGCTGCTGGCACAGGGATCAAACCTGCTGAGCATCTGTTTTCCTTCAGGTAGAAAAGGAGACCAGGGGCTCAGAAACTGCTTTTTTTGGTGGTTCTTTTGAAACTGGTAGCAGCAATGCAAAGAAAAACACTCCCTGAAGAACTTGTTTGCCTCCCTCTTCTGGCTTTAATACAGGATTAGTGAGAGGTTTGTTTGTGAAACAACTGCAACACTTTAGTTACCACGTCCCAGCTGAGAGCTAACTCGCTCCAGGCCCACTCCACCAACAAACTCAGGTTTGTTTACGCTGCTTTTGGCAGTTTCACTGTGGCAGGTAATAATTCCTAATACTGAATTTGTTTTCCAGGTGAAATCCACGACTCCCATAGGACTGGGAAACGCTCCCCTCCATTTCTCACACTGTTCAATCCAAGCCAACACACAGCACATGGCTTTATTTCCCTGGATGCTGAAGAGGATGGGAGTCAATAAAAACAAAACCCAGAACATTTTACCTTTGACTTGGATTCTGCTTTGGGCGTCCCATCTGCCTTGTTGTTCATTTTAGTTGCAGGTGTTAATTTGACATCCCCGAGTCCCATCATTTCAGGGCTTGCTGCCATCCCTGGGAAATGAAAGGAATCTTTAAAAACACTGATTTTCCTCCCAGTGCAATGAAATGAGTGTAATCCTGAAGCTCTGGCTTACCTGCAGAGTTGTTGGCCATGTTTCCCCCCATGGGGTAGGGTGGGCCCTGGGGGTTTATCATGCCAGCCATGCTGTTAATCCCCTGCCCGTAAGGAGGTCCAGTGCCCATCATTCCCCCCTGATTCATGTTGGGATAACCAGGAGGCCTGGAGGAAGAAACAGACACTTACTCCACATATTAAGCACTAGGATATTGCCTTCTGAGGAAGCAGCTTTGCTAAAAGAAACCTAAAAAGGACATGGAGAAGTCACTTGCCCCAAACCATTTTTCCAAGGGAAGAACAACGATCAGGTGCTCTTGTAAAGCTCAGTACCCAGAGCCCAAGTCACGCTCAGGAGAAAAGAGGATGCAAACCCTTTGGCAAGTGGGACTTGATCTCTGGACATTTTCACCCTTCATCTTGTTCTACATCCACAAACTGAGCCTCATTTCAGTTGTTAAATTGCCTTTAGCCTGCAGCCCTGGGCAGTGGAGTGAGAATACAGGATTTACAATCATGGAATGTCCTGGGTTGGAAGCAGTGTTTCCCAGGTACTGCAACCTTCCCACACAACTCTGGCTCCAGCTTCTTCCTTCAAGGGACAGCCATGGGTGCCTTTATTGGGGATTGGGAAGTTGGCAGCCACAGGTAAAAGCAGGAGGTTGCAGGAGCAGCCCTCAGGTGAAGATAAAGAGCAGTGTCCAGTCGAACAAATATATCCAGCAGTTCTGGGGGAACCCAATTTAAGAGCATGTTCATGGCTCCCATGGTATTCTGGTAGGCCACACACACCTACCCTGAAATGGGCAATAAGGGAAAATACCACCACAGAAAACAGTTCAAAGTTCAGAGCTGAATTCCAGCTCCTTTCCCACAGCTGCTCATCAAGGCCCTAAAAGGAAGAAGCTCCTCACACTGGACAAGCAATGCCTTGGATCACACACAGCTGGGTGGCTGCTGGGTTTAGGGGCTGCAGCGTCTCCAAGGCACCCAGGGAACGGAAGACCAGAGAGCAAAATGCAAAAACAACTGAAGGGATCTCAGAATTAAGTAATTTCACCTATAAACATGAAAAAATTCCCTAAGCGTGTCATAAATTATGTACAGAGCGCTGGAATGGTTTGGGTTGGACAGATCCTAAAGAAAGAAAGATCCTGTTCTACCCCTGCCATGGCAGGGCCACCTCCCACCATCCCAGGCTGCTCCCAGCCCCTTCCAGCCTGGCCTTGGGCACTGCTGGGGATGGGGCAGCCACAGCTGCTCTGGGCATCCCAACACACAGGCTTTCCTCTCTTCCTTTGTAACACTGGAGAATCAACCCTCCAGGAAGGAAAAAAAACCCTTCAGGAAGGAAAAAATTCCTCCAGGAAGGAAAAAAAACCCTTCAGGAAGGAAAAAAAACCTCCAGGAAGGAAAAAAACACCCTCCCAGGAAGCACAAAATCCCTCCAGGAAGGAAAAAAACCCTCCAGGAAGGAAAAAACACCCTCCAGGGAAGAGAAAATCCCTCCGGGAAGGACGAAGACCCTCTAGGAAGGACAAAAACCCTCCAGGAAGGACAAAATCCCTCCAGGAAGGATGAAGATCCCTCCAGGAAGGACAAAATCCCTCCAGGAAGGAGAAAACCCCACCCCAGAAGGTTCTCTGAGCGTTGCCCCCAGCCTCCCTACCTGTTCTGGATGGAGTTGGCGGCGGCGTGCATGGCGGCGGCGGCGGCCTCCTGCGCCTTGCGGTTCATGCCGGCGGGCGGGGGGCACATGCCGCTGCCCACCTGGGGGGGCATGCTGCCCATGTTGGGGCCGTAGGGCCGGCTGCCCATGGCTGCGTGGCCCATCCTGCCCGGGGGCAGCCCGCTGTACGGGGGCACCCCGCTCTGCCCGTGCAGCTGCCCGCCCGCGCCCAGCGGGTTGATGCTGCCCCCCATGCCCGGGCTGGGGTAGCTGGCGTTGGACATGGCGTTGTAGTTGGGCTGCCTGGGGTAACCTCCTGGGGAGGGGAACACACACGGGGCATCACTCAAACAGGGAGGTTTTATGAATCACCATCAAAAAATCTGCTATCAGCAAATATTTAAAGATCGCTAACGGAGATGAGGGGGAGTGTTCGCACCTCAACACAAAGTCAAAGCACTTGGATATAAGCCACGTAAAATGTGTTTTGACACAGCCAAGTAACAACATCGATTCAGGAGCTGCCTGAAACTCTCCCAAACCTCAGCCCAGCACAGAGAGCTAAATGGTCCAGGACAGGATAGAAAATCCCACGTTAACCCTTCCCAAAACACAACCCACTAATTCCTAAATGAGGAGGAAGATTCCTGCTTTTAGAATTACAGCTATCCCTGAAAGCAACACATTCCATCAATCTCAACAGAGGCAAAGCTCTGGCTGGTATCACCCACAGATTAAGAGGGGACAACTCAAAACATTTATCATGGAATCATGGATTGGTTTGGAAGGGACCCTCAAGACCATCCCATGGGCAGGGTCACCTTCCACTGTCCCAGCTTGCCCCAACAAGCCTTGAACACCCAGGGATGGGGCAGCCACAGCTTCTCTGGGCAACCTGTGTCCCCAGCACGACACCAGGACAGAGAGAGGCCTTCTGTGGCTCAGTTCCCACCTTGAGGTCCGTACTGCCCGCCCTGGGGTCCGTAGCTCCCCATGGAGTTCTGCTGGTAGGGCCCCATGCCGGCGTGCATCTGTGCTCCCGAGGACTGCCGGGGGGATAAGGCTGAGCCGGGCTGGGGGGAGCTGTACTGGGGCATCTGCGGGTTCCTCTGCAGGTACCCTGCACACCAGGAGGGAGAAAATGGTTACTGCAAAGCCTCTGGAGCTGCCACTGCACACACGTGTTTCCAGCCCCCAGCACTGACAAAATCCTTCCAGCAACAGCCTCGACACATTTTAGTGGCTGCATTAAGGAGCCAGTGTTATCTGAGCAGATAACAGATCCAATTTCCTGTTTTAGCCAGAAAAAAAAACCCCTTAGTGTCACAGCAGAAGCCAGCATAGCTCTGCAAATCCTTGGGGCTTCTTGTTCTTGGTTTTTGTTCACTTGTTTGTTTTCTCAGGGTGACAACTCCATACCTTCAGCCAGGAGAGCTGAAATTTTACATGCGTTTTTCCCCCCAAAATCTTACTCTCTCACAGGGGAAAGGCACACAGCATTGCTGTGAGCACCCCTTGCTTTGAAGCTTGAAGAAAGCAAGTTGAGAAGCCAGACAAAATATCTTAGAAGCCAAAGCACCTGTTTGGATGGACACTTGGAGGTCAAACAGCCACCAGCAGCTGAATTTACTGCAAGGTGCCTCAGCACTTCAGCCTGTAACCCTGGTGCAGTTTTCAGTGCTCTGTCCCCAGGCCAGGTAAGTGAAATGAACACGTGCACCCACCTCGGTCCTGCGCGATGCTCGACTGGTTCATGGAGGGGTGCAGGATCGTGTCCGACTGGCCACTGGGCGGGCGGGGAGGCATCTGATTGCCTGGGCCACAGAAAGGACACAGATCATCAGCAGCTGCTCTCCACACACCCAGCAGGCAGCAGAGCCATCCCAGAACCCCAGAGAGCCCCAGGACAAGGGGATGTGAGCCGTGGTGAGGAGGAAGAACGGCAAGCGCCGCTGCAATGGCACCGCTGGCTCGCAGCACCCCACGCAGCCCCCGAGAGCTGCAGCCCTCTCACACCAACAAAGGAGCTCAGAGGAGCTCAGGAGTCACCCAGTGCTGGCTCTGGGCAGCTCCTCCCCGCTGGGCAGCACGGCTCAGAGCCCGGGAGCTGCGAGGTTACCTGGGACTGCAGCAGGGGAGAGGGGGCCGGAGCGGGACTGAGCAACGCTGGCTGGAGATCCAACTGGGGACGGGGAGGGTCCTCTGATGCCTGGCAGGTGAGGAGAGGTATGTGGCGAGAAAGGAGACTGAGCTGGGTTACTCTGCTCTCCTTGGCTGCTGGAAATCCCTGATGTGCTTACTCCAGGGCTCAGGGCTCCTTCGGTCCCCATGGGCAGGTCATCTATGGAACCAGACAGGTCCTGCAGGGCACACAAAGACATCAGAAACCACAGAGCCACGGGGCTGCTCTCACACACAGCTCCTGTCCCTGGGCACACAGCACTCAGTGATCCCTGCTTACTGCTGCTACCAATGCTGCAGCTGCAGACCTGTCCTATCCTGCTGCCAGTCTGAACCCAGCAGCTCCTGAGCTGGCTTGCTGCTGGCCCAAACAACTGGCTAATTTTCCTACTTGATCCTTTTGATTCATTTTAGAGGTGGGAAGTTAAAGAATGCATCAACAGCACACGTAAAACTGCAAACACAAGAGACAGTCCATGTGATCGTGGCTTGGAAGGGAAACGTGGCTCAGCCTCTGAAAGACAGAAAACTCCTGCCTCACCATAATTAATTCATAAACCTCCTATGAGCTGGGAAACTACTCACTTGAGATGGATAAAAACAAACTAAACAGAGATTTAAAAGAAAACCATAAAATACTCTTCAGGGTTCCCACTTCCCTTTCTTCAAAGACAGCAAAAATTAGCAGTTACTGCGTCAACCTGTAAAGTTTAGCTTTTCTCCAAGGCAAAGCTAGAGAACACCCTTCCTTCTGCATCTATTCACCTTGGAGAAGAAAAAGCACAAAAAGCCTGAGAGAGCTGAAACCTCCAATTGCCACAGCAGCAAAGCGACGGCATCACAAACCAGCTGGCAAGTGTGAAAATGGGGATAATTCCAAGGAGCTGATGTCCAACGTGCCCCGTTGTGCTGGCTGGCTGATAACAAGGTGCATCAGCTGCTCAGCCCTGGCCTGCCCTGAATGAGTCAGGAGCAGCCCCAGCCACAGGAAGTGGCAGAGTATTTGAACAGAAAGCTGGGAAGTTGTAACTATTCCAGGGATTAGATAAAATCTCTGCCAGAGGTTCAAAGGATCACGGCAGGTGAAGAAGGGGAGGCCAAAGCTTACCAGGACTTCACTTACCCTTCCTAAGTCTTCCAGAGCAATCAGCTCTGGATCAGAAGGGTTCTGAGTGAGCCCTGAGGGAATCCCAGGTCATTCTCCCTGCACAGAATTCAGCACAAGCAGAGCCAACCTCATTTAAACCCCACAGAGAAGGGCTGAGGCAGCTGATAAATCACCTGGACACCCTGGTTTCATTTACACTGACAGCACAATTCCTGGTTCAGCAGCACTTCAGGGAATGTTTTCCCAGTGCTGGCAGTGCAGATGGACCTGGAACTCCAGACACTTGGGGAGTCCCCAACAGCAGGGACGTGGAGAGGCTCAGACAGCACATCCAGGACGTGGAAATCATGGAGAAAGTGGAATTATTGAGGAATAAAAGCCAACTTGGGTGACACCCAAGCATCACCCCCGTGGGACAGAGGGCAGAGCTGGGCCTCAGCACCACCTTCAGCTGCTGCAGCACAGCAGTTTCCCCTGTTTTAATGGGATTTGAACAAAATGCTTCTAACAAATGCTGGCAAGTGTTCCATTGGAGCTGCAGAGCCTGGGCACTTGGTGGGATGATTTAGTGCAGAGCGTGTCCTGCCTCCCCTTCCATTACTGCTCCTGTTGGAGAGCTCATTTCCTGCACCACAGTCTCTGAGGTATATTTGCTTACTGCTCAAGTATCATCTTCCTGAGGGGGGAAAAAAAAATGCTTTGTTTTATTTCAATGAAAGCTAAAAAACTGCAGAAAAAGCCTAAAAATAGTTTCTGAGATCTCTTGCAATTTTCACTACTTTCCTATTGTAACATCAAAAAGCATTGCTCCTTTATGCAGCTATTTGGGTGTTTTTCCCTGGACAACTTTGACAAATCCCACATTCCTACTGAGGAAACCATCTGAAGTGGGAGTAAAGAGACATTATTTCCAACATTTTGCATTAAAAAGCATCAACCAACACAAACAATCAAGAGCAAAACACTCCTCTCGCTGAGATTCACTGCACCCAACTGCAGCCACTGATACGAGGCACAAAGAGATTCCCCCCCAGAGCCCACAAAGGGATCAGGATGTCCAGAAATCAGCTCAGACCAGCCTCCAACTGCATGGAAATACTGCCATGTCCCTTCAGTACGTGAAGGTTGGAACCACCAAGTGCATCCAACGCTTTTCCTCATCACTGAGATGAAGCTGGGAGGCCAAACCCATTTCCAGCTCTGAAATTCTGCACCACGGAAGCTCCTGGTGGAGGGGATTTTAGTGCCTGGGCTGCAGAGATGAGGGGCTTTTAGGTTCAAGGGGAAAAAAAACCACATTAAAAATGTGCACCTGAGAGAAATGCTGGCATGAAAGAACAGCTACAGAGCAAGCATGCAAGGTGAAATGTGAATTTCCTTTCTTCAGCTGGGCTAAGTGCTTCTCCAAGAGGCAAGGAGAAGGTTTTGGGTGGAGGGAGCTCAGGAGGTCACTGCTCCATGGCCTGGGCAATATTCTACATGAACTGGGCAGCCCAACAGGGTGAGGCTTGGGAATGCCACACACAAGACATAAAATGAAGGAACGTTAAAAATGGTTTGAAAATTAACTCTTAAGAAGTAGGAAACAATCTCCAGAGCTCATGTCTTCCACCTTGCCCATGTATCAATGCTCCATTTGTCAAATCATTAAAAACATCCTGTTTTAAGGAAGCAGCTGGGCCCTGGGTGGCTGCACCCCTGGGAGCCCCTCTCATACCCATGAGAGACCCCCAGAGGAACAGCAGAGCTTCGGCTGTGCATCAGCCCCCAGATCATTAACAGTTTAAATGACTTTAAAGTGAATTTCACATCCTTTCCCAGCTGTTGGGACATGAGTTGAAACAGGAGCGTCAAAACCAAGCAACTCCTGAAGCGACTTCCACCTCCAAAGAGATGTAAGTTTCATGAATTCCAACAATAAAGTCATTTCCCAGCAAAGAAGGGTTCTGCCAGCACAGCAGCATTTTCTGAGCGTGTTATTCAGCAGGGCTGAGCTGCTCAGAAGGGAAACTCCTGTGAGGGGAAGGAGAAAACATGGACTGGAATGTGTGAGCCCCAGCAGCTCCTCGGTGAGGAGGTGCTTTCCTCCCTTCAAATCCTCCAAGCACCAGGGGCACCAGGGGTTAATTAAACCTAAATGACACCTCCAGCTCCGATACCCCAAACCAGGCGAGAAGGAAATCCCTGCATCTCCCTACAGCCCGTTCTCAGGGCAGCCCCAGCAGAGAAGCCTTTAAAAACAATAAAACCTGATGGAAATAATGGAGAGCTGCTGCCGTCGGGGGGTTCTGGAGGGAGCCCAAGAGCAGAGGGCCTGGGAGGTTTTATTTGCCTCCCACGGAGCATCGGGGGAGCCCTGGGAAGCCACGGCAGCAGCAGGAGAAGGGCTCTCCCCCTTCCCTCTGCCAGCACAGCCAGGGAGCCCAGACAGGAGGTGAGGCTCGGCAGCAGCGGCTCTGCCAACTCAAGGAAACGTCAGGGTCTGGAGAATTTCCTCACGTGTTTCCAATGTGTTTTTTATGCATTTTATTGCTCATCTGCCATGCAGATCAAAAACGCTGGAGGGATTCCAACTATTTCACACAGAATCTCACACTCCAGGCTGGCTGCAGCCCCAAAGCCTGAGTTTCTTCACTTGAAATAGTGCCCAGTGTTATTTTGGGATGTGACCTGATAGCGGAAGCCCACGGGGACCCTGGAACAGAGCGGTTCCAGCTGCGAGTGGCTGCCCGAGCCGGGCCGGTGCCAGCGCGGGGCTGTCAGTGCTGCTGACAAACAGGGCTCCCACACCTCCTGCTCACACCACAACAAATCCACACAGTCTGCTCCCCCGGGAGCGGGCAGGGGACTGCATCCCTCGCAGGGAAAGGGCTGCAGGTCCTGGCATGAGCAGCACAAGGAGCCGGGGGGTTTGTGCTGGAAACAGCCGGGATTCTTTTATCTGGCGGCAGGAACCAGCACCCCTCCATCTGATAGAGCTCGTTTGTTAAACAAACACAGAGATGAAACAACGAGAAATGCTTCAGATCAAGGTAACAAAATCCCAGAGGAGCAGAGAGAGACTTGAGGCTCTGCTCCAGCCCATCCCACCGATCTGGAAGAGCAGGAAGACTGACCAGAAAGTAAATGGAATTTACCTTTACAGGGGACTGCAGCCTCCCCTGCCCATCCCCAGCCCCTCCACGTGGGAAGTGTGGGGGAGCATGGAATGATCTCGGCAGGATCAGATCACCAGACAGCACTCAAGGAAATTATGGTCTGAGACGAGCATGTGGTGGAGCTTATGAATTCTGTAAGGCCAGTTGTTTCCATAAGACGCTCACATGCAAGACCAGAGAACAATGGCTAAATTTATTCTCCAGTCCTTTCTGAAAGGGAAAAAGCCTCTTCCTTCCTTCTAATTGAAATCTTCACTTTCTATTACAAGCTCTTTCTCTGTGCAGTTGCTTTTCCACTTATTCAAGAACTACCAACATTTAAAAATCACAAGCTTGTCCTTTCCTTCCCCTTTATTTCCACACCCAAAATACCTCAATCCTCTCTATCACAACAATCACACAGCTGACTGGCAGGATCTCCCTGCTATTTTGGGGACATGGATAGACTTGTTCCTCCTTTGGCAGCACAGACAAATGCTGCCTCTCGTGCTCCACACACCAGTCTCTCCTGGAGCTCCATGCTGCACTCACAGCACACCCACAAAGGAGCCCGAGGGTTTCGCACAAGTGGCAGGAGGGTCTGGAGAGGCCCTGGGGCTGCTTTCTGCTGTGCCTCTTCCAGGTTGGTCACCCAGCAGAAACCAGAAGCTGGAGCTTGGGAACAAGCTCAGCTCCAGTGGAAACCCAGCTGATTCTTTTCATCCAGTCAGATTTATCATCCAGTATCTCCAAAACAGAACAGAGAACTTCCAAGCCCTGTCCTACCCCAAAAACGTACAACTTGTGCCAGGGATGGCCATCATTCCCCTTTACTTCTTTTCTACCACCAGTTATTGTGGAGAGAACACGAGTCCATCTGTCCAGCACCAAAAACACCTTCAGGATCGTTCCTGGCGTGGGGATGGGCTGGACAAGACACAAAGGGGACATCCCCCTTCAAAATGGGACAAGACCAGCAGCCAGAAGGAACAAAGGGATTTATGTGCAATGAAATCACAGGGAATGGCCCCTTGGATATGGGCCTGGAAGCTCAACCTCTGATCTGAGCAAGGATGACATGAAAGCAACATGAATGGAGCTCAGCAAGAGATAAAACATCAAGATCCTGGTACCAAACTGAGGGTGCTGCAAGGACCTGGGGGCCCTCAGGTGCCACTCACTCATCCCCACAGTCCTCATAGAGAGGAAGGAAGTGCTGGACTTCCACCACTTCAAGGGGAAAACACCTGCCCACTAAAACAAACACCAGAGAGGTAACGCAGCAAGGCTCCTCTGCAGAGTCCATATTCCCTTCCCTTCCAAGGGGCTCCAGCTCCTCTCAGGCAGCAGCGCTGAGAATTACAAACCTAAGATGGGGACTGGAACATGCCAGAGAGATTCGTGCAGTTTCCTTCCTCAAAAAAGAAGCTGAGGAGCTCATTCTCCCAGGCTGGCTTCAGACAAACTGGAAGAAGCTGCTGGCTCGAGCTGCACTGCAGGGAAGGGAGCCTTGGAGAGGAGGCTGGCAGGAGGAGGGGCTCGGTGCCACACCAGAAATTTTACTCTGATTGCAAAAATAAGCTGCTGTTCTAATCCAGCTCAGTAAATCGAGGTGAGGCACAGGATGGAGCAGGGAGGAGGACAGAGGGAAGCGCTGCTGGCTGTGCCACATTCCTGCACCGGAGCCTTGCGGAACAGCCGGCGCTGCTACCGCAGCAGCCATTGATTTTTCAGAGGTCGATACTCCACTCCCACAGATCTCCTCGGCAGGAGCTTTAATCACATCTCCTGCTCCTACCCTGTGCCACCCCTCCTTCTCTTCCCCCTCCAAATAAAATAAAATAAAATAAAATATATTAAAAAAAAAAAAGGGGGGGAGGGTGAGGGGGCTTCCCTCCCCCTCCGAGCACGGAGCAGGAGAACAAATCTCATCTCCGTCTTTGGAGAGCGGAGATTCAGAGCTGTAGTTGCAGCACAAAGTAGAGAAGGAGTAAAACATGATTCATCCACAGAACAAGATGTCGCTGGAGGGAGAACCCGCCATGTGGAAGGGCAGCATTCCCACCCGGAAAGTGCTGGGCTCTTCCACAGGACCCTGCGAGGTGCAACAGCCAAACCCCACACAGGAGTTCCCATTTAACCCTTTGGACACTGCTCAGATGATAAAAAGCGCTCCCAGCTTCACACAAACATTGGTATAACATCAAACATCCAAGGCAGCAGGAAAATGCGGAATTTTTCCAGACAGGGCGGCGTCACTTCAGCCGTGCCAGGAGCTGTCCCGTCCATCCAGCCCAAAAGGGTGACACCTGCAGCTCCTACAACAGCACTGAGCCCAAAACCAGCTGCAGGAAACAGGCAGGAGGGTCCTGGGCACAGGAAAAGCAACATGGCAGCAGCAGCAGAGGATGCTCTCACTGGATTTCTGGGAGTTGTGTGGATGCAGGGATCTCCAAGGCATCCAGGGGAAAGGCTGCTCTTGGAAAGGCAGGTGCAGCAGGGAAATGAGTGCAGGCCTTAGCTGACAGACCTGTTTATTCAAAGAGCTTTTGTTTTCCTTCCACAGCTTTTTATGTCTCCTCATCCAAGTCTGAAGACAAAACACAGAATCATGGAGGAGGCAGGAAGTTCCCCTTCCAGTGCCAGACTCCAGGACATTCCCATTCCCCAGCTTCTCTGGAAGGCGCTCCCAGGCTCGTGTTCCACACGCTGAGACTCCAAAGCATTTAGTCATCCCAGCATGTGACTGTGCCACCATGCCAACCACCCCAGCCAGGATGGGCACAGGGAAGCAGCAAAGACTAGAGCCTGAAATTATTACAAAATTTACAAGGCCCCTGTTCCGGCAGCACTTTGGATTTTAAGGTAAATCAGCGTTTAGTATTCTCATCAGCCTCTGAACCAATTAACAGTGACAGGATCCATTTCTAAAAAAGCAGGAGGAAGGTTTTAGGACAGAAGATTTCTAAGGTCAGGTGTGGCAGTGTTTAAAGCACAGCCTCAGTGACCCTGCAAGTGCTCCATGCACCACAGGAAGGTCACCCCAACACGGCCTCCCTCCAGCACAGCGGGGTCTGGCTGGGCTCAGCTTGGATGGAAGGGGAAGAGGATGAGGATCAAACATCCAACACCACTCACAGAGGCTTCCACACCGTTTAAAGGGTCTCCAGTCACGCCCAGTCAGCAGCAGAGAGGAAGGGAAAGCCTGATTTCCTCGGTTTCCCTGCTGGGAGAGCAGAAGCTCAGCCCCTGGGCATGGTGCTGGATCCTGTGGCAGCGCAGGGACACGAGTGGCACAGGTCAGAGCTCACAGGGACACCAGTGGCACAGCTCACAGGGACACGAGTGGCACAGCTCACAGGGACACCAGTGGCACAGGGACACCAGTGGCACAGCTCACAGGGACACCAGTGGCACAGCTCACAGGGACACCAGTGGCACAGGGACACCAGTGGCACAGCTCACAGGGACACCAGTGGCACAGCTCACAGGGACACCAGTGGCACAGGTCAAGTGGCAGAGCTCAGAGCACTGCCCAGGACCCCCAAGCAGAGCTGTTGACCCCGCAGCAGCCCCCGGCCCCAGCCCTGCCCCACTGTGCTGGCTTTGGGGAATGTGAGCCCCAGGAGGGCTGGGGAAGGGCTGGATTTGGGAATGTGAGCCCCAGGAGGGCTGGGGAAGGGCTGGATTTGGGAATGTGAGCCCCAGGAGGGATGGGGAAGGGCTGGGTTTGGGAATGTGAGCCCCAGGAGGGATGGATTTGGGAATGTGAGCCCCAGAAGGGCTGGGGAAGGGCTGGATTTGGGAATGTGAGCCCCAGAAGGGCTGGGGAAGGGCTGGATTTGGGAATGTGAGCGAGGAGCAGGCAGGAAGCTGAGCTGAGCTGCTCCACACCAGAATAGAAACAGGAAACAAGCGTGGCATCGAGCGCAGCTCCTGCAGCGGCTCCCGGGGGATGCTCGGGAAGGAGAGGGACGAGCTCCAGGGGTGGGATGGGGTGGGATTAGCTCCCAGGACAGGGTGGGAGGAGAGAGAATTGCCACAAGGACACAGCAAAGCAGCCCTGGGGCAGGGCCGAGTGTGGAAGGTGTCACCGGAGCGGATGAAGGTCAGGGTGGCTCTGGAGATGCTCTCCACAGTTAAAATACAAAAACCTGGGGGGAAAGAAAGCACAACCTTCTCAAGGAACCACGCAGAAACGGTGGGCACAGTCACACAGTGAGAAAACCTCGGGCAGAGGAGCACTGAACAAGGAAAAATCAGTTTTTAATTTCTGCTGCCACCACAGTTTGGGATAAAACCCTTCGGATGGCACGAGCAGGAATGCAGGATCTGCAGGGATCTGCAGGATCTGCAGGGATCTGCAGGGATCTGCAGGGATCTGCAGTGCCAGGCTCCAGGTGCTCCTGGGGGAAGCCTGGGGGTGCTGGTGGCTTTATCTGCATATCCACTGCTGCTTTGAAATGCACACACTACTAATCCCTCTCCTAAGGCAAGCAATAAGACAAGCTCAAAAGGCCAAACACAAACCAAACAGAAGCAGGAAGTCCCATATGGAAAGAGAAAAAAGGAGAAGGGAAAAAAAAAAAAAAAAAGAAGTTGAAGTGACCAGCAAATTCAACTATAAATGGGTCTTTCTCCCTGCCCCCTGAAAAAGTTGTGAAAATTATTAATTTTAAACTGAAATTTTGAGGAAACAGGCTGCCTCCCTCCCTCCATGGCAGCTCTGACAGTTTTTTTGCTGCATTTCAGCCTGTTGCATCAATTATTTCCAGGTCAGGGGATGCAGCTGACAGAGCTCAACTTTATTCCACTTCAAGCACTCCCAGAGCAGCTGAAATGACCAGTTGGAAAGAATGGAAAACCCAAGTGGTGCTTCCTGACAACGTCCAGTGTCCAAACTCAGTAACTGTTTGACTGAGATAATCAAACCAAAACCACCCCACAACTGCTGGGGACATTCGCTGACAAGATTTTTCTGCCAAAGCTCTGCAGCCTCATTCCTCTCCCCAGCCAACAAAACCTAATTTTTAAACCCACAATGCAAAGACCCAAGGCCAGAACCCACATCCAGAAACTAACCATGGATTATTTTCAGATGGTTAAAATCCTTTCTGCCATTGACAGGACACTTTTCAAATCAAAATTCATAGATGAACCAGAGTGAAACATCGCTAAATAAACAAAATAGTTTCCCAATAGTGTAAAATACTGAGGTTAAAACTATTCCCACTCTACAACAAGATGAAAATAAACTGCCCAGGGTGGGGGGTGGTTTCTCCCTCAGGCTCACCAGTACACTGAGACCAAACTAAGGATATTCTGGGGTGGGAATTCCAGAATTTTTGTCCCAACTGCCCAGTTTGCTGCCACAAAAATTCAAACGTAACCTCGCTGTGTCAGGACCTCCAAAACCCTGCCAGAATCTGCCCTCCTGGTTTATTAATGGCTTTTGGGGCCAACCTGGAAGCTCAAGCACCAGAGATGCCTACTCCTGTGGCTGGGAAGGAATGATCAGCCTGGTGGGAACCCCTCCATCCATCCCAAAGACATCAGGAGCTCCTTCAAGGCAGCCCATGAGGCAGAGACTGGGGCAAGGTAAAACCCATCCCAAGTTCCATAATGAGAGACAAAATGCTTCCCAACAAACATAAAACTCCAAAGATCTCTGCAGTAGGGCTGGTCTGCAATCCAAACCCAAAGGGATGTCCCAGCACCCAACCTGCTTCCCCCAGAGCTGCTTCCAGCAGCTGCCACAGGCAATTTCCAGATTGCCTGGAAATGTTTGACTCCTTCAGCCTCAAAATCCAGGACTCAAAGGCACTGAATAAACTGGATACAACTCTCCAGGAAGAATTTCTTTGCTAAGGAGAAGAAACTAGGGAATCTCCTGGGAGAAACAGATCTATCCCAAGGATTACTATTCCTCTATTACACCCAGACACAAAGGGCTGTACTTCACTTCTCCTGTGCAATTGCAATCTAAGTTTAGTTTGGCTGCAATCCTGATGGAGACTCCCTAGGGAAGCAGTGAATTTTACAGAGAAATTCCTCAGCTTGCCTGCTACAGGAAGGGAGAGCAGCCAGGACACTCACAGGGAGGCAGGGCTCTTCAAAAGGCACCAGGGAGAAAGTTTAGTTAATGACACAACAATCCTGACTGGGAAGGGATCCTGAAGGCCCCACCCAGAACGATCCACGGGACATTCCTCAGGCAGATCCCAAAAACAACTTGGCAATGTCCCTGCCAGGAGATCAGCACCTCCTAAAGGGGTGATGGACAGCCAAAGGAATATTCCCCCTTTACTGTTTACAATTCCAACGTGAACACTGAGGCACAATTTCAATGTGTAAAGGCCAAGGACTTGTAAAGGCACAGAAATTTTTAACACTTCCCAAGAACCTAAAAAGCAGGAACCTCCTTTTCCTGCTGGGGCTGAGCTGTTTTTAATTAAGGATGAAGCATGGCATGATTTGCCCCAGTTCCAGGATACCCAGTGAGCTTTTCCACAGCACCCACCAGGCCTGGGAGAGGGCTCAGGACCCCGTAACAAAATTAAAAGCCCACACACAAACTCTGCTCCTCTAAGTCATCCATAATGGCAAAACAGGGATCTGGGAATCCTCCTGAGCAGGATAAAACTTTCTCAACTAGACAGACTGAGCAATATCAGGAAGATAAAAAGAAATTGATAGTGCCCTTGCACGGAGCTCTTGTGCTCCTGAGCATCCCCAGGCCAAACTCGGCGCAGGAGATTGATCACTGCAAACTGGAACGAGGATTTGGCTGCCAGCATCCCAGAGATGCTGCCTTTCAACACCCCACAGCATCCCTGCCTGAAGCCTTCCCCAGCTGGTGCTGCTCTTGTCCTACAGGATCCCAAAGATTACGAAAGGTGGATAAGTGAGGCTCCTTTTTTTAATTTTTTGCCTACTAAGGAAGAGAAAGGCCAAAAATACACCAGGGTTGGGTAAGCTAAGGACTGCTTGATTTCTTAAATGCAAATTATTTGGTGGTAAAGCCAGGAAAACCAGATATTCCCTTGTTTCTAGGTTCCTCCACTCTTGCAGCTGAGATTGGATTTCTTTTCTTAGACTACTCCTGAGAAGGGACAACTTGAAAAGGGCCAAATATATTTAACCACAAGGTATAAAACAAACTCCCACTTGGTGCTGAGAAGGAGCCACTTCTGCAAAGCCTCGTTACTAATTCCTATAATCCGAGTCAGAGGGATCAGTAGGATTCAGGGAGGCTCCATCAGCAGTGCCTCTGAAAGGACTTCCCACCGTTCTGAGCTACAGCAATTTCTTCAATTACTTCAGTGGCTTCACTTCTCCCGCGCTCCTCGCCAGAAGATGGGTCACATGGAAGAACTTGTGGAGAGGCAGAGTGGAAAGAAACATGCTATTTAAAAAGATTTATTTTTTTTTTCCCACCCCCCCCAGGCCTCAGAACAAATTAAATCTTTGTAATCAGGGTCCAAAAGGCAAAAAAAAAATAAAAAATAAAAAAAGAAGAGGGAAGAAAAAGCAACAACCCACAGCTACTCCCATTAGGTGGTCAGAACTAGAATCACTTTGTGTTTTGGGTGACAATTTGTACCCACGATCTGAAGGCATTATTTCAAGGGGCTCATAACAAAGCTGTTCTCATTGCTGGGAGCAAAAATAACTCAGCTCTACACACAGCTCGCTCCTCTGGCCAATCCAGGGTTTCCTGGATCCAGCTCCCTGCACTGACTTAGCCACTGGCTAAAGGGAAAAATAAAAGCTCCCTCACTTCCTATTGGTTAGAACAAAAGTTACCAGCAAAATTGAAACTCAGCAGCTCCAAACTCTTCTTCCAGGCCAGAGGCACAGACCAACTTTTGCAAGCTAACCTAAACTTTCAACCCTTCTCTTGTTTTCTTGATGTTTTAAGACAAAATTAAACGACTCTGGCCCAAAACCCGCTGGAACCCTGGGCACTGCACATTCAGATTTAGGATGCCAAAGGAAATATAATTCTCCATCTGCCAAGGAAGGAGCTACGATGGGACTGATCTTCCTCACTCCAGATACCAATCAATTTGTCTTTTTCACCAACTGCTCAGCCAGACTGGATCAGAGAAGCTTAAATCAGCAGCATTAGGGTCCAGTGAGACAGACAGTGGTGCTCCAGTGGCAACCACCAGAGGTTCCAGTGCCACAGTGGGCCAAGGAACAGGAAAATAAGGTAAAAATGAGGATTTTCCCTGGAGGTCAGGGCCTCCTCTGACAGACACTGCACACAGAGAGCTCACAGAATTAACTGCTTTGGGTAGAACCTGCAGACCAGAGCACTCAGGGTTAAACTCCCCTCTCAAATCCATTACTTTTGTAAATTACATTCAATCTCCAGTGGGAAGCCAGAAGCTAATGACTTAGTAAAAAGCACAGGCAGCCTCCATCGTTCCCATTTCCACGTGGAATACTACCAGTGCTCATTTCTCCTGCTGTGCTCCTGATTGCCCTCGGCCCAGGCCCCACTCACCGGCAGGCTGGAAGGTCTGGACTGAAGATTCAAGTTCATGTCTTCTTGCCCTTTACTGGAAGCCATTGAGGGAGCAGAGGATGCCTGGGACCCAAACGAGTCTTGAGATAACTCCTGAAACATCAAGAAACACACCAAAAAAACGTCACAAGTGGGAATACAATAAAGGCCCTGCTGGAATCACTCTGGGATGTTCTCACATCGGGGCAGATTTACTGTAAATTTACATTTACAAATGTCCCCTTGGTGACATTTGCCCAAGACAGGAGGTGAGAGCCAGCACACACAAACACTACCAGGTGCTGCTCAGAGCTGGGAGCACAGGCCATGACAGAACAGCCGTTCTCCAGCTTTCCCTCATCCCAGATCCTGGGGATCACAGCTTGTCCTGCATCTGCCCCTCTGCTTCTTCACCTTCTCACCCTCGCTCCAGGTACCTCACCACGAACCAGGCGAGTCAATTAAACCCTTCAGCTTCCCCCAGGCCGCCCTGGCTGCGCTGAGGGCTTTGCTGAAAGGTCCCAGGCAGCCAAGTTTGACTTTTGCCGGTTTCTCTGTGAGCCGCAGGAGAAGGCACCAGCTCTGGCCACTTTGTGCCGCTGGGCACAACCCAAGCCGTGTTTTGGGAAATGGGAAGGTTTTCCCGGATATTCCCAAGAGCACCCCAGAGAGGGAAGCGGAGCAGGAGGCGCCTACCTGAGGCGGGGGGAAGCGCTGCTGGGAGTAGGCCGAGGGCTGCTGCGGCGGCTGCGCTGGCGCGTACGACGAGGAGGCCTGGGCCAGCCCCGAGGGGGCCGCGGGCTGCTGCGCCTGCTGCTGCTGGTACGGCGACTGGGACTGCTGCTGAGGGTAGGGGGGCTGGCTCTGGGGGTGCTGCGGGGCCGACTGCTGCGGGTACGGGCTGGGGGGCTGCTGCGCCGGCTGCTGCGAGTACGCCGGCTGCGCCGAGGGCAGCGCCGGGGCCGGGGGCTGAGCCGCCTGCTGCTGCTGCTGCTGCTGTTGCTGCTGCTGCTGCTGCTGCTGCTGGTACGAGGGCTGGGAGTGCGAGGGCTGTGCTGGAGGCTGCTGAGGGTAGGGAGGCTGCTGCTGCTGCGGGTGAGGGCTCTGCTGGTTGTAGTAGGGTGTCTGGCTCTGCTGCCCGTACGCGCTGGGGCCCTGCTGCCCGTACGGAGGCATCTGCGGAGGGAGAGATGGAGTTGCGCCCGTCACAAAGTTGTGCTTCTCACACACACAGACTCTGCTCCCAGAGTGGAAATTCAGAAAGCTGTGCAGAGCAGGAATGCGCTGGAGATGCCACTACCTCGATACCTCCCGGACAACAGCAGAAGTTGCTCGTGTGTGACATTATTCTTGGCGGTAACCAAGCTTTAAGAGGCATCATCGATAAGTTTTTAGGGATCCCTATCTGACCACCCTTCAGCAAAAGTAACATTAAAAGGAAAGACTGCTTGCTCTAACAAAAAAAAAAACTAAAAATTGCCTTTTGAATCCTGCAAACGGTCCAGCAGGCGCCACTTGGATCATGTAATGAGCCAAAACTGACCTGGAGTAATTTCTTGTGCAAAGAACAGCTGTGTCTCTAACACAGCGCAGCAGAAAGAGGATCTCCCTCCCCTGCTATTTATTTTTCCCCTGCTGGATTCACTGCTCTCTTGGAGACAAGGATTCCACAGGCTATCCATCCCACCTGGATGCAGGTGTGGTACCAAACAGAGCCTGCAGAAATGCCATTTTCCCTAAATACCCGATCCAGCCCGGCTGGGGGGAGCGAGGGCCGCGTCTCTGCCCGTCCAGCTGTGCCAGGCTGTGGGAGCTGTACCTGTTGTGCATAGGAGATGCTGCCCATGGTGCTCTGTGTCCTGCTCTGCATTGCCATGGGGTATCTCTGCGTGGCCTGGGGCCCGTAGGGCTGCCCGGGGTAGCCGTGGCCCTGCTGCGGCCCTGTCTGCGGCCCCTGCTGCTGCGTGTAGGGGTTGTTCCCTCCGTAGGGCTGAGGCCTCATCTTCCCCATCTGGTCCATCGGGCTCGACGGCTGCAAGGCAAGGCAGGACAGGTGAGGCACGGGAACTGCTCCTGGAACACCTTGCCCAAAGGCCCGGCAGAAAACTCCCACCAGGAGAGGCTCGCCTGCCTCTGCCCGGCTGCTAAACCACAAAGGTACATTTGGAATTTCAGCAGGGTTCCTGCTGCCCTTCCAAACACACCATTCCACCAACACCAAACCCATTTCATGCTGACACCTCTCCCGGGGCAAGACAGGGGAGAATGGGGGAAGGACTGAGAAAAATCAATGATCAGTGTAATGTTCCCCATTGCAGGTAGTAGTTTAATGTCCAGATATTCCACAACAAGGTAAATTTAGGCTGAAAATTTAAATATTCACAGGAAACACTGCTTCTTTCACGTATAACAAGGTCTCCCAAAACACTACAGGCTGTTAATTTACACTTGTGCATTTCAATTAATGCACATTGATGTAGTAACACTGGGCAGTGCTGCTGACATCCACAGCCTTCAAGACTGCAGTTTCATTTTTGAATTTTTTTTTTTTTACATGTGCTTTGTGTCTGCTGCCTTTTGGAGAATAAAGAGTTTCTAAATCAAATCTATTCAGATATACGTTAAAAAAACTGTCAGCCTCAAAAGTCAGGTCCCTGAGCTTTAGAGACAATGAGATGAGTGAAGAAATGCAACTTTCTTTGGACTTCTTCATCTGTACTACCCCTGCCTGGAGCCAAGATTTAGGAACAGTCAATCGAATTTCCTGAAAATGCTGTAAACCTCGACACTATAAACCTCAAAACAGGTTGTTTTTTTTTCACCTTGGCAGTTATTCCCCCACTAAAGCAAAGGGAGTTTTGGTGTGGTGACCTCTAAATGAATCCCAGCACAGTCCTTAACCTCCATTCCTTGGACTGAATGGGAATCCTTCCCTGAGCTCCTGGTGACCTAACTAATCCCAATTAGATGTTTTCCACAGATCACCATGACAATGGACTCTCTATTACACCAGCCCTTCCTGCCACCAGCCCTGGGGTGGTGTTTGCACAGATCCACCCTGGCTGAGCTCAGGTGCTTGAGGAGTGGCCCTGCAGGTCTGCACAAGCACACATCACCCACAGCCCAGGCTGCAAACCCCACAGAACCCCGCTCAGCAGAGCGGCATTTCACTGCTCTTTGCAGAATCCACCCTTAGCGGGGGGAAGAAAGTTCTTGCAGTGTTCTGCTCTCGAGAGAAGCCTTGCCCAGCACAGCCTGGAGCCCAGCACACACTGAGTGCTGCCAGGGACAGCCCTGAGCCAGCACAGGGACACCACGGGCACCTCCTGGGGCTCTGCTGCTCCACCAGGGGCTCAGTGGGCACGGCTGGAAAAGGGAGAGGCTGCTGGCTCAATGGAAAATTGTGTCAATAAATCGATGGAGAACAAAGTCCAGGTGCTCTGCTCTACCCCAGCTCAGGGCACCCATGGAATCTGCCACGCTGGGAGGGTCCAGCTCTCACACAGGACACCCCCAGAGCCACATCCTGGGCCTGAGAGCGTTTCCCAGATGCTCCTGGAGCTCTGGCAGGGCTCAGGAAAGCCAAGCACGCTGTGGGAGCTGCTCCCAGCCCAGCCCCTGCACGGCCCCGGAGCGATTCTCCCCGCAGAGGAGGATTTTGGGTGCCCTCCCACGCTCGGCTGTGCTGGGTGCTCCCGTTCTCATCCATACTGACACCAAACCAACCCTGAACAAGTTTTATTCCATGTTTTATGCTCAAGCTGCCACAGACAGGAGCTGCTGCTGGGCAGTAACAGGGGCAGAGGCAGCTCCAGATCCCTGCCCTGGGAACGCCGCACCCGGAGCCCACGCCAAGCACCCACACGGGGCCGTGCCAGCTCGGAAAAGGAGCTTCCATTCATGGGGACAGGAAAAAGAGACCTTTGAAGGCTCTGCTGGAACCCTCAGAGCTGCAGGGCCTCAGTCCTGAATGGAGCACCCATGTGGAGCTCCCATACACCCTAAAAGATGCAAATTGTGTTTATATCTTCCCAGCAATTGTCCCTGATGCTTCCCAAGTCTTGCCTTGTGATTACTGACATCTTCTCCCTGCCCACATTATCTCCTTTGGTATGTAAAAACGGGGCCATGGAGCTTTCCCAGCCCCTGGCTTTTGACTTCAGCCTGCTCTCACCACCCCCAAGCACTCACATCCTTCCTTCCACCTGACAAAGTGCAACTTCAGGGTTACTGACTAAATATTTCAGCATCTTTTCCGTTTGTTGCTTGCTTCCTCCTGGTTGTAACTCACCTTTGCAGCCCTCTACCAAGGGCAGCTTCTCAAACACATTCCTTTTCGGGTTTCTTTTAAACTTTATTTTCTCTAAATACACTCACACCACACGCTGCCACCACCCCTGCACTGATTTTCTTGTCTGTGGTCACCCACAAGGCCAACCATCTCTTCAGAGAGCAGAAAACAAGGTGAAGATTCACTTTTCCATGACTCTTACAGGAAGCATGACAGCTACTAAAAAACTTCCAAGAAACACTTGGAACAGTTAAAAAAAAAAAAAAAAAGAGAGAGAGAGAAAAGAAAAAACCCAAAACACAAACCCCAAACATCTTTCCAGGATGTGACCAAGTCGTCACCTTGACTGCTCAGCGTAGGAGGACACGACGTGCCTCGAGCTGCCACCCTTCCACCCGGCCCTAGCACAGAGAGGATGCTAAAAACAAACACAGAGAGCATCTAGATTGCAGCCTTGTGGATAAAATTCTATCACCAGGAGGAATGTAAAAGCCAATTAATCCCTAATGAAGGAACGATTTCGTACACACACTCCTGACTTGCAGCAAGGCTAATTCGTGTTCCCCGGGGTTGCCCTGTACATCTCAAATGCTGTCATGTGTTGTCTCTTCCTTCAAAAGATCCCATTAATTCAGAATATCCCACACATCTCTGTCACTGATGGGGCTTTAACTGCTCTGGACTTGATGTTGTTGCTCTGGCTCAGAGTCAGCCATCAGGAAGCTTTCTAGAATCTGCTGCCCCAAAACCCTTTTAGAGAGTTTAACTCCATGTGCCTCAAGGAAAGAGCCAAGCTGAAATGCAGGGATGGATCCAAGGGCTGCTTGAGGACGCTGGGAGGAGCAGAAGCTGCACAGCCCCTCTGCACACCCATCACACGAGGTGGGAGGAAAGCAGAACACATCAGGGTAAATAGGAAATACCAAACGACTGCAAAAGGCTGGAAATTCTTCTCTGGGCTGATACATGGGAAATCCTTTCAATAGGAAACCACAGGAGTAGATTACTGTGATTACACTTCAAAAGCAAAGGCCCTGCCACAGAGAGACATAATTGAGAGAAAGTGTTGCTCCTTGATCACTGAAGTCCAGACCCCCTGCTTACACCTCCCTGCATTCATAGAAATTGCTTCTATTCTCCCTCAATCCCACTATCTCTGCTGTTGTGTAACACCAGCAAGTACCAAAACTCCACAAAACATTGTCCTGCCACCAGTCAAACTCCCAAAAACAAAACTGTGTGGTTTGGTGTGTAAAGACAGTGACCATAAGCCCGTGCTCCAGGGAAACTGCGGAGCTTTTGGGGTAATTTAAGATATTTCTAGACTAAGAGTTTGTAACAGCAAGCCCAGAGTGAGCTTAAAATTGCCGAGTTCAAAAGCTCTTCAAATCACTCTGTGTGATGTGAAGGGTGTCAGGCCCTGTAATGAGGCAGTGCAGTGAAACCAGCTCCAAACAACACCGAGGTTTTCCGCAACAAACAAAAAAAGCTTTAAGCAGACAAGAGGATTCCATGAACAATTCTTTTCAGATTTTGTTCGGTGGAAGAGAAATTTGGCCTCTTGAATGAATAGCTTGGTTAAACTGGAGAGGACTTGCTATTGGTCCTGTCGGGAAAATGAGTAAAGGGAAGAGGCAAATCCCACTTGGGAAGCAAGAGCCAAACCCTCCACAGCTGCACAGAAAAATGGAATTCTGACTTTCCCCATTACCTTATTACATATTTGTATTTTATTGGGCCAGAGGAAGAAAAGGAAGGAGAGTCATTTACTGAACTCTCCAGTTTCAAATCAGCATCATTCAATTATTGGCAAACGTGGGTGTTGGCCACAACTGGTTTCTTCAGCTGCCCCCCCCAACCCCCCTCCAAAAAATAAGAAGGCAGAAAAAATAAGGAAAAAGCCCTAAGCTCTCACCTTGGCTTTGAAATCTTTCCCTGACCAGCTTTGTTGTCCGTTTTTTGTGATAAAAAAATAATAAGAAGCATTCCTGGCTGTTTAACTGAGAGAAGCCCTAATTGATTCCCACAGTCATTAACCTGCATTTTACCTCGGAGAGTGGTAGTTAAGGAAGTCGGCACTGCTATTTATAACTCATCTCAAATTGAGGGCAGACTGCCTAAAATCTAACACATCCCAGCTGTACTCCTGTTTGAACTGGGGCCAAGGGAATTTTTTAAAGCAATCTTGGCACTGAATGAATGACACCAACAGTAGGAGCGCGTGTGGTTGTGTTGTGGTGACGTAGCGCTGGAGGTGGAAGGGGACGGGGGGGCTGCTCTCCGTAATCCCCCTCCCAAACCCAGCTCAGCCCCGAGCCGCCCACCCAGAACCAAACACAGGAAATGTCTTTTTCCTGTGGAACGCCTTCAAGTGAGAAGCACATGGCTAATCTGCATGAAAGCAAAGCCACGCCACTCCTGCCAGGAAGGTTGTGCTCGGAATCCCTGGCCACAGAGCCGCTGCCTGCGAGGCCTTGGAGCCGCGCCGGGAATCCCAGAAAGGGCTGGGAACAGATGGGAAGAACCCCGGCAGCACCAGCCATTGTCTGGCTGCTGAGTGCTGCTACAAAGAGCAGCCTGGAGAACCCACAGGGAGGTGCCAGCTGCTCCATGGCCACCCCGCTCTGGCCGCAGAACCGGAGCGAGGTGGAAGTGGCCGGGCTGAGACGATGCTGAGCAGCACCGAGGATGGTGAACACATCCCACAGGCTCGGGACAGGCTGCTCACCTCCCCAGGGGTGAAGCAAGTAGGCCTTGCAGAAGAGGGATGAGGAATTCCACCTTTAAACCCTCGTCCTAAACCCTGACACCGCTGCCCTTTCTCCACGTTCCAAGGGCGCTGGGAGAGTTATGCTGCTGCAGCACCAAAGCCCTGAGCAAGACAAAGCCCATTTCCCGTGTGATGGTACCAGCACAAAGCACAGGGCTCGTGGACAGTGTGAAACACGGAGAGCATTGCCCACGGCTGGCACAAAGCCCTGGGGGATCCACCAAAACCAGCCAGGCTGTGGTGGTTCCACAGCTGACAGCAGCAGCTCCTCTCCTGCAACATCACCGTGGCTGATCCACAGCATCACCAAAACAGAGCTCATGGGGATGGATGGGGGACACAGCAGCACCCAAGGAGCTTTCAGCAAGCCCCAGTTTGAGCTGATCACTCGTGTTTGCACATCAGATACTCTCACACCCATCTGTGTCTTCCCCCACAAAGGCTCCAGCTCCTCCACAGCCAGAGGAACGATCACAAACCAACAGCTGTCCTCATTCAGGAGCAAACACGGCTCACCTTCCAGTGGGGAACTCTCATCTGCTCTATTTAAGGTGCAACTGGCTGTGCTGAGGTCAACACCCCGGCCTGAACTCGCTGCCTTTTATAGCCCAGGTCACGCCCCGATGCCTCCCTTCCCATGGTGGTCTGCTTTTAAAGAGGGACAGAAGAGGCTCAGGGGAAGCTGAAGTTTAAAATAAAGATCCTCCAGCAGGATGTGAAAATGCCCCCAAAAGAAAACACCTAGAAAACCCATGGTAATAAACACCCCATGAGGTGCATCCACCACCTCTCAGGGACAGTTTAAACAGAGCCTGTTTCTCTGAGAATATCATCACAGAAATGCACAGTTCCTTTTTTGCTTCTCCCCTCCCTTTTTAAACTTGAGAAATCCACCAACTTCCCTGTCCCCCAGCACAAGCAGGGCAGATACCAAGCCCGTGCTGGCCCTGCTCAGCTCCCACCAGGGACTCTCCTTGCCTTCCCCCAGGGCAGCCCCATCACTCTGGGAACCCCAATCCATTCAGGAAGCAGGAGGGATGCTCTGACTCACACCCGTAAGCCTGGAGTGCCAAAACCTGACTTCTGGAATACAGCAGAGTTACAAATGCTCATCCCTTGGAAACGTGCAAGACAAATCCATTTTTACATAAGCTACAGAAAAATAAAACTCCTCCCTCGCCCCCACAAATCCCAGAATCTAACTTGGATTTGGACACGTAACCAGGAGGTGATGTATCATCATCTCATTATCAAAATGGCCAATGCAGATTGAAGTTTGGCTGTCAGAACAAATGACCTCTGCTCCACAGTTTCAGTTCTGCAAGCAGAAAGAGCCTGGTTTTTCTTCTGACTTTTCCCAGTAGATCAGAGTTTGACCCAAACACTTTCTATTCCTCTAAAACTCTGCTAACAGCCCAACCTCAGAGCAAGCTCATGACACCAACGCAGAAGGAGAACAGGACTCTCTCTGCATTACTTCAGCCACCTCCTTCTATCTGGAGCTCCTGCAAACCTAAAATCTGCCCTGCTCAATGTTATCCCCTCCCTGATCATTTATTACACCACCTTCTCTGGTGAGATGTGCTGTAAATCCTGAAGTGTAGAGTGGAAGGAAGAGGAGTTCTCCCATCCTGTGACCTGTATCTCCCTGCTAAACACAATCCCGTAATTACCCATTAACGTTTCTCAGCAAGAGCCCAGTCCACACATCTCAGAGGACTTTCCAAAGCACAGCTCTTACTAATATTTTTCTAATTGATTAAAACTGACCGTAGTTTTGATTACAGGATGTATCATTACGGAACATCTCATTCCTGAAAGAAGTCAATCAGCAGAAGGTGATGTGGTGGGGAAGTGAAATGAGAGTCACCCCTCAAAGCCTCACTGGAAATAACCCCACAACAGCACAGTGTTCATGCCCAAGTACCAGCAGAGTTGTGTTATTTTTTATTTTATTAAAAACTGGAGGGTGGGAAGGTGCAGAGCCTGCAATGAGCACCTCGATGGCTCCTCACGGACACCTCTCCTGTCTGCAGGCTCAGAGCAGCCGTGGGAACAGCACAGGGGATCCCCTCTGCCTGAAAACCAGCAACAACCTGAGGACTCATTCCCTCCACCTCAGCCCCTCACACCGTGGTAGGACACTCTGACAAACACCATTTACTGATTTAAATGCAGTCAAAATTAACAAAGGATTATGATTACTGTACAACAGCTGATGACCAGTGAAACTTTCAGGCATTTCCCAGGCAGTTGGGGTCAGGTGATGCAGTTTGTGATTCAGACTGCGTGATCCCTACACAGTTTCTATATAATTTCTCCAATAATTTCAACTTACATTTAAAATACACTTTCCTTCTGTCCAAAGAACTAGGTAACAAGCTATCCATCCCCCGCTGTCCAGCTTCAATTCACTTTACAAGCACTTTATTCAGCCAGCTCGCCCCAGGATTCCCCAAGTGCCACTGCTGACTCCACCCAAAAATCCAAGCAACACCAAGATGTAAAGAAAACTGCCTGAGCTCCATGGGAGATGATCCCAAGGAACATGTGACCCTTGTAATGAGGTGCTGCTCCTTTTAAGATGGAAAGAAACTTCCTTCCTGAATATTAAATCAGGCTTTAGGTTTAGCCAACCTCCTACTTGCGCTCTAATGAACTGGAGGCAAGTCAACAAAAAGATGCTCAAATGTCTCATTCCAGCGCTCCCCCTCCAGCCCGGCTTCCACGCTGGAAGGAGCAACCGAGCTCGTGCTGTACCACAGGAATGGGCCCGGGCCAAGAGCAAGGCAGAAAAAAAGCAGGAGGAGGAAGGGCTGGGGTGGAAGAGCAGAATTACACTCGGTGTCACCACTGCTGAAGTGATCTCACTCCAAGGAGCACGGGAGCAGCTGTTCCCCATCACCAGTGAGTCCCAAAATATTTGCTCCAAACAGCGCTGAAAACCTGAAAGGGCTCCAGATGCCCTGTAAATACATTCAGACACTGCAACCTGTGGCAGACTTCAGTCATCCAGCCAATTCCCTGGAACCCCTGTTTCCTTTAAAACAAGCCCTGCTGATCTCATGGACAGATGTCTTTTGCTACTGAGCACGAAGGATGTTTTCCAAAACTGGAGGTCTGAAGGAAGAGCCAACGCAAGGGCTCACTGGAGTTTATTTTCTAGAATAAAGGTAGTTTTATCAATGCATTAAAAGCCTTTTCTGCAGAGAAATCTGAGGGTGCTGATGCACACTCTGGAGTTGATAAGACACCTCCAGCACAGCCTCTTGGGTTCCCTTCTAAGAACACTTTCCTGATAAATCTTCATCTGTAAAATGCAGCAGCACAGGTTTCTACCCACTGGTGTGTCTGAAAGACCCATCTGTATTTGAATATCTCATCACTTTGCAAATTCATCTCATTTTACACCAGAATAAACAGCGGCTGAACAGCCTCAACTGGACAGGCAGACTCCCATGGCCCCTTCCCACACCGGGATGGGCATTCCCGGGATCAGCTCAGGGCTCTGAACAAGCCCAGGTCTCCACAGCCCCACAGCACCCCAAGGGAGGGGGATAGGGGGACACAGCTGATCCTCGGGGTTGCCTCATCCCAGAGCTCCATCTTATCCACAGCTTCCCCAGGAGCTGCGTGTCGGGGCCTGCAGCTGCTCCAAGCCACGGCTCAGCACGACACAGCCCTGCCCCTGCAGAATGGCTGCATCCATCCCAAACTGTGCCTTATGGAAGATCAAAATCACCCAAGGAGCCTGAGGCTGGGTCAGACCTGCGGAGGACAGGCAATGCCAGGCTGTGCCAACACAACCCCCCGTGCTCCATCGCACGCTCGCTCTCAGCCCCACGCTGGACACCACCCCGGCCTTGGGATGGGGAAACACGGCCCAGGCAGCTCCAACAGCCCCAGGGCACAGCCCCATTCCAGTCAGGGGGTCGGGATCAGCATCACTGATCCCCCCAAGGGTCACAGCTGGGGTACAGGAGCTGTCACCACACACCTCCCCTCACTGGGTGAATCCCAAACCCCCTCCCATCGCTCCTGATCCTGCAGAGTCCTGTATCCAACACGAAACAAGGTAGCAAAGCGTTGTTTCGCTAAAAGGAAACACAAAAGTTACTTTATTTCCCTTGTCATTACAGCAGCTGACAAATTTGGGTGCTATTTTTGTGGATTTTAGTGAGCCTTCTCTTATTTTAGCCTTAAAATTCCACATTCAAGCCTCCACTTCAGTTCCACGGAACCAAAAATATTTAAAGTTGCAGTAATGACAAGTTACCATCTGCATTTACTGAGGATGGGCTCGGTAACTTTACAGCAAAGCCACAAGCAATCTCCAGTATTTACACCCAAAGGAGCTATTTGCATCCAGCGAAGCAGGGCTGCCGTGCCTGCCTGGGAAAAGGAGGCTGGGGGAGATGGAAAGTCTACGTGGGCAACAAACTTGGAGCTGCAGCCAAGGCAGCTCCAGACAGCAGGGAAGACACTCCTGGAGCCTTCACCAAGCCAAGGCTGCTGTGATTCAGGTTCACTACACATCCTGAGCGACACAAGGTCCTTGCTGCTTAAAAATATTACTCGTTTTTCCTTTTAAAACAGCCCACCAGGCCTTGCTCACAGGTAGTTTTTCAAGCCTGGTTCTGTTGCCCCATGCTCGCTTCTGTCCTTGGGCTTTTATTTCATCTCCATCCAGAAAAATCCAGATTTCTTTCCAGGCAGAATGAACAAGGTGGGGAGTTGCTCAGCGAGTTGAGAGGAGCGTGTGCTGGCAGCTGGGGAGAGGATACAACAATTCCCAACCGTGCCAATGCCATGGGGGCAGGAGGAACAGCCAACGCTGCAAAGTCTCCACTGGTTCCAGGAACAGGTATAACAAGAAACTGCAAGACACCTCATATGAGGAAAGGGAGATGAGACTCGAGTGTACCTTGACAGCAGTGACACCTTGGAAAGGTTTATTGCCGTTTCCAGAGCGACTGGACACAAAGCTCTGCTGGATCCCTGCCCCTCGCTCCGTGGAGCAGGGCACTTCCAGCACGCTCACAGCCACTGCTCCAGCCAGGAAATCCCTGCTCTGAGGCTCAGCACCAAATCCCACCTGGCTCTCCTGGATTCCCAGCCCCACTGCAGGCTCCCAGCACCGCCGGAGCAGATGGAGCACCCCGCTCCAAGGGAAGGCAGGCAAGGGTTAAGGGCTGGAACACGCTGAAAACCGAGGAGCACTCACTGCTCTGGGATGCTTCATACAACACTAATCACTTCATCTGATTTTAATTCCTGACACCAAATCAGCATATAGCTTTTCAAAGGAAATCTTGTCCCAGATTGCAAGGTAATCAATCACAATTAACATGGAAAGCAGCTTTTGCAATGCCATCGTGGCCTGTGAACCGAGCAGGAAGGACAGGGAAGGGGCTCAGGAACATCTTCTGAGTACAGGCAGGATAATTTGGGACAGGGTTGTCTCCTGCACAGCAGCCTGGCAGGCTTTTTGCTTCTCCTCCAGTGAGAGAGTTTTATGCCAACACTCTGACTCCCCCCAAAGTCCCTTCCCCACCAGTGTGCCCTGCTCCAGGGGAGCCACATTCTCCCCACAGCCTGCTGGAAACTGCATTTCCATCAAGATGATTTTTCCTTAAACCAGAGAAAATTGTCAAGAGGATGGTGCCAGGCTGTTCAGTGGTGACAGTGACAGGACAAGGAGCCATGGCCATAAACTAAAACACAAGTTCCACCTCAACATGAGGAAAAACTTCTTTCCCTGAGGGTGGCAGAGCCCTGGAGCAGCTGCCCAGGGAGAGGCTGGAGTCTCCCTCTCTGGATCTGTGCCAAACCCACCTGGATGTGTTCCTGTGCCACCTGCTCCAGGTGACCCTGCCTGGGCAGGCAGCTGGACTGGGACATCTCCAGAGGTCCCTTCCAAGCTGTGATCCTGTGAAAACTCTTCTAGGTGTGACCCCGTGCCCAGACAGAAATTCTGGCCCAGCAGGGAGGGCATTAACCTGGATTCTGAGCCATGATTTAGAGCACCTCTCTGCCTCCTGCAGGGTGCAGAGCCAGGAGAGGCTTCCAAAACATGGAAACCCCTCCTTTAAGCCTCACAGTCTGCCACAATAACCTGAAAGACTCTGAAATACTTTGATACTTAAATGCCTCCTATCAAAATACTGATTATCTGCACATAATTAAAAAAAAAATAAAACTTAATGTTCAACTTGGCCATACGCAGCAGCTGCCCCAAGTCCTTCCCAGAGGATCCAAAGCACTGCAATCACCACAAGTGCCCCACAGAACAGAAAGTAAATGAGTTTGGGGTTTTTTTCAATAAAATAATAATCCCCCCACCCACACAGTCCGAGGGGCAGGGCTGCAGGACTCCTGAGAACAGACAACACGTGCAGCCACAGCACACAGGAAAGGCACTTTCTGGAACACGTGATCACACTCAGTAAACTGGCCTTGAATGGCAACTCTTTTCCTTGATTAGCCATGCAAACCCCAAAGTCAAAGATAATTTAAAGAGAAAAGAAAATCAAGTTTCAACTAATTCCAGCACTTCCACCGTTTCACTGATCTCCTGCACAGAGGTAAGAACTTCTGCTGAAAGCCTTTCACAGGGAGCAGGGCTGAGGGGAGACCACCTCCAGCCTGGCACTGGTTTAATTATTTACACAGAGTTAATGAATAGCAGACTCTCCTCCTAAACCCGCACAGGGTGCATAGTCCTACAGTCATTTGGACTTTAAATCCACCCTGGGACTGTTATGAAGTACAAAACTCCCCACAAGCCTGCAGGAAGGATCCCACAGAGAGCAGAGTGAGCACAGGACCCTGGCAGAGTTCAGGTGACAGAGCAGGACGGGGCGAGCCCTCCAACACAATTCCCACAGCAACCTGCAGCAAAGGGAGACATTTTGCAACACAGAGAGTTTCTCTCAAGGAAGCAGGGGACAGGCATAAAGCCACATGTTTAAGAGCACTTTTGCCTCTGCTCTCCACACCTGGAGAGACCAGCACAAGGGACAATTAATGTGACTTGAGCTGGAATATTTTCCCTAATGCCCAATGCCACAGGCAGCGAAGCACTGAGCTGCACCGTGGTCGTGCTGCCTGAGCTCAGGTGTGGCTGATCCTGCCCTGGAGCAGCACAGGGGGGCTTGGGGACCTTCCCAGCTCACCTGCAGACCTCTGCTCAACAGGAAAACACCACCACCCATCAGGCAAGGAAGCAAGAGCGAGCCGTGTAAGGCAGCACAGCCCACGCCGCACCTTCTCCTCGGCACAATGATCAAAATTCAGTGCTGAAAGCCAAACCAGAATGGCCATTTCCAGAGCACTCCCTGTCCTGTGTCCGTGCTGCTGGAGCCCCTGCCCCAGCACAGCCATTCCCAGAGCCTGGAGCTGCAGCTGGGCCCAGGTTTTCAAACATTCCTGCTGGATTCCTGCTCACAGGCAGGGTGCCAGGACCTGCTGACATCAGAAGGGAAATGCTGATTTTCAGGGTTTCTCTTACTCAAACCTGAATGAAGTTTCACAAGTGAGTGGGGAGGGGAGGAAAGAACTTTTTTAATCCATTCATCCTCCCCAGGGGAGGGAAACTCCAGAGCCCTCCCAACTTCAAGAATTTCTCTTTGAGAAAAGAGTCACAGGATCTCTAAGGGTGGAAAGTTTTAAGTGGCAGAAAGTCAGGGCCACCTTTGGCCTCAGCCTCCTCCCAGCCACATCCAGGATGTCCCCATCACATCCCACCAAAACAAAGTCACCTCTGGTCCCCTCTGGCTCCCCAAATGGCCAAGCACCCACAAAACCAGGACAAGGAGCAGGCTCTGCTCCACCAGCTGCATCAGGGGTCCCAAAAACTACTGCCCACATCTAACCTGGAGCTTCTTGGACCAATTTAGGCTTAATGTTAATTATCCAGGAGAGAGAGGAAGTTACTCAAGTTTTAAAAAAAAAAAAAAAAAAAAAAAGAGAGCGAAAGAAAGTTAATAGCAATTGAATTTGTCCTTGAAAGAGTTTCAATTACCAGAGCTGGCTTAAGGAAATAATGACATGCTGGTTATCACATGAAATGCCAATAACTGTAATGGAGCAGCAGGTTTTTTGGGAGTTATTTACACAAACTGATTTTCCACGGGAATTTCATAGGAATTAAGACATACACACTCTATCTCCGCTCTCCCACTCTCTCATAAAGGTATTTCTTTGCCTTATTAACAGAATTAACCGATGCCCTTATTTGATCCTACACATTTTTTGTCCCTTTTTTTCTCCCAGAAAAAAATACGAGCATGATTAGAAATTAAGACTCCAGCTATATTTTATTCTTAACACCTAAAGCCAAAAGAATTTTTGCTGAGAAATTCTGAAGCAGCTTTCATTAAGTTTACCTGTCATTATGCAGCATCCTTTACATTTCACTACAGAGAACTCATGCCCACTTTGTGTAAATACTGAGCTGTCACTTAGAAAGCAGAAACACTTCAGAAAGAAAGTGTGGCAAACCTGGGAATGCTCTTCTTGCTGCAGAGCAAGAAGCCTCAGCAATGCTCAAGCTGCAGGACTGAACTGCAGGGTCACAATGCTGGAGTTCAGGTGCAGGGAAGAGTGAGGAGTGGGAACTCCTGCAGCCTGTGTTAACACAGGATTAACCCATGTCTGTAAAACAGGCACAGGAGCTGAGTCCTGGGAGCAGCAGCTCCTCCTGCAGCAGCCCTGGGAGCTGCTTTAAGCACAGAAATCCATTGTGGAAGGGTCTCAGGGTATCCAGGTAAGGCTGGGGAGGGAAGCTGGGGTCACACAACACAGGATGAGACTGAGAGGATTCATATTCCCCTCCCCACCCTGGGTGCCTCAGCCCTTCCCAAATCTCCCACTGAGGAGCAGCCACGCTGAGCATTCACACCCCACAAAAGGCTGTCTGAAACCCAGCTCCCACACAGCTTCAGCCCTAAGAACCAAAAGCAGCATCTCCAGAGAGCAGAGATGTTAAATCCGGGATTGGAACTTTCCTGGACTCAACTGATGGGCCCAGCATGGTCCCCAAAAAGGACTCGTGCTTCATCTGCAGGTGAGGAACTCCCCTGCTTTTCCAGGGACATCAAACAGGCAGCAGCTCCTGCGGTGCCACCCGGGCAGGAGGGACCTGGACACAGCCCAAGCAGCTCTGTTCCAACGTGCCAAAAACCAGCTTTTTCCTTCCCACCCCACTTGTCATTCACTTCCAGCTGGAGATTTATGGCTCTGGCTAACAGACATCCACTCCAGATTTCCCACTGCCCGTGCATAAATTAAAGACTGAACTTTTTGCAGTCAGCACACAACACAAAAAACTTTTGTAGGACTTCTTAAAAACATTTTTTCCCAGCAGGAAGGTATCCTTCCTTTCTCTCCCACCAGAACAAAAGAGGAAATGTTGTTTTCCACCCTTGCTGATGGTTTAAGGACCATTCCAGATGGAAAAAGCAAGTGGCTAAATACTGACAAGCTTCATCTTCCCCAAGCACATTTGCTGCCTTTGGTTTCTGTTTTGCTGCTGCTGCTCCTTGAGAGTTTCCAGCATTCCTGGCAGGAATTGGGCAATGGCATTGCTGATGAGCTTCTCCCCAGAGCAATCCATCACACAGGAGTCACAATTCAAAGAAGAAATCAGACTCACTAGCCAGAGAATTTGAAATACACAGAGGAAGAACTGGAAAGGGCATTTTCTCCTCTAATATTTTAATTACCCAGAGCACAGATGTAGAGGGTAAAAGCTGGATTTCCAATTGGTGGCGTTCCTTTGAAAAGAGTAAGAGAGAAAAGTGGTGGAAAAGTCGTGTATGAGGTAACAGATAAAACCAACAGCTGCACTATTAAGCCTAATTTTAGACATTATTTTCTCTCTGAAGGAAAGCTGCTGGGATTTTTAGCACAGCCCTCATGGAACGTGTGATACGTCTGTGACACAGGAACCGCTGACCAGAGCTCTCAAATGAGACAACAGAAAAAACCCAAAGCATTATGAATACACCAAGTTTATGGGAACAGTGGGGCACAGCTTTGTAACAGAATATTTGACTGTCCTGTCACCCCCCAGCCCAGTTTAATATCATTTAAGAACAGAGAAGAAGTTCTGCTTGCTTGTTGAGGGAAAACAGAAAGCTTTCCTGTTTACAGAAACAGGAAACAGGAGTTGTAGCAGGTAAAAGGAATAAAACTGGGCAGTTTTATGAAACCACTAAGCATTCTAGCCCCTCCCTCCAAAAAAGGCCAGAAAGTCAAACATAAAACCTTTCAGAAATCAAATTTCTGTCTTGCAACCAACAGCATCATTACAGGAGAGACACCAGAGGGAGAAACCCTCCCCTATCCCAGATAATAAATAAGAATTCACAGGGCAACTCAATTAAACTTCATAAAAAGCAGTAGGCAAGCCTTGCTAACCCCATTTCACCACAACACTCAAGTGGTTTGTCCTGGGTTTCCCAGTAAATTGGTGGTGATAAGGGCAGGGAAAAAGAAAAGCTCCACCTGAAAGTGAGGATTGAGTTTTACTGTCCTGTATCCCACACACATCCTGCCTGGAAACACCGACACCTCCAAGCTGGGCATCAGGGAAATGCAACTGCAGAAAATGAGAGATTTTAAGAGAATCAGACAACTCCTGGTTGACTTCAGACTCTTTAAAAAAGATAAAGCAGAAAAACCTCCAGTGTCCACACCAGGATTAACAAGATTTTAGCAACAAAATCAAAGCAGCACAATTTTCCTGCTTTTTCCAAAACAGCCAAGCCCTAAAATCGCTCATTCAGAGAAAAGGAGATGCACCACTCTCCTTTTTGTTGGAAAGCTCCAGTGCACAACACACAACTCGAGGGCTCCTGACATTACAATGCAAAGCAAGGAAAAACCACGAGCCAAGAGGAGCCAGGTCCCAGTTTCCCATTCCAAGACATCGCAGCTCACTGGCAGCACAGTGCCTTTTGGTGCCAATTTAGTTTAAAAACCATATTTCCAACAACGTTTTTCATGCCTCACTCGCTACTAAAGTCGGAATCAAAGTCAACAAAAAATAGCTATTGTATGGCAACAGGCCCAAAAGCTTTTTTTTAATTAACGTAAGATTCTTAAACTGCTTTCAGTGAACTTATAACAGAGGCCTTGAGATGCCAGGGCACCTATGGGGAGGTTATCCAAGATGTCAATGTTTAATGTGATCCAAAGAGGTCTCCCATTACAGGGGACACTGCTGAAGCCAAAGCCTGAGAAGTGCCCATCTATTAAAGGCAGGGAAGTTCTTTCTCTTGAGCAGTTTCCTTTAAATCCCAAGTCCCTGGGAAAACTGGTGCATTACTAAGAGCTGCTACATGCTCTGGGGGGAAGCAGGTGGAAACAAACCCATGGCAGAGCTGGAAGAATTGAAAACCAGGACCCATGGCCTGGCTTCCTACGAGTCATTCCCACAGCAAACCACGGATTTCTCCCCCCACACGGCACAAATCAGCCATCCTCATCTCCTGATCCTGCTCTGTGTTCTCAGCTAGAAAGATCAGCTGGAAAAAAAGCCAAGCCCCAAAACCACGGAGCATCCTCGTGCTCCCTGGGTTCCCCCTCAGCAGCTCCTCCCTGGCTGTGGGTGAAGTGTCCCAAGGTTACACACAGGAGTAACCACCCTGAGTAACCCTGGTGTGACCACACACTCCTCTCACTGCAGGGAACCTTCCACCCAAACAACTTTCACGCCAGAAATTACCGAGCTTTTCTCGATGAGCAAAGCGACCAAACCCTCGTGATGGCATCACTCGGAATTCCTGAAGAGAACCTAAAGAGGGATTTAAAGGCACCACCCTGCTTCTCATCCCCAAACTGGGCTCTGTGGCCCCCAGGATTCCCAGGTGTGCTCTTCCCACATCCTCCTCCCCAGCCTGTCCCAGGAGATGTTCCCTGGGAGGTTTCTGGCAGGTCTCTGCTCTGCTCTCCCGGAGTTTCTCAGGAGTTGGGTGGAAAGTACCTGCTCTGCTCATCGCAAGACAAAGAAAGACACAAAGCTTTAAATTCTCCTAATCCAGGGAATTTAGGAGTACACAGCACAGGAGGCTGTAATTCAGGGCTGGAGCATCATTATTAATCAACTTTTTCTTGTGGGCAGCACAGATGACACGTGGAAGCTTTTTTCATTTTTCTCTTCTTTTTCCATCAGAAAAAAAGGAATTGTCAGTTTAAGTCAAATAATCCTTGGCACAAAAAGGACTGGGCGGGGAAAGTCATTTGGTTTTTGAGATGAGGGAGTTGCTGGTTTACCTTTTACATTCACTATTTGTCCTTCCTCAGATCCAACTAATTCTCAGAATAACTGCTCATTAATAATTCCAGTTTATGGGACTACTCAGGTATTCCTCATTCACCGTGTCAGCAGCCCGTGGAATTAAGTGAAATTCATTTGCCAAGACAAAATAAGCTTCTTTTACAAATTTGTACCAGAACACAGACAGAAGTGAACTGCAGGGAAATACCTGAAAAGTTCAACCTGACTCTGTATTTTAGAACACGTTTTATCTAGATGGAGATTTTTCAGGATTTACAAAGTAAGCACTTTGCACTCCATGGAACACATGGCCCTATTCCAGAGTAGCTGAAACCTTCCTGAGGATGCTCCAGCACTCACTACCAGTCACCAGTGGCGTTCTGAGAGCACCAGCAGAGCAGATCTGCTCTCTGGGAGAGCAGAATTCCAACCTGAAAGAAAAGCCAATCCAGTCACTCAAGGCGCTATAGCAGAGGGTGCCTTTGGTAATCAAGGAACAAACAACTGAGCAGTTTTCAGGAGAAGTCCTGAGCAAGAAGGGAAGCTCTGCAGGCTGCAGGTCACCCTACGTGGTGTCACACGTCCCCGAGCCCGGCCTGAAGTTGGAGCAAAGCACACGGAATGAAAAGGGAAGTTTAGTCCTGCACGAGGCCACCACAGGCCTTGGAGATGCAAGTCTGAGCACAGAAAGGAACCCAGTTTTAATCAAAGGCTTTCAGATAAAGATACCAGCACCTCTTTTCCCCGTATCTAAAATGTCTGATGCTACACTGCCTTCTCCTCTGCACATTCCCTGGCCACCCCTGTTCCAGCAAAGAGGGAATTCTACACATGCAACAATGATGACAATCCCCAGGCCCGCTCTCCCTAGTTCCACTCCTCAGAAGAGTTGTGACACTGCTGAGCCTGACCACAAGCAGCACCTGAAGCCTGTAGGAAGTGTCTGTATTTATGGGGGGGTAGGAGACACATCAGCTCTCACTCAAAAGAAGTCAAAATGTGCCCTAAGACACAGAGCTAGAGATTCCTGTCCTGTATCGATCGCAGTTCTCTTGGATGTAAATGAGTAATTCTTGGTAACCGACAGATTTCAGCGTTTTGGTGTCAGGTTTGGTTCCGAATCCTTGGTTGTGTGGGGAATTTTTTCCTTCTTTAGGCTGTAACACACCCCAGAACCCCCCACATGCTCCCATCTAATAAAGAACCCAAACAGACCCGGTTTTGAAAAGGGCCAAAACCAGGCGGGAACAAACGCATCCTCAGATCCATCAAAGAAATCATTTATACCGAGGGGAAAGTCACATAACCAAAATAAACAGCAAGCCCATTGTGCGGAGTGGCCCTGCCACCGTTCCGACAACACAGACTCTATTCCAGGCTGAATCCAACATCACAAGGAAAATAAGCCCAAGGTACAAACAGCGTGCCCTCGCCTCCCGTCCCGCAGGGATGCGGGGCTCAAGGTCACGCCGGGGGATGCGGAGAGGGGCGCGGGGCTGCCCCGTCCCGGGGCTGGCGGAGGAGGCGAGTGTGGAAGTTTATGAGCTCATCAGGATGGTTGTACCATTACATCAGAGGCAATTATAAATGGCCAAGAGCAGGGGATGGGGAGCCAATCAGATCACAGATGGGATGTCAACCTAAGACCAACTGTCTCCTGGCTTTGACAGAAGGATTTTACCTCCATAATTCAAATCCCAAACCCAAGCGATCCGCACTCGCTGCTCCCATCGCCCAGCTCCCCGCCAGCGCTCCCGCCCCGGCCCGCGGCCCCTCCGCCCGCCCCGCGGCCCCGCCGGCCCCTCGCGGCCCTGCCCGCCCCACCGGACCCCGCCGCGGGCCGCGGGACCCCCCCGGGGCGGCGCCGGGGGTCGCGGGGCCGCGGGAAGGCGGCGGCGCTACCGGGGCCACGCGTTGTCCCGGGCGCGCCCTTCGCCGCCCCGGCCCCCCGCGCCCGGCCCCGCCGGGGCCTCGCCGCCCGCCCCGACCCGCGGGCCCCCGGCAGAGCCCCCCGGGGCGGCGGGGAGCCCGGCGGCGGCGGCCCGGGAGCCCCGCACAAAGGCCGGGGAGGAGGAGGAAGGGAAGGCGGCGAGGCAGCCATTTTAGAGCAAGCGAGCAGCACAGACAATGGCAGCGCCCGGCAGCGCCGGCCCGGCGGGGGGAACCCGCGGGAGAGCCGCCGCCGCCGCCCCGAGCCCCGCGCCCCCCGCCCGGCCCCGTGCCCGGCCCCCCCCACGCGGCCCGGCCGGTACCTGCTGGCTCCTGCCGAGGCTCTGTCCCCCGCCGCCGCTGCTCCCGGGGCTCATGGGCGCGTGGTGGCTCCTCGGCGGGGCCCCGCCGGCCGCTGCCCAGCCCTGGCCGCTGCCCCCGCCGTACTGCGAGACCATGTCGGCGGCGCCCTTGGCGGCGGCCGCCCCGTCCTGCGGCCCGGCGCTATAGTCGCCCCCGGGGTACCCCTGGTAGGCGCGGGCGGAGCTGGGGGAGGTGAGGAGCTGGTTGAGGGTGGGGGTGGCCGTGGGCTGCGGGGTGGTGCCCCCTCCTCCCGCGCCGCCGGCGGCCGAGGGACCCATGACCCCGAAGCGCTGCTGCTGCTGCTGGAAGGCGGCGGCGGCAGCGGCGGCCGCGGGGGACTTGGCGGCCGGCGGCGCGGAGCCCCGGGGGGAGCTCAGGGCGTAGGCCTGGGGGGGAGGCGGGTAGGAGCCGGCGCTGCGCCCGGCCGCGTAGTAGGAGTTGTACTGGTGGTTGGGGAAGCCGTGCTCGGCCCCGGCGCCGTGCGAGTTCTGCGGAGGGGGCGGCCCCGCGGGGGCTCCCGCCGGCCCCGGGTAGTTCTGCTCCAGGCCCCCGCTCTGCAGCGCTGCCATGCCAGGGCTTTGTTGTCCGCCATGTTGGTGGAAGGCAGCGGCGGCGCCCCGGCCGTAGGGCTGCCCGAAGCCGTAGGCTGGCGGGGGCAAGGCGGCCGGGTGGGAAGGGGGCGGCTGCTGCTGCGGCGGCGGCGGCGGCTGCGGCGCCCCCACCCCGTCGCTGCCGCCGCCGCCGCCGCCACCGGGCGGCTCCGGGAGGTTATTGTTCAGGGTGGCGGCGGCGGCGGGCCTGGGGCCCGGGTTCCCGTTCGAGCTCTTCAGGTCGGACTCGGCCCCTGCGCCCCCTCCGTTGCTCTCGGCCCCGTCCTGCAGCTCCTTCCCCGACGGGCCCTCGCTCTCCGCCTGCTTCTCGCCGCGCTCCGCCGCCGCCGCCTCACCCCCCGCCTCCTCCGGGGGACAATCCCGCTGCTGCGCCTCCGCTTTCTTCAGCTCGGATGGAGCCGGGGCGCCCAGGCTGCTGGCGGCGGCGGGGGCGACCTGAGCAGCCATGATCCCCCCCCTCCCCACCCGGCCACCCCCCCCGGACCGGTCCCCCCGAGCTGCTCCCTGCCTGGCCGGCCGGCGTGAGGCCTCGCTGCTCTGCTCTCCCCGCTCAGGCGGCGGCGGGCGGCTCTTCAGGGCAGCGGGGGCTCATTCCCCCCCGGCCTGCTCGGCGAGGCGGGGAGGGCTCCGCTGGGCTGGGCTTCCCGGGGCCTGGCCCCGCTGTACCTCCTCGGTTGCAGCCGGCGGAGAAAGGGGAGGAGGAGGGAGTGGGGGGGAAGGAGGAGGAAAGGGGGGGTGGGGGGGGACCCGGGACGGGGCTCCCGGTGCGGGAGAAGCGGGAGGGAGGGAGGGGGGACACGGCGGGCGGGCGGGCGCCGTCCCCGGAGCGGGGCCGAGCGGCGGCGGGGCCGGGCTGGGCGAGCTCCGACTCTGCTCGGCCGAGCGGGCTCAGTCCGACACGAGGCTCAGCGCTGCCATTTTACCCAGCGCCGCGGCCGCCTGCCAAACCCGGAGCGGAGCGCAGCCCGGCCCGGAGCGGAGCCTCCCCCCCGTCACAAAGGAGGAGCGGGCCGGCCCCGGCCGCCGCCGGCGCGGAGCTGCCGCCCGCAAAACCCGCGGCGGATCGGCGGAGCCGGGGGCCGGGGGGCAGCGCTCCCCCGCCGCGGCCGGAGCCGCCCGGGGCGATCCCCGGGGGCAGCGGGCGATGTCCCGCGGCCGGAGCCCTCCGGGGGCGTGCTGGCCGCTCGGCGGCCGCAGGCCCTGGGGTTTCTGCCCGTGGGTTACCCAAGCGCCTCTTCTTTGTCCCTAGAAATTCCATTTAGAATTAAGCCCTCTGCGAACTGTTAGCGGTTGTCATTTCCTCTCCGCTTGGCCGTGTCCCTCTGGAAAAGGCGTTGGCGGCGCGCCAGGGCTGTGACTGCACGCGCGGACAATCCAAGAAAGTCCGGCTCCCCGCTCCTGCCAAGGCGAGGGCGGTGGGCACGGAACCAGGAATTCCCAGATCCAAAACCACCTGAGCGCATCTAGACACAACACGATGTTGGGCAATGGGACAGGATGCGCTGGCAGTCAGAGCCCAACGCCGTGCTGGAGCTCCCCGGCTGTCAAGAGGTGAACTGGGAATTGGGCCATGCTCTTCTGCAACCCTTTCAGACCCAGATTCCCACCTCCACCATCCCCGAGGCCTTGGCAGAGCGGTAAGAGGGAGGAGAGCAATGTACCTGGAGCTCCGTCCTGGACGTAGCCTGGCCTGTGCCAGCGGGGTCTGAACCTGCCTGTTTAACTTCAGATGGTGCAGGGCTGCAGCAGGGCGCGGGAGGGACAAAAAGATGAGTTACTTGGGTTATAAACACCAAGTTCTCAGAAATCAGGACGTGGAAGTCTGGTAAAAATGGCAGGCATGCTGTGGGTTAGGCCTGGGTCCCGTGTACTGGTGTTCCACTGGAATATGGAAATACTTGGAAAAAATGAAGTTGAAGTAAATACAGCTTTAAGATGAGAGAAAATATCAGAAAACGGTGGGTGGGGAGCCGAAAAAGAGACTCTGAGGTCTGAGGCTGCCATTTTAGAAATCACCATAGGACGGATAATGTGGCAGAAGTGACCCCTGTGCGGTGACAACAATCAGGGCTCGGCCCCAGCCCGGCAGCCAGCGGGACACAGCACAAGGAATCCCACCGGAACGGAGCAAACGCGAGTCCAGCGCAGGAGGCAAAGCCCTGGGCAGCAGGACTGGGTCCCTGCCAGCACCGTGTGCCTGCTGGGGATCGAGTGAAGGTGTCAGTGTCTGCTGACAGCAACTCAGCCCTCACACCCATTACAAAACTTACCATATGAAATATTTATCATCTAGAGTGCAGGTGGCGGAACAAAGGGGTTATTCCAAAGCTGGAAAGTGGGAGGGGAGGTGGGATACGGTGATAAATAGCAAAATTCTAAATGTTTTCTAGAGCAACAAACTGCCCCTCAGACAAAGCACCTTTGCCATTTCTCAGCCTGCACAGTTGACTGTGCAACATGCAGCAGATCCCACCCAGCAAAGTGGCTGGTCAGCCCTTCTCCTCAGCAGTAAATAAACTATTAGGAAAAAAATGGGTAATAAATGATGATATTGGTATTCTGATTGTTTTGAGGCCTTCACAAGGGTTGGAGCCCCAGTACAATGCTGAAATCTCACATGGGAGGCCCTGTGGCTTTAGTGAGATGTGTGTGGACCACAGAGCACAAAAAACACCAAGATACTCTTCTTTGGAAGAGTTTGGAAACTGTGGAATGTGCTAGAATGAAAATCTCATCAGAGGAGTTATTTGATGAAATCCTGGGCTCTGGAAAGACAAAGGAGATGAGGGGGAAGGTTCCTCCAATATCAGGCTGGACTCTCAGAAGTGAAGCCTGGTATTCTGTTCATGTCCCTGGTGCCCCACTGCACCAAAACACTGTTCCTTGGGTGTTTCATCTGCACTAAACTTAAAAAAGCACAAAGTGCAGAGAATTCTGCCGTTCAATCCCAGAACCATCCCAAGCACCCACGTCCCCAGCCCCAAAGATGTCTAGTTCAGGGAGCAAAGCCCCACCATGTCACAGAGCATCACCAAAAGTTTAACCACTTCACTTCAGGAGCCTGGGAAGCAGCTCGGGTGCATCCAGGCAAAGATCCCGAACTCACACCTCTCTACCTGTGTCCGTCTTTTGGAGCCGCCTCCAAGGAGCACTATGTCAGACTATGAAACCCGGTGTTGATAGTAATGTGAAAAGCAGCCTGGATTCCCCAGCCACCCACACAATGAGGAGACACTCACTTTACCAAATGTTTGTGAAAGCTGCAGCAGATTTTGGAATACGCCTCATCAATGAGGCCCTGGCACTTTACTCGATACTGAGGCATTCAGTGAGTTCCCAGCCATGAGGACTGGGAGGCAGATGACAGCACAGTTCTTAACAACATTGCCACCTAAGAGCCGAAAATCCTCTCGCCAGTCCCGCCCGTCCCGGGATGTCGCGACCATCCGTGGGGACCGGCAGCGACTTTTCCCTGTGGCACATCCTCACTTTTCGCAGCCGGAGCCATCCGTGCTCCCTTGGCCGTGTCCCCAAGAGCCGAGCACGCTTCCCTCAGCCCGGCCCGGCTCCTGCCTCTCAGATAGGCTGGGAAAGCAGCGCTCACATGGCACTGCAGGCCACCGCCACCGCGCTGCCTCCTCCTGACTGGAAGTCTCCTTCATGAAGGTGGCCGTGCCATTTAACCCAGCACTAAGGCAGTTTAGGAAACCTGGTCTAGATTAGAGTACTAGAAACAGGAGTAGTGTCTCCCCCCTCCACGAAAAAAAAAAAAAATCGGGCTCTGCCAACTGTGTGATGGCAAATATGGACTGAATCGTTGACATGGAAACCGGACTAAAGTCAGCGCTGCCTCGGCTCAGCTCGCACACACAAGTTATCATTATCCAGCCTTTCCCTGGCTACAAACACGGACTGGATCCGGCTGCCGGAGCCGGCTGCAGCTCCCGTGATAAAGTCTGAAGGAGGCAGAGCGGAGGGAGCTGGGCAGGAAGGGATGGAGCTGTGCGGGGAAGGATGCTCTTCCAGCGCTCCGAGAGGCACGGCGTGCGGGGATGTGCACGCTGGACCCGAGAACAAGAGACCCATCTATTATAACCCATGGGGCGCCCTGCAAAAGATGGAATGGAGCCGGGAGGGCTATTGCCTGCGCCTCGGCTTCTCTTCTAGGGTTTTTGCTCAAGAAAATCACATTTCCTGTCAATATGTTTATATTTGCCCAGCCTATTCCTTGCAGTGTTTAGGCTGCCGTTGTATCTGGGTTAAGCACTCTCCTCGCGGCTCCATCGCTGCTAAGATTGACATTATTTGAATTATTTGTTTGCTGAGCATCATGCGAGACAACGCTCACTTATCCACTTCAACATAATGCTAAAATACTGTATAATGTCGCTTTCTGGGGAGACACAATGGCTCTGCGCTGTGAGTGCCAGGCGAAGGTAACTCTGTCCCTTCTCTGAATGCAGCAGCTCCAAGGCAGGCGTGGATTTTCCGGGGGTTTTGCTGCTTCCCACGCCAGGTTCCCCCGGGCAGGGAGCGAGCCCCGGCCCGGCCGCCCCGCGAGAGCCCGCTGGTAACATCTGACAGCGAGCTGCGAAACTTTGGATGCATTTTAAGGCAGGAAAGTGGACTCGGCCTGACTCGAGGAAATGCATTATTTTAGCAGCGCTGGCGAGGAGGAGGAAAAAGCGAAGCGGAGTTTGCGGAGGGGAAGGGACGCGGGAGCGCAGCCCCCGAGCATCCTGCGCGACCCCCGGGACATCGGGGCTGCTGCCACGCGTGTCCCACGCCCCGCCGCCCCGGCCCGCAGCCGAGCCAAGCCACGGGGGGAAAAGCAGGACAGCGCAAGTTTTGGGGGCGCAAATGTGGAGATACGGGGCTGAAGGAGGAGAGCAGCGCTCACCCTGCAGTGAGAGTAAGGGTGGGGGTGGAATTCAGTAATTCCAGGGAAAATTGGGGGATATTGGGAAGGGGAGGAAAACGATAATGAAGTGCGGGGAAAAACGAACCCCGTTTATTCTGTAGCCGGGGGTGCACCCCGGCTGCCCTCGGACAGCAGCTCCGGTGCGCTCGGGGAAGGAAGAGTAAATCTACTTAAAAAAAAAAAAAATAAAAAAAGGGCAAAAAATAAAATCAAAACGCGGAGCGGAGTTTGCAAAAACCCCTGCACTGGATCCGGAGCCAGCAGTCTGTTTTCCCTGAATCCCACCAGATTTGGGAGCTCTCGGGTGGGCTGGCACAGCAACAACATTCTGCTGCGAACCCCACTGTGAAGAGTTAAAACAAGGGGGAAAAAAAAGGCTTTTAAAGCTGCGAAAAGAGAAAGATCTGAACTCTGGGCCTGGATTTTCCCACTGAAGGAAAACTTATTGTGTTTCAAATCCTTGGGACCTGGCGATGCCGTGCGGGAGGGGTCAGCAGCAGGTTCTCCTGTCTGGAAAAAGCTGTCCCTCGGCCTTTCCCCCACCTCGGCGCCCCTTTTCAGTGGGGTGTAAAAAAACACATCCCCTCCCGTGAAAAATCTACCTTCCTAAAGTGTATTTTTAGAGAAGTTTGAGTTCAGGCGTCATGACTGGGGATGGGGGGTGCTGCGGGAGAGGCAGGCGCTGAGAAAGAAGGTTTTTTCCCCCTTTTCATCAAGCTCTGCCATTTTCCCGAGGCAGGGAGGGAGCGAGGGAGGGAGAGCGGAGCGACAGACAGCGCTGGCGAGGAAGTTTCTCACGGCAACTGCGGGCTGGATCGGGAACGGAGCCTTTTGTTCCCGGCAAGTTCAGCAGGAGAGAGAGTTGGAGCCTGCTGGAGAGAAAAACCAGCGGAGAAATAAAATGGAGGGAAGTAGGGAGAGAGGAGAGAGAGCTGGGCTGAGATGAACTGCAGAGCACCGCGCTCGGGTGTGCGCGGCATTTATTTAGAAAGTTGGTGTGGTAGCCTGAGGCAGAAATCCCTCGTTAAGTGCATGGGAATGAGTGAGAGACCCAAGGACACGCAGTGCTGGGCAGGAAGTGGAATTTTCCAAGGGGTTCACATCCTTCGGAGCTCTTTTTGCCAAGATTAGCTCTCCTCGCTCGCTGAAGGCTGCCTCCTAGAGACACCAGGGAAAAGGCCTTAAAAATGTGGCGTGCTCTAGGCCTGTCTAAACGGAATAATTAAAGGTTGGGGACACCCTGCCTTAGGGATTACAGAAGCCCAGATGTAATCTGGGGTACTGCCCTGCCTCCCCTCTGTGTCCCTTTCTCCCCAGTGAGTGTTGAAACACGGGGCACTGTGACCGTGATCTCGGAATGGGGTGAAAAGTCACCTAAAACCCAGCCCCCCCTCGATTTAATGCTTAGACACACATCCAGTACATCCCATATTCATATCCACAATTGGTTTTATCACCCTGCACACGCCGCAGACCCAGAATGTGAAATAAACTTGTCTGAATTAACCCCCAAATCGCTGACAAACATCCATCCCTTTAGCAGGAAAGGGAGCAGAACTTCAATCCCCTCATTATTTGTACGCTCTGTCCAGGTGGAATTAAAAAGCCAGAGCTTGATCACGAGGAGAGCGAATTTTTCAGCGCAAGTTTGGGGTTTAGCGAGGCGTCCCGACAATACGGTTTGATTAAAAATGTTCATCACCTCGTGCCTTCGGGCAGGGCACGGGAGGAGCTGCGGTGCCCGGTGGGAGCGCGGCGTGGCTGTGACAGCAGCTCGGGGAGGCAGCACGAGGGAAAGCCGGCTTCGGGATTTAAACGTGCTTTTCCACTCCGGCCATGCGGGAGGGAGAGCCTGAGTTGGGGGAGAAATAAATAAATAATGGGGAAAAGGCTTCGCGTGGAGCTCAGAAGCGACCTCTGTGGCTGCCGGGGACTGAAGTTCAAGAGCCCCGGGCTGGGAGCGCGGAGCAGACGCGGCTCGGGCAAATCCAGCGGCAGCAGGAATGGAGAAGGGGGCTCGGGGGTCGGGGCTGCCCCCCCCGGGAAGCGCCGTCCTGGCCGGGTGGGAGCGGTCCCACCCCCACCGGAGCGAGCTCCGCGCTGCCCGAGCCGTGCCCGGTGCCGGTGCCCCCCGGAGCTGGAGGCGGCCGTGCCCTGCCCGGGCCGGGCCGGGGGTCGGGGCGCGCCCCGGGGCAGCGGCGGTCCCAGGGAGCCGCCCCGCACCGGGACCTCCGCGGGCCTGGGAAAGTTTAACAGGGAAACGTCAGGAAGCATCAGGCAGGAATTTCAGCGCATCCCGTGTTTTATGGTGGCGTTAACTTTTACATATTGGGAGTAATTAGCAGCGAGGCTGCTAAAAACAGATTTAAATTACCGGCCCCCTCCCCCCTTTCTCTCCTTTCCCAAAATGGTCCAAATCCGGTTTACCTCTGACTCGACCCCCACCGGGACAGAGGTGAGAGCACAAGCCCCACGGTTTGTCCATGCAGGCAGGAAAACACATTAAAACCCGCATATTAATTAACAGGTCAAATAAAATACATATAATTTTGCGACGGTTATTTTGGGTTCTGTCCCCCCCCCAACTTTGTTTTAGTAAAGTGGGGAAACATACAGAAACCTTCCTTGCAGTTGATGCTTTTTTTTTTTTTCCAAACGGAGCCCAGATGCTGGTCAGGATTAAGGTTACACCAAACACATTCTACATTGCCATTTTCCAAACAGAATAAAGCAGATGGAAAAGATGGAAGAGGATAAAGCAGGAACGGAGCAGCACTGAAAACTGCAAGCCCTGCACTAACGCTGAGAGGAGTGAGCTGGGATGCCAGGAGAGGCAGAAAGAAAGAAAGCAGGCGTAGCGCCGCTGCATATCACATTCCTCACGGTTAAAATGAGTATCTTTAATTAAACAGCTGTCAGAATTTGGGCTTTAAACCTTATATTTAAAACGGGAGGAGGAAATTGAGCTGCAGCTGATCACTGCGTCTCCTCAGGGCTCAGTCCTAGGAGATGTGAAAGCCACTGGCCGGGGGCCATCGGAGTACTTAAGTCTCTGAGTAATTTTAAACATCAGCAGCCCCGGTGATTTTAAGGATCTACTCCCTTAAAGTTAGCCATGCACTCAGCACTTTGCAGGATCCGCCCAGCACACTCAGAGCAGCTCTGAGCTCCAGAACATGAGGATCTGCACATCTGAGAAACAAAGAAAATCCTCTTTTCAATAGGCTAAACATTTCTCCTTTATTTCTAAGACACCAGTTCGTCCATACTGGGAAATTGGATCGGACTGGAATAAAATCTCAAGGGGAAGTTAGCAGAATCTGTGCTTATTTGCAAAATACCACCGTTTGACAAATTCAGATTTTAAGTGAAATTCTACAACAGTGGTTTACTCAGCACTGTGACTCAGTTCCATGATGTGCTTTGAAAATCTCTTGCAAAAACTGACTTTAAGAGATTTTGTTGGTAATATATAGGCACATGCACGACACAGAGAAGGAACACACAAACTATTAAATATTCATACTATGGGGAGAACACTTAGTAACGTCCCTTCATTCCAGCTGTACAAAGGCAGGCACAAATAACTGCTGAAAAAATGAATAACCCAAAACAATCGCAATATTCCACATAAACACGGTGTTGAGCAGCTTGCAAACATTGGCCAAGAAAGGGTCAAACAGAAATTGTCCTTATCTACCTTTCAACAGTCTGACATAAAAGCATAATTCCAATCTGAATTCTGTAATCAGCCCCCCGGGAGTGTTGGGACTTCCCACACACTCAGGTCCCTGTGTGGGGATGGGACTGATTTTCTGCTCCAGGCCTCCTCCCCGTCGAGCTCAAAGGGCTCAAACAGGCACCACAAGTGCCATTCTGTCAGAAACAAAAATCCAAACACCTTCTGCCCAGCTTTGCTGGGACTTTCAGAGTTCAGCTGTGGGACTGTGAAATGAGGTCATTTTTATCTATCAGTTATCTCTGCCTTGAGAAAGGCCCGTGATCACACCTCAGCAACAGCACTGCTGCTAGAGGCCGGGATATCACACACATGTTCACTAAAACAAAGCCATTGCAGAGCTCCCTCTGTAAAACTGAGCTCCAGATACATTGAAGAATGATAAAAAATATGTAATTTTCAAATATTTATAAAAGTATTGAGTATATCTGGCAAAACAACAAAAAACCAACTCCAAATCCAAACATTCAATGGTTGTTGCTTGCATCCCAATCTTTGGAATTAGATCCTGAGTGAAACGTGATCAGAAAGAGTCAGAGTCTTTACAGCTGTCAGAAAAAGTGAAATTAACAGTATTATGAAACAAAGTATTTAAAAATATTACTTTTCCCAGCTTCAGGAAACATAGTTAATGACCCCGGGTTTTCCTGTGCCTGGGTTCAGGCAGACACCGAGGGCCCTGCAGCTCATCCCGACCCTCTGCAATCAGTGCCTTGCTATTGTTTCACCTACCTGCTCTATTTTTAGCGAGTATTTTGTGCAGGACTGCCTCATACATGTGTGCAGAGTGCCCAGCACGCTTCGTGTTCTGTTTAAACACAGGCTGAGAGCAGTAAATACTGCTGAGGCAGCATGAGGAGCAGAACTTCTGCAGGGCAATGATGAGCCACAGGCTGCAACGAGCCCCTGGCACTTATCAGCATCCCACAGGATAACGGAGCCCTGGATCCATTGCTCAAGAAACTGCTCATTATCATTATGCTTTAAAGAACTCTGCAAATACTTCCAAATTTTTATTTTTTTTTTAACCTGTTTCATAGCCAAACCAAAACACCCACCAATAAACAAAATTCAACCAAAACATGAAGCACTACAGCTGAGTTGTGATGAAAATGAGTGAATTTATTTCCACCACTTCTAGAGGTACAAAAATAATCTAAATTTGCCATCCTATTAAGAGGAGAAAGGAAAAAACTCAAAGCCAAAGACAGTGAAAGTAATGTCCAGACAATAATAGGCTAATTAGCCTGACCTCAGTGAGATGCAAAACTTAAATTATTTTTCCTCATGAGGGGGGAAAAGATGTAGAGGAAAGTAGAGATAAAATACAACAAAGGTTGCAATCATGCCAGACAAAGCATGATGTCTTTCTTTGATAGGGCAGCAAATTTTTCTGGGTAAAGGAAGACACAGTAGATCTTACCCATCCCCAAATCAATAAAGTGTTTGTTCTGGTGCATCATGTAAAAATACCAATTAAATTGGAAAGTATGAAAGTCAGGGCAAGAGAAGTTTTGTGGGTAAAAAAATGACTAAAAATGCAGTGCCGGATTGTGCTGAAATGGGAAGTTTTGGGCTAGAGAGTGCTTTGAAAGCTCCTGCAGCTTTGGTCTCAGAACTGGTGCTACGGATGGGCTCTAAGTGACACGAGCACAAGGAACTGAAAAAGTGTTAATACAGGTGGTTCCTGACAACACCCTAAGGCATCAGTGCAGGAAACTGGAATATCCCAAATGAAGAACTGGATGAGGTTCTGGAACAGCACAGGAATCCTGAGGAATGGGCTGGTGGAATGCAGTAATAAGATTATTGCAAATCACAAGGCTGTTCACACAGGGACTGAGCCAAAACTGGGAATTCACCACAGTTAGCAGGGAAGGATGAAGACTCAGAAGTGTTATTTAGTCACAGAAATGAAAATGACAAATGGGATCTAAAGAGCAGGTAAGGCACATCCAGATGTTATGGCAACAGCTCTCTTACAGAATTTTGGGTACAGTTTCTGTTCAAGAATGACACATGAAAACTGGAATAATCACCGAGAAAGCTCCCTGAGCTGGCTACAAGAGCAAGGAATCTGTCAGGAGAGAAGAGTGGAGCTTCCTTTCAGCAAACCTCAACGAAGAGAGGGGTGAGAGGGTGAGTTTGTATACACAGACTATGGCTTGAAGACAGTATTTGAACTCAAAGGTTATGTTGGCAACAAATACATATCTAAAGGCCTGATACAATTAAAACTATTGCTAAAATAGGATGTCTTATTAGAAAAACTAGATTTTAAAGAATCCTTTTCTCTGGGGAACACAGACCCAGTGGAGAACTTTGACAGTTTTTTTTAATCAGTGAAATGAGAAGAAAATCTCTGTAGTATTATGAAAGTGCATTTATGGTGGTTAAAAAGTATTCAGACACTGTAGTGATAAGTGTACCAAAAATCCATTACAATTAGTAATTCTGTATTTACTGCAGCACTTGAATTATATGCAATAAATAAAATATGGAAGCAAACATCAAATAACAAGGATAAAAGAAAACTCTGAATGAGACAAGAGTTTGAGAAGGCAGGTTCTATGATTTTATTTATAATTAGAGTTTGCATCATGGTGCAAAGAACTGGATTAGGGTGGGCAGAAGTGTAAGAACTGCAGACAGGAAAACTGAACACCCTGCTCAGCTCCCTGGTAAATTCATCCGGGTCACAGGAGCGTGAAGAACCACGGAACAGAGGGTGAATTAATGTGGGCCTGGAGCACACACCAGCTCAGCACATTCCCTGTGTCAGACAGTGCTTGGAGGACTCAGCACTGATCCTTGTGTGGCCAAGCCTGCACACACTGTCACCTCGGCAGGGAGGCTCCTCTGCTCTGCAGGGAACTCTTCAAAGAGACAGATTTCCAAGGGAAAAGCTTCCAAGATCCCAGAGGACTGCACCTCTCAGAAGACTATAAAGGCTCACACCATAGGTCTGGTTTTCCTGCAATCTTTCTGCTTCCATCATAAGGAACCGGCAGGAACACATATCACCCATTTCTTTCTTCTCACATCTCTTCCCCTCTCCCGTACCTGCTTCAGCAAAACAGCAACAAACCAGGGCTGCCCTTCTGGCATCTTCTGTCCTAGGTGCCTGCCCTCTGCAGATTCTTTCCATCCCTCTGTTCCAAGTTTCCTTGGATCTGCCACTTCTTCCCCTTCCTGTAAACAATAACACACACAAACATGGAGCCAAAAAGCACCCATCTTTGGTTGGGTGTTTTCCTTCTTTTTTTTGCTACCTTTTTGTTTTTCTCTGTGTTCTCACCAGAGGACACCTCACAGCCATGAATGGTATCTTCCCATCATCAACGTTTTGGACCAAATGAGAGCCCCAGAACAGTATCTGTTGGTGTTTATTCAAATGCCTTCCTTTAATTTTGGCTGGAATATTCTCAGCTGGAATATTCTGTCCTTTTTCAGGTTTCATGTTAGAAAATAAAAGCAGATGCAAAGCAACTGGAAAGAGCACAAAGAGAGCAACAAGAATGCTGGGAGGCTGAGGAAATCTAACCCTCCAGAATAAACTGGAATGCTGGATTTGCTTAATCAATTGGGAAAAAAAAAAAAAAAAGAAGAGAAAATAAAAAGGAGAGAGCTCATGGTAGAATTGAGAGGGGACAAAATACCAGTAGTCCGTTTTGTTAGAGGACAGGTCAGTAATCCAAAGTTTGTGGGCACTGGAAACAGAAGAGGAGATAGACCATGTTTATTCCCCAAAGCTCCACAACCCTTGTTTGATCCACAGACCGTACATGCAAAAAACTCCAGGTAATTTCTTAAGCCAAACACAAATAATATATATACATGAAAAGAAAATCCCATGACAATATTCTTGACATAAACCCCAGAGTTTTCAGTTAGAAATAATCAGAAATCTGCTCTTCCACAGGTGGCAATGGGCTTCTGCATGTTAAGGGATGTTTTAATGGATTTATCGCTTTCTTCTTCATGAACCTTGCAGCCTTTCAGAAAAGAAATTGCACAGGGAAAAAACCAATGGATGTCAGGAGAAAAGGAGTAGTCATTTGTCAGGTTGACCCACAGAATCCCCAAATTCCTGAGAATTCCCTGTCAACACATTGTGAAAAATAACATACAGCTGAGTAGCAGAACACCTCTCTGTGGGATAACTGCCCAGAATATCTTGAGAGGTAAATTAATAGAAGAAAGAACCAAGCACTGTGCACCCGATTAACAGTGAAAATACCTGAAATCAGCATAACAAAGTGGGGTGAGTGCACTTATGCTCAGGATGGTTAAACAGCTGTAATTAGATCAAACAAACTAGATTGATGTATCATCCCTTTGTAGCTGTGGCCTCAGAAGGCAGGTCAGGAGCTAAGTTCAGTAAAACAGTTTTAGTGCTACAGCTTTTATCTAACAAGGCACAGCCACACACTCACTCCAAAGTAAATACTACTCAGGAGAACTGCTGAATTCCAAAGAAAGAGTTTCTAGAGAAGATGCTGTTCTTTAATAACAACCCTAACTTTTGTCAGTAATCAAACTCCTAATTAATCCAATAATAGACCCTTTGGATAAACACTGCACAGAATTTTGGTTACAAATTCATTCAAGGCATTTGAAGGTCTTTATTGAGATGCTTCCCATTCACTTAAAGTGTCTGCACAACATGGGTGAATTCTAATTTGCTTTGTTCTTTCAGAACCTTTTAATTAAATTTTAAGAAAATCATGTAGAACAACATTGCATGAAATATGGTCACTACATTTCAGAGATGAGCAAAACATAAGGTAGCAGATGGTATGAAGAGGATATATGTGAAGAAATGTAAATAGCAGGGAACCTCACCAAATCAAAGACGTGAGGCAGAACTGAAAGCGCCTGCAAGACCCCTGGGAGAGCTGAGGAGATGAAGCAACCACTGAGCTCAAAGGTATCAGCCTTTTCTTGCTCAGAAATGACACAACACCAACAGGAAGCTCTAATCTGGTAGAGGGACCCCTTATTACTGAGGGAGGTGAGATTGTTGTGAAGGGTCCTTAGAGTGAATATGAGGAGTGGAGGGAAACAAGGACAGGTGCCAACAAATGTATTTATCAAATATTCTTGGAATAGAAAAGATACCAACTCTTCAGAACTGTAAGCAATGAAGACATTATGAAGGAGCCAACAGTAGAAAATAACCTTATATTGAACACAAATGAGATGAATTGTTTAAGTTAGGCAGGAGACCAAGCAAAGAGAAGCTTGGTGTCATCAGAAGAGTTGTGAGCAGCAGAAACAGGGTGACAGGGGTTGGGAGGGGATGTAAGCTGTGTGTTATCATGGCTTGCTCCAGGGCCCACAGTCCAGGTCTCTGAGCTGCTGTGGCTGCACTGATTGCTTGCTGGGAGCACCTCTGCCATGACAGAGCCAAAGAAATCAGTGAGTAGAATGTGCCATATCTGTGCATCAGAGCAGGGCCTGGTGAAGACCAAGCAGCTCTTTCTAACCTGATAAAAAAATTATCAATACAAGACCAATACTGTTAAAGAGAAGCCACCAAATATTAGAAGATGTTTAAGGGTGCAGGGAGGCACCCTTGAGGAGCAGGGCCCAGCTGATAACTGCAAATTCAGCTGAAGGAATAGCTGGAAAATGGTGACCATTCTAAACATTTGTATTTCAAACAGTTGGTAAGCACATTCCCACAGCAGAACTCCACAAACCTAAATCACAACTATTCCCATTTTGTATCTTCTTCTGCCCCAAGCTCCATTTGTCTGGGTGATTTATGAGGTGAGCTCTGGCTGCGCAAGGCTTCTCTCCTTCTGAATGGAGGAACAATTCAGATAAGGAACAAATCTCTTCTGAGTGAATAGAGGAAACTGGACTTAACTGCATTGACTAAGGTATTTATTGTACATCTAGGCCAGAGGAAGCTTAGCACTTTTAATACATATAAAACTGCAGAGAGCTGCTAGGAAGAGCAGAAACCAAACAAAACAGATTCACAAGTTCCTTATTAATTTAAATTAAGCCACTAAAGTAACAGGAAAGAAAGAGCAACAGATATCTATCAATTCCAGTGGCTGACTCCAGCCACCCACAGGAACTGAGGAGCAGTTGGCTGTGTGTCCCCTCAGGCACCCTCAGGCTGAGGGACAGCTAAACTGTAATCACATAACTTGCAGCGGGCAGTGCTTTCGTGGCTGTTGATTTCATATATTGTCTTGAGGTTCCTTGTCATGGAAGGCACTGGATATAATTACAGACAAAAAAAATAACTCACAGGCCTGGTCCTGGGCAAGGTGCTTTGGCAGATGAGCAGCTCAGGGGATCATCAGCTCTTTGTAGACAGGAGCCCAATGCTAAGAGATAAATGGCAAGAAATAAATCTCTGTGGTACAACTCCAACATACCAGTTCAGAAAAGACAACATGCAGAATTCCTGAAAGGCAATGAAACCACAGAATTAAAAATTTTAAGTGCAAACCCCAATATTAAGTCATCCATTTACAATTCTTGGTGATGAATCCATCTACTCCAGATGGGAAGAGGTCACTCTCTTCTTTTTCCAGGGCAAGTCTATGAATAATTTGAGTGATTAAAGCTCAAATCAGGTGTGAAAATGAAAGACCAGGAAAGCACATGGAAAAGAAACCACACTCACAAAGAGAGACTCACTTAGCTTTCATTCTGGAATCAGGAAAGGCCCCTTCTATTTCTGTCCTGCCACAAAATACAGGTGAGCTTGTACATTTTTTTCCCAAAGAGTTGTCACTTTTAAAGGCACATTGAAATCTTATTTTTACTTTTTAGGTCTCCCTTCCTCTATTGGAGATGACCTAAATTTTGAGCTGAAGCACTCACAGCATCCTCGCTTGGAATAGAAAACAACAGCAAAAAAACATCAGGCTGTGAAAAGAGGCAAAATAATAGGAGGGAAAATTACAGTGAAGTCCTCCCTGAATAAGAGGAGGTCACAAATGCTGCAGAAATAGAAGCTGAAGTGGTGCTATCCAGAGCCAGGGGACACAAAGTGGTTGCATTTACAGCCCAGGCAGAGGACAGGTGGGCAGGATGTGAATCGAAGCAAACGGCCACAGTTCTGGGAATACCCAACAGCTCTCAGCATCGCCCTCCAAACACAGCGCTGTGCTCCTGCTGCAAGAAATGTCACACACATTGCCAAAATGCAAGAGCCTCCTGGCACAACAAAACACCCTGCAAAAGCTTGAATGCTTTCTAGGAGTGTTCAAATGGAATTAGACAGCTACAGAAAGGGGTAGAGGCAATATTTTATATGTTATAGAGAAATCTATGGGAACACATATAGAGCCCAATAACTGGCAGTAGAGACTACTGAACACTCATGCAGCTCATCATTAACAAAACAAACCCCAAAATGTACTTGCAGATACATTGATTTTGCTTTATTTTATCATCTTAAACAGCCAGCAGAAACTAAGATTATAAACTGTGCCTTTTTAAAATTCCATTCAACAGATGTTCATAAACAGACTTGAGCCAAATTTCAGCTCCCCAAAAGGATATTCAGCCCGAGAACTTCTACAAATGGATGATAAAGTCCCGCTTTTCCCCTTGTAATCATTGCTTTTCTGAGACACCAAATCCTCTCTTAGCCTCATTACAAGTTCCCACCAGCATAAAATGTATTTTTCATTTCCATTTCCTATAGTATTGTTTTCCAAAAATGGCATTTCCCAGCACAAGACAACTCTCCTTCACTCCTTTTTTATGTCACCTCCTCAATACGAAAGGATTGTCTCAGTGACAACGCTCTGTTCTTCTAAAAAGATGAAAAAAATCCAAGTGGTACTAATAAATATTTACTTAATGTAAAGAAAAGGGAATTCAACAGTTAAGGATGAAAATTACAGGGGGAAAAAAAGGTATTTGGAAAGGCAAGGCTGTAAGAAGTTCAGTGCTGTTTATGAGAACGACTGCTCAATGGCTCCTTCTGGGACACAGCGAGATGACTTCTTTAAAAGTATGGTCTAGAAATACCCCCAAATCACTGAAATTATAAGTCACCCGAGTATTTCAGCTGCAATACAAAATTAAGAAATATCAGGACACATAATGAAAATGGTGGAATGAAACCAGCATTGCACTGACTTGTCTATGTTAAAAGGGGAAGGGGGGCCTGAAGTGAAAGGTTTTATTTTTACTTAATTACTCTCAGTGCTCCCTGGGGACTCCTTCCAAAGCGCATTTTGTATTTGGACCTAAATGCAAGCAGGATTCAGCCTTGATCTTATTCCTTATGACAATACATTTCTTAAATTAGAAGTCCCACAACTGGAATGTTGACACCACTGCTGGTTCCTCCAGCACCTCAGAGTCCCCTCCTGCATTATCAATCCATTAACCCGGGAAGCAGTGAGAACAGAGGAACACAGACTGCTCAACATTTAAAAATCCACCCACAAAACAATACTTTGTGAGCTTATAGCATCCTTCATCCATTTCTATGTATGTAGAAATGGGAAGTCTCAAAATACTTTAAAAAAAATTCAAGAAACCCACCTAACTTCAAGGTATTCTGAAATGATAACATATTAATTGAGTGAGCATCCACCTGTGATGCGATTTAAGAGTCTCCTACTGCAGCATTTCACACATATTCAATCCACCTTCTGGTTACAGCGTGCAAGTTTATGGTATGTAGAAGGAACAGCAGAGCTGGTTAAAGATTTTCTCTTGCTTCACATACTCTGCAAGCTTCTCATTAACTCATACATGACTTTAATCAGGGCTGAAGCACACACTTCCTTCAGCATGCAGCAGGACTAGGCTGGGGAAAAAAAAATCCTCCATAAAATATTATTGTAACCATGAATTAATAAAGAGAAGGGCAACGTTTTCCTAAAGTGGCTGCTGATTTTCATCTCTAAAGGGTTAAACCGACCTTCGTTGATCCAGAAGAGGTAATAAAATAGAACTTTAAGGACAAAAATGGAGCACTTCAAGAGATTATTATGAAGAGCCACATTCAAGAAGACAAAACCTTATTCTTAAAGCACAGATGCTTCTGAAACAAGAGATCGCACGTTTTTAACAGCACACTGCCAACCGCTTATAATGAATAAGCAAAACGTGGGGAATCAGGGTGGTTTTTTTTCCCTTTTCCTTGGAGCTCAGAGGGAAGGGGCATTCATGGATGTGGTAGCAGAGCCAGCATTGCACTTCTGCAGGGCTGTGGAGCTGGTGCTGGTCGGTGTGTGGGGGGAGAAAACAGAGTAAAGCCTGAGAAAAACCCATCAGAGCTCCTGTCCTCCCCTTCCAGCGTTAATGGGAGGGATACGAGTCCATGGGAGCTGCAGTGGGGGATGGTGCTGGCGGAGGGGGTGGGGAGAACCGAGCGAGGCCTTACAACCATCAGCAGCTCTTGTTCTTGTTCCTTTCAGCCTTAGCAGGAGGATGTGAAGCTCATGGAGCCGGCAGCGGGATGGGGGGGAAACAGCGCAGGATCACAGTTTAGCTTTTGTCCCCTCTCCACAGGGTTAATAGGAGGACACGAGTGTCACCGGGATAAGGGCAGGCCAGGGGGGCATGGCCGGGATCGCAGCTCCCCGCAGGGCTGCCGGCGGCGTGCGCTGGGATTTGTGGGGTCCTGTGCGAAGTCACAACACCCGCGGGCGAGCTGGGGATGGCGGAGGGGGGGGAACACGGGGCAAACTTCCCTCAACGTGGCGGCTCCGCTTATCCAGCACGGCGAGCCCGGGGTGCCCCGCGGGGTGGGGCGAGCCCCGGCCTTATCTGTGGGGCGCAGGGAGCGAGGCTCCGCGGCCGCGGGCAGGGAGGGAGCGAGGGAGGGAGAGCCCAGGTGCGCTGACAGAAGGAAGGGGGGCACAGGCGGCCCCGCAGCCGCTCTGAGGGCGCTCCCTGCCCGCAGCGGGAGCGCGTGGCTGAGGCGCGACCCCGGCCTCGACACAGGGGAAAGTTTGCCCAAACTTTGGCGCGGGGGTCCCGTCCCCCCTCAGCGAGCCCCTCACGCCGCCCCCCTCAGCAGCTGTTCCCACCCCCGCCGCAGGGGGAGGGGGGCGCTGTTCCCGGCTCCGCGCCGCGTTTTCCCGCTCACCCCCCGCTCCCCGTGCCTCCTCACTCCTCCGCGCCTCCGGATTCCTCCGCCGCAGCCGGCGCTGGGGCTTTTTCACCTCCCCCACCCCCATCGCTTCATCCCGATTATCCCGCCTGAAGCTGCGGGGAGGATGCGGGAAGGGAAACGCTTCTCCCAGCCTGTTCCTGTAACGGTGTCCCGGCTAAGAGACCGCGGGACGGAGCCTTTTGCCAAGTGAGGGAGAGGAGGCGGTTAGGACTACTTGGCGTTCCTGCCACGGCCTCGGCGGAAGGAGCGGGCTTCAGCGAGAGGCTGTGTGGTGCTGCGGCTCTCCTCAGCGCTTCCTGGAAACTCCCGCTTAGGAGCGAGGGGGGGCGGGAGCGAAAGAGTCCCAGGCCGGGAATGGGGGGGGGGGGGGCAGGGCACAGCCCCCTCCCCGTGCCCGGACGCCCCCCGAGCCCGCTGACACCCCTCAGACCGACCCTCACCCTCTCTTCCTGTACCGATGGAGCAGGAGGAAGTAGGGGATAAATTGCCCGTGCGGAGTGGTGGGAGCTGGACCCCTTTTCCCCTCACAATCCGGAGGGTGAAAAGGCAGACTCCTCTTTTCCCCTCGCAACCTGGGGTCTGGAAGAGCAGACCCCCATTTTTTCCCCTCACAATCTGGGGTCTGGAAGAACAGACTCCCCCTTTCCCCTCACAGCCCGAGGTGTGGAAGAGCAGACCCCCATTTTTTCCCCTCACAATCTGGGGTCTGGAAGAGCAGACCCCCATTTTTTCCCCTCACAATCTGGGGTCTGGAAGAGCAGACTCCCCCTTTCCCCTCACAGCCCGAGGTGTGGAAGAGCAGACCCCCATTTTTTCCCCTCACAATCTGGGGTCTGGAAGAGCAGACTCCCCCTTTCCCTTCACAGCCCGAGGTGTGAAAGAGCAGACCCCCATTTTTTCCCCTCACAATCTGGGGTCTGGAAGAGCAGACTCCCCCTTTCCCCTCACAGCCCGAGGTGTGGAAGAGCAGACCCCCATTTTTTCCCCTCACAACTCGGGGTCTGGAAGAGCAGATCCATTTTTTCCCTCAGAACACAGTCTGGAAGAGCAGACTCCCCCTTTCTCCTCACAGCCCGAAGTGTGGAAGAGCAGACTCCCCCTTTCTCCTCACAACACGGGGTCTGGAAGAGCAGACCCCCATTTTTTCCCCTCACAACTCGGGGTCTGGAAGAGCAGACCCATTTTTTCCCTCAGAACACAGTCTGGAAGAGCAGACTCCCCCTTTCTCCTCACAACACGGGGTCTGGAAGAGCAGACCCCCATTTTTTCCCCTCACAACTCGGGGTCTGGAAGAGCAGACCCATTTTTTCCCTCAGAACACAGTCTGGAAGAGCAGACTCCCCCTTTCTCCTCACAACACGGGGTCTGGAAGAGCAGACCCCCATTTTTTCCCTCACAACACTGAATCTGGAAGAGCAGGCCCCCATTTTTTGCCTCACAAGCCAACAGCGCCCCTCTACCCCCAAAACTGAGGGGTGGGGAGCAGGGGGACGCAGCGGGGTGGGGGGAGAGAACCCCCCAAAAAGAGCCCCTTTCCCCCCGAGTTCCTCGGGATGGGGGCGATCCCTGGATTCGGGGGGCTTGGGAGCGGGCTGAGGCGGAGCGGGGGAGGGGAGGCCGGGCTGGTAAATGCAAAACGCTGGTACAGAAGCGTTTTAGCACAATCGGGCTGGAAAGCTCCGACTGCAACGGGCTGAGAACAAAAAAAAAAAAAAAAAAAAAAAAAAAGAGAGAGAGAGAGGAAAAAAAAAAAAAAAAAGAAAAGAAAAAACGTGAAAAGGCTCCTTTGCTGCCCTCTGCCTGCCGAGGCTGCGGGGGAGCCCGGCCGCCTCCGAGGCCGAGGAAGGGCTGACATTGCCGGAGTGAAAAAAAAAGGACGAATCCGGGCCAGTTTGCACACCTGTGGTGCTTCCGCAGAATCAGTTGTGTTGGAAAAGAACTCTGAGATCATCGAGCCCAACCTTTCCTGGCTCTGGATGCACTGAGTTACCCATTTTCCCACGTGTGGATGTGCTCCTGTTTACATTACTTGCAAACAACTTCAGTAGAAGGTAAAACTCCTTCCCATCAGACTAAGCTGAAGGATGTCCCCAAGCCGAGAGGGTTTTGGGGTCTGCACTTTAGAACTTGAATTATTTAATGACACAACAGTACAAATAGCTAACACATGCAAGCCACAGGAAAAAAAAAAGTGGAAAAAACAGGAGGGTAGAGCGAATATGCTGATAAATGCCTGTGATACACAAACACAGGCAGTAAATACCGTGTGGTTCATTAGATATGGGCTGGGGTGATCCTGCCCTGCAGTTAAAGGCCTCTCACTTCCTCTGCCTTCTCCAGGTTGGTGCTTTCTACCAGCTCCGCTCTCCAGCTCTGCTGGTTCCCAGTTTGCCACCCTTTAAATGTTGAGCTGTTGATCCTCTCTGGTGATACAATGCAACTCTTTGATGCCAAAAGCCCCTTCCTCCACTGAATCCACAAGTTTCAGGGATGCTGGGACTACACAGGAAAGGCAGGCAACATGTAATGAAATTACGTGGAAGAGAAAGATCCATTAGAGCAATGAGATACCCGTAAATCCTGTTAGCAGCCAAGCATTTCCATAGAAATTTCCTGATTCTAGATGCCCAGCACCTTTCCTACGCTTCCATTTCCTTAACACCATTCCTAAATCCCTACATGGCTTCATTTACAAGCCTAAACCCCAAATGTAAATTGAGGGGGGAGGATCTCGTGTCCTTGGGTTTTAGCTCTAAATTCCGTAGTTCAGGGTCTACTGGAAAGGGCAGCCTCCAGCTCTTGGACCAGGCGTCATCTCTTGGCTTTAGACTCCTCCTGCACCACTCAGTTAAAGGTGAGCTGTGTTAATATCTTCTAGTTGTGTGCTCTTTGTTGTACTTTTATTCCTTTGCTCTTTGCACCCCAGTCAGTGCAGAACAGCTTGTAAATACTTGGATTTATTCTGTCAGCCTCACATTGCTTCCCTGAAACATCAAAATATTAAAACACAAAAGCTCTCCGATTACTCATCAGCAGATCAGTGACTTTACACACAGGCAGCTTTCTCTGGAGTAAATTAAAACAACTCCTTCAAGAAATTTGGGCTGAGATGGATTGTTTCCAGATTCCCAAGACCTGTGAGGGACAACCTGCCCAATACCAGGATCCTCAGAGTGGCTGTGAAAGGTTAAGATGCACCTTGAGAAATCTTGGGTCCTGCAATTAAGTCCAAATTAATTATTCTGGATAAATTTTGTTCAATTAATGATGTTAATTGCCTGCCTGGCAAACCATTTAATGACTGGTACATAAAGATTTTGCAGTTGGGAGTGATTTTTTGGTAACAGATCCAATAGAAATCCCTGTCCAGCTTCCCAGCGTTGTTGGCTCCCCAGTGCCAGGTGCAAGGGCAGCCCTGCTTGCTTTAAGTGATTAACTTTTAAGTGATTACCAGATCCAGGGCAGTATTTACACATGTATTTTTAATGTTCTGGCTGACAACATTTCATCATTTTTAAGTTATTCAAGTAACTCAATCCTAAGCTGAATCCAGACTAGCAGAATCCAGTAAAAAAGGTGTTAGTTTTATAAAGCTGAGCACATTTTAACCAGGGAAAGCTGGGCCCAGGGTGCCTGGGACTCGCTGCATCTGAAGTGATATCACTGGAACATCACTGAAAGGCACTGCAGGAGACTCTGCTTTTCAGCTTCCCAGCCTTCTGCCAGGTCTCTGGTGGAGGATGAGGGAAGTTTACGGCAGCTTCCCAAATGGGAAAGGGAAAAAAAAATCATTTAAACGGGGTGTTTGTGAATCAGAGGCTGAGGAAACGTTGTCATGTGAAGGAAATCCCTTTAATCTGTTAAGGACAGAAACGCTCCTGTGCCTCTGTGCTCAACAGCAACGCTGCTGCCCAGTCACAGCTCCCACGTAGTGAGGTGGAGATTCCTGGGAGATTATCCAGCCAAAGCAAACACGCTGGAGGAGTCAGGCAGGTGCTTTTGGAGGAGGAGGAGGAGGATGTTTCAAACACGCTCCTCAGCCCTCCACATGACCTGTCTGGCATCTGGCAAGGCTGAGTTAGTCCTAAGGCCAAAGGAGTAAAATGCAGGTAGAACACAGAGGTGTCTCTGCTCCATGGGGAGAAAGTACAAGACAGACAGAAAATTCCAAGGCATCATGCTCGTTTTTCATCAAACACCCATTAGTAAAATTGTTTGCTTTGCTTTTGACAAATCAGTTCAAGCCCACACACATCCTGCAGGATACATTACTCTGGGGGCTTGAGCCTCTTTCATTGCCCAAACAGCTCTGCTGCCCTGTGACTGATCATCTACCAAAGCACTCCAGTGCACATCCCTCGTGACACAATAATTCCCAATATTTACACCCTTTGTAATGCGTGGAAAATGCATTGATGCATAAGCCAGGTACAGCATAAACATCAACAGAAGTGGCTAAATTTGATTCACATTTTCTGGTGCGGTCGAGTTGCCCTCTTACAAATCTTTTTGCTGTTCTCCTGGCCTCAACAGATTTAGAATGGTATTTCAAAGACCACTGATGACACCATTCAGTAGCTGGCAAGACAAAGAATTTATGGATGGAGTTAATAAGGGGGATAAAAGCAGTCTGTGCCCCAAACCCAACATTTTCACAGTGCACGTGGGCTGGTTGTGTGAGCCAGATGCAGAGAGCTCCAGGGATGCTACGCCGCAATCCTACAACCCTAATTCTTGCGCATTTAAGGCTGTATCTGATTAGGCATTTCTGTATTTTCTGAGTATGTAATTATCTAGCACAGTACGTGCGAGTCATGGAGTAAACCCAGTTGGGAGCGGAGCACTGGGAAGGGGAGAAAAGGTCTGTACGTGGGTGGGTGGGTTTGTCCGTGTCAGTGATTGCAGCAACCGGGGAGTTCAGTGTGGAAAAAAGCCTTTCCTGGAAAGAAGCAGATGAAATCCCGGCATTGTGCTGCAAGCAGTTATCACCTCTCTGTAGACCTTGAAGGAGGTGATAAGTAGATCCCAGATCCTCGGAGGATCCTCATTAGGAAGAAATTCTTTACTCAGAAGGTGGTGAGGCCCTGGCACAGGGTGCCCAGAGCAGCTGGGGCTGCCCTGGATCATCGGCAGTGTCCAAGGCCAGGCTGGATGGGGCTTGGAGCAGTGTGGGACAGTGGGAGGTGTCCCTGCCATGGCAGGGGTGGGATGGGATGAGCTTTAAGGTCCCTTCCCACCCCAACTACTCTGTGGTTCAGGTGGTCTGTGATCCAGAGCACCTCCTTGGGTACTGTAACAAGTAGGGGACAGCTGAAGAAATAGAAGTTTCAGGCTTCTCAGAGTTGAAGAATTAAGGAAATCCAAGTGTCCTTGCTGTAATGCAAGGTAAATTATTCATTCTCTCTCTCCCCCCCCTTTCCTCCCTCTAGTTCAGTTTTTCTTTTCATGCTTTAATCGTTTTGACACCAAGCTGTACAAAAGTAATTTAAAATTAACATGACTGACACTTGGTAGATAGCAGGACCCAGTGCAGGGCTCCACCTTCTACTGGGAACTGCGGAGAGGGGCTCTGGATTGGCTGCAGGACCTGAGGCAGCTGATGGGGACTAAGGAAAAACACGGCAAACAATTAATTTGCTAATTTAGTTTTCTGTTTAATTTGAGACCAGAAAATCGTCAGGCACTCATCAGCCCACGAGCAAGGCTGAGTGGACTCAGGGCAGGGCTGCACTCTTGGCAGCAAGGAGGGGATGTGTTTGATTAGCCCACAAAGCAATTTCTCCTGCCATACCGGTGGCATTTCACAGTGTGTTTGAGCTCTGAGGTTCTGCCGTGTGGCTTTGTGTCACCTCTCCCCCGTTCAGTGCATTTTGCACATCTGACAATTGTCTGTGTTCACTGGGAAGGAGGTGACGTGGACATGTGTGCTGCAGAACAGCTGGGAAAAGTTGTCACCTCAAACACACAACACTCCATCACTACCCCGGTACCGCCACACCGTGCCTCGGTCAGCCGGAATGCTGACAGGGAAAACTCTGCACACCGTGAGCGTAATGGACCTGGATCGGGACTAATGTCCTTTGATGGGGGAAGAAATGCTCTAATTTGATTTCCTCCCTTCAGCTGCCGAGTGTGTAATTTCAGATCTGCGCAGAGCAGGCCCTTTATGCTCGGGTTTGGGCCTGGTTTTGATTGATTAAATTGAATTGTATCTATTTATTTCACGCATCCAGTTCAGGATTTCACTAGTGGCTCGTCAGAGCGAGAACGTGCACATTTATGGAGAGTGGGAACTCAGCACAGCCCTCAGTTTCCTCTGCTGTCTTTGCCGGGATTTGGTGCTGTGCGGGTGAGTGGGTGTGCGAGGAACGTGTGAAATCCAGGAGCTGGTTGCCAGCAGAGGGAGCGTGGGGCAGGGCCGGGTTCAGCGGGGAGTCAGGAGCCTGGAAACGGGACCGGCTCCCGAGGAAGCATCACACAGCTCTCTGATAAAAAATCCCGAGGCTCTTGCAACATCAGCAAGATTTGTTTCCTTAATCCAAATGAAACGAGAGGTGGGATCTTGTTTGCAAATCTGGGACCTTCTTGGCCTCCCTAATTGACTCCCGGCTAAGTGATGCTCCCGGGGAAGCCCAAGTCACTAGATGGTACTGTTGCTGTTCAATATTGACGCCTCCGCGGGCCAGCTCCTCGGGAAAGTCGCGTTTCTGTCGGGAGGGAGGGACGGCTGTGTAATTTGTGAGGGAGACGTGAGCGAGGAGCCGGGGAGGAGAAGTAGGTCAGAACTGCTTCCTGGGATTGGGCTGTGGGAGGGGGAGTGGAGGGGTGGCAAAGGTTTTGTCAGGGCTGGTTTGCTTCCAGGTTTGCTGCCCAGAGGGGCACGGGGTCAGGCCCTCACATAAACTCTGTAAAAAGCTGGGTTTTGGTCAGCTTCACTCGTGGTTAAGCCCAAGCTTAACGTGGATGAGCCCTGTGTGACCACAGCCAGGGAAGTTTTGTCACTCTCTGACCTCAGGGCACACAGAGTCACCTCCTGGTGGGAGCCAACACAGCAAACCATAGAATCATAGAAAGGCTAGTTTGGCTTGGAAGGAACTAAAGCTCATCTCTTTCTGCTCCCTGCCATGGGCAGAGGCACCTTCCACTCTCTCAGATTGCTCCAACCTGGCCTCAGACAATTCCATAGATCTCCAGCTCTCCCCTAAAAGCCAACCCACAGTGAGGGACTGGTCACACAAATTCCTGGAGCGCTCTGAAATCCCCCCAAGCTTTCTAATTACATCATTGCCTGGGTCCCATCCCTGTTAGGAGGTCACCAAGCTCTCCCTGGCGAGGGTAACAAACAGGTTATTGTGCTCTGTGCTGCAAACAAGCCCCGGCCCTCCCGGCTCCAGCCCCAGCACAGAGTGGAGGAGCTGCTGCCTGCCCGGCCTGTGCTCGGGTTTCTGTTAGAGGAGAAAGTCAGGCCAATTAAATCAGGCAGCATTGAATCTCTAATTGACATAAATGAGACAGACAGACAGCTGGGAAGACTGGGAGGAGGGGAGGGAAAGGGGAGCAGGTGCCCTGGATGAGAAAGACATGGAAATACACCCTAATAGGACCACAGCTTTCCTTATTCTGTGTGTTTACATTAGCCAGCAACATCATGGAAAGTGTCTCAGCCTTTGCTGGAGAGAAATTAGAGAAATAAATACAAGTTACAACCATTGTGGAGTTGATTAGAATGTTCCTAAAAATCTCCAAACAAACCCGAAGGAAAAAAAAAAATCACCCTCAAAAAGACGTTTGAATTTGTGTAGTTAAATTAAGAAATCTGGTTTTTCCCATGCAGTTTGAACATGAGGCCTTGCAGCTGAACAATTACAAAATAATTTAAAATCATATTTGTTTAATTTTTCACATCTGAGCAGTGCTTGCCCAGGTATTTCCCCCTCTCCTTTTACCAGGGAGTGCTCTTTTGTCTTTAACAGACCTTTCAAACACTAATTTATACAGAAATAAGTTATTTAAATTCCTGCATTTCAGAAGGATGAGGCATAAAGAGGAGGAACTCACCCAGGTCCCACCCGGCACTGCAGAAGGAACCAGAATTACCAGCCCTCACCCTGCCTCGCCCAGGGTGTGCCCTGATGGAAACAAACTGTTGGACATTTTCTCCAAGCACCTCTGCTGCTGCACAGGTGGGGAGCGAAGGTGGGAAAGCATTCCTGAGGGGATGGGGGGAATACAGTTTTGTGGTGCTGGTGAATCCTTCAGCAGCACGACAGAACAGCAATTTGGGATTATCTCTTACAAAACAACCCTATTTTAGTTTTTAAAATAATCAAGATTTGCACATTGTGGTGTAAAAACCAGAAATGTTTTTCATTTACATTTCCAGAAACTTTTGAGATCTCTTCCCGAATATTTCAACACATTCTCCTTCCCCATTTTCCCAGCTGGGATAATTTTTTGCCAGCACAGGCAATTCTTCTTGGTATCCATGGGAATTGCCTCCATAATTAGACGTGCACCCAGTGCACAGATCAGAGCGCTCCAACCCAGCAGCTGGAACTAGGAGGCAGGTCTGATTAAATCTGCTCTGCCATGAGGAGAAAAGCCAGCTTTAATGAAACATCACAGGACTCCCTACCCCGTCTTTAAACAGGGCAGGAAAAGGGACTCTGGGATTACTTTGAGAGTGGCTGCTCGTGGTGTGCTCGCAATTCACAGAGCAGAAAGCGAGCACTGAGTGATCCAGGGCCTTGAAACTGGGGATCTGCCTCATTAAAAAGGGGCTGATTGCCAGCAGCTTATTAAAGGGGCTCACAGTCTGCCTTCAGAACGGCAGAAGGTTGGAGGGGTCAGCAGGTGCAGATGCAGGTTTTCTCCTTGATAGTTTTACTCCAAGCCAGTGAGATCAGGGTCAGCTTGTAGAAGAACAGCTTTTCTGGGTTTCCTGCCCTGCCCAGCAGTGATTGTTTGTGTGGATCCACCAAAAGACACAGAGCCAGCCAACAGCTCTTTTTTTTATTGAATCCCAGAAGGGTTTGGGAGGAAAGAGACCTTAAAGCCCACTCAGTCCCACCCCTGTCATGAGCAGGGACACCTCCTACTGTCCCAGGCTGCTGCAAGCCCTGTCCAGCCTGGCCTTGGGCACCTCCAGGACGGGGCAGCCACATCTGCTCTGGACAATTTTCATGGAAAGTAAATGATTTCTATTCCTGCACACCCAGTTCTGCAGGTACAATGTGCTCTTCAGGAAAGGGAACTGGTGAAAGAGGCAGATGGTCGGATAGAAATTATTAATCCCATTCAAGTTCTTTATCTTTAGTTGCTGCTTCCACTTGGTGTCATAAACCCCATGACTCCTAGGGGCTTCCCCTTTTAAAAAACAGAGCTGGAAGTTGGGGTGGAGCAGACGTTAAAATTCTAAGTGGTTTGGTGGGTGGGAAAAAAGCGACTTTTAACAAATAGGCCCCGGCTGGGGGATCAAACAGGGCTCTGGTCTAGACAGAGCTGCACTCCCCGCCTGCCTCAGAAGTTCATACCACACCAGCTGACAGAATTTAGCATCTCGTTTCCCTAACATGATTAAAATGCTGCTCCGTGTCCTGGGGTACTGAGAGCCCCTCAGATCTCTCTGCATTCCGAGCCACGGTTCCATTTCCACTGCTGGAGTCGCTCCCTTTGGAAACGCGGCCCTGCGGACGAGCGCTGCTCACGGATCCCAGCACTGCAGGTTGCTTTAGCTGGGCTTTGAACTCAGCCCTTCCTGGAATTCTATGATTTGAATATCATTTTCACAACCCTCGCAAGCAGCAGATGAATGAGAGATTCCTGGCTTTGAGTCAAAAGCTGCGGTAATTAAATGTTTATAAAACACTTTAAGCATGCGAAGTGCTGTTATAGACAAGGAACCAACAGATCTGGCAGATTGGAGCCGGATTTTAAGGCACACCAGCAAACAGAGCCCATTTCCCCCACTTTTACATCCCTCTTTTAGAGCTGCTAGCAGAGGGTTATGGAGGCTATCACAAGGTTCCTTTTATTCTACCCAGAATAAGTGAAATCAGAATCACTTTCTTGCATATGAATATCTGTAATTCAGGAGTTTTCCCCTCAGTGAGAACTCTCCAAGCAAAGGGCCAGCTTGCTGTTCAGCTCGGGAAGGAACTACCCCGTGGGAAACAAAAATTGCTGCTACTTCTGATCTCTCACATAAAACTGGAGAGCTTCCACCTGTTACAGGTTTCTAACACCATCTGCTGTTTAAAAGGAAGATGGCATTGGAGCTCAGCAGCACCGAGAGCTTGTTTGATAAACCAGGCGCGACACCAGTGAATCTGGAACGTTTCTGTAATTGCCACAATTCCTTTTTTTTTTCTTATTTCAAGCCCTGAACATATTCTGACTTGATCTTCATTATGAAGTGAATTATTTCTTCACTAGAGGAAGCAGAATCCCAGTGAGCAGCAGCTGAATGTCAGGTCCACAACACTTCAGTTTTCATTCCCAGCCACGGGGCTGTGTCATTTCAGCACCAACACAAATTTCAAGCAGTGTCACTCTCTCCAAAGCTTGGCCCAAAGAACCGACTTAAAAATGTTTTCATAGTAGAGAGCCATGGTCTCCCTGGTGTATGAGGAGCTGAAAGCAAATCATTCTTTCTATTAAAAATAAAAATATTGACCTTCTGCTGGCCCACACTGCTGCCTGTAGGACAGAACAAACACCAACCAAGGATTCTTCTGCTGCTTCCTAATTGAAAGAGAGACAAACTTTTGTCCCAGGAAAAACAACAGAACCCAGGAGCTCATTATACATTTAAACTGAAGAGTTCACAACTACTGCTCTTAGTTTTGGTTGCAGATATTTGTAATAATTTTTTCTGAAACAAAAAGACTTTTTTCCATTCACCCTGAGACAAGCAGGGGTTTAGACAAAAACCACCCATAATCTCCAAATCTAGCACCAAGCAGAGGTCGCAGCTCTGGGATTCTTCTCCAGTCGGATCCCATCAGCCCAGCTACAACATCACCCCCCACCTCTCGCATTTCTCACCCCCTCCACATCATTTAAAGTCAGCGGCTCCTTTTGTGAGCCTCACCCCGGCACTTTCCCTGCACTTCGACAAAAGAGACCTTTTACATGTCAATTTATTTTCAGACAAGCATATCTGAAAGGGAGTTTCCCTCCGGAGTCGAATTAGTATTAATGGCAGGTGTTCAGTGGCACACAAAGGCAGGGAGGCAGCGCCTGGGCTGAGCTGAGCCACTAAGACAGCTTGATGTTTTAATAAGCAGAGGCAAGGAATGGAGTGGCAGCAGACCTGCGGCTTCCCCGGCGTGAGTGAAGGTTTTATTCAGAGCCCCCACGTACTGCCGAAAGAAGATCTTGAAATATTTTAAATGTTTTCTTTGCCTTGAAAGAGGGATTAAATTGTTGAATATTCCATGAAAGCACAGCATCCACCCCACATCCCGTGGAACTCACTCACAGTCACTGACTACTTCCGAAGCCTTGGGAAGCGGCCGTGGCCACCACGAGGAGGTGGTGGCATCCAGGAGGCCACCACGAGGAGGTGATGGCACCCAGGAGGACTCCAGCTGCCCAGCTCACCATCCACCAGTGCCTAGAGATGCTGAACAAAGATTTACACGGACTGACTCAAAGGTGGGAACTTGGAGAGGGATTTGCATGAAAGGTTAAAAAGTTAAAACCACAGATTGGTTGCTCAGTGAAGTTTCACTATGAAAAAGAAAGAGGAGATGAAAGCTGCTGGCCTTCAGTTTTAAACTGAGTTTTGATGGGAATATTTCCTAGGCCAAAAGACACTTATTGATGCCCTGGTGAATTTGACAGCAAGAGAAAGGCACAGCTACACAGTGGCAAGAAGTGAAACATCCTCTCAGCTGTGTCAGCCCCTTACAACAGAAAAATGGCTGATTTATGCTCCAAAATAGGAAAATTTAACCTGCATTATACAGAAATAGTATTATACAGAGCTGTTCAATATTATTTTCGGGCTCCTTGACTTTGGATCAATATGCTGTTTCTGCACAGGTTATTTTCAGGTAGACTCAGCAATTTGAGGCTGGATTCTGGGATTTCTGCTCCCTTGAGCTTTCATTCAGATCTACAGGACAAAAGCTTTAAGATCAAATCCACTATTAAATACCTGATCTAACAGAGGTAGTTTTCCTTGTAAAATGTCCTTATGGATGGAAGTTAAATCCATTTTTGCCCCTTTTAAAATCAAGACAATTTGTGATATCCTCTGTATCTTTGTCCTGAGTTAAAGCTGAATGACCCCAAACAATGTGCATCTCACATAATTATTTTTGTGGAATTCTCCATTTTAGAGCCAACTGGTACTGAACAAAAAAAGCAAGTTTCCTTTCTTGTGACATGATCAGCCAAAAGTAGCAGAAATTCACATGAGGACCTTTGCTGGCTCCAGTCACATCCTCAAGCAATCCTGCTGCTCCCAGAAATGCCACCATGGAACCACGGAGCTCTGGCAATTCCCTGCAGGTCAGGACAGGGTGGGTATTTATTTCCAGCACAGTTTGTCTCCAAGTTTTGGTTTTTATAAGCACAGAAGTGTCCTGAGAGTAAGAAATTCCCCATTCCTGTTGGTTTTTGCCTCAGTCCAGGACTGGTTCTGGTCACCTCCCACTGAGAGAAGGTAGCGTGGAGAGGCTGCCCTAAGCAGCACTGCTGGTTTTCCCATGATCAGAAGCTGATTTTGGTCTGATCAAAAGCTTTGCAGCTTTTCCAGGAGGCAGACAAGGAGCACTGTCCCTGCATGGCACAGAGGGACAACCTGGGAAAGATGGGGAAATGACCAGGAAACGGCCGGGTCGCTGGTTCTGCTGCTCACAGTCAGTAACCCTGAATGACATGTTTATTGTATGAGCCAGAAAGAAGCCCTGAGTTACCGGCCAGGCAACAAAGTTAAATTAAAAAAAGAAAGGGTGGTTTGGTTCAGAGGTTCCTACTGAGGGGAAGGAAAACCCCAAATGGTAAAAGCAGCAGCCAGAGCCAGCCCTAAGCCTCAGCTTTGCCACGGAGGAGGTTCTGTCACCATCCCCCCCTGCACAGGTGACAAACTCCCCATGGGAGGGCACAGGGAAGGAATGAGCCAAACCTAGGAGTGTCCTGGCCTGCTGAGCATCTATGGGAGGGCTTGGAAAAAAGTGGTTTAATTTGTTCAGAGATCTGAGCTGCTGGCTGGGCAGAGAGGGAGAAACAGAGGCTCCAAAATCCACCTTACATGGAATAAACACACAGGACTTGGAGGGAAGGGGGGTCCTTTGTGGGCTGGGAGGCTGCAGGGCTGGCTTTGGGAAATGCATCCAAAGCTTTGAGGGAGGAAAAGCCCCAAAGCCTAAACCCCAAGTGTGACAGTCTTCCAGCTGCTGTGGAGTTGGAGAGGATCAGTTCCAAGAAATGCTGTAGCAACAACAAATACCTGGCCCTACACAGGGAAGGGTGAATCAGAGCTGCTTTTTAGTGCCACTTGACATCAGTTATACATTCTAGTTCTCATATACACAGATGGATTTCTTTAAAAATCGACAATTTACACATCAAAAAAGTTTTACAGTGAAGTTCTCTCAGCAAAGATCAGTCTGTACGAGGAGCCAGTCTTTCAGGAACAGGAAGGCACTTGGCCTTTTAAAAGCAAGTCCCCTGTGCAGACCCTGCCTGTCCCCTGTGCCCCTTTTCCATAGGTGTGCAAAATCCAGGCTGTTCCTGCACTGTGGAGCCTCACAGGGTGGTGGAGGGGAGCTTCTTCACCCGCCTCTGTGCCAGGATAGAGGATTCGATGGGCTTCAGCTGAGGGCTTGGCTTGGAGCTGTTCAGTGCTGAGTATGTGGCAGCCATGGCGCCCTGGAGAGAGGCAGAGGAGTCACTCAGGTGCAGGAGAGCTGCTTCAGACTCCTGGCTTTACAAGACAGGGGACCAGAGCAGACACACCCACAAACAAAGCCAGAAGCATTATTCTTATTTCTTTAAGTCCCCCTCCTGCACTGACATGCTGTTAAAGAATTTTCCCTTTTTTTCCTCCCAAAAACCCCAGCTTGTCCGTACTGCCTGCCCTGGCTCACACCTCTCCAAACTTCCAGCCTGCTTTCCCACTCCACATTTTGTACCTTTACAAGCTGAATGTCCTGGTGATTCAGCTGGCTCTGGGGTAAACTGTCCTTCTGGGTTATCCAAGGATGCTGAAGTACCTGCTTGGCTGTGAGACGCTGGTGAGGATCTACGTGAAGCATCTTTGATACCAGATCCTACAGGCATTGTTTGGAAAGTCAGACTTTAGAAGATTTCATAATTTAAATGCAAAAAACCCACCTGTGTACACCCCCAGATTAGGATTTGAATTCAGAGGCCAAGTTTAAAGTCCCCAGACATCAATGTCTTTTTGTATGAAATACGTTTTTGGCAGGCCCGGGGGGCATAACACAGAGCAAACCCCACAAGGGTCAAGCATGAGATTGGTTTTCCATGCAAATATCCACAGCTAGAGCTGAAACAAGGCTGCTGTGGAGGGATGTGTGGGGTAGAAGCTGCAGTGCTGGTTTTCTTCTCTCTTGTGTGCTCCCTCCACAACCTGATCTAAATTTTCCTCACAGCAGCCCCAACCCCTGAGTGTAACACAAATATCAAACTCTACCTTGGCCATGTCAGAAATAGTGTCCCAATTGCCCCCACTGATGGAGAACTTCCCCCCTCCTATCCGTGTCAGGATCTCTTCTGGAGTGTCACCAGGACCATTTGCAAAGGGAGTGCAGCTGGGGAGAGAGGAGAGAGCCCTGGATTTACTGACCCAGGCAGGAGAGGGGCAGCTGTCCCCACGGAGCACGCTGGGGACGGGAGGTCACAGCCCCAGCCACGCCTTACCCTGCCAGCATCGTGTACAGCAGGACCCCCAGGCTCCAGATGTCACAGCCCTCGTCGTAGCCTTGGCGTTTCAGGACCTGGACACAACAAGCAAAGGGAAGAAAGTGTGTTTGGCTCCTGACATTGAGCTCATTTCAGAAGAGGGGCTTGACTGGGTGCAGTCCATGTGCAAAGCTTCCAGAGCTGGACAGAACAGCAAAGTCTGGGACTAAAAGATCAGGATTCAAAACAGGTTCATTACTCCAAGTGATATTTCTGTAATTGCCTCTTCCAGGGCGGGCTGGAGATGGGAACAGGGCTCCCACTGTGCCAAGTGGGGGCACAGGTCAGGTGAGCTCAGGGGAGGGACAAAGGGACTGCTGGAGGGTCTCAGCTCACCTCGGGTGCCACGAAGTTCGCTGTGTAGCAGGGGGTCATGAGGAGCCCGTTCTCAGCCCTGAGCTGCTTGGCAAAGCCAAAGTCACAAATTCGGATGCTCTCGGGGTTCCCTGATTTATCCACGTAGAGGATATTGCTGGGCTTCAGGTCCCTGTGAACTACCTGTGGAGACAAGAAAAGGCTGTGCTCGTACCCCAGGTAGATAAAGGTCTGAAAGCTGCCTGAGGTCACTCATCCCCTGCTCTGGCCCCACATCTGCTTTGCCAAGAGGGCAGCAGCAGCAAGAAATAATTGTCATGATGGGCAGAGCTACTCCCTGGAGGAGAGGGAGTGCAGTGTAATGCAGGGAGCTTCCCAGGAAAACAGTCGTGACCACACTCACCCCTTGGGAATGCAGATACTCCACTGTTTTACAAATCATGTGCAGGACTGAACTGGCTTCTCTCTCTGAGAAAAATTTCTGTCTGAGGATCTTATCCAGCAGCTCCCCTCCCCTCATGAGCTCGGTCACCAGGTACACGTACTTCCCATCATCGTACACCTGCCAAAGAAAACATGGCTGGGGTAATCAACATGTACTTCCAGAGCTTCCCTTTTGTGCTTCCATCGCCAAGGAGCAGACAGGGATCAGCAGAGGTGGCTCTGGGGATGCTTCCCCAGCCCAGAATCAGAATATCAGAATATATCAGAATATCTCGACCAGCATCATCCAGCCCAGCTCCTGGCCCTGCCCAGACACCCCAACAATCCCAGCCTGAGCATCCCTGGGGGCTTTGTCCAAGAGCTCCTGGAGCTCTGGCAGTGTCAGGGCTGTGCCCATTCCCTGGGGAGCCTGGGCAGTGCCAGCAGCTCTGGGGGAAGAACTTTGTCCTGAAGAGGAACAGCAGCACGTGGAGCTGGGTTGTTGTGCTGCCCCTGCTGGGGCTGAGCCCTGCCCCTGCCAGCCTGAGCTTCCTAAGGCAAAGCACAGGGAAATCTCTCAAGCCACACTCACGTCTTTGAGGGTGATGATGTTTGGGTGCTGCCCGTACCGCAGCAGGATCTCAATCTCCTCTGAAGGGTCTCGCTTGCTCTTGTCAATAACCTGCAAGAGCAGGGACACACTTTAGCCACGGATGGGGAAGGGACCAGGACAGAGCACACGAGCTGAGTTTGGAGTCTTGCACAGCTCCTGTGCCGTATCCACTCCCTGTCCCCTCATCTCTTTAGCTCTAGAAATCCTTAAGTTGCTTCATCAGTTCTGTGTCCTCAACCCACAAAATTTATGTCTTTTGTTAAGACCTGATGTAGCCACAGCTTTGCACAGGAAGATGAGATGCTCTCCCCACTCTGAGGGAGGAGGACACTGCTTCCCTGCTATTCCTGGGGAAGGGCAGGTACCCACAGAGCAGCACAGAAATTGTCCTTTTGCATCCTAGATGAGCCTAAAGCTCATCCTGTTCCACCCCCTGCCATGGCAGGGACACTTCCACTGTCCCAGGAGCTCCCAGCCCCAATGTCCAGCCTGGCCTTGGGCACTGCCAGGGATCCAGGGGCAGCCCCAGCTGCTCTGGGCAAAGATGTAACCGGGCTGCTCAGCTGGGGGGCAGATCCCAGACCTTGACTGCGTACTCCATGTTGGTGGCCTTGTGGATGCAGCGTTTGCAGACGGAGTAGGAGCCGACGCCGATGGCCTCCTTCACCACGTACCCATCGCTGAACTGGACGTTCTTGCCGTGCAGCTGCTGCCAGGGCACAAAGGAGAGCTGAGCTGGAGGGTTCAGGGAGGGGTTTGTGCAGTATGATGAGTTAACTGCAGCACAGAGAGAGCTGTCAGACTGTCTGCTGCATCCCACAGCTTCTCCTCGCGGCGGGGAGCGGGAGGAGAGGAGAACGAGGCAGATATAGGTCAGTGGGGCGATGCTGCCTGCACTGAGCACGGTGCCTTTGCCTTTGGCTGCCCAAGCCGTGGGCATTGCAGACCCCCTGCCAGCACAGATCCACCTGGGGACTGGAGAGCCACAGCCCCACACTGCCCTGACAGCCTGTGCACAACGTGACAGTCAGTGGTGATGAAAGAACAGGAGGCAAGAATTCCAAAGAGGACTGCCTCGGGCTCCAGGTGGTGCAGAGCATCCCTGCACCTCCAAAGAGCTGCTCCTCTGTCCCATTCCTTACCTGCACAACTGAATGCAGGGGTGGCTGGGCAGCTTTCACTTTGCCATCCTCCATTAACCCGGTTGCCACAAAACTGAAGCCTCGGAAGAGCTGATGGGCCCCCGCACTGGGGGGGACACCTGGGGAATCTGCAGCAGGAGTTGAGACACAGCTGGAGAAGGCTCTGAGGAGCAGAAGCCTCCCCCTCACTCCCAGGAGCTACAGCTGGAATTTATTTGAGACAGGAGCCGCTCCAGCAGCACTGAGCTTACCCCTAACATCCCACAGAGACTCCTGGAATTGTCCAGCTTGGAAAAGCCCGCTAAGATCAGCGAGTCCAACAATTCCCCCAGCACTGCCAATGTCCCCAAGTGCCACATTCACATGGCTTTTAAACCAGGAATGGTGACTTCACCACTGCCCTGTGACAGGGACTGACAACCCTTTTGGGAGAAGAAATTTCCCTGATATCCAGCCTGAACCTTCCCTGTGCAGAAACCTTATCCTGCTGCTGCCAGATATTCCCTGGAGTGAAACCACCAAGTGACATCTCACAGGAAACTTGGCCTTTTCCCCAAGTCACACAAACCTTTTGGTGTCCGTGATGTGAATTCTGTGTCAAAATAAAAGGTGTCATCTGGCTGGCCCACGGCAGGCTTGAAAGGGGGTTTGATTTCCCTGCGGTATAGCTTCTGCAAAACACACAAAACCAAAAAACAACTGCAAAACCAGCTTGGAAGTGCTCCCACAGGGTGCACAGGCTGGTGAGGAAGGAGGGCCAGGAAGAGTTTTTGTGAAACTCTGTGTCTTAGCATTTTGCTACAGCTCAGTGAGGTGACAAGCAGCCCAGATATGAGACATCAGTTACACGACAGAGAATTTTGGTTTTGGAAAGGGTTATTGGAGTGGATGGGGACAGGGGCTGTGCTATTCCTGCTGCAGAACCGTGTTACTGGTGCTGAGTGATGCAGGAATTCGCTCCTGGTACTCACATTCCAGTCGATGGTGGAGTAGAATGGGTGGCGCTTGATCTCCTCTGCCCCATCCGGCCCTGATCCTGCAAGAGCCACCGCGGGTCACGTTGTACTGAACCCCCAGCAAAGCACAGGGGACAGCCAGGGGCACAGCCAGATGTCACACAGAGCCTGGCTGGCATCACCCAGCTGCCCTGACCCAGCCAGGGGGGTGTGAGAGGCCTCCAGATGGCATCAGGGGCATTCAGAAACAAAAAAAAATGGTCTTACCTAATCTGTTGGCTGGATTCCTTTTGAAAAGGGCTCGCAGGAGGCTCTGAGCCTCAGTGCTCAGGAACTGTGGCATGCCCAGTTTCGCTCTGGGGAGGAAGTTACACAATCAGCTGCAGGTTTGAAGAAGTCAGAAGTCACAAGGTGACTGCAGCACCTCCACCCCCAAAAGGCACAATCATCTCTCTGGCATTTACACTGCACCCTTTAAACGGAGGGCTGATATAGCACCACTTGCCAAATAACACCACAAAATTGCGAGAGCCCCCAGCTGCAACACCCCCTCCTGTGCAGAAAGGAGAGAGAGAAACTCTTACTTGAGGATGAGGGTCATCGTCTCCTTACGGTCCTTCCCCTGGAAGGGCAGTGCCCCCGTCAGCATTTCAAACTGGGAGGGAAAGAGAAAAGGGGGGTCATGTCTGAGCGAGGCTCAGGGTCACACAGGTCCCACTGCCCCTTCCTACTTGTAAGGGGTCCCAGGGCTGGCTGTGACAGAGCTCTCAGAGCCCTCAGAGCTCTCAGGCACGGCACATTCCCAGCAGCAGCCTGGCTCTCAGGGTTTGTGTGGGAACGGGTCCAGGCAGCGCCTGCTCCTCCCGGAGCCCGGGGATCCAGCAGCTGCCAGAGGGTGGCACCAGATCTGCACTGACAGCGATGGGCCGGCGCTGGGGTGGGCACAGACACCCCCACACACCCCCCACACACCCCACAGAGACCCCCATGCATCCCACACACCCCATGGACACCCCACAGCCCCCTCACACCCCAGCACCTGCTGGCACGGCAGCCTCCAGGGACCAGCGCTCCTGGCTGGAGCCCCTTAGGGAGCATTTTGGGGCGTGTGGGGAGCCCCCCGCCCCGGTCAGCAGGCCTGGAGGACACACAGAGCCCTGCCTGGTTCCAGAGCAGGGGCAGCTGTCATTCCCAGTCCTGGACAGGGTACCCACCATGAGGACCCCGTAGGACCACCAGTCAGCGCTGTGCGAGTGGCCCTGGCGATTCACCACCTCTGGAGCCATGTACTCCACGGTACCACAGAAGGAGTAGGCTTTCTTCTCGTGGTCTATGGCCTCCTTACTCAAGCCAAAATCTGCACAAGGGGAAGTTGTCAGCACACAGCCACTAATCCAAACATTTCGAGCAGCTCTGTATGTCAGGAACCAACCTTGCTGGAGCCCAAGGCTCTGTGGAGCCCCTTACCTGTGAGTTTGATGTGCCCCTCTTCATCCAAGAGGATGCTACAGCAGGAATGGAAAAACAAGTTGTTACTGTCTGTGATAAGAGCTGGTGAGAACAAGCACAGCAAAGGATAGTCCAAGATTATCCTCTGGCTCCCAGAATCCAAAGGAAAAGCCACCTGTCCCTTCTCCCAGTGCTTTAAGCTCCACCACCATGACAGGAGTGGGACCAGGAGCAGCTCCCTCCTCTCCTCATCCTTGGCTTCACAGTGACCCAGTGGCCCCAGAGGTTACTCCCTCTGATCCCCACACACCTCAGGCAAGGGTGACCAAGCTGGAGTGGGCTCTGCAGAGCCCACTCCAGCTCTCCCTTCTCCCTCTGAAGGCTCCCAGCTGCCTAAAGCCTGCTCCCTTCACCCTCTGAAGGCTCCCAGCTGCCTAAAGCTGGAGCCTGGAGGCTGCCACGGATCTCTGCTCGGCCCTGTGGCACACACAGCTCCTGCCTGTGGAGCTCCTCTGAGGAGCAGCAGCCTTGGACTGGCACCACCTCCCATCTGTCCAGCCCCAGGGCAACCTCCAGCCCCTCGGGAAGGTGGAAGCTGTTCCCTGACTGCAGGGCTGGGATCTTCCCTCAGCTGGCCACACGTACTTCTCTGGCTTGAGGTCCCTGTAGATGATCCCCAGGCTGTGCAAGTGGTCGAGCCCCAGTGCCAGCTCTGCCAGGTAGAACTTCACGTCCTCCTCGGTGAACATGACCTGCAGGGAGGGGGAGAAAGCAGAGAGGTGCTGGGTTACAATGCCAGCAGCTCCCCTGCACCCAGGCAAGACCTTCCACATCCATGTTGCTCCCTCCTGCCCTTTCTGTTTCCCAGACTTCCCCCACTGTTCATGGTTTGGATCAGAATGGACCTTAATGAATCCAGTGCCACCCCTGCCACGGCAGGGACACCTCCCACTGTCCCAGGTTGCTCCAAGCCCTGTCCAACCTGGCTTTGGACACTGCCAGGGATCCAGGGGCAGCCACAGCTTCTCTGGGCACCTGTGCCAGGGCCTGCCCACCCTCCAGGGAAGGATTTCTGTGTCACTCATCTCCATTCTCCAGCATTTGTACTCTGCCCCAGCCACGTTTTTCTACTACACAAGCAATATTGGAATAGTATGAGCAGAAGAGAGAATGGCAAGCGTAAGAAAAAGCAGGAGAAATTATTATAAAGCTCAGCCTCCAGGACAGAGGGACTTGGCTCCTGCCAGGGAGCAGTTTGAGTTCTCATTGCCTTGTTTTAATTCTCGTTCTTTAGGAGATGCTCATCTGAAGCTGTTGCAGGGGTGGGACCTGCCACCTGTGCTGCTGCATTTCTGCTATGGGCTCCCACAACACCCTCCCCTGGTGCCAGCTCTGCACTAGCAGCAGGTTGGAGGCTGTTTTCACCCTCTCAAGGACAGCAAGGCTGAGTTACTTCTCCAGACCAGGCATGAGCTGAGCTTCAGCAGCCCACCGAGATGCCGGAGCATACCCACCTCTTTGGAAAGCCGAGTGAAAAGGTCACCTCCTCTGAGGAAATCCAAGATGAGGTACAGCTTCCCCTCTGTCTGGAATGCTGAAACACAAGCCCAGAGCAGGAATCAGACCCCTGCACTGAGGGAAGGCTCCGTGGTGTTACATTAATCACTTAAATCCCAGTGGCTCCAGCTGGGTGCATGCCCTGCGTGGTTCCTGGGTTAAATGCAGGTAGGGCTGATGGGGTAAAGGAGCTGGCCTGTCCCTGCTGCTGAAATGGGAGCTCCCCACAGCACTCTGGCACTGCAGAAAATCCTCATTTTATGGGGGTCTGGTTCCCTTCCTGCCAGTGATACCCTCCTGAAAGGGCTGTTTTCCTGGGAGAGGCACTCACTGGTCACCTTACAGGGAACAAAGCTGTCCTTGCCTTCCCCAGAGTCAGAACATTAACCCTGCCAAACTCCAGCCCAGCTAGTTAGCTCTGCTTTCTCAGTTTCTCATGGTTTAATGTTTTAATCCCCAGGATTTAATGTTTAAACCTCCTCTCCTGTTCCATGCTCCATTCCCCATTCCTTAGCTGGAGCAGGCAGTGGAAGCACAGATCCTTCCAGGAAAGGATTTGTGCTCAGGGGACTGTGTTTAAAGGCAGCCAGGACTCACCATAGTGGAGTTTCACCACGAAGGGATGGTTGACATCGGCCAGGATGTCCCTCTCTATCTTTGTCCTCAGTCGGTCCCGCACTGTGGGGAGAGAGGAGCAGCTCAGACACAGAAAAGGCCCCTGGGCAGTGTCCAGCCCCATCCCAGACCAAGCTGCTTGAGCCAGGGGTTTTCCCATCTCCATCATGATGCTCTTAAACTTATCATTTCACCCCAAAAGCCTCCCAGGATTTCCTCCCAAAATGCCCAAATTTTCACCTCAAATCCCCAAATTTCAGCCCCAAAATCCCCTGGGATTTCACCCCAAAATCCCCAAATTTCACCCCAAAATTCATCCTGAGAGTCCCGAGGTTCTGGAACCAGTCCGGGGGTTCTGGACTATTCTGCTGGACCCCGCTCGGTGCTGAGGTTCCAGATCACCCAGGACAGTCCAAAACCCCGGGAGAACCTCAGCAGCCTTCAGCACCCTCGGGATGGATCCAGAACCTTCTGGAATACCCTCAGGACCCTGAGGATGGACCCAGCACCTTCTGGAAGACCCTCAGGATGGATCCAGAGCCTTCTGGAAGTCCCTCAGGACCCTCGGGATGGATCCAGAGCCTTCTGGAAGACCCTCAGGATGGATCCAGAACCTTCTGGAAGTCCCTCAGGATGGACCCACAGGGTGATCTAGAACCTCAGCACTGCTCAGCACCACTCAGGATAGTCTAGAACCCGCAGAACGATCTAGAACACCAAGATCTAGAACCCCGAGATCTAGAACCCAGACCTAGAACCTCGTGATCTAGAACCCCAGACCTAGAACCTCATGTTCTAGAACCCCGAGATCTAGAACCCAGACCTAGAACCTCATGATCTAGAACCCCAGACCTAGAACCCTGAGATCTAGAACCTCAGACCTAGAACCTCGTGATCTAGAACCCAGACCTAGAACCTCGTGATCTAGAACCCCAGACATAGAACCCCGAGATCTAGAACCCCAGACCTAGAACCTCATGATCTAGAACCCCAGAGTTATCTAGGACCTCAGCACCACCCAGCATCATTCAGAATCGTCTAGAACACTCCGGGGTGGCTCCAGAACCTTCTGGAAGTCCCTCAGGAACCTTTCATGGACCTTTGGACCCAAACCGGCACTAATCTCACTCTTTTTTTCCCCTTTTTCCCCTATTTTTACCTCAAATTTTGTCTCTTTTTTCCCAGTTTTTGACCCAAATTTGGCCTTATTTGATTCTTTGGGGCCTCTTTGGAACCAAATCCAGACGAATTTTGGGATTTTCACCCATTTTTGCCCCAAATTTTGTCTCGTTTTTCCATTTTTATCCCAAATTTTCTTTTTTTTTTTCCACTTTCCCCCAAAATTTTGTCCTTTTTTTTCCCATTTTTTCTTCCAATTATCTTTTTTTTCCCAGTTTTTAGCCCAAATCTTTTTTTTTTCACTTTTCCCTTTAATTCTGTCTCTTTTTCCTCATTTTTATCCCAAATTTTGTCCTTTTTTCCCCCATTTTTTATTTTCATCTTTTTTTTTCCCAGTTTTTTTCTGTTCTTCTCTTTCACCCAGCCCACCCCAGGGCCAGCAATGGCTGCTGTGACATTTCCCCAGCCCTCTTTAAATCACTGAGTCTCCTTCCTACCTTTCAGCGTGGCCTTCTTGAGCACTTTCATGGCATACAGGTGGTTGCTGTCTGGGGGTGTTATTTTCCTCACCAAGAAAACCTGAGGCACAAGAACACCAAATTCACCAAGCACTAAAAACACTGAGGATGCTTCCCAAAGCCCGGAGTGTCCCTGAGAAGCTCCAGCTTTCCCGTGGGGTTTTCCAGGGAAGTTTTGTGTGTGGGCTCCTGTAGGAGACGCTTTCTGGGGATGGTCTGAGACCTCTATAATCGAGTGAGGTGTTAGGAGTTTATTTCAGGGCGTGGGATAGAGAGAGAGCTCTGCTATGAGCCAGGAGATAGAGCTCAAAGCAGGCTCAGAGAGAATACAAAAGGGGTAAAATATGAATACATGAGTTTAAGACTTAAGATTGCTAAGAAAGAGAGAACAGAACAGAAGTGAGAGAGCTGGGGAAAAAGAGCAGCAAGAGTGAAGCAAGAGAGACCAAGAGAGGTGTAGTAAGAGAGTAGCAAGAGAGACCAAGAGCTAAGAGAGACTAAGAGAACCAAGAGAGACAAAGAGAACCAAGAGAGAGAATTCTCTTTTGCAGTTACTTATATAATCTATACATTGAATATTCTATTCCTTCACTAACCAATCTTTCTAAGTACACTAATACAGTAACATTTGTGTGTGACCTATAGAAATCGCTGTTTTTGCATATTTTTAGTTATCTCAGGGTCCTTTAGACCTTTCCTTTTAAGGTTGGGAAGAGGGGTCTCAGCTTGGTTTTATTGCAGGAAAGAATGTGTTCTGGCACACCAGCCCGGTTTATTTGAATTATTCAAACTTTCATTTGTATTTCTTCCTTAGCCTTTCTGGCTAAGGAGTCATAATTTCTTTCTAATTCTACCTTCCCAACAGGCTCCTCTCACCCCCCAGCCTTCCACTCCTCCTGACTCCTGCAGCTCCCAGGGGCTGGGGCTGATGCTGGAGGCACTGATGCTTCACTCCTGCTTTGTCACTCACATCAGATCTTTGTTATTCAAGGCCCTGCATCCTCTGGATTTTTATCTCCTTCCCTGATGTCTCCTTCTACCTGGTTTTAGGTAGCATCAAAAGGACACCACCTGCAAGTGTTGTCACACCTTGGAGAGCTGCCTGTCCCTGCTGTCCCCTGGGGATGAGGGGTCACCCACTGGGATCCCTCGGGAATGTTTGGATTTGCAATCAGTCCTTCGCTTGCCTCATGCTGCACAAGAGTCCTGGCTGTGGAGTCTGGAGTTGTTTATCTGAGAGCCACCCTGAAGGTCATTCTGAGGTGTTTTTAAGGACATTTCTTGTTTCTGATCTGGATGATCCCAGAGGTCTTTCCCAACTCTCCTCTGATGCTGCATTTGCCCAGGCAGCAGCACACAGTCCTGTCCAAGCCCCTCTGCCAGCTGGTAACTGACTGACACCAAGCTGATTTATCGTGTCAGCAGATGGGCTGTGAGAGACCTGGATTATTGAAACTGATAAGAGCTACAGGCTACTTCCTTCCTCTTTCACAGAAGGGAAACTGGACTGTAAACAGGGGCCAAACCCAGCCTGGGGCACACAGCAGCACTTCTGAGAAGGGAGGAACGTGCCCAGGGTCATTCCTGGGAGTCAGGAACATGCTTGTGTTGGGGATGGTTCCTTTTGTCACCAGAATCATGGTGTTCCTTTTGTCACCAGGAAGAAGTGATCTTACCTTGCCAAAAGAGCCCTGTCCCAGCACCTTCAGGAGCTCAAACTGTGAGGGATCAGCCTTCTCAGAGCCCTCCTTCACATGGTGTGTGATGTTGATTTCCTGCACCACACCTTCCCCCTGAAACAGAGGGCAGGGACTCCTGAGCAAGGGGAAGCAGAATTACGGGGTTATGGATCAAGGAGTGCAGCTCCAGACTCACAGGAGCCACATCTGAGAGAAGCAGGAAGCTTGGAGCTTGTCACAGGTATCAGCATCTGCAATCAATAAGTCAGGGCAGGGAGGACCAGGTAAACACAGAGCCCTCCCTCCCAACCACAGAAGCTGCTTTGAACTGCATTTCAGAAGAGTGCTTGAGAAGCACCTTCCTTTCTGAGGCACTGGTAGCAAAAACAGGAGTGTTTATGCCACTAAAAATCCCACAACACAAAAAATACGGCACTGTTGTCAAAACAGGGCCAGGGCTGGCAAAAATCAGACATGTTGGAGCCCATCTGCTCAGCAATCTGAGCAACTCTGCAACATAAGTCTTAGTGCATCTTCAGCACATACAGATGATGCTTTAACAGACTCCAGCCTTCAAGAAGATTGAGGGGAAGCCAAGGTCTCTGGCACATGTTTTGTTTAAAACACATTATTTTACTTAAAAAAAAAAAAAATAAAGAAGAAAAAATAGATTTAATCAGCATAAATAGAATAAACTCATCAAGGGAGCTGGGCCAGCACAGCCACAGACCCTGAGGTGATGCTGAAACACCTCCTATTCCCAGTAAAACTTTTGGACCCAAAGGACAGCAGTTATGTTCAAAATGCATTAAACTCTGCTGGTGCTGGCCCTGGGGAGCTGTGGCCAGCAGAGACTGCAGAAAGCTGGAACTACAATTTCTTTTTTCCCCTTGCAGAGTTGGGAGAAAAAACTTCCACTTTGGTTTTCTAGACCTATTCAGACACTTGGTCTGGAACCAGCTCATCAAAGCAGCTTTTAAAGGCAGGCAGAGGCAGGTGCCAGCCCTGGCTGTCCTCCTGCCCAGCCCAGGCACCCTCCAGTGCCCGTGGATGTGGCTGCCCACCTGCACCGAGCTCCCTCCCACTTTTCTCACTTTAGGAAGTGGCTTTTTTCCCATTCTGCTCTCTCCTGTGCTGCCCAGGCACTCAGGGCAGGGGCCCAGGAGCTCCCTGGTGTTATCCTGCCTTTCCCTGGGCTCAGTGATCACAGGAAAAAAGATCCCATAATCCTTTAAACAACGCGTTTTCGTGTCCCAGATGATCTCCCAGCTTAAAGCAGCCACTTTGCTCTTCTGGGTCCATCTGGAGGCTGAGTCCCTGCAGACAGCTGCTGTGAGGAGCAGCTTCCCACCTCCAGAGCTGGAGCAGGAGCCAGCCAAGTTCAGCTCCTCCTGCCAGCTCAGCTCTCCAGGGAGAGAGCCCACAGCAGGGAGAGACCCAAAAATGGACCCATTAGGGAGAAATCCTTCCCTGGAAGGGTCGTGAGCAGCTGTGGCTGCCCCTGGATCCCTGCAAGTGCCCAAGACCAGGTTGGACAGGGCTGGGAGCAGCCTGGGACAGTGGGAAGGGTCCCTGCTGTGGCACAGGTGGCACTGGATGGGCTTTAGGGTCCCCTCCAGCCCAGCCCATCCTGTGACCCTCCGACCACAGAAGCACTTTGAGAAGCCATTTGCTTTCTTGCTGACACAAGGGAGGATTTTCCCTCACAGAACTCACAAAAGCACCTGTGTTCCACTGAGTTCAGCTTCTTCCAGTGCCACCACAACAAACTATCCCCGGAGGCAGAGAAAGAAAAGCAAACCAGAGTGCCCTGAGCAGGAAGCATCAGGCAGCAGCAGGAGGGGAAGCGGTGGCAGCAGTACTGACCGGAGCGGAGAGCTGGCTGGGGACAGGCAGCTGCAGGCTGCAGGGCTTGGCTCGGTGCTTCCTCTGCAGCCAGAGTGTCAGGAACGCCCAGAGCCGGGGCAGTTTAGGGTCCCTCTCCATGGTCCCATCCCGATCTACCTGGCCTGGCCCCAGAGCTGCGGCCCCGGAGCTGCAGGTGCCTGCGCCAGGGGCGGATGTGCAGAGGGGACGGGACTCGGTCACACGGAGGGAGGTTCACGCTCCCCCTCCCCAACAGCAGCGCTTGTGGTTGGGGCTTTTTCTTTTTTTTTTTTTCTCTCTCAGGTTTGTTTTTAAAAAAATAATCTCACAGCTCGTCGCTGGCTCAGAAAAACACTGAAGGAAAACACACACGGTCTCCTCAAAGTGATTTCCATCTCATGCTGCCTGAAGCTCACATCAGGCTGGGAGCTTTGGGGTATTTCCACAACAGGGGAACCCGTGAGGACTACTCTGCTCTCTAAAACAGAAGAGATAAACTCACAAGAACCCAGCCAGGAGTGTTGTCACACCTTGGGGAGCTGCAGGTCTCTGCTGTCCCCTGGGGATGAGGGGTCACCCACTGGGATCCCTCGGGAATGTTTGGATTTGCAATCAGTCCTTCGCTTGCCTCATGCTGCACAAGAGTCCTGGCTGTGGAGTCTGGAGTTGTTTATCTGAGAGCCACCCTGAAGGTCATTCTGAGGTGCTTTAAAGGGCATTTCTTGTTTCTGAGCCCTCCATGGCTCAGATTATTGGCAGGACAGAGCAGAGGTATTTAGAGGGCTTGTTTTGCCTCCTTCCCCCTCCAGACCTGTTCTCCTTTGACCTTCCCATCAGGACAGACAGATGTTTCCTGCAGCAGGGGGTGCAGGTAAGAAAGAAACCCCTTGAAATGAGTCAAAAGACACCCACACAAAAGGAAATGGCCCCGTGTCAGCTCTGATCTCTGAATTTCTCCCGAGCGTGCAGAGGATGGAACCAGAGACACAAATTATGACTGCCTTGCCCCTTCTGACCCCATCACGTGCTCTTCGAGACCCGATAAGGAAAGAAACAAATGACTGAACCCATCGAGGCAGCTGGGCCCAGGTGCCAGCCATGGAACAGCACCTGCAGCTGCTCCCTGTCCACACCGACACCTCCTGCCTTCTGAGCCAGCCCTGGGAGGAGAAACCCTGAGCACCCGAGGTGAGCACCCATCCCACAGCAGCTCCACATCTCCCTGTGCGTGGGCCTGGCTGATAAATCTCATCCTGACCCAGACCATTTTTCATGTTGTGTTACCAGCGTGGGAGAGGAGCCTCAGAAAGGCAATAAAATCCCCCCTGCACAACCACGCAACCAAAAGCGCCCGTCCTGGCTCGCTGACAAGATCAGAAAGCCACAGGAGACACAAATGACAGCACGGAAAGGGGGTTGGTGTGGGGAGGAAGGAGGAGGAGGAGGATGAAATCGAGTCCAGGATGTCACGTGAACAAGTGAGCAATAGCTGCTCTCTACAGAGCTGAGGGGGCTGCCAGGGGTGGGAGGCAGGAAAGGGTTTGGTTTGCAGAGAGGTCCCTGTGAGCTCTGAGTGTGTGGGACAGGATACAAACGGAATGGATGAACCTTGAGGTGCCCAGGGCCCTCTCCTACCTTGTCTGCAGAGTCCACGAGGTCTTTCTCTATCCAAGTGATGTCAGATTTTGCCTGTGGGACAATAAACAAACGTCAGCACAGAGGGGCTGGGATTCTCTGCTAAAGTTTGCTCAAAGAGCCTGTTCAGCAGGACCAGGTGAGCTGTTCACAGCCCCTGTCTCACCAGGACCGGATTCCCACAAGCCTGGATCTCTGCAGGTCCAGCACTCCCTGCTCCTGGGGGCTCCCAGCACCTGCTGTCACCCCCAGCCTCCAGACAGGCATTTCTCAGAGCCCTGCACTGCTGGGAAATGAGATTGGCTTCTCCTGGAAAATAAAAGCCCTGCAGGACGCTCCAGTCAGAGGAGGAGACGAGTTCTGAGCTCTCCTGTGCCACCTTGGACGGCTGAGTCAGCCCAGAGCAGGGGCTGGGCACAGACCAACAGGGGCTTTTCCCAAAATACAAGTCCTGTTTTCTACTTTCCCCTTTTTTTGAGGGAGGATTTTACAAGCCAGAAGCCAAGAGACAGGTTTGTTTTTGCTCGCGTTTTGTCACTTTGCCGGTTGAGACCGTCACATCTAAATGCAAGAAAAAAAAACCACCCTGCAAAGCTCGAAACAGATTCTGCTCTTGGCATTTCGCTTCCTATTCATCAACAACTAACCAGAAGCTGTTTTAATTTCTGTTGCTTCAACACATGCTCTGGTCCCAAAACACTCCCAAAATCTGGCAGCACCTAGGAAAGACACTTAGGAAGCAGCCATACCCTCCAAAAGAGCGCTTAATCAAACCTGGGTGAGGTCTGGCTCTGTAGGATCAGGAATTCCCTGATCCCTCGTGTCCTGCAGAAGAGACAGAGCCCAGCACCGCAGGCAGAGCAGGGATTTTATCAGCCACTTGCCTCCTGGATCCTTGGCTTGCTGCGGAAGAGGAGCCTCAGCATCTCCAAAGCTTTGGGCTGTTATCCTGCCATCCTTCCCCAGCTGCCTGCTGAGCTCTGGGCCCGGAGCAGCGCCCGTGTGAGGGCCCTGGTGTGTGCTTCTGTCACTGGGATGTGTTTTGGGAGTTTTACTGAAAGGAAACGGCGGTTTCGTATGGGGAAATGGCTTTGTGTGGCCATGGCTGCACAATGCAGCAGCCAGAGCAGAACACTGGGTGGCTTTACGGGTGCTTAGGCAAGGAAAGAGCCATCAGCAAATCCCAGCCGGCTTTTCAGGAGGGTCAGGTCAGTCCCCCGTGCCACACACACGAAAACAGGCACAGAAAGACCGATTTCAGGCGCTGCACAAGGCAGCAATGAGCTACTGAGAGTCTCAGGAGTTTTCCTCCTCCAAATGTGTCTGAGCAGCACAAATGCTGATCCAGCAGGGATGCTCTCCCTGTAGGATCAGTGGGATTGCAGCTCTCCAGGAAAGGCAGCAGCAGCTTCTGGATCAGCCCAGGAGCAGCCTGGACCTGCTGGAGAAGGCCATGAGGATGTTCCAGGAGCCAGGCTGGGAGAGCTGGGGGTGCTCCCCTGGACAGGAGAAGGCTCCAGGGAGAGCTCAGAGCCCCTGCCAGGTCCTAAAAGAAAGCTGGGGACAGAGTTTTTAGCAGGGCCTGTTGCAACAGGACAAGGCATGATGGTTTTGTGCTAAAAGAGGAGAGATTGAGATCAGATACAAGGAAGAAGTCTTTTACAATGAGGTTGGTAAAACCCATGGCTGAAAGCAGCTGGTCTCCTGAGGGAACTGGGAGTGCACATGTGGCTCTGCATTACCCTTGCACACAGAAATTGGGAGAGAACTGGTTCAGAGTGATCCAGCTGCTGTGGAGGGACTGGAACCGGTGGGAAGCACGAGGTGCTGCAGCTCTGCAGAGGAAGCCAGGCTGAAGTTTGTGGAGAGCGGCAAAGGCTGCTCTGTCTGGAAGTTTTTTTTTTCAAGTGGTTGTTCTCAAAAAGGGGAACAAACAAAGCAAAGAAACCTCCCCAGTCACTGCCTGCCCTCCTGCAAAGGCCTTTTTTGGGCAAGGCTGGCCCTTGGCCTCATTTGCAACAAAAGACTTGGCCAGAACCCTGTATTTCGACAGTATTTGTGTGGTGGATCCTCTTCAGCGCCCCTGGGAGCCCCCAGGCTGGGGAATCCTGTGGGACACTGAGCAGAGACGTGGCCCAGGTTGGGAAGGGAAAGGTTTGGCTTGGGGTACCCTGCCTTGGGGCCACAGGATCTCCTAAAAGAAGACTTTGGAACAACCCAAGGGGATGTGCAGGGAGAGAGAGGCTTCCTTAGCCTGTGAACTCACACTGCACAAAGGCATTTGCTGACAGACACTGGGCCTGAGGAGGAAGGGACACCGCGGGTGGCTTTGAAGGTGGAAGTCCTGCACAAAGTCAGAGCTCCAAACACAGCCCGGGAACACCGGGGGGAACGGGAACTTCCCAAGGAGTGGATCGGGATGGGGGCGGATTCCTGGCAGCAGCTTTGCAGGAAGGGATCCCTGAGAGGGAGCAGGGCTGCACATTTCACCCCACGCCATCTCCAGGAACTGTTATTGACCTCCTGAAAAACAAAACCAGCCAAAAATGGGACAGGGAGGAGAAACCCAGAGGACACAGTCAGGCCTCTGCTCAGTGGGGGTAACGTGGTGCCCAGAAATCCTCAAATCATCAAAGCCCAAACCCTTACACAGCAGGTGAAGAAGGGAATGACCAGCTCCATCCTGGCGTGGAAAACATCAGGAGCTCCCCACACATGGCAAAACAAAAGCCTGACTCCTGGAAACACTCTGTCATCCTCCTGGGGGCAATTCCTCCCCACTCACAGAGGCAACCAAACTGTAAAAATAAGCTGGTGCCTCCTGGGAAGGCTGTGCTGCTCCTCCAGTGATCCTGGCTGTCCAGAACGGGGGTTTCAGGCAATCCCTGAAGGAGGAACACTGCCAGGGGACAGGCAGCATCACACTGGCACCCCTCGAGCACATTCCAGCAGGTGGCACTCGGAGCATCCTCAATGTCCAAAATGTGTTTCTCATCTGAAAGGGGATGGGGGGAGCCCAAAGCCCATTTCATAAACACCTCTGGGAAGATTCAGCACCCCTGAAACAGAGGGAGCTTGGAAATTATTAAGGGATGAGGGGTTTTCTCAAGCAAAGCCTGAGGGTGAGGAAGGGAGGAGGCAGATGGTGGCTCACACAGCTCAGCCCCTGTCCTTGGGCTTCATGACGTCTGCTCAGTTTTTAACCAACTTGTTTCACAGGGAAACCAAAATATCTGCTTTATATCAGAGGGCTGAGGTCGATTTTGGGATGGAGAGCAGAGAGGCTGCAGCACAGGCACCCCTCACACGCTCCTGGCTCCATCCAGGGCTGTGCTGGCAGCAGATCCCGAAAGTTTCTTCAATAAATAAATAAAGAAATAGAATTTCTGCACCATTCCCAGGCACCACAAGCTGCAACTGGCCAGGATCAGCTGACAATGAGCTGTTTGGGCTAAAGATACAAGCTCAGGCAAAAGATGTTCCCAAACTCCGGAGACTTCCCCGGGGCTCCGGAGCTGCCGCAGTTCCAGAGCTGTGAGAGGAGCACGGGGAGCCAGGACTTTGCACCCAGCGAAACGTGACACTGGAGAGGAAAACACCTCTAACAGCCAGGAGATGAGGAATTACTCAGTTCTGCAGCTTCTGCAGAGCAAATCAGCCTCCAGTGCGAGAGAGAGCAAAGGATGCAGCCTCCCCTTCCTGCAGCCCTACTCACAGCTCCCAGCAGGGAGAAAAGCTCTGCTCTCAGCAAATTCCAACCAGCTCATGCCTTGATGGTGGCAAAAACCAGGAGACCCCGTCCCAGACTGTTCCAAACACAGAATCCCACTCTGAGGAAGCAGCAGTAAAGCACCACCTTCCATCATGGCACTTCTGCACTAACAAACCTGAAAACTCTTTCTAGCCGAATTATAAAACACAACACCGGTTTCACAACAAGAACCAAGAATTGTTTGCTGCCCTTGGAGTAATCGTGGGATGTGGAAACTATTCTGTATTGCAGGAACACTGGAATTCCACACTCCTCCCACAGCACACAGCCTGCCCTTCCCTCGCAAGGCACACCAAAAGTGTTCTCAGGACCTGGAGAAGCCTTTGCTGGGCTGGCTCTGTGCAAGCCCAGCTCTCTCCCACCCTCTGGGGATGTCACTTGTGCAGGACACGCTGAGAGAAAAGGGATTGTCACCTTTTGGGGGGGCTGTGAACTGCAGCAGGGTTAAAAGCAAAGAAAGCCCTGTCCAAAACACACCCCGAGCTGTGCACTGCCAACACCCCGGTGAGAGCGCACAGGATGAGCGTCTGCTGGAGCAAAGCAATATTTTATCATTTAATGTTTATAAAACCACAGACACAGCCAGCAGCCACCCCCTCCACGGCTCAGCTGCTCCAGGGACAGGACCATGGAGATCACATCCATCCCTTCCCAAACATGGAGATCACATCCATCCCTTCCCAAACATCACAGCACGGGGATTGCAGCCACCCCCACACTGGGAATACCACGTTTTGTCCTCTTCCCCTCTATTTTAAGGAGTTTTTTCTCCTCGCTCTGTCCCTGTGGACACCCCAGGGGTCCCCTCCTGGTCCCCAAAGATGACCACGGACCCCAGGGCTGGAGTTCTCTGGTGCAGAGCCATTCCCCAGCCGGGCTGTGCAGTGAAATCCTCTCTGCCAGCGAGGGGATCAGTGCAGCCGCAGCTCAGGAGCACAGAACGTCTGTCTCAGCCCTCCTGGCATTCCCAGAGCAGCTTCAAGCACAAACAGGGATAAACACTCTCCTTTTCCATATCCAAAGGGTGACGTTTCCCAGCTGCACTCTCCAGGACAGCCAGGGGAAGGAAGGACCTGGATTTCACTCTGCAGCTGGGAAACCCTTCCTGCCTCAGAGCTGCAGTGAGATCAGCAGGAGCTGCTGCAATGCCTCTGCTCCCACTGCTCGGAGGCTGCCCCAGGCACGAACATAGGGGATTTCCTAAGGGAGAAGGAAAAGGGCTGCAGGCAAGGCAGGAATTCTTAGATAGCTGGGACTCCCCTCCCTGGATGGCAGCACAGTGCAACCAGAGCAAAAACAGCTCCTGCAGCTTCGCCTGGAGCTAGGGAAGGAATTTACTGCTCATGTCCAAACCAGGCTTCACTTCCAAATAAAGCTGAGACTGGTGAAGCCACAGGAGCTTCAGACAGGGAGAATCCCAGCAGTGTCTTGGCCAGCAAACCCAGCCAAGGACACTGCAAGCTCCCAGCTGCTGGGGTGGGTGACCCAGTGACCCAAACCCACTTTGGCCCCTTGAAAAATCAAATGAGAATGAGCTCTTTGGGGTCCTCTCCAGTGCCAGCTCTCACCACTGTCCCCACCAAGTACAACACACAGTAAGAGATTTTCAGGGGTTTTTTCCGTCAATAAGAGGCTTTCTGGAGACAGAACATGAGGCAGCTTCTACAAACTCAGCAGGGGGATGGAAATGGCAGAGAAGAAAGCGGAGTGGTTTGGATGGGTTGGGGACCATGTGGGAGGGCTGCTGGAGCAGACTCTGCTGCATTCCTCGTGTGCAAGTCCTGTAAACTGACCCCTCTTCAATTATTCATTAGAGCCTGCAGCTCATCAGAGACTCTGCTCCTCAAACAGGCATTTATTTGTGCTTTTTAAGAGCTCAGAAGCTGCTGTTCGCCACAGCCCAGCCCTGCCAAGGACACAGAGCAAAGGCTCTGCCAGAAGAAGCCAGGCAGCTGTCAGGCACTGCTGGAGCAGCAAAGCCACTCAATTCCTTCAGCTGACAAGGCACAGCAGCCAGTTTGAACTCGGAGCTTTACCAGTGACAGGCTGGAAAAGCCGAATGTTCAGCGTGGCCACAGCTGCTGCCCAGTCCCTGCAGAGCCAGGGAAATTTCCAGGCAGCACCAGAGCACACTGGAGATGTTCTGCTCCCACAGCCTGGCCAGAACACTGCTGTCTGGGAGCCACAGGAGAGGGGCAGTGGCCTGAGAGGGGATTTGCTGAGGTACCTGCATCCTCTTCCCACAGCTCCACAGCTTTCCAGGTCCTGGAGGAACCAGCAGCAGCTGTGCAAACACGCACAGAGCAGAGCTCCCACTTGTTTTGAAACCCTTCACGTTAAGAGGCTGTGATTAGTGGTGTCCAGCCCTGAGCAGGATCACAGCACTGGATGTGGATCCTGTCCTGCTCTCAGCCTGGAGCTCAAGGGCAGTGCTGGCCCAGGAGCCTCACAGGCCAGCGGGACAGGGCCTGGGCAACCAGGGAATGGTGTCCCTGCCCAGCATTCCTTCGTGCCCTCGTGAGATGCTGCAGGGAAGGACCTGCCTGCGAGCTGGACCTGCTCAGGATAAAGCAACAGGAGAGACACAGAGCTGGGGAAAAGCCTCATCCCTCCCTCTCCTGCGCTGCCACGGGCAGGCTCAGCCTGGAGCACCTCCTGCCCGGTGTCTGTGGCAGAGCACAGCCCTCGCTCCCGTCTCAAAGGTCCCTTTTATGGTGCAGAGCTGGGAGAGCTCAGCTCTTCCCTTCCCCAGCTCTCCCGGAGCTCTGTGATTATCACCCCAGAGGAAGCTGATCAGCACCCTCAGCCCATTCCCCAGAGAGAGTGTGGGCACACTCAGCACTGCCATTCCACTCCTCTGCTCTTCATGATGAAGTGATTTCACTAATTGGGTGTTGTACTTCCACGTATAACTCCTCATGCCTGGCACCTCCAGGGAGCACAGGCTCACCCCTCAGCCCAGCTAGCTGCAGAGCAGGCTGAAAAACCCCAATTATGGGAGGTTCCATTTTTCCACTGAATGCAGTTGCTGTTCCCCAAGGAACAAGGACCAATTTCACCCAACCTGGCAATTAAAATTTGGAGAACACAAGAGAGAACGAAGCTCTGTACCCAGAGAGGCTTTTAACCACCACCAAAGAAGATGAGAAAAAAACCCATCCTGGTGCCCATCCTGCAGCCTGGTGTTAGGGATGTGGCCACGATTAACTCTGTTTTCAGTGCAGGTTCAAAACACAACCTCATCCCATCCACTGTGAGCTCTGACCCAGCCCCAAGCAGCACCAGGACCTTGCAGACTTTCCCAAGGTAAACCCTGAGGAACGGGACCTGCAGGGACTTGTGCACCTGTAAAACACGGCAGGTTGTGAAATGCACCAGCTGTCCTGGGTAGGAAGCTGAGCTGGAGCCACAAAAGCAGCAAGAAAGTGCCAGAACAGAGCCAGCCTGGCCCAAAACATCCCCTTGCTCCCTCTGCTGTGACCATTTCACCTGTTTCAGGTAAGATGGTGACAGAGGCATCACACTCCATCGGCCTGACAGCACCAGCTGTGAACTCCCCGACTCTTTTGAGGAACTCTTGGATTTCCTCCTTTCCAGAGGCTTTGGTTATGGCCCAGGCACACGAGGACTGGACTTTGGCACCGTCCTGTTGGCAGGGCCGGGAGGGCCAGGGCCGCGTGTGGGCGTTGAGAAATCGCCGCTGTCGCAGCTTCAGGTTATTTTTAGCAGAGATCACAGAATGAGCTGCAAAAGGATAGCACAAACCTGGAGAAAAGGTGTTTCTTCCCCTTGCAGCTCTCCACACACAGCACAGAAGGGTGTGGGAGGGAGCCTGAACAACCTGCAGTATGACAATGGATAATGGTGATGGCCACTTGCTTCTCCTGCTGGAGGCAGAGGCAGAGCCAGGAGCTGCTGCTGCTGTCCAAGCACAGAAAGAACCCAAACACACACAGATATTCTGGGGGCTGCCTGTTCCCCCATCTGCAGCATCTCAGGGCAGAGCTGCCCTCAAGCTGAAGGTATGTGTTTACAGGAGAGATTTCATTTGTGCTGGTAGCAAACATACCTTGTACAAACTTGGAAAACGCCACCGAGGTTATTTCAGGAGCGTGCAGCCGAGCTTTGGGTGCTCAAAATTACCCAAAATGGGATTGTCAGGCACTGCTCACAGGCATTTTGGCCACGGGGCCTCAGAAAAGCAGAAAGCAGGACACCTGCAGCAGCACAGAGCTCTTGTGCCTTCCCTGCTCTGGGATGCTGGAGAACTTCCCAGCGCTGTGCTCCAGCCTGGACTGCACATCCACATCCCACACAGCAGCAAAGGGAACCTCAAGTGCTTTTTGGCTTCTGTCTCATGATCTTTCTGTGGAATGGCACCCACAGATGGAATCAGCCAGGGTTTGTCTCAGTCGTGTCCTTCAAAGAGAAAAAAATCCTAAACGATTTTTAAAGCAACATCCATCAGCAGCATTTAGGGGAGGGCAGCTTAGGCAAGTGTTTGAAGATGAAAGAGGCAAAGTCCCAAACCTTAGAAACCCATCTGGAATCCAACCAGAAGACACAGATTCCCTTTTTCCCCGTGCCAGAGATGCAGGCACAGTGAAGAGCCATAAACCCTCTGCTCTCAGAGGAGGGAAGTGCAAGTTCCATTGACCTGAATTCATCTGACCCAAAGATTTCTTTGCAAGCTGCTGAAGAAGTGCCAGGCCAGCTCCAGAGTGGGACAGAGAGGCACAACAGGTAGGAGAGATGCACTGCTAGAAACCCACAAATGTCCCAGGATAAAAAAAACCAACTGGCTGAAATGTAGACAACTGGGGTTTAGGTTTAAATGTCTTTTACTAAAAATACAATGTAACCAGCTGGAAAAACAACCCAACAAGCCCCCAGAGCCTTGGGCAGGATGATTCAGAGAGAGAAGCTGCCACAGGGCCCTCGCTGAGGGCACAGAGCTCTTGACAAGCCGCTCGGGAAGGCTGCCCAGGGCAAATCCAATGTGTTGTGTCATTCTCCACGCTCAGAGCACGGCTGGATGGCAAAAGGAAATCCTGAAGGGATTATGATTTCACGGTACTGACGTGGCCCTTGTGCTCTGCTGGGAGGGCAGGACAGAGGAATGGACACAAGCAGGAAATGCCCAGGGGACAGCACCGTGCTGCTCCTGTACCTGGGGAGGTCTCACAGCAGACAAATCCAGTCCTTCACACCACGCTGCTCTGCTGTGGGGCTTTAGGTGTCTCAGGAAGGAGCAGCAGGCTCAGATCCTTGCCCAAAACACGGCAGCTCAGCCATTCCCAGCTGATGCTAACGGGGATGCAGAGGGCAGCCTCTCCCAGCCCCACCAAGACAAGAGAATAAACAGATACCAGACGCTCAGCAAGGGCAGCTGTGCCAAAACCAGCAATTTCTCTTCATCCCAGCTGGCAAGATCACACCACAGAGAGAGGCATAAACACGGCTCTGAAACACCCCGGGGTTCTCACTGCTCGCCCTCGGCTGCAGCCTCCACTCCAGCTCCGGTGTGCTGGACCCAGGTGACGCTCTGGAAAACCTTCCACTGTGTTTGGATGACCAAAGGGACAGGAGGACAGGGGTTTGTCTTTCCTCTTCCCCGTCTCCAGTCCCTCGCTCTCCCACGTGCACTCCTGCAGATTTACAGAGCAGCAGCTTTGCAGGGTTTAAAAATAACCATCCCCGAGTCAGCTCACACCCCCACGCTCAGAGGGACTTGCAGACATAACCCCGGGACATTTCTTACCTTGGATGGAGGATTCCCACCTTCTTCTGGAGCTGCCTGCCCGTTCTGCAAAGGAGGAGAAGCCGCTGTTAGCACATGCTAGGCACGGGATTTGGGATCGTTCCTCATGTCCCCCACCAAAGCTGGTGGCTTTGGGAGCCCCTCTCGTGGGACAAACAGGGCAGGGTGGCACCTTGAACATCTCCCCATACACCAAACTCTGGTCTTTAACTTGTTTAAAAGAAAGTCTCTTGCCCAGAGAGTCTATCCACGCTTTCCCCGAATGAAATTTGGGCTCTTTATGTACCCAGTGTTGCTCGTGGGGTGAACAGCACCCGCCGGGATGCCTGGGGGAGCTGCTGCAGATCCCCCCGGGCACCTCGGGGTGCAGCCGCTGCTCCATCCCGGCCCTCCCGCTCCTCTCCGGCACCGAGCTCACAACCATCGTGCCGTGCCATCGGCTTTAACTGCAGCCTTTATCGGTTATTTATCATCGGTACCTGCAGGGAACCCGCCCCACCCGCCTGGCTCCAGGTCCAGCTGCGCTAAAGTCACCGCGGGGACCCGCGGGCACCGGAGCCGGCAGGGACCGGGTTCAGCTCCGGCACCGCCCGGGGAAGCCGGGGGAGCAGGAGTGGGTGGGATTTCATTGAGTCACAGATACTCAGAGCAGGATAAGCACGTACAGGAGGTTTTCTGCAGACTGTGGAGAAAAACAAGGGCAAGAAGACTTTGCTTTGACATCTGTTTGCACTGCAGTCTCGGGCTCCAAGAATCACGGCCTTCCTCTCCTCCTCGGAAAGAACAAGGGCAGTTTATTCCCTCCTTTTCAGAAATCAGGGGCCACGGGAAGAGTTGCAATGCCAGTGGATTCGAGCCTCAGATCCTCAGTGGAATGAGTGGGTTCTAGAACCTTTCAGGAACTGAGAGAAACTAAGCCAGCTCCTTCCCTGGAGCAGCAAGGATCCCAGTGATGGGATCAACCTGACTTCTTCAGGTGTCCACTACACTGCACCTCTGTGCACCCGATCTGAGCTCCACAACTCGCCTTAGTCCCAACTTAGGAAGTTCCACAGTAGTTTCAGCAGAAAAGCCCCAGCAGCAGCAGCAGGCTCCCCCAGGGGAATGCTGCCCTGGTGTTTACACCGAGCTCTGGTGCACGGAGAACAGCTGAGCAGTGAAGTAAGAATTTGTGTTTATGAACAGCCCCCACAAGGCAGGGGAGACTCAGCACACCAGGTTTGGGGACAGGCTGATGTTCACTGGCTCAGCTGTGAGCCAGCCCCAGCTCAGAACTGCTAATCCCAACCACAGCTCGGAGCTGCTTTTCTCTCAGACAGCTGAAGAAGCAGAATTTGTGTGTTGGACAGAGGGACGCAGTGATCCCTCTGGAGAACAGATCCACAAGGCACATCTCAGGGGAGGGGTGAGTGTCCAACAGCTTCAGGGGCGAGCTGGGAGACACCAGGTGATGCCCCCAGAGCCACCAGACTTTTGAGGGCTGGGTATATCAGCTCCTTGCTCCGAGAAAAACTTGTCCTTGTGCTGCTGCAGAAACCCATCCTAGCCAGGATGGAAGGGATGGGGAAAGGAGGAGAGCAGTGTCCGTGCCAGGGAGCTTTCCTGGGCACGCAGGTCCCTGGCCTTAGGGGGATGAAGCTCCTGATGAAGCGGTCGCTTTCTCAGGCTGACGTAAGTCAGATGTGTGAGCAGAGAATTGCAGTTTAGAGCCAAGTGCTCTCCTTCTCCCCCAGAGCAAAACCAGTCCTTATTCCCTCATATGGAATTGGAGAGCCATTTGTGAATGTCCCAGATGCAAACACAGCTCCAGACTCATCACCTCCCGAGATAAAATATGGCCATTCGGCACATCATGAGCAGAGCTGAGATAGTTTGTGGGTTTCTTGGGCTGACATTTGCCTCTCTAAAACGCTTCATTTCTGCCCTGCCCACCACACACGGTGGGGAGCAGGTGCAGCTGCCCTCTCACAGCACTCTGGGGCTGCAAAGGAGCCTCCCAAATATCCTGCTCCAAGAGAACTCCCGAGATCTCCCTCCTGCAGCAAGCAGGCATCGTCCCAGGGGTGCCCAGGCCAGTGAGGAGCTCACCCAGGCTGTGGCAGAGCAGGGCTTGGGCTACTGATGAGGCAGCCACAGGGGCCCCAGCAGGAGCCCCCAGCTGTCCCTGCAGCTTTGCAGCTGTCCCTGCTCCGGGGCGAGCGGAAAAGGGGATTAGGGAGCTGATCTGATGGGCACGAGGAGCAGCAGCCAGGGCACCTCGGGGTGACTGAACGCTCCAGCTGCCCCAGGGCTCACACAAAGGCCCTGCTGAGTTTCCTTAACAGCACCCAGGAAAGGATCCTGGAAAACAAGTGCACTCAGTTACGCAACTGCCAGCCCGGCTGAACTTGGGAGATGTTTATCTTAGGACATCTTGCGCTTTAAATCCTTTTAATTCCACATAATCCGCAGCACAGGGAGCGATTTCCAGAGCAGGCCAGTGTGCTGTGATGTGAAACCAGGACGAGGCACATCCTGGCAGGGCCGTGGTGCCCAGCCCTGCTCTGTGGTTACACCAGCCCGGGGTAGCGACAGCTCTGCCTGCTGCTATTCCTGCACCCCAACGCTTTCAGCAGTCACTTTTGAGGTGCCCCAAAACACCTCACAGGTACCAGAGATGCTCCTTCACCTTCTGATGAGCCATGGAACACTCAAGGAAGGAGCAGGGGAAGAAACCCATCACCTCAGAGCTCCTGCTGGTTTGACACAAGAACAAAGCACGTTTAAACTATTACCATTAAGTGGAATTCATGGATCTTGCCTATTGCAGTTCAGAGAAAAGAAATAATTCTACAAAAATAGAGATCTCCAAAGGATCTCTGGTAGCCCAAACAGAGGAGTCCCTGCACAAGGCATATCAGGGATGACAGCACTCAGCTGTCTCCCTTGTCTCGATCGTGGTTTGCACAGCTCAAGTTCGATGCTCGAGAAAAGAGTTATTCATGAGTAGCTCCTGCTCAATAAAGGGTGATACATATATACAGGCAAAAATAATGAGCTTGAAGTGGTGGAGTTTGGCGTAATCCCACGTCAGTTGCATTGTTGCAGGTTTGTGTAATGAAAGAAGAATTTGAAGCAAAACAGAGCGCTGATGACAGGTCCATCACTATGGGGATGGAGTTATGGAATCAAAGAAACACAGGATGGTTTGGGATGGACCTTAAAGCTCATCTCATTCCCTCTGCCATGGCAGGGACACCTCCCACTGTCCCAGGCTGCTCCCAGCCCTGTCCAGCCTGGCCTTGGGCACTGCCAGGGATCCAGAGGCAGCCACAGCTGCTCTGGGCACCTGTGCCAGGGCCTGCCCACCCTGCCAGGGAAGGATTTCTGTGTCACTCATCTCCATTCTCCAGCATTTGTACTCTGCCCCAGCCACGTTTTTCTACTACCCAAGCAATATTGGAATAGTATGAGCAGAAGAGAGAATGGCAAGGGTAAGAAAAAGCAGGAGAAATTATTATAAAGCTCAGCCTCCAGGACAGAGGGACTTGGCTCCTGCCAGGGAGCAGTTTGAGCTCCCATTGCCACCCACTCTCGCGTGCTGAGCTCCGGTGGGCTGGGACAAGGGGCACCACATGGCCAATTCTCCCAGAACACAGTGGAAAAACCCCAAATCCCTCAACAAAAGGACTGATGCCTCCACCAGCACGGTGACAGCACCTCTGCTCCATGACTCAGAAAGCAAAGGTCGGAGGAAGCCGGTTTCTAACCTGGATGGCAGCGATCCCAGGGCAATTTACGTAACCGGTGTTCCAGAAATGTCTCCTTGCTCTCTCAGTGGTGCCACCTCTCCCAGGAGTGCTGAAAACTTCCCCCTTGGGCCCCTGCCCTTGGCGATTTTAGCCTCAAAGTGCAAAACTCTTCCCAAGCTGTTTCCACTCCAGTGCTGGAGCTCAGGGAGCTCTCTGGGGTCCGACCCGGGTGTAGAGGTGAAGAACACCTGCATGATTCTCCTCGCTGTAATTAAGCGTCTATTGTCATTTGAAACCGAAGGGAGGTAAATTGCTAATTCCCGCTTGAGATCCTGAGACATGGAAATCCAGATCTGCTGAAATCCCATCTGCAGGTGGTGCCTGACCCTGACCCCGAGCTGCGGCCAAGGTGAGCCGGGGGCCGGGGAGAGCCAGAGGCTCCGGCCGCTTTCGGATGACGATGAACGCAGCCGCTCCTAATGCCAAGAGGAAAAGAGTCCCTGAGCCGGCTGACAAGAGCCCGGAGCCCCCGGCATTTCCTCTGGAAGCGATCCCGGAGCCCCCGGGACAACCGGGATCAGGCTCTGAACGAAGCCTCGCCCGCAGCTTCCACTGCCCCGGGCACCGGCCTTCGTTTCCTCCCATCATCAGTCGAGCGGCGTTTTCTGACTTTTCAGGGAGAAAGCACAAATAAAAATCCCTGTCTGCCAGCAATAACCTGGGGCCCGGCTCTGGGCACTTGACGTGATCCAGGGGCTGCCGCAGGATTTCCCTCCTCTCCCAGCTTGGAGCACAAACTGCTCCTCATGGCTCCAGAGATGTTTCAGAGCAGGGGCTCCTCACCCACCGCATTTTGAGCCGGGTGTTTGGGCCAGGCAGAGCCTCCCCAGCTCACGGGGGACTTCAGGAGGAGCTGTGCCACACCTGGCTGATGGAAATTAGGAAATCTCACCATGAATGGCCAGTGCCTCGCTGCTGTCCTTGCAGCGGGGGTGGAACGCTGCCTCTGCTCAAAGGACAGACCTCTGAAGAGGCAATTTCAAACAGGAACGAGCAAATCCGAGCAGTTAACCATGGAGCCAGGTATGATGGGGGAGTGTGACACCATCAAACCCAGACAGAACGACAGGAAAGCACCACGGTCTGTGAAACACCCGGGACAAAATCCCCAGCTCCCCTCTGGAGGCTCCAGTTCGAGTGAGATGTTCAAGAGTGCCGGAGCACAGAGCCTCAGCCGAGGGTGACAAGCGCTGCAAGCTGTCCCTTCCCTCGGAAATGGCTCTGCAGATGTGGGCAGGGGATGAGCTCCGTCCCGCACATCTGCCTTGGGGGTCTTCATGGGGAGGAGAAGAGCCAGGAGGGAGGGAAGAGCAGACATCCAGCAAAGTGACACGGGAGCGTGATCGGAGCTGGCGGCGCAGGCCTGTGCGAGAAGACGGCGCTGGGGGGTGAGGGAGAAAACCCCCAAAACTGAGATCTTTATTCCCTGGGCCTTCAGCCGAGTCCGCTTTCCTCTGCACCCGGGAGATTCGGGAGCGCTGCCTGCACTCCCTGAACGCTCACAGCCCGCCCGGGCTGCAGCGAGCCCGGCAGCCTCCGCTGCCCCGAGCACAGCCCCGGGAGCGCACGGCGAGCCCCGGGAGCGCACGGCGAGCCCCGGGAGCGCACGGCGAGCCCCGGGAGCGCACGGCGAGCCCCGGGCGGGCATACCGAGCCCCGGGCGGGCATACCGAGCCCCGGAGCGGCCCCGGAGCGGCCCCGGAGCGGCCCCGGAGCGGTCCCGGAGCGGCCCCGGCAGCGCACGGCTCCGGCTGCCGCCCTCCCCCGCCGCAGGGAGCGGCTCCGCGGGGTCCCGGCGGGCGCTCCTTTGTTCGGCGGAGCCCCCCGCCCCGGAGCCCCCCCGGCCGTGCCCGCTCACCTCCGTGTCCAGATGCACCAGCTCCATGTCGGGCCAGGGCTGGGCCAGCTGGGCGAGCGGCATCGCTGCCGGCGGGTGCCCGCGGCGGGCTGGCTCCGAGCGCCGCCGGGCTGGGCACCCACCGGCTCCGGGCCGGGCCGGGGCGGGGCGGGGCGGGGGGCGGGCGGGAGGCGCCGGGGAGGGGCTGCGGGCATCCTCCGCCCGGAGCATCCGGCAAACCCAGCCCGGCGTGCCGGAGGGGACCGGAGCGTGGAATCCCGGAATCGGTGGGGCCGGGAAAGCTTCCCCCCGAGAGCATCGAGTTCCCCCAGCACTGGCCCGAGGCCACCACTAACCCCTGTCGCCAAATGCCACATCCACACTGCTTTTAAAGCCCTCGAGGGATGGTGACTCAACCTGGGCAGCGTGTTTTAATATTTCCTCACCCTTTTGGTGAAGAAATATTTCCTAATATCCAACCTAAACCTCCCCCGAGGCAGCCTGAGGCCGTTCCCTCTCCTCCTGTCCCTGTTCCTGGGAGCAGAGCCCGACCCCCCCGGCTGTCCCCTCCTGCCAGGGACTTGTGCAGAGCCAGAAATTCCCCCTGAGCCTCCTCTGCTCCAGCCTGAGCCCCTTCCCAGCTCCCTCAGCCCCTCCTGGGGCTCCAGCCCCTTCCCAGCTCCCTTCCCTTCCCTGGACACCCCCAATCCCTCAAGGTCTCTGACCCCACACTTTGAGGGGTCTCAGCAGCGCCAGCACAGGGAGCAGGCACTGCCCTGGGCCTGTGGCCACACCAGGGCTGGGACAGCCCAGAGGATTTTCACTGGGAGGCTGAAACCTTGGGAAGCGATGCCTGGATGCCCCATGAAATCCTGTTCTGGGGGACTTGGGAGCCTCTGCCAGGGAGAGCTGTGGCTGAGCCACCGAAAGCCATTTCAAAGATGATCTTTAAAAATCTCTTCCAAGCCGAGCCATTCTGTGGCTCTGCACAATCCTCACAGCACCAGGAACACCTGGAACTCACAAACACACGGCACTGAGTCCTGCTCTCCTGTGCCTTGGAAAGATTTTTCCTCTGGGAGTGTCCAGCTGTTTCCCTGTGTGCACAACCTGCGTGGCTGCACCAGGAGAGGTGGTGAGGACAAAGGTGGTGACACAGCTCAGATTGCTGCTGAACTCAGGAAACTGCTCCAGGAAATCCGGATTCCAGGTTTGAGATGTGCCATGAATCACTGCCCATCACCTCCTGCAGTGCCCCTGGAATTCCCTAAAAAACAGGGGTAAGGAACACACCCACCTTAAAAACGGGCATTCAGAATTCCTGGCTATCCTCACCTATCAGGTTCTCAGATAGGAAAAAGTTTTCTTCTACTCACATTTTTTTCAAACCCCAATGCAAAATTTCATGTTTCATTATAAAACTACTTGTTAAAAAGAAATGAAACTGAGTCTTTTTAAAAGATGCATCACTAAGGGTTGACTTCATCAAGGTGTGGCTGGAAATATTTAACGAGCCAGAGTGGCAGCCTGCAGAGCTGTGACTGAGAATTCTGAGGGCAGGTGTCCCAGCAAACTCTGAAAAAGCCAAACTGGGACAGAGCTCGGCGCTTTGAAAAATTCCAATTAATCTCCACAGCACGTGAAGCTTCTCTGTGAGTCATCTCCAGGACCTGCTCGTGATTTAGGATAGAGCTGTCTTCCTTTCTGCACACGGGGAAATGGAGTGTAGAGAATCCCCAGGGTGGCTGTTGGAGCTGGAATCGCTGTCCCAGCCCCGTGCCCGAGCCCCAGGTGGAGGCATTAAATAACACAAATCCACCCTGCTGCTGCTGCTGCTGCTTCTGTGATCCTGTTAGAGCAAATTAAACTCATGGCACTTGCTGCTGGAGCAAGTTGGAGCAGATCTTGTGGAGGGTTATTCATTCAGCTCCAAAGGCATCCCGAACATCCCCTCATTGCCCGGAGCGTGGAGTGCCAGGCTCCAGCACGGGTATCACGGTGATGTCAATTCCAAACCCCATCTACCTCCTCCCTTCCTTTTCCAGACCCATCTCCCTTTCCCTCTGCTCTGCAGGGACGCAGGGGGAGGTGAGTGCAGGACAATGCTCCCTGCTGCCTTTCTGGAAGGAGAATGAGGCACTTCTTGGTGATAATTCCATGGAAGGGAGGCAGGATCGGGCACTGAGCAGGAACCTGAGGCAGCTGAGGGGGGATCTCAGGCTGATCACGAACTCCAGGGAAATTTCTGATTCTCAAATCACAGCTGTTATTCCAACTGATTATTTTTTAAAAGTTACAAATAAGTAACTTTTGAAGTGTTGAAAAGTTAAAGCAGAAAATCAAAGCTTCTTCATTAAGGCCACAGTGAAAGGTTCATGGGCAATACCCTGAACAAGGCCTGTGGAGAGCGTGGAGACAGAAATGCTGCTGCTTCCACCCCTGGCTGCTCTGTTGGGATGCAGGAAATCCATCATATTTCATAACAGAGAGACAGACAGCCTGCCCCAGGACTTGACAAAGACAGAAATCATGAAGCTTCACCTAAATAAAACTTCCAGATTATCCTGTCCACTCCTTTCAGCAAAACAGCAAATGAAAGACTTTGGGGAGATGCACAAAAGAATTGTGTCTGATTATTCTCTGCATCTCTGCAGATATTCCTGCTAAAGGAGAGGATTTTGCTGAGGTAGCTCTACAGGATCTCAGAATTATAACAACACCCAGAAAGGGTTGTGGTGACAGCACGGTGATGCTGGGGGAGAGCGCTCTGGCCTCTCCAGGGCTCCAAGAAAAGCCACCTCTCCACTTGGAGATGGGAGATGTTCTCAGACTGTTCCCTCCATTCCTGCACCAGCTCATGCTGAACCCTGGCTGGATTAGCAGGAGGTGAAATGTGCCACAGGAGATTGCTGCTGGGTTCAGGGCAGGATGTCAGCGGAAGAGAAACGAGGTAGTGGTGTCCCCCAGGATTTATTTCCAGCCAAAGAACAGCTATAAAAAGCATCCTTGATCCTGGAAGCAGGGTGCAAAAAGCAAAATCTGCTGTTTGGGTGACTGTCATGGCTAAATACAGTGATTAAAACATATAGCCTGGCGTTTTTCTGAGATGGTGCAGTCTGGGAAGAGCTGCTGCTGTGGTAAACAGAGACTCAGGATCAGCTGGATCCTTTGTCAGTGCTGCATTCACTGAAAATTCAAAATACTGCGGGTTTAGTTTGGATTTAAAATCACCAAATCCTCCTCAAATACAGTTGTAGATATTTTGGCTCTGCAGCTGGCTGGCTGTGTTACATTTTCCCTTTGCAGAGAGGCTGACAACATTCGTTAAACCAGTTAAGAGAGAATTAACTCTACCCCAGCCGAAACCAGGACACCCCCAAAGCGCTTCCAGAGCAGATGGAGACTGATCTGTGTCACCACTCCCAGATCCAATTCTGCCTCACAGTTCCAGAATCTGGCCAGGTGATTCTCCCATGGCTCTCTTCATCCTTTTTTTCTCATCCATCCCCTGCCTGCTCTGTGTGCTGCTGCTTTTACACCTATAAGGAACTGCAAAACACCTCACAGGCACAGGACCTTGCCAGGCTGTCCCAAATATCTGCTACAATTTACAGACTCGTCTAATTTGCTAAGATAATTAATTAGAGCTTGCAGCAACTCTCTTTGCACTTTTAATATTGACCAATCAGGTCCAGAGCTCGTTGTTGTCCTCACAGGGAAACTGAATCAGGTTTTTACGGTCAGGACAAAGCTTGAACTCCAGGTCCCGTCTTCTAATCCCTTCTCTCCATTCACCCTCTCATTTCTTTGCCTCTTCTGCTTTGTTTTGCCACTGTGGAGCAAGAGATGATGGATCACCTTGTTTTGATCCCAGGAACGTTTTTCCTTAGTGTGGTACAAACCACGCTGAAGATATAAAGCAGGAGCCCTGGAAATGAGAAAAACTGGCTGCCTTTAGGAGCTTTTTGCTTTTCTGACAGATTTCCTTCTGTTCCTCCACACTGGGTGCGATTGCAGCTGCTTCAAATGGCAGCGTTTTGCAGGGCAGGTCCAGGCAGCGGTCGGAATGCAGGAATTGCAGCACAGCAGTGCTCTGGGGAAGCACAGCCCAGGCAGCTGCTGCTCCCTGGACAGGTTTTGTGCAGAGACTGAGGCTCATCCACGCAGCAAACACCTCCAACCTCTGCTGACATCCCTGCACAGGTGAGCGCCGCATTCCCTCGCTCAGCTCACATTTCTGAAGGTGTCCAGCACATTTAAACCCCGTTTTTTTGGCAGAATAATCTGCATTTTTGCCTGCTGGCTCCACAGACTCTCAGTCTGCCAAGCCCACCCTGCTCCTGCTCGGTTTTCCTGTAAATCCACAGCATCCCTGCAGCCAGATCGCTCAGCCTGGGATTTCTGCTGGGAACCCATCGGGCTGCTGGCTCCAGAAATGTTCTTAACCCGGGCATTTCACACCTTTCTCCCAGGGCTGCTGAGCCGAGGGACCCGTCTGGGCCGGGATGTGCCCTGGGGAGGGAGGAAGGAGCTGCGAGGCCGTGTCTGCCGGTTGTCATGGATACAATCGCTGGTTCCTGTATCAGTTACCTTCCCTCTCCTGGATGCGAATAAACGATGGCTCCTGCACAGGACACAGCCCTTGACACCCCAGGAGAAGGAGAAAAACATCTGTTCCAAACCCACACATCTCCTCACGGCATCTGAGAGGAGTGGGAGGTGGCTCCGGGTTTTGGTATTCCAGCTATGCGGGGCTGATAATGCTCTGCCCAATTCCGAGCGGTTCCATCCCAACCTTCCGCTGATTCCTGGGATCTCAGAGCAGCTGGGGCCCCTCCATCCTTTTGGATTCCCGAGGAACTGCAGAGGAGTTGGGATCCCTGTGCTCAGCACACACACCCCAGCAGCTCTGCCTCCAAAACTGAGAGGTCATGGCTCAAACTACACCCGGAATCGTGGAATTTTTGGGTTGGAAGGGACATTAAAGCCCATCCTTCATGGGCAGAGACACCTCCCACTATCCCAGGCAGCTCCAAGCCTCGTCCAACCTCACCTTGAGCACTGCCAGGGATCCAGGGGCATCCACAGCTGCTGTGCCAGGGCCTGCCCACCCTCACACGAAAGAATTTCTTCTGTAAAAGATTCCTTATTCTACCTGGAATAGGCCTTTGCAAAACCCCATGTAAAACACAAGCATTTCCTCACCTTTTCTTTTTTAATTTAACTTTTAGAACAGGTTTTCAGCCCAGGTGGGAAATTATTTTGAGTAAGTTATCCATCAAATTTTGTTTTTAATGAGCACACAGCTATGTTTGCAGCTTATTTCAGTGTAAGGCTATGTGAGGGAGTGAAAACATGAAAGAGAAAACTATCAGAAACTGTAAACAGAAGTGAAGCTGCCAGGGCTGTTTGCACTGTCCCCCAGGAGGGAGAAAGCTGAGTAAACACAGCACTAAGTACAGTCAGGATTTATGGTTCTTTTAGCTTTAAGAACTTGTAAACAAATGATGAGGCTTTTAAGTGGATACAGAAAGATACTCTGAGTTTTGTGCTGCTTCCAGAGCACGCAGGTCCCACTTTCTCCAGACAGGGGAGGGGAAAACAAAAGCACATTTCAACAGAATTCCAGCTTCAGGGAGAGGAAAATGTCATTAAAGGGTTTGTGGTGTGGAGCTGACATCCTGCAGCTGGACAAGTCTAGTCCTGCTTTGCAGGAGGCACACACAGATACCTGCTCCTAATTACCCCATCCCAGAGTTTGGGATGCCATCATTCCACAGGAAAAACAAAGAAACCATTTTAGAATTGGAAGAAAATTTCAGAAATCCTGATGAGAAGCCCAAACACCACAGAAATGGATTTTCCTTAGGGAGACCCCAAACTTTATTTCTGATTTCAGATCAGTATATGACTGGCAGCATTTCACTTCCCAGTCCCCTCACTGCACACATCCAGCCTCAAAAGCCACATCCCAAAGTAACCATAAAAATAAACTTCAAAAATATGAGGAATTATCCTGGCCAGGAATATTTTGGCCTAATGTCTGATGGTATCAGGTAGGAAGGCATAACACAAGCACGGGTTTTTGGAGAGGAGGGGAAAAGAGGTACCTTTCTCATTTAGGGAGAGAGGAACAGGTCTCTTCTAATAACAATTGTTTCTGTATTTGATAAGTGCTTGGGGCAGTGCAGAGCACAGGTGAGACTCAGGGCCAGGGAGGAGATCCATCCAAAGAGGGATCAATGGGTTCCTTGTTGGGAACTGAACAAAAGGCACAACAGGTTCAGTGATGGCAGAAATTTGATTCCCTGGAAAAAGGAAATCTATCTGTCCCTCATCAGCTTCCCAAAAAAACCCCAAACAAACAGACTCTGGGCTTAGGGAGGCTCTTGGATCTCTGCAGCATTGCATGTCTCACAGCACACATAAAATGGGTCAGAAATGCAAGGCTGGTACTTTGCTGCTGTGAAATTGCTCTTTCCTTCATGAGCAAGTATCAGACTGTCCAGCTGGGCTTTTTCTGGCTGTCTGAGGAGAGGCTTGGTGCATTTCTGGGAGCTTTAGCAGGAGTCCTCAACACCTCTGCTGATGAGGGAGGACACACTTGATCCTCCATTAGAAAAATCCTCCTGCAGAATCATTTCCCAGCGCCCCTCCAGTCACTCCAAGCTCAGCCCAAAGGGTTTTCCATTAGCAGGCTACAAATCCACCTGCCTGATTCTTGTGTGCTGCTCTCCCTTCACTGTCATACAGCTGAGCTTCTCAGAAAAGATCATTTCTAGCAACAGAAACAAGAACTTTTATCTTTCTTCCTGTAAATTTTGGGCACCCTTGTGATGGAAGCCACCTCTTTATGCTGTGGCTGTGCCTTTCCTCTGTCACGGTGCAGAGGGGAGGGCAGTGCTGCTCACACTTTTACCATTAAGGATTAAAGATTTCTTTTATAAAGAAATGTGAATTTTATAAAGAAATGTGTCCCCAGGTTCATATCCCAGAATTCCAGCATGTCCCCTCTTGTTTGCCTCTGCTTTGCTGTCCTGTGCATCCCCAGCCAGTGAGTAACAGTAATTTACAAAGTAAAAACTTGATTAATCAGTTGTCATCCAGTGGGTAGATAAAGCCTCAGAGGATGTTATTTTATGCCAAGAAGGATTTGACCAGAGGCAGTTTAAACAGCGCCAGCCCTGGAAGGAGGTTTGGATTTGCTGCTGACTTCAGTGACAGCAAAACCAGGACTTGAAATCCTTTCACCCCTTCCTCCAAACCCGGGGTCAGACATTGCTGGCCAGTCCTGCCATCTCATTTTTCTATTTACAGTCTGCACAGAATCCTTTTCCCCCTCAACCCAAGCAGCCACTGGCATAATGTTGGAGATAAATGCCCTGTGGTAGTGGCCCAGCACAAGATAGGATGGAAAAAGGGTCAGTGTGTCAGAAATGGATAATAAATAACATCAGATGTAACAATATTTAACTCAAAACTCTTCTATTAGATATAAGGACTCTGAGATATGCTGCAGCCCTTTAAATAGGATAAGAATCATAGTGCTATTAGCTGTTAACACTCTGCAGCACCAGATACTTGTTGAAAGGGACTATTGATCAACAGAGATGGAAAAGAGTTTTTTGGCAGCTGTTTGCCAGTTGGAAGTTAATAGGGGAGTCAATTACCAGCAGATAAATGTCCCTTCTACAAGATCACCAGCAGAAGCTTTCAGAAGAGGAAGATACAGGCACGGCTTTAGGTATCATCACTATTCAGACAAAATCAGATGGGTTTAAATATCAGCACTACGGTGTTAGAGATGAATTTTTCAGTGAAGTGAAAGGGTTGGGGTGGAAAGCAAAGCTCAAGAACGAGGCAAAGCAGCCCACACAGAGCGGGTGTTACCCCTCCCGGTCCTGCAGCAGCCAGGGGGAGAGAGAAGGGGTTTTTCCTGGCAGTGTAGGATGGGGGGCTGTGATTAATGTGCAGGAGCCGCGGGTGGCAGAGCTGGTGCTGCAGGGCGATTCCCTCTGCTGAGGAGAGCCCGGCACTGCACAGGGAGCTACACAGGAGCTCGGGAGCTGCTGGGGAGAGCAGCACGGGGAAGCCACAGCTCTGTCCTCACCTCCGTGTGCTTGTGCAACACCACCCGCTCAGACACGGCATCCTCAGCCCGCAGGAACCCCAGGAACCGGAGTTTAAATGGGAATGGGAACCTGGGAATGCTCAGCCCCGGCTCCAGGCGCGCAGCATGTGCCGAGGACCTTGGGCTGACATTGGGGAGCTTTATCTTGAACAATCTGTTTGCTCCTGAGTGCAGGGCAGGCTCACAGGAGAGGAAATCTCACACGTCAGTGCCAGCCCGACCTCCTCCGGGGGAAGGAGGGAAGGCTTTATCAGCATTGCCAGCTCCTATTGTTTCCATAGAATACCAGAATTTCATAGAATTTGAGAGACCTGAAAGCTCACCTGCCAAGGGCAGGGACACCTTCCAGTGCCCCAGGCTGCTCCAAGCCCCGGCCAGCCCCGCCTTTCCTCCCCAAACACGAGCTGGAGGCTGGCTCAGCCCTGCTTTGTTGATGGAAGCTGTTCCCTCACTGAGTTAATCACTAAACCAAACTCCCAACAATTGGCTGTGGATGGGTGGAACCCTGGCCTGCTCATTTCCCTGATCTCAGAACAATCACTGCAGGTTCGCTATCTACAGCTACCACTGCTCAGTGGAGACCTGAAGAAAAGTTCCATCAGCACACTCAGATGTCCCTGAAACACTCGGTTTCAACATTTTCTACATCTTCCTGCCACAGCACTTACACTTGGGACTGGAAATCTCTGCCTTCTGATTTTCCCCTGTAATTCTGTGTGAGTTTTGCCCACTTTATCCAATAAATCCCCACCCCAATAAATGCATAAATCCCTGCCCCGAGCAGGCACTGAGAACTGAACAAGAGGGATGAATTTGCTTTACCAGGAGCTCATCTTTCCGTTTTGCATCCATTTCAAGGAAGTGTCAAGAAGGTGTAAAGTGCTTTCCCTGCAATCTTGCCAGCTCTGGGAAGCAGCCGCTTCCTTCCCAGCTTTCAACACCATCCTTGGAAAAGATAAACATGGAAAGCATGTGCTAGAGGAGATAGCCCAATGGCTGAGGCTTTTGAGAATGGGAAAGGTGAAGGAAAACCAGCAGCTGGAAGCATTGCTTCAGCACAATACAGGATATCATTCTGGGAGTCTTCAATACAATGCAGGTAAAAGTTGCTGGCTGGCAAAGTGAGCCCAGAGTTTCACAGCATCAGAAAAATCACTCTGGCTAAACTTTTAAGGAGCTTAACACAGATGTTACAGCTCAATTTCCTAGATTTGGGTTGCAGAGCAAAAGCACACACTCCAGTACTGGAACACAAAAGCAAAATGAAATAACACAAAAAGCGCAGGAAACTTTTCAATAACTAGAGTATGATTTCTTTCAACATCACCATTTATTCTGTGACCTCAGCTTGAAGTCTGATAGAAGATGTTTGTGCCAATAAACCTAAAAGAGACCAGGCTTATAGGCTGCTTATTTAAATCTGGGTTTAGCATGAAGTATCCCTTCCCAAGCTGAGGACAGATGAGATGGAGAGTGGCAGCTCTAGTTTTAGGCTCAGACTTTCAGGACATGTGCCACAGCAGCTGCAATAATGGCCTGAGGAGGAAAAGGAATGGTCCAGCGATTCTTAAAATAGACCATGGGAAGCCTAAGTTCAAAGGCTTGATGTAACATGGATAAATTCCTTTTCAGTGTCAGCTATGCCTGTAAACCGATGAGGAATTGAGCAGTCAGTCTGGATTTCGAGTAAAACCATAACAAAAGCTGGAAAGGGAGGCTCAGAGAGGGCTCACAGTGCTGGAGGGAATGGAGTTTTGGTCTCTGAGGGTGGCAGAGGCTGGAGGTTGCTGGGGCAGAGCTGCTTTTGCAGCTCATTAAGCTCATTAATTAGGCTGTGAGAGCCCGGGCTGCCGCCTCCCAGGTTTGCTGAGCCGTTTTTGCACCTTACCTGCCACTTGTTGGCCTCCCAGCCCCATTCCGTGTTTCCTGGTACCACCGTGTGGCCAAGGGAAGGAACAGGCTGTTAATCACAGCGTGTTAATGAGCTAAACAGCCCCGCGCAAATCCCCGCTCCACCGGGCTGTGGCAAGGAGGCACCGGGAGGTTGCCAAATCCAGCCTTCCCCTGCCTCAGATCCAGCTCGCCTCTGAAATAAATCCTGGATATTTTTTTGCAAGAGAAATTAATTCGGTATGGAGGGAATTTTTCTCTGTGGGGCTTGGCAGCGTGGAAGTGAATTGGATCATGGAATGGCAGGGAAAGATGGGCACCTCCAGCCGGGCTGCAGGCCAACAAAACCCATCCACCAAACACCCCCAGCACAGGAACCACCTCTGCTTTTATCCCCAGTCAGAAGGAAATGATGAGAAAAGCTAATTTAATTGCCCAAGTTTACAATCAGTCCTCAGGCTAAACTCAGAACCCTAACACAGGAATGTTCAGCTCTTGTGCTGAGGTAAGACTGAATTCCAACAAGAAGCACCAAGACACCACTTCATTAGAATAAAAGCAAACAAAAGCTGTCTGGGCAATGCTGAAACACTAATCCAGAGGAACCAGATTAATAGTAATCTAATAGTAACTCCTCTCCAGGAGGAGACTGCCAGATCCACCCACCTCTGCACAGCAACCAACAAACTCCAGAGCAGGGCAGAGCTCTGCTGCCTGCAGGGAAATTTGTTCAAAATCCAAGAGTAATCTCAGTGGGATGGTTGAGTGAGAAAAAGTTAAATCTACTGTCAAATCTCTTTAGAAGGGGAAAAACAGAAATTTCCTGTGGGGTTTATGTGTCCAGCAAAATGCAGAAAGTGGTGGTACCTACTCCACACCTGGGCCATCTTCAGCCATCCTGGGACTGCTCCTATGTTCTTTCTCCAGGTTGGTTTGTTGTACCCAAGGCAATGAAGTAATTTTTTTAGGAGGCTTTAATGCATTTTAAAAGGTCTCACATTTAGGAAGTTTTCCCTGAAATTTTCTACTCCTATTTCTTGTGTCACACCATAGATTTTCTGGCTCCCCTTGTAAGGAAATGGTTAAAATATATTAAAAAAAAAAAAAAAAAGTGACAGAATAGTTTTAATAAAAGGTCTTTAAAAAGCCCAGTCTTTCATATCAGAAATCTTCTAAAGTGAACTTACTAAAGATCTTTATTAGCCTCAATCAACTTTACTCAACCACAGCTCCCTCTGTGCCATCTCCTTCCCATCCCTTACAAATGATGAGCACACTCTGTAAATTGTGAGTTTAACTCACCCTCCATTTCATCTCCACCAGCTACAGGAGAAGGTGCCATTTCTCAGGAATTATAGTCAGCAATATTAGTCCCTGGGTATGGTATTACCATATCTGAGATGATTTAGGGACAATGAAATCCCTGTGCCATCAAGCTGTGTGATTCTTCTGACACAAATGATCCTGCAGCTCAATATCCTCTGGATGCACTCACTGAATTCAGTCCATTTTCCTTCCTTGTTCCCTTTCAGCCCACCCGTGGCAGGGCTTGGGGATGGGAGGAGGATATTGTGGCTTCTTCCAAACAGGATTGAGCTCTGTGAAGGGAAAAGGAAAACTGCTGCAGGGGGAAATGATTCTGAAATCAAAAACTGTTAATCCCAGGGGAGCCCTGGGGAATTCTCCAGCTCACCTGTTCTCAGGGGTTTTAGCCCAATCCACGTCCAGTTTAACATAAACCATGGCTGGGGGAAATGTTCTGTAGGATATTGGGAAGTGAACACTTGCTCACATTAACTTCTGCTCAGTTTAATTGTCACTGCTTTTGGGGGGAGTCCAGAGACTTTGCTCTGTAATTTATCACTAATTTCAGTTCTTAAAACCCCAGCAAAATCCTGAAGTGTTGGGAAAACAAGGCTCATCCCAGTATCCACTTCCAGCATCCCAAAGGCTTCAGCCCTGTGCAGAACTTGGCCGTTCTTTGGACCTTCACCAATTAAGAGGCAAATAAATGATAACAGCAGTTTGGGCCTATTTCCCAGGTGACTTGTGCTGAAATTAATAACTAGAGAAACAATTTAGTGGCAGAGCCCTAATATTGCATGGACTGAAGCCATTCTGGTGCCCAGCTTCAAGGCCTGCCGTGGAGCACAGAACTCATTTGCCTTTCTGTTACCAGTGGTGACTTTCTGGACTCTGGATGTGATGGACAAAATCTGCTGCTGCAGAGCCCAGCCTGTTAACTGCACCTGGCAGCACAGATCCCATTCCCAACAGATACACAAGAGACAATTTTCCATGTCAAATGATTACAATTTAGCAGAGAAGTGTCTGCTCAGCTTCAGGCATTCTGGCAGGCAGCGATGCAGATTTGTGGTGCCTCTAACCACGGGCTGCAGCTCAGTGCCTGCTCCCCAGCTTTAATTTACACAGCTAATTAGTTGGGTTTACTGGCTTCAGCATCCCTCACCCTCTGTTTGCTTAAGGAGAAATAGATGAGCCCTGCCTTGACGAGTCCAGCCCAACAGACCAATAACTCCAGCAGTGCAGGGCACATCCAGTGGAAGCACCTCAGATGGAGCAAGCCCTGGAATCCCAACACTGAAAATATCCATTGCTTTCAGAGGAATTCAGGTGGCAAACACTGCTTAAAATCACTATTTTCACACTTTCCTGAAGAAAACATCCTGCAAGGAACCACACAGGCTGCTGAGGGGTGGAAAGATGGAAAAGTTACTCCTTAACTTCTTTAATAAAGAGCAGCCCTGAGATCCCCTTTGTTAGCAGCACTTTTTTGTTTAATTATGTTATTAATAAACATTAATGTTTAATGACGAGGGTGAAGAGGTCACCCAGCCAGCCATGGACACAGGCAATTTCAAAACATTCCAGCTGGCACCTTGGCCACTGGCAACCCCTTCAAACCCAGTTCCTTTGGAAGCATTTGTTCACTTGTAGATGGTTAAGACTGTACAAAAGCAAGGTAGGCTATTTCCAACTTGCTGATTTTAAGATTTAATGATGATTTTCTTTTCCACATCTCACTGCCCGGCCACCCCAGGGGTTTGGTGGCTGTTTCTGGGTGGGGTTTAATGAAGATTATTAAACAGGATTATTCAACATGATTTGTTTTCTGTGAGACATACCAGCTATGGGAACAGAGCAGTTCCTAGGGGTACATCCCAAACCGCCTTTTTTGTGCGTGCAGAACGCTTCCAGCGCTCCTGACATCGGAAATTTCTGGATGTGAAACTCTGCCCTGCTCGTTTTCACTGGATTCCCTCTGAAATCAGCACAGGTTGAAACAGGTCACTGAACTTAATCACAAACAGACACTGAAATCCCAGGGAAAGCCAAAAAAAGATGGAAAAAAATATTCCATCTGACAGTCACTGAAGGAGACGTTTCCACAGGGGGGTTTGGGTTTGGCTCTGCTCTGGAGTCTAAGGAGCAACTACAAAAATGGTGCATTTTTACTCCAAAAAAATCTCGTCTCCTGCTTAGTCACTACCCCAGCCAGGTCTGGATTCGATTAGCAGGAGCAACAATATTCAAGTTTAAGTGCAGAAATGTAACACATCATCAGTTTTATGGAGCCAGTTCTGGTTTCACTCCCAAGAAAAGCTCACCAGAATTGACTTTTCTCTGCAAGATCACTGTATTCCTCCCTGTTTTGTATGGTGCTACATTTTAGAAAATAAAGATAATTTATCTCAACAGATTCACTTACATGTTCCATTTTCAGCCTCCAAGTAAGCCAAGACTTTAAAAACATCCTGCAGGGATTTAGCTTTTAGGCAAGGAAACCTCGCTTTTAGGTAAGGAAATCTCGCTTTTCAGGTGTAAATTACAATTAATTATCTGAATGAAAACACAAACACAGACATGCACACAGCAAATGTTCTTAAACCACATGAAGTGAACTAAAGGCAAGAGAAATTAGAGAGCATCAAGAACAGTCCAAGCCAAACCGTATCCAGCTTTATTAAAGGTACTTTTCATGAACAATCATGGTAATTTAGGCAGGACATGGGCTACAATCTGCAACATTTTACAACAACTGTCAAACTCCCCTCCCTTTGTGGACTACTGAAATGGAGAAGTTGCTAAAAACCATTAAAATCTTCAGCTCACACTTGTAGAGGGCAAAGTTTAGAGTGAGGGTGGACACGATCACATCCGCACGTTGTCTGACAACTCTGCACAAACCCACCCTGACTTTGAGAGGAAAATAAAATTTAAAGGCAGGTTTCTGTATCTGAGGATCCACAATAGAAAAGAGGAAGTGCAGCTCCTTTTTGAGCCAGACTGGACACCAGAAATCCGGCTCACGAGTGTGTGGCAGGTCCCAAAATGCCAGTTCTGCTGTGGTTTGGAGTGACGGGCTCTGGGCAAACAAGGAGACACCAAAGGAGAACTGATGGCATTGGGATTTGGAGCAGGCAACAGCATCTTGGGAGCTCTGATGTTCACCTGGACATAACTGACACGCAGCATGGGGGAATCCCTTCTCTCTCCCTGCAGGAAGGGCCCTTCTTCCAAAAACTGGGGGACTGGCAAAAGCTTTTCTTATTAAAATTAAGGTTTTGAGAAATAGACTAAATGACATTTGTCCCCATTGTCCCCCCACCCCCCAGAACACAACAACGAAGCGGTCTGTGTGCTAACAACATAGCTTAAAAAAAAGTAAACCAAAATTCTGCATTGTTATAAAACTTGATAAAAAATAGTATTTCAAACTGTACAGTCACCAGAAGTACACAGTTATCAAAAATTCACACGTTTTACTTGGCTTCACCAGCACCTTCGGCTTTCTGTGCCTGGAAAGAAAAAGGGGAACAAGTCAACACATTAAACAAATGGACACTCATTTTTATAAACAGCAAAACCCTGAGCACAACAAATCCCCTCTGGGCTGCACAGCTCTGATTGTTAATAAAATTAAATTTAACATCTGTGCTGCTGTCAAACACAACTTGGAAGTTGCTTTGAGAACTTTACAGAAGAACAGTAACTTCCATGTGGCAACATCCCCTGGCAAACAGACAACTTTAACTCTTTACCAACAACCCCATCTGTGTGAAGTGTTGTAAGCGTTGCCACAGGACAAGAGCTGTCCTGGTCTGAGAGGGAAAGGAATCAATCCTGGAGCACGTCAGGCTGCTGGGATACCTGGTCTGTTTTGGCATCTCCATTTTCTGCAGGGTTGTTCCCCTCCTTGCCAGCATCAGCTTTTCCCTTCTTCCCCTTGGGCACCTTCTCGCTCTTCTGTAAATGCAAGACAACATTTGCTGTCAGCTCCCAGCAGCCAAACACAAGCCACAGCCGCTGAGCGAGGGGTGCTGGCCCCAAAGGAACACAGCACACCCATGTTTGTTTGTTAAGGGATTGACAGCAAGAGTGAAGCCTTCACTTTGGTATTTCTCATGCAAATTCTGTAAAATCTGCAGGTTTTCAGTTCAGCTTTATGCAGCTCCATTTCCTTGCTACACAGCTGTTAACCAGAGGTTTGTTAGTTGTTGTTAGTGCCAACAATGCCAAACCTCATCACCCATGAGCCAAACAGCCCTGACCCAACTCACCTTTGGAGCTGCTTTTTTAGGTTTGGGCTCTGGCTTTGGAGGAGCGGGCTTCTGCAAGGGAGAGAAAACCTGTGTTAGAGACTCGTGGAATGGTTTGGCTTGGGAGAACATTAAAGTCCCTCCAGTGCCACCCCTGCCATGGCAGGGACAACTTCCACCGTCCCAAGCTGCTCCCAGACCCGTGCAGCCTGGCCTTGGGCACTGCCAGGGATCCAGGGCCTGCCACCCTCACAACCAGGAATTCCTTCTCAATATCCCAGTCCTCTGGCAGTGGGAAACCCCTCCCCCTTGTCCTGGCAGTCCAGGCCTGTGTGATGAGTCCTGCTCCAGAAAAACAAACTACTTTTTTTAAAAAAAAATACTCAGGCTAAATATCTGAGTTTTAGGAAAGCAAGTAAAGAACACTTGAAACTGCAGCAGTTATTTGGTTTGTCCATTATTTTACCACTCCCATAGCACCACACAATGGGGCAGGTCCTTAAGGCAGGAACTTAATTTTCACCTCCAGCTGTGACACACATTTACACACCCAGTGGTCATGTGTAAAACCACCAAGCGTTGTGACATCTCTGTCCAGCAAGAGGATACTCACAGCAGATAACCTCGCTGATCTCCGCTGTGGCTGTTGGAAAAGGAGAACAGTTCTATTGAAATGACATGGAATATGAACTCTCAAAATCTCACAAACTTGCTCTCTTCCCAAAGTAGTAAAACCCCCATTATGTTTATAGTTCTTTAGTTCTTAGAAATTAAGGTGGTAGTTCCCTTTTTCTGTGTTCTCAAGAAACATGAGGTTATGCCATTGAAATTACTAATAGCTCAGGATAGTGGAGTAGGTTTTTCATGGTTAAAAGTAGGTTTCTCATAGTTAGAAAACAGTTAAGACTTTGGAAAGTCAGAACCGAGTGAGACCAACCCTCCCCCCGACTCCCCAGTTATTCTGATGATGTTAAACCTCATCTTCCAACGGAAACACTTGATGATCCAACTTTCTCAAAACTGAACTTCTTACCTCATCCTTAACTTTGGCCTTATCGCCCTTGGTCTCTCCTTCAGCCTGGGGACACGGACACAGGTTGTAGGAACAAGTGATGGAGAGGCTCTTCAGTCACCAGCCGCTATTTTAACCCTCCCGAATCTCCAGGGGAACATCCCCATCCCACCCTCGGCGGGTAGCGGCCCCTCCCCGCGGGGCCGGGGCGGGGGATGCCGGAGCACAGCCCCGCAGGGACGCGGCCCAGGCGGGGCGGGAGCCGCCGCCTCCCCGGGCGGTGTGCGGGGTTTGTGCGGGGGCGTCGCTGCCCCCTCAGGGCGGGCCCCCCCCTCCCGCCCCCGCCGTTTTGGCGGCAAAGCTCTGCCGCCGCTTCCCGCCCTTTCCCGCCCCGCACCGGCGCTCCCCTCCCCCCCTCCCCTCAACACCGACCTCCCGCCAAAACCAACCGGTTCGGACCGGCGGGGCCCGCCGGCCCCGCCCGCAGCCCCGGCCCCCTCGGCCCTCGCCGGTAACGGGCCCCGCGCCGCCCCCACCCCCGGTGAGGCCTCGCTCCTCCGTTACCGCCCCGAAAGCGGGGGGGGGAACGCGTAGTCCCGCCCCCCCTCCCACAGGCGGCTCCGTGAGGGGGGGAAAAGGACACCGTGAGAGGGGAGAGGACACCGGGAGTGGGGGGCGGCAGCTCCACGTACCTTTCTCTTCGGCATGGCTCCGTGTGTGCGCGCGTGTGTGAGCGTGTGTGTATGTGTGAAGGAGAGCGGAGCGCGCTGGGCGGCGTGAGGGGGCGGAGGGAGCAGGCGGAGGGAGGCGGGGGAGCCGGGCGCGCTGGGCGCGGGGGGCTGCGGGCGCGGTGCGGGGAGCGGTGCGGGGAGCGGGGCTGCACCCGGCGGGCTGCGCTGGTCCCGACCCCACTAATTGGAATCGGGTGTTTATAAAGTTTTATATAGAGCCGGACGCGGCCCAACCGGTTCCAGCCGGATCCCCGCCGCCCCGCGCGCCCATTGGCCCGCGGGGGTCACGTGGGGTGGGGCCGAGGGAGGAGGGAGGGCTCGGGGGGCGCGCGGAGGGGGCGGCGCGCGCGCCATTCCCCCCCCCCCCCCCCCGCTCCGTGCGCGCGCGCGGGAAACCCGCGGGGGGCGGAGGGGGGGGGGGGGGGGGGAAGGGATGGAAAAAATTTTGGGGGAAAAAGGTGAAAATTTGGGATGAGAAAGGCGGCTCGGGGGAAAGGGGGACACCCCCACCCCGCGATCCCGCCGCGATCCCGCGCGCAGGTGAGCGGAGCTGTTCGTTCAGCACCTCCGGCCCCGCGGGGGCCCCCGCGCCGGGAGGGGCTCCCGGGGGAACCACCGAGAACCCTTTTTCCCTGCAAAAACACGGGAGATGCCCAGAGCTGTATCCCAAGAAGGAGGCGGCAGGGCTGGAAGAAGAGAGAAAAATGTTAAAAGGCAATAAAATGACGTTAACTGGATTCACACAGGTGCCTGCTGCTTGTGCCAAGTGAGTCGGGAAGCTGGGCTCCTTCCAGGAGGGGACATTCCTCACCTGGCACGGTCACAGCCCCTGTGCTACAAATCCAGCTAAACATCTTCATCACCACTTCACTGTGGCCCTGACTTCTCTCACTTTTTAGCTGAGCCTCATTCAGAAAAACACCCCAAGGAACAACCTTTCCTCCCCCTTTCCCTGCCCAGGTAAACTCGGGCTTTTTTAGATTTTTCCCATCTTCAACCCATAAAAATGAATGGTGGAGGTTCAGTTCTCACTGACAGAAGCCTGTGGCTCTGTTCCCACAGATTTCGCTCCTGAAACTTGTGTTTGCCCAGGTAACTCATCTCCACCCTCTAACAAAGGAAGGCTCACAGGGGAAATAACTGCAATTGCATTTACTGGAATAACTGATGCAGTTGAAATGTACAAAGTCAGGTAACAGGAACCTTTTGCCACTGTTTGAAGGACTCTTCCTCCTCCCCTACTCCAGTGATGCCTTCCATAAAATGGATTAAAACTTTCCATACAAGTATTTTATAAACCAGATCCTTCACTTACCTCCCCTGCAAGAGGAGCAGTACTTTGTGGAAAGCCACCACTGTGGCTTTTGTCACCTGTAGAGTCATAACACAATGGAAAGTTTTTGGTTTTTGTTTTTTCTTAAGGCAAAAATGCATTTTTTGAGTAGAAGAGTTTCCCCATCAGCTTGGTAAAGCAGACTAGAGAGTTTCCATCTCATGGAGAGTAAACTGTTTCCAGAGTTTCCTGAAATGTGGAGAAAATAAAATGCAGTGGAAGAAGTTTAAAATCAACAGCTCTCATCATCTCAGCACATTTTTATCCAAATTCTCTTTGCTACTTACACAAGAGGTGGTACCTGCACACAGCTTCCCTTGGGGTATCAGAAAACTGCTCACACTACACTGTAAAAACAACCTTCAAATCATTCCCAGGCTAACAGGAATCACAGCAGGAGTCTGTCACAGATTAAATATTATTATATTAAACCTGGATTCCAGCTTCATCACACCTTAAAATAAGCAGCTCTACATACTTTTAAACATTCAGGTTATTTTTTAAATAACTTTGGTATGAATATACTTTATTCCCAGTTTGACTACACAGTTCTTCTCTTCACAATCACAGGCCAAGTGCACAAGGCTTTTAAATCTGCATTTTGTGGTTTTCACCTGGAGGTAAGAAGAAACACTTCAAACCCAGCAATAGCTGGTACAGCCACACCTGTGTGTGCAGCAGGAGCAAAAATCAAGACATTTTCAGGTATTTTGATCATGGGGACGGAAGCCAGGAGGAATCAGAGACAGAAACAATCCTGGAAATCAGCTTGTCCATCTCCCTGCCAATGGAAAACTGAGAACAATACTCCACAGCTGCTCCAGCCACTCCCTTTAATATCATTCTGAACCATTTTGGCCGGGGTCAGACGTTGGTGGTTTTGGCTACTGTATTCCTGAATTAAGCCCACCCTCATTCCCTGGAACACCCTCAGAGGGTTTGGCATGTGGTAGCGATCACCTGTGTTTAGCCAATTTCCTTTCCTTCCTGAGAAGGTTCATTCCCAACCAATCCTTTTTTTCCTGCCTGCTCAGAGCCCTTCCCAAGGTCAGTGTGGCCCAACACCAGCATCTTCTGCGCTTCCCCAAAGACACTGCCCAGGAGAGATCTCAGAACCTGCTGAAGCTTTGGAGCAGCTTTTTCTTTACAGCAAGGCTGGGAACCCTTCCTTCAGCTCCCTGGAAGCCTGGAGTGGATACACCCAACCCAGCAGAGTCAGGGGGGGAAAAGACAAGATGCTCTCACTGAGTAGGCAGTGGGGAATGTCCCTGACACCAGGAATAATCCTCTCCCTGCAGAAAGCAGGGCTCTATGGATGGGACAGCAGAGGACACCTCAACAGAAGATTCCCTACTGCAAAGCCATGGAAAGAACCCAAGCCCAGACTGATTTAACAGGACTGAACTGGTTTGGCTGGGCCAGTTCAGGAGGAATCAGAAAACTGGAGGAGGCTCATTGCAGTTAACTTCTTGTCACCGGAACACCTGGCCTGTCAAGGAGCCAGCAGGGTGCAGGTATCTGTCACCAGGGCAGGGAGGTGACACAGGACAGCATCACCTTCCTCAGCAGCATCACAGACCAGGAGAGTTCACAGCACCCATCCCTGCCTCGGGCAGGTCCTGGAGCAGCCCCGGGTGCCCACGGCAGGACCCTGCTGAGCCAGTCCCTCTGGGCAGCAGCTGCTCCCTCTGAACACTGCGTTCCCCAGAGCCCAGCACCTGTGTCATGCAGACACCGGACACAATCTCTCAAAGAAGTCGGCTCTCTTGTGCTCCAGGGCCTGCAGGAAGCCCTGGATCCTCTCCTCCCGCAGGGCCGTGCATTTCTGCAGCAGCGTCCGCCGGCGCCGCGAGTCTCCGTGGGACGCGCACCCCTCCTGCTGCAGCTTCTGGGTCACGTAAGCCTGGTCCCTCTCCATCTGCTGTCGCCTCCTCTCCTCCAGGTAGGAGTCTCTGGCCTTCTGGAGTGAAAAGCAGCGAGTGTTAGCACCTTCCCAGGCCTCTCAGCTCAGGACAAACAGCCTCTGCCTGGCCATCAATCTGCAGGTTCACTCAAGGCTGCCTCTGGGTCTGCCTCTTCCACCTTGAGGCAGCCTGCTTGACTGCTTACAAAAAATACAGGGGTATCCTTCTAGTCCTTCCCTCCATGATACAACTCTGCTCAGAACATTAACTCCTAGTCAGAACAGATAAAAGTCAGGACAGATTGTGGGAAACACTCAGATACTGGAATCAGAGAGGAACAGCTACAGAAAAATTTGTGAATCCCAGACATGCACACTCTTATCCTCACCAGTGTTATCCCAGCTTTTTTGATCCTATTCCCCTGGCTGCTGAAAGGTTTTAGGGGATTCCAAAACATGACTTACAGGGCAATTCTTTGAGATGATCCAGTATTCAGCTAATCAGCTTTAAAACAAAAGCAGGAATAAGCTCAGCATTCCCAAATTTCTGTGATCTGAGAGTGTACTGGCTTGAGACACAGCAGGAGAAAGGCAAAGGCATCCTTGTCTACCCTTCAAGTATTTGAAATATTTTGTTGTAGAACATCACTTTTCAATCTCTTCTTATTGCACATGTCCTGGCCTGCAGCTTCCAACAGCCAAAACACATCAGCAGGCAGGAATATTAAAGTTCTATTTTTAAAAACTGTAAAACTGGTCACTGTGACATAAACTGACACACACACACACACACTTGGGAAGTGCTGGTCCTTCAAACAAGCAAGAAGAATAATTACTCTAATGAGAGCCTGACTCATTCATCCCCACACTTTTCTTGAGCCCAAGGCAGCTATGCTCTGGAAATTGGCTTTTGTTGTGCTGGGAATGTGACAGAAATATCCCCAGCCCTTGCAAACCCAATGAATGGATGCACTCCAGGGCTGACTTGAACTGCAGGGATCATCAGCCTGTTGAGCAGAAGACTTCCACCCTCAAAGTGCAATCCTGTCTACTGCCCAGAAAGACTCAGCTCACCACTGCAGGGGCAGGCTGGCCAGCCAACACCTGCATTCCTTCCTGAGATCTACCAAAAGCAGGGTCTGCCTGATTCTGGGACTCCATGGTGAGCAACAAGCAGCTGGGAGAGTCCCCTGAGCAACAGGCTGGGAAATAAAATAGAAGCCATTAAAAGTGATGCTGTTTGAGCTGATGGAGGATCTTTCACCACCTCCAAATCGAGGTGGGGTTTCTGTACCTTGTGGCCCCCTCCATCCTGCTGCCCATCCACATCCCAAAAGCAGCAGCACACTCCCAAAGCAGACACAGCTGCTGTAAAACATTCTGGCTTCTCAGCAAGTCCCCCCCAGCCCCACCGTCCTCACTGACAGCAACTCTTCCACCAAGAGAATTTGCTTCAGGAGTTCTTTTGGATTTCAAGATCACCTATTTTAAACTTAAAAAGATCCAGCTCCTAAATCTCTCAGTTCCTCTGAGGGAGAAGTCCTCCCTTTGCACAACTGTGAGGGTTCCCTGGAAAAAAAGGGCAGCCTCAGACACTGCAAAGTGGCTCTTAGAGGGAGAAGACTGACCAGAGGACAAATGTGGACAATGAGAAACCTTGATAATAGCATGGCATGAACACATCCAGCCACCAACCAGAACCAAGAAAAGATGAGAATAGCTGGGAACAGAAGCTGCATTTGTTGCCTGTCAGAAACCAGCACCAGGAGCAAAGTCAGAACAGTGACCTTACTGTTCCAGACAGAGGCCAAGCTCATGGCAATGACAAACACTACTGCCTTTTTTGCTTCCCTCTTCGTGCAGAAGGTGAACTGCCATTAGTTGTACTAATACAATGAATTGCTGGTAGGAAAAGGGCAGACTTGGGCCAGAAATAGGAACAAAAGAGGTTAAGGACGTGGAGAGTTTGGATGCTGCCAGACTGGCTGCACTTGATTAAATTCAGCCATAACCACAACTGGCTATAATCTCTTTGACAACTCTCAGGGGTGAGCAAGGTCCCTGAAGGTAGAAAAGGGCAATGTGATGCCTGTCTTTAAAAAGAGGACCCAAATAATTAAGGAGCAGACACATTCAGCAGCGAGATATGGTGGAAATTAAGAGCTGCCACTCTGAAGTCCTTCTGCCAGTCATGAGCTCCTGCCCCCCCACATTTCTCCATTAAGAGTTCCAGCTCCCACACTTGTTTTGCTTAAAAATAGCCAAACTACTGTCTCAGTAGTGAATTGGCCAGCTGTATCAGAACCAGGTCAGGGAGAGCTCACAGCAACAGATCTAAAAGGAGAGGAACAATGTCAGTGAGCAACAAGAACAATTCCTTCAGCAGGTACATCTGGACCCACCAGAAAGAGGACACTTGTCCACAGACTCAGAGCTCAGGCAGCCTCACTTCAGCTCCCAGAAAGGAAACTCTAAACCCACTTGTTACAACCCTGAAAACAATAGTGGAGTTAGAGGGAGAACATGTGAGTACCCCCTGCTTGCTCCAGTGTGAATGCAGCATGTGCTTACAGCACTGATGAAGTGTCTGAGTTGAACTGGCAGGTTTCACCCTGGGGCAGAGCAGGAGTGTTCACTTGGTGGTGTGTGAGGTCTGGGACAGATGCTCCAGCTGGTGGAATGAGCAATGAGGAACAGAGACAATGCTGACTTTGGATATTTTGTTGAAAGGAGAGGAGTCTGCCCACACACCAAGATGTTGTACCAAGCCACAGGGCTACAGGAGAAGCAACAAGTTCAGTTTGCTACTGAAACAAGATCTTAGCTAACAATCACTGCTCCCACTTTGTAGCCTCTCACCTGATCTCCAGCTGTGGAGCTGGGCTTTCCACTTCTCCAAGGCTCCCTTACCTGTAAAGCACTGTAGTTCATCTGGAACTGGAGGATAGCTTCACATAAGTTCCAAAAGGAATATTCCGGCCACAAGACTGACTGAAACACCAGGCATGAGTGGGATGTCTGCAGAAAGCAAGACCACCAACAATTTAATCATTGAGCAAGAGAAAAAGTCATTAAGATGCAACTCTATTGTGCAAACTATGCCACTTTCCCCACAAAGGTTTTACCTAGGCTGTGTTGTCAGATTCTACTTAAAGTGAGGTCAAAACCAGCTAGGAGAGTGTGAAATTGCACAGTGTAGAATCCTTCTAGTCCATTTTTAATGCAGGGACACCAGCCATCCACTCCTGCAAAGGCATCAGCAGATTCCTTCTAATGCTGTGTTGCTCTTCAGAGAGGTATTTTTAATAGCTTGAGCATCACAGACTTATAAAAAAACTAAAATAGCAACAGTGGAGTACCAAAGGCTAAGGGAATAACAGTTGAACTGAGGATCAGGACGTGACATTTAAGCCATTCTTCAAATGACATCTCATGATATTCCTTACTGCCCACTCATGAAATTTAAACTGTTTAATGAAGCCAAGAGTTGTGGTGCACTGAAGATATCCTTGAGCTGGATGATGAAAGATTTCAAGTCAAAACCTATTTTTGCCACCAAGTCCCTCACAGTTTCAGGTAAATACATTCCTGTGATGACTGCTGAAACAATCCAACACTTAACAGGACTCCTCTACCACCAAGAGGAGCAAGGAAAGTGTTATTTCATAGCATCAACACCCATCCAGGGTATAGGTGTGCCAAAAAATAGGGGGAGGAGAGGGGATACCTTGGTAGGTAAGCACAGCTTGGGCCAGACAACTTCTGAGAACGTGCCAATTAAATAATTTGGAATGGGAACATTTGATGTGGTTGCCTAAAGGCAATTGGTTTTGGCTCCAAACGGTACATGTAAAACAACCTATGAGCTTCAGCTGAAGCAACTCCACTGAAATGTTCTCTGCAAACAAGTAATTATCTAAAGGTGAGGAGAGGAGCAAAAGGATGAAAATTCATGATTTTAGGCAAACACAGATCTGCAAGAAAGATTCCTCAGAGATACCCCAGCACTCAGTCCATCCTGGAAGTTACCTAACCCCAGCAGAAGGAGTTTCAGAGCCCTCACATCCACTTGCACCTGAGTCACCAGGTAAAGATGGAATATCCCAAGGAGAAAACAGAGACTTTACCTGCCAGAGCAGGAAATCACTGAGTCGAACCTCTCCAGAGGTTCTGATCAGCAGGTCTGGGTCGGGGGAGTTGTTGGTGTACAAACATTTATCCAACAGCGATTCAGACACGTCACTAAAAGACAGACACAGTTTATCAGACCCCCTTCCTGACCTGATGGATGTGGCACAAACCAGAATTAAGGGGTTTTATCTAAACTCAGGGCTGCAAATTAAAACTGAACCACAGACAGTCATCAACTTGCTTCTGACAGACACTGCTGTCTGCTCCACAGGCTATTCCAAATGCTATTTCAGCCCCCAGAGCATCCCACTCCATGCTCTTTGAAACATAACACAGTGGTGGAAGCAGACTGTGAGGGCTTCCATCTGGAGCAGGCAGCAGAGTGTAACTACTCCTTCTCCTTCAGGGTGGAGGAACAGTGCAGCATTCATGATTCATCTGTTGTTTGACCTCATAGCTAAGACTGTCAGCCAAGCAGCCAATTGTTGTGGCATAAAATCTGCCTTCACATTTAAACTAACTTAAGACACAGACCTAATTTCTCTTCTGTCTTGGTTGTGTATCTATCACCATGGTAACTGAAATAATAAAAGCCAAACATTGCATAGTAGCTTTAAGTCATTTGTTCCAGTCACACTGGTTTAAAGAGATCTATTTAAAAGCCACTTGGCTTCTGAGAGGTTTCTCATGCAGTGTGAGTGGTAAGGCAGGCAGGATTCATCCAAAAGCCTCTCACAGAAAGCCAAGAGTTACCTGGGTTCCAGCAGTCCTTGTTCCACCCCCCAGGCCATCTCCCTGACAGCATTGCTGATCTCGTGTCTCGATGTGTATGCGAAGCAGACATTCAAAAAGCACCTGCAAAGAGGAAAGAAAGATGTGAAAGGCTCATCCTGGGAAGGTCTAGCAGATGACAGTGACATGTGCTTGTGGGACCAAGAAGAAAAAAGAGGTGTAGGATGCCTGACAAGTCCCAGCCCTCAGGAAGAGGAGGAGGGCGTGAGGTGTCAGCTCTTGAGACTGAGTGTCACTCACTTGTTGTAGTTCCTGGTTGCCAGCACAGCTTGGGCAATCAGTTCCTGGATATCCACAGGCAGGAGGGGCAGATCCCCGAGGACACGGATGCACACCCCGTGCTTCTTCAGGTTCTCCCTGCACCCAACCAGAGTGGGGACCACAGAAAACACATCAGTCTCTACTGCACAAGTGCCAACATCCACCCACAGCTTCAGCAAAACTGGGAACTGGAGAAAGGCAAAACCACCAAATGATTTTCAGGTGTGCAGAACTGGCTGAGATTTGATCATCCCAAAGCGTTCCCTAAAGGCACGGTGATCATTCCCCACACCAGTTCCCGAGGTACAGGTACAACCAAAGGAGCAGGAAATGATCACAGAACAGGTATCCCTACCTAAGGAAGCTTAGAACAACCATCCAGGCACCTCTAACCAAAAATTAAGACAAGGCTTTGATGTGAAATGAAAACAACATCTGGCACTCTGGGATTCTGATCGTGCTGTGTTTATCTGAAAGCTGTCCTTGTCCCCATGGTTTGGATTGTCACAAATCTGGTGTGCAGGGGCAGTGTGCATGCACAGAGCTCTACACCCCACCCAGGCAGGCACAGCCCCTCCAATCTCTGACTGGAGGTGGGGAAAGCTCTCCTCAATCCATTCTCACAGCTTGTAACATCCCTGCAATTCGTGGTGTCCTGCTCCAGTTCCACCCTGTGGGACACAGACAAGGGGGACTCTTACTGCTCCTCCAGGAGGCGGCTGAACTTCTGTCTGGCCAGGTCCATGAGCCCATCCACCTCCTCCTTGGAGCGTTTGAAGTTCTCAATGCTGAAGGCATAAACTGTCACCTCCCGAATGCCCAGGTTCAAGCACCACCGCAGTGTCTGCAAGAAGACAAAATGTAACAATCAGGCCAGGGAGACACAAATTCTCCACCTAAAGCCTTCCCGTGGTTTCCCACCAGGCAAGGACTGCATCAAAAGAAAACATCAAGAAGATGAAACCCTTAAATGTGAATTTCAGATTCATTTTGAAGAACAGGAAGAAAATATCTATACCTGAGGATGGGAATCCATCACAGGGGACTCATACAGCCAGGAAAAGCAACATTGGTTTATAAATTATGTAATACTGTAGCTTTCAAACCTTTTGAAAGGAAGTCAACCTGATTCACAGAAATAAAAGCCTTGAGATCTGAAAGGTTGATATTTTAATTGAGCACAAAACAGGGAAAAAAATAGCTGAATAGAACAACTCTGCAAGATAACAGAGAGAGGGAGGAGCTGAAGTTGTGAATCCTGATGGTGAATATCAGCTCCACACACAGGCCTGGCTCTGGTGGAGGGAGGGAACACAGGATGCCATTCCAGCAGCAAACCCAGCTCAAACTTCCACCCCACAAAGGCAGAAAACATCCTCCCCACCTGTGCCAGCTTATCAAAGCCTTGGGAATGTCCCTGCTGTCTCTCCACGTGACACTTCTGGGCGTAGCGGCGATTGCCGTCCATGATGAAGGCAACGTGCTTGGGCATCGGACCTGCCTGGAGGACAGGGACAAGGAGCAGGTGAGCAGGGCTGTCCACCACAGACAGCTCAGCCCTGCCTGCTCCCAGGAGTGCAGCAAGGTGCTCATTTCCTCCTTGGCAACCCCAGTTCAGGGTCTCCAAACACACAGTTCAGTGCTGACAACTGCCTAAGCTGAAAAGCAGCTTTGGCCTCCCCATTTCTCTCACGACACAGAGCTGCAGTGCTCAGGAGCTCAGCGCTGCAACAGCTGCAGCCACAGACGAGGACACACAGGGGTTTATGCTGTACTTTTTATTTCAGAGCTCAAGGGCCTGTTCACAGACACAATTAACTTCAGAGAAAACAAGAAAAGGTCATAGGGCTTCCCCCCACAAACAGAAGTGTTCCTTTCCACTGACCTCACCGGCCCTCACAAGGGCAGCACCATCGGTCTCAAGCCTGAGCAAGAAGAGAATTTTCCTGGAACTGCTGAGTTTTTGTTCCAATACTCAGTTTCATTCCTTAAACTCCCAATACGAGGACCTCTGTCTTTCCCTCCTTCCCATAACCTGCCTTCATCAGCAAGGGCACAAATCCTTATTGGCAAGCACTGCCTGCAGCCTTGCTCATTTGCAAGGCAAGGCCTAAGTAATCTCCCACCCTGGGCTGCAGTTTATGGATTCACATCCAGTGCCAGCACTAAATGTACCCTTGCCAACAACACTCCCTTTCCAGAGCACTGCAGCCACAGAGACAGCTCCACCCTGAAGAACCTGCCAGCTCTTCACCACAAAGTCCACCCAAATCCATCCCTTACCTTAATGATGTTGGCACAGAACCTCTCTATGATGGTCAGCTCGCCCTCTCTGATCCACGACATTTTTTACTGAGAGCTCCTTTCCTTTTCCAAAGGGAAGACGAAAATAAAGGAGTTAAAGGTGACTGTTTGAGCACAAAGCAAACAAAGCACCTGGGAAAAATCAGCGCTGACTTGCTGCTCTGGAGATTTTTATATTGTTTGTGCAAGTCCTTTGATAAGCAGGCAGTGGGGAAGCTCAGAAACAGGCTCTGGAATTTTCCAGCTGTGTCATCAGAGTGGATTCTGCAACAGGTGGTGCAAGGAAAACCATCCCTGAGTCCTCTGACCTGCAGGACTGGTTCATACAGCCCCACGGTTTGGGTGCCACCAGCACAAACAGCCCAGACCCAAACACCTGGATTTCACCCCACCATCCAGGGGCAGCAGCAGATCGAGTTACACCGATGAGCTCATTCTCCGTGCGGGCTTTCTCTGCCTCCTCCCTCAGGAAGGGATCCCTAGCCCCGCTGCAGCCACAAAACATGAACTGCTGAACCTCGGGCTGCTCATAAACCTCTTAAAGCTCTCCTTGCACGGCTCGGGCTGAGCACACCCAACGCCATCGCTGGCTGCTAATGGCAATCAACCCTTCCCGGGCGGTTTTACACAGTCATGCTACAGAGCGAGCTCCGCAGAGCGCTGCGGGCCCGGGGCACGGCGGGGAGGGCCGTGCCTCGCTCCCCGGGCCGGCCGGGCACAGCCGGGAGGCTCCAGCCCCCGGGAGGCTCCAGCCCCCGGGATCCCGTCCCCGGCAGCGAGGGAGCCAGCGGAGAGCGGCCCGCACGCCCAGCCCCTGAGGGTGACTCCGCTCCCGGAGCCACCCCGGGCCCTCCCAGGCGGGAAGCGCACGGTGGGGACGGGGCGTCCCTTAGGCCTCCGCCGGCTCCGTGAGGGGAGGGACGCGGCCGCCGGCGGAAGAGACACGGCGGAAGGAAACACACCCCGCCCGCATCGCCCCCGCCGTGCCCGGTAAGCCCCGGCTCTACCCGCGGTCCCTCCCGGTCCCGCTCCCGGTCCCGGTACCTGCCCCGGCGGCGCCGCCTCAGCCTCCGCCGGAGGGTGACGCGCCCTTCCGCCTACGTCACACGACGGCGCCCACGGGGGTGCGCGACGGGGTGGGCGGGGTCGCGCATGCGCGGGGGGGGGGGCGGGGCGGGGCTGTGGGGAGCTCCCTGAGGGGACGGGGAGAGGGGGAGGGACAGGACACAGGAATGGCTCCAAAGGGAGCGAGGGCAGCGGGAAATTGGGAAGAAATTCCCCCTTTGAGCGTGGAGAGGCCTTGGCACTGGGCGCCCAGAGAAGCTCTGGTTGTCCCATCTCCGGCAGTGTCCAAGGCCAGATTGGAAGGGCTTGGAGCAGCCTGGGGTAGGGGAAGATGTCCCTGCCCACGGCAGGGGGATTATTGGATGGGTTTTAATGTCCCTTCTACCCAAACCAGGTTTCTGTGACAGGGCTGGGGCACTTTTGGGGGGCTGCAGGTTTCCAGCACAACCTCCCTCCCCTGGTACCCCCCATTTGGGGTCTGGGCTCCTCAGCCCCAGGGGAGAAAAACAAAAGTAACCACACACAAAGCACCACCAACAGCCATTGCCCATGGTCTTTATTATTATTTTTTTTTCCAGAAAAGAAAAAAACCCCCACATTTTACACAGTTGGTACAAAACACAAAAATAAAATGAACAGAGGGGGGAAAACCTGCAGCAGCAGCAGGAACCGAGGATCTCGCTGCAGGGACTCCGACAGAAAATGTCTTTGGGAAGTGTGAGTAACTGGCTCAGGGGTCACCCTGAGCTCCCCCACACACACAGCGACCCCAGTTATCCCCTCCCTCCCACCCACTCCATAAAACTTCACGGGTTTGACACGAACGCTTTGGTTGCTAGCAGTAAACATGGATTACATTCTTCCGTCTCCTCGTGGACATTTTTGGGACTCAGGGCTCTTTTGCCCCAGGGTAGACACCCCCCTCGTGAGGGGCATCTTTGTTTTATTTCTCATACATTCAAACACTCCCGTGTGACAGCAGGACCCTGAGCGTGCCCCATCCTCCCCGGCTGTCCCCTCATGCATAGTGCCCGTGGGCAGGGTGGGCCATGATGCAGCAATTTAGTTAATTATTGTCAACATAAGGGAAGAACCACAATTTCTATCCCACCTCCTCCAGTGTGGCTTCCCACCACAGATAAAAATCCCTGTTTTCTTAGATCCCAGCACCCTGGGGGAAACCTGAGTCATTCCCTATTTGCTTCAGCCCAGGACAGGGATGGTTACAGAGCTCCCACCTGGCAGCTCTGTGTGGGAGAGCAGATCCATCTCCCTGCTCCATAACCTATTAGATGCTTTGGATATTTTCCTTTTTGTTTTTCCTTTTTTTTTTTTTTCTTTTTTTTTTTCCCTCTTATTTTTGTAAACAATAATCAAGGAGAATACTGAGAGAAAGTGGAAAGATTTACAGAGGTATTTACACACACTAGACATCTGGCAGAGAAATCACCAAACCATTAAAGGAGGAGCAGTGGGGGAAGGTCCTACATGATTCTTGAGGACAGACAGGAATTGAGGGGGCAGAGACAGGAATTGAGGGGGCAGAAACAGGAATTGAGGGGGCAGAGAGGAATTGAGGGGGCAGAGACAGGAATTGAGGGGGCAGAGACAGGAATTGAGGGGGCAGAGATAGGGATGAAGGGGGCAGAGACAGGGATGAAGGGAGCAGAGACAGGGATGAAGGGAGCAGAGACAGGGATGAAGGGGGCAGAGACAGGGATGAAGGGGGCAGAGACAGGGATGAAGGGGGCAGAGACAGGGATGAAGGGGGCAGCAGTTTCCTTGGCACAGCCGAGGTGCCAGGGGGAGGCCAAGAGCCACCCCTCACCCAAGGCTCTATTGCATTTACCCCATCAGTCTAAAGCTGTTTTCCTGAAGCAGTTTTGTACAGATCCTGTTGCCAGTCAAGAACTAAAAGTCCTTCCCCCCTGCCCCAAGAAGAGACCACCACCTCACCCTAAACTACTGGAGCAGGGCAGGGAGCAGCTGAGGCTCTCTATCCCCCTCAATGCCCATGTGCTGGGGGTCACTGGGCTCCAGTGAGTCCCCCCAGAGTCCCCCATCCCTGGGGATGGAGTCGGTGCTCCTGTCTGATCCCGCCCTGCCCCACATCTAAACCTATTGCTACTAAATACCAGCAGGAAATGTGCCCAGCACAGCCAGACACCTTCCCTGGGAAGGCTCCAGCCACCCCCCTGGGCTGCAAGAGGGGTGTTCATACCCCAAAACCTGGGACCCAGGGCTTCCCCCAGCCATGGTGAGTCAGCATTTGAGGAAAGCTAGGAAGGAGAAAAAGATGGAGCAGTTGCACCTCCCTCGGAATCAGAACTGGGTTCCCCATCCGTGGAGGCGATGGACAACCAGCCTTGAGCTCAAGGGTGAGGAAGGGCAGGGGTTGAGGGTAACCCTGCCTCCCAACACTCTCTGGTCACTGTCTGCTCTTCCTCTGTCCCCCTGGATGGGGCTGGGACCCACATCCTGACCCCCAGCCACACGGCACCATCCTGCTGGGAGCCTGTGTGACATCCCAGCCCACGGGCAGAAGGAGGACACAGGCACAGGTGCACTGGAGGGTTCCCATCTCTCCCAACAGGAGAGAGAAACAGAGGACAGTCCTCAAAAGCCACCAGGCTGGGAGAAATTCAGGACCTGGGGAGCCAACACAGGCTCTTAACATCTATTCCCTGCCCATGGCTCTGCCTGGCTTCTCCATCCCCACACACAGACCCACAGAGCCAAATGCCTCCATCAGTGCACAGGGAAGGGAAAGAAACCATTAAAATATAGTTCAAAAGAAAAAAAAAAAATCCCAAACATACCAAAAAACACATTTGAAAAGCTTGACAACACATCAGCCCACCTAGCAAACATCCAGTGAGGTAGATCTACACTTCCAATACAAACTTCATAATTTCTTTGTGCTGTTAAAAAACACCCTCCTCTCTGTCCAGCACTGGGCTACAGAGGCATTTTATCCCTGAGATTGCTCGAATACCTGAGAATAAGTTGCAGGAATTATGTCCTTTCTCTCCTTTTTTTTTTTTTTTTTTTTCCCTTTTCTTTTCTTAAAGATTAAAATATACAAAAATACAAACCCAGAATATTTATATTAAAAAAAAAAAAAAAAAGAAAAAAAAAAGAACAACAAACCCAAAACAAAGACGACAAACAAACCCAAAGATACGTCATTCACGCACGTCCTAGTGCAGCTTTCACTTGGCCTTGGCTTCGGCACGGCCGGGGGGCTCCCCGGGAGAAGGGGGGTCCACCGGGGCCAATAAATAAAGGCAAGACTTGGGAAGGGCTGTGGGGAGGGGGAACAGCAGCCACTAACCCGGGACAGGCTGGTCCCCTGTCCCTGGGGAGGCTCAGCCCCACAGCCAGCGGGTTCTGCAGCGTGGGGAGGGCAGGAGGAGCGGAGGTGTTTTCCCAGCTCCGCGTTCTGGAGGCTGGGAGAAGCCCGAGAGGGAAAAGCTGGCTGCGTCAAACACCTCGTGCCCTCTGGGCTGGCACCTGGGGAGGATGAGGGGGAATAAAAGTGGTTTTCTTTTGGCTTGCTCTCCCCCAGGCTGCAGCTCGCAGCACACAAACAGGGGGTGTTAGTCCAGCCCCGAGAGATGATCCATTTCCTCCCAGACTGAGCCCAAATCTGGGCTCTGCTGCTGGCAGCAATGGAGCAACCATGGAAAAACTGTAAATCCTCACACCCCCCTGGAAGTGAGAAGCCAGGAGGAGCAGAGGGACCCGCGGGACCGGCCCACGGGGGTGTCCCTGGTGCTCCACAGGCAGCCTTTCCCTCAGCCTCGCTCCCGGGGCAGGCAGGGGAGCGGCTCCAGCTCATCCAGCCCGTGCCGGAGCCTGTTTGAAGCTCAAGAGAACAAGGAGCCGTCAAGAGAACAATCTCCTCCCTGGGATGCCGCCCCTCTGCTCCTCCTCCGCAAGGCACGACCGCCTGGCTTAACTTAGGGAAAGAATAAAGATTCATCAAATTTGGGGTTTCTAGCGGGAAGAAGCGTGTTGGGTGCTGCCTTCCCCCGTTTTGGAGCAAGCCATCCTGATGCTAACAGGGCTTTTCCCAGCCTGGGCCTGGGGGAAAGGTCTGTGCAGGGACACCAGGTCCCCGCTGCCAGCGCTGCCACCTGCCCTCCCCAGCCCTTCCCCTCCGAGCCCCGCGGCTGCCCCTCGCCTTGCCAAAGCCTTCTCATCCCGGTGGAATCCCCCTCTCCCTGCCACCCACCATCATTCCCGGCTCTCGGGGAGGAGGGCCGAGCTGTGCATGTCCTCCTCCTCTCGGAAGTAGGCGGGCTTTCCCTGCGAGCTGGGGGACTGCTGTGCTTTCGCGGGGCAGTTGGCGACCATGTGGCTGATGCTCTGGCAGAAGTGGCACTTCTTGGGCTGCGGCGGGAGCTTGCACTCCTTGGCGTGGTGGTCCAGCCCGCCACAGTTGTAGCACCTGTGGGAGGGGAGGAGAAATAAAATGAGGCGGAAGGATGCTGTGACCGTGCCTGGGACCCGTTTGGCTTCTCAGCCAGAGCTGGGCTCGGCTTTTAGGGTGGGTGGTGGCCCCAGGGTTGGTGCTGCTGGTACCCAGGAGATGGCAGCAAACCACTGCACTGAAGCCACACAGCGGGGACAAAATCGGGATGTTGGGGGTTGCACCCCCATCTCTGGCTCCATCAGTGTCCCGGCTGCCGTGTCTCCAGAGCCCACTCCCGGGAACAGGCACAGGAACAACTGACACCCCCAGTGGTGGCTTCTCACAGGGCTGTGCCTGCCAGCACTCGTCCCATGGGTGCCACCCTCACACCGGAGCCGTGCGAGCAGAGGGACCTGCCTTGTGTCCGTTTTAAATCCTGCATCCACGCGGGATGGCCACAACCCTTTTCTCTTCCTTCTTCCTTCACAATTCCTGATTAATTTAAAAACCCGTTTATGAGAACAGCTGACTGGGGTGGAACAGCATCCAGCCCACTGGGAAAAGTGGGATGAGGCAGCTGGGATGGAGAGGACAGGAGAGGATGGCAGGACTGGCCAGGAACTTGCCCCGGGGTTCCCACCCACCACGGGACACGCTGTCAGGACGTCTGGCTATTTCCTTCCCACAAGGAAAGGCTTCTCTTGGAGAAAACTCCCCCAAGCCCAGCACGGCTCCCCGGGCGAGGGGAGCTCTGCCCGGGGTGTCCCTGACCTCTGCTCCTTCCCTGCTGCTCCCCTGCCCTTTCCCCACCGAGCTGCATCTGCCACTCATTATGCACCGCCGGAATCTGCTTTCCCAGTCAGGGGTCGCTGCCCATCGCAGGGTGCCCGGGCAGCTCCCAGTGCCCACAGGGCTCAGCTCCAGCCCTTACCGGTCTCCTTTCGATCTGCGCTTCTGGAGGCTCTTCCCTTTGGGCCTCCTCTCGCTGCCGATGCAGAAGACGCCCCCGGGGCCGGTCACCCGGATGGACTCCAAACCTTTGGATGATTTCTTGAAGGTGAACTCGACAGCTTCGCCCTCCTTCAGGCTGCGGAAACCCTCCATGTGGAGCTTGCTCTGGGGGGCACAGGGGGAGGATGGGGGTCAGCACAGAGCTGGGGGCTCTCCAGGCACAGCACAAAGCCCTCCTGCGGCACAAGAGCTGCAAATGTCCCCCTCTGCCTGTCCCTTGCTTTTCCTTTTCTGGAAATACAGAAGAATCTCGAGGCTTGGCACAATGGAAGGCACCCAGCTTGTGGCAGGCCCTTAGCAAGGCCAGCAGGCTCACCTCAGTTCAAGCCCTTTAACTGCCTGCAATAATTAATTAAGCAGCCATTTGACACAGGATTATCACTGCTGGGAGCTTCTCCCATTCTTTCCAGGAACACCAAGTCGGTTATCACCACACAATCAAACTAGGGCAGCCAAGAAAAACCCAGGCTGGGGAGGGGGACTGTGAGCTGACAGGAAAACACACTCCACTTTCAGGGACTCTGTCCATTTCAGCAGAACAAATCCCTAAGGAGCAGAGCTGGGTGAGGCAATTCCCAACGCCCCTGTGCCTGGAGCATCCCTGGCTGCTCTGCATCCCGGGCAGCAATTCCAGCTCGGCATTCCCGCAGCTCTGCCAGCGGAGCCAGAACGAGCACGAGCAAGGAATGAAGGGGAATTTGCTGGCAGAGGGAGGAGGAGCAGCTCCTGCCGGCTGGGGATTCCCAACGCCTGCGCGGCTGCAGCACCACCCTGCATTTATGAATGGAGCATCTCCCCCATTCATGGCCCGGAGAGTTCCCGTCACATGGGCCATGTTCTCCCATTCTTCCCGCACCGAGCATCCCTGTGGCCACTGCACGGGACGGGTCTGCTCCATCCCCACCCCAAACCTCAGCAGGAGCCCCCGAGGAAACACCCCATGTAAAAGCAGAGAGGGAAGAAATGGAGTTGTTGGGTTATAGGAGTGGATTTTTCTCGGCAGGGTCTTTGTGGGATGTCCGTGGGCACGAGAGAAGTGGGAACAGAGCTGAGCTGGAGGAACAGCCCTCGAGACCTCTTTTTCTGCTGCTTTTCCCCTCCCTTCCTGTGCCTGGGGGTCCAGCTCAGGGTGGGACAGACCCCATGTGCTGGCCAAGTCACCCCCATGCCCTGGATCCCCTTGACTGCTGGGATGGGCTCCAGAGTGGCCACACGGGATCCTCCTTTGCTCTCTGACCTGCTCCTGCTGCCTAAAGGGAGAGCCAAACCCTGAGCTCCGAGGTCCCAAACGACAACAAGGACAGGACAGGGTCTCACAGCCACCTCTGCCCACCCAGGGCAGTTCCAGCAGCACCAGCCCCCGGCAAACCCCCACGGTGACCAAACTGCTCCCCACCCCCAGCCCAGCTGCATCCCCCAGGCAGGAACTGTGCCCGAAGCACCAGCACATCCCAGAGGTGCCTCAGTCTCCCACCCTGCCCTGTCCCCAGCGTGAGAGGAGATTTGGGCAACGGGAGCCCCCCCGGTCAGGGAATTTGCCCCATTCCGCTGCAGCCCCAGGGTTTTGGGGTTAAGGAGAGGCTGAGCATCCCTCCCTGGCACAGGAGGCAGCCCTGGAAGCCGCGGGATGAGGCCAACCACCTCCCGTGGCTCCTCTCAGGGCGTTTACAGCCCCAGCTGGCCCAGCTGTGTTTACACTGCGGGGATGAAAACTCCCAGGCGCTCAGCCCCGAGCTCCGGGATAAAGCTGAGCCGTGCCGGGGGGACCCCGACTCGGCTGGGCCCCCCCAGCTCAGCCACACCTCGGGCACCACCGCCCCACTGCCAGAGCCCAGCCCCGTCACCCCCACCCCGAGGAAGAGGAGGGACGAGGCAGAAGCTGCCACAACATGATGGGGAAGCGATTTATTTTCCAGGAGCGGGTGAAGATGACAGCCACCCCCCAGCCCCCTCCGCCAAAAGGCCAAAGGAAACGCCCTCTCCCCAGGGAAGGGTGGGGGGACAGAGGCTGGGGCGCCCCAGCTCTTCCCCCCCCACCCCGCAGCCTTTTGATGTGAGCTGCAGAGTGGCTGGTGGTCCCTGCGCATCCCCCCTGCCCCCTTCCCAAAACACACACATTGCTGGCATTCCTCTGTTATCAGATAGGTAATCAAACTGCAGCCCATTGAATTAGCTGCATACCTCCTGCATCTGAAAGGAAGGGGCCCAGAGCCCCTGTCCCACACCACACACAAAGCCCGAGCCTTCCCAGGCCTCCACACACCCACACCCCCCCCCCCCAAAAAATAAAGAGAGGAAGGGGGAGATTGGAGCGAGCCGGGGATGCTGGGGATGAGGGGGAGCGCAGGGGAGGGCCAGGGCCGGGAGCCACCGGCCAGCGAGAACAAAGGGCCGGCGGCGGCCGCGCTCCCGCTGCCCAAATTCCAGGAGTTCCAGGCCCCGGCGGGGGGAGGAAGGGTGGCCGGCATCATGGCCGCGGGCCCTCTGACCCCCTCCAGCCCCTGCACGCCCCAGCTCCGTGCCCAGCTCGCCCGCTGGCTGCTGCCGCTTGGGCTGCGGCTCCCTTGGGTCATCCTGGGGGGATGGTTTTGCTACGGGGGGTGTAGGGTGGGCTCGGGGTCACAGAGCGCTGCCACCCCAAAAGAAGCGTAGCCCAAAGCGAGGATTTCCTTGTGGTCACCGGGGCCCAGAGTTAAGCCCTGGGTGGGACAGGGGACAGAAGCAGAGCTGGCTCAGCCTCACCCCGGGCATCGCAGCGGGCACCTCTCCTCCTCCACCCTCCCCGTCCCTCCCTTCCCGCATCCCCGGTTATTTCGGGCAGACAAAGACGCAGCACGTGAGCGCTGCCCACCCCCCCGGCCCTGGCTGTCCCCCCACCCCGCACGTGGGAGCCTTCATCCCTCCTCTTCCTCCTCCCTCCCAGCAAATCCCCGCTCAGACCCGTTTCCCGTCCCGAAAGGATGACACCGCGGGGCGCCCCAAACCCCACGGCCGCCCCCCACCCCGCCGGGCTCCGGAGGGGCTCGGCCGGCCCCGGGGTCACCATTGTCCCCGCGGCCTCCCCAGCGCGACACAAGGGGACGTTTATTCCCAGCCAGCCCCGGCCACTCAATCAAACCATCTTTGTGTCCAGCGGGGCCTGGGGCGGAGCAGCCGCTGCACCTCGGCCCTTCGGAGCCCTTTAAACTGAAATCCCTTGGAAAACGAGCCGGGATGCTGGGATAAGGCCGGCTGCGGTGCCAAGGGTTCGTCTGAGCCCTGCCCGGAGCATTTCGGGCAGGCCAGCCCCACTGCAGGCAGTGCCAGTGCCTCAGTTTCCCCCACTCTGCAGAGGAGGGTCAGGAAAAACAGCGCAGGGATTGCTGAGCCCCCATCACTGGGGGTACCCTGAGCTCTGGCTCAGCTGCCCCCAAACCCCCCATCAGCTGCACCCCTCTGTCCCCACAGCCGCAGTGCCCCCCGGTCCCTTGTCCTGCCGGTTTCAGGGCATCAGCCACCCTTGGGGGGCGCAGGGCAGCCCCCAGGACCCCCGGGTCCCCCCACCACGATCCCCAGAGCCCATCCCAGGGAGCAGCCCCAGCCCCGCGGCTCAGGGCAGGCAGTGAGAGCAGCCCGCGGTGCCAGGGGGTGCAGGGCTGGCACTCGCCCAGCGGCTCCTCCTGTGGCCACCGCGATCCCGCGGGGTGCGGCAGCCTCAGGCCAGCCCTGGCACAGCAGCTCTCCCTCCCCTCAGCTGGGCAACACCCCCCGAAGGAGATTTCGGGAGGGTTGGGCTCTGCCAGCACGGAGCCAAGCTTCCACAGCACGGAAATGTCCCTTTGCCTTCACCGCCTGTGCCTGGATCGGTCCCTGTCCCCAGAGGCAAAGCCCTTCCCTGTCCCCAAATCACACAGCAAATCTTGTCCCGGTGCCAGAAGCTCCGGGGACTGCGCTGGGTTTTGGCTCAGGAGTGAAGGGTTTGGAGCAGGAACCCCCCCGGTCCCTTCCTGCAGCTCAGAGCCCGCACGAACGGGGGGTGTGCTGGGGAAAGGGGTCCTGCCTCAGCCCCGAGGGTCTCAGAGATAAAGAGGGCGATGCCTTTGGAGCCCTCGGGGAGAGCACAGAGGATTTAACAAAACATTACCAAGGCTTTCCCCTGGCTCCCTCACCGTCATCTGCTGCAATATCCCTAAGGACCCCTACCGATTTCAACTAAAAATCAAAATTAAGGCATTTCCCCGCCAAAGTAACTATGTTTGCTCTTAATATTCCACCACAAGCCGGTAAAATTAAACTCTAGATATCAATTCCGAGGGAGGAAAAAAAAAAAAAAGGCATCTACCACAAAGTTTAATCCATCAGTTTCCTGTCCTAAATCCTTTTAGCTCCTTTGGTTGTATTTTTTCCCCACCAAAACCCTCCCGCACTTCCCAGGGGCGGCTAATTGGGATCAGTGGCTGCGTATTAATTTTGCGCTCCCGTCTTAAAGCAGGAGCGCGGCCCGGAGCAGCCGCGCATCCCCCGGGGATGATTTCAGCTCCATCCCGCTTATCCTGAGCGGGGGAACAGGGAGAAGGAAAGGTCGGAGCTGGAAGTGGGGGCGGCAGGGACAGGGGCTCCATCCCGGGAGCGATCCCATTCATTTGGGCCATAGGAGACCATTCCAGGGTGTTTTCTCTCCCTGGGGCAGGGAGGGGGAGCTGGGGGAAGGGATGTGCCTGCGGCCATCAGTTAATCTTTACACTGAGACAGGAGGCTTTTTTTTGTGTGTGTGTGAGCGTCTTGAGGGAGTTTCAGGGATGGAATAAAACCACTCTCTTTCAATATTTCCCATCGGGACGCGGCGCAAATACAAAAAATTTCATTCCAGCGCTTATTTAAATAACCCCACAAAATAAACAAAACTGAAAAAGATGCTACAACCCCTCTCTCCCCCTCAAAAAAACCCCAAAAAAACAACAAGAAAAGTAGAGATTCCAAGGAGCATTTCCACCCCAGGGGATCTCTGCGGGGGTTCCCTTCTCCTTGCTGGGGGGTTGGACCAAATGACCTTTAAAGGTCCCTTCCAACCCAAATTAATCTGTGATTCCAGCACCGCTTCCCCAGGGATGCGCAGCTCCGCTGGGTGCCCGCCCAGCGCTGGGGGTGACCCCGGCCCTGCAGAGCAAACGCGGGGAAGCACAAAAATCCAGAAATTCCACGTGAACCTCCAGCAGCATCGCGGCTCCGAGCCGCTGCCCCAGAGAGCCGCTCCGAGAGGATTCCTCCTCCCCAGCCCTGCACATCCCAAAACCCCGCTGGGATCCAGCCCTCACCCCCTCCCCAGCCCTGCACATCCCAAAACCCCGCTGGGATCCAGCCCTCACCCCCTCCCCAGCCCTGCACATCCCAAAACCCCGCTGGGATCCCGCACCCCAGCCCAGGGGGAGGAAGGCAGCAGGGAAAGGCCGGACGCTGCTCCCGCACAGAGAAACTGTCCCTTGTGCTTTTCCTGCACAGTCTGGGATGGAGCTGCCTCCAAACACGGGTTTGTTTTTAAAGACTCACGTCATGCTCACACGGATGATTATTTCTGTCACCCTGGCAGCACGCACGGGCTGGCACAGGTGGGTGAACAGCCCAGCTCAGCCAAAACCCCAAAACGGCCACTTTCACCCCCTCATGGGGATGGAGCCGCTCCGCCAGCCCCGACCCCCAGGCGGTCCCGGGGGGCTGAAGCCCCTCCCGTGCCGGGATGTGCCCACCCAGCCCCGCACTGCCCGGGGCACTGGGGAAGGCCGGAGTGCCTCATCCCGGCTTCATGTCCCACACGGACCTGATGGAACACTGATGCCACAGCAGCCACGGTGACCGGCAGAATTTCTTGCTAAAATCATGAGAAGGAGCGAAAAAGCCGCACTGACTGCGTTTATCAAGGATTTAGAGCTGCTGGCTTGGAGAAACGCTTGGAAATGCAGAGCCAAGCTGTGGGGAGCAGCGATTTCCAGGCACCGGACCTCACCTTCCCCTCTGCTCTCAGCCAGACCCCAACCCCAAATCCCAGCCCTGCTGGTCAGGGCTGCTCCTCCAGCTCCAACCAGTGGCACCGAGCCTTGATTTTCTCTTTTCCCTCGTTCTAAGTTGCCTTCCCAGGCAGCTCCACACTCCTGTGAGTGATGCTCAGAGCCCGGGAGCCGCATCCCGAGGAGACCACACTGCACCTTTGGGGTCTTCACCATCACCAGCCCAATTTCTGCCACCTCAAGATCCCAAATTCCTCAGGGGTCCTGCTCAGCCCTTCTCCTCCCCGGGACGATCTGCTCTGCTCCCCTCTGCTTCATCCCTCCTGTCTCCTCAGAGCCCCCAAATGAATCCATCTCCAGTGTCCAGGGGAGGCATTTGAACCCAAATGCCTCATTTTTAGCTCACAATGCGAGGGAAAGGCAGCCCCAAGGAGCCCTGTTAGTCTCCTGTCCTGCCGAGATTTTAATCTCTTTGTGATCAGATAAAGGCAGAGGGAGATGGAGACGCGCTCCCTGCAGAGAGGGGCCATTCAGACCTGGTTCCTGTAATAAAGTGATTTAATAGATCTAAAGAGGCCAATTCCCTTCTTTCTCCCACAATTACTTCCTGTGGGTCATCATTCACATATGTAAATGAAGAGGGGAAGGAGCGGGTTTTGAGGGGCTCTGGAGGGTTAAGCCCCAAAGCTGGTTCGGGGAGCTGAGCACACCGAGCCCTGAGCGTTGCCCACCCTGACTTTTGGTGGCTTTTGGTGGCTTTCGGTGGCTTTCTGTGGCTTTTGCCCTCGCAGCCCGGACTCCCTCCCCGGGAGCGGAGCCGACACGGGCTCTTGGGAGCGCCCGGCTGCTCGGGATTGGGACAGCACCTGGACAAGGATTCATTTGCCCTGCAAAAGCAGAGAGAGCTGCTCCCTCTCCAAGGAGGGATGCTCTGCAGCGGGAGAGACACCGGGAGCACCTCCGGCTGTTTCTGCAGGACAGCAGAGATTTTGTGCCAGCGGTGAGCGGAGCAGGAGGCGAAACCCGACCCGGAGGAGAAGAATTCTCCATCATCCCAAAGCTTCTGGTGGTGCAAAGCCCTTTGGTGCGGCAGGAGAACCCCCCGCACCCCCGGCCCCTCTGCTGCCCCAAATCAGCCGCTGTTCCCCAGAGCTCCCTGTACTTCCCAAACGCTGCGACCTCGGGGATCCCACGGCTCCCCCGACCTTGGAAATTGGGGGGCACCGGGAGGCTGCAGGTCTGTCCTGGCAGTGGGATACTCCCGACAGAGACACCCCAGCTAATTCCCTTCCCCTGCAGGAATGTGAGCAGGAGCAATCAGGAAACCAGACTGTCTGGGGGCAATAAAGCCCCAGGAGAAGGGCGGGAGGTTCTCCCCAGGAGCGCTGGGTCCCGCTGTGCTACATTGAGATGCAAAGGCCCATTTGCTCTCTGGAGAACACCAGGATCTGTTTTTCCCCGGCTGATTTGGAGCCCTTGACTCCAAAACCAGCTGTGTCTGGGACAGCAGCTCCTACCAAGGCGTTTGCCCGTGCCACAGCCAAGGGAGAAGGGATTTGCATCTCCCCTGGGCAGCGTTTGCTCGCCAGGTTGCCAGTCCTGCCTGCAGCCTCCACTCGTGGGCACGGAGTGAGCGACCCCCGGCAGCCCCTGCTCCAGGAGCTCCTCACAGCCCGGGGGCTCAGTCCTGCACCCCCAGCCCGCAGGATGGACCCGGCTTGGGGGGCTTTGGGCCCGTGAAGAGCAGCAGCCACTGAAGGCTGGTCCGGGGAGTCCCCGGAGCCAGCACCAGGGTGCTGCTCTCGATCACGCGCACAAACCCCCCGTGTTCGCTCCAAACACACCCGTGCCCCCTTCATTCGTGCCACTCTGCCCCCCCAGCCCCACGGCAGCGGCTGTCCCGAGGTGAGGGGCACCACACAGAGCTCCGTCCACGCGAGCCGGGGCTGAGCTCCACATCCCCTCCCAGCGCTGGCCCCGCTTTGGGAACCATCTCCAAACCCCTTCCCCCAGCCCCCGGGGGGATCTCCGGGAAGATCCGAGATCCGGGGCGTTCAAGGAACTTCAGCCCCCAATCCACGGCTTCTCTCGGCGCAGGGTCTCTGACACGCGTGGGGCAAGGTCAGCTCGGACACGGGACTGTCACTGTCACACAGGATCCGCAGGGACACCAACCCGGGACAAAGGGCGCGGGCAGAGATGCCCGGTCCCGGGATGAGCTCCAGCGGAAACTCCCGGTGCCGCATCCCAGCCCGGCTCGGGGCTCCCGGGAGCGGCTCCCGGGGTTACCCCGCCCGCTCCCCGCGTCCCTCCGCGGGGTGAGCGGCGCATCCCGCCCGGCTCCGCGGGCACCTGCTCCCCCGCCCCGGCCCCGAGGGGCTCCTCGGGCAGCAACCACGGGAAAATGAAATCGCTCGGGATCAGCTTACAGGGCCGGTCCCCGGAGAGCGGCCCCGGCCGCGGCCGTGCCTGCCCTTCCAGCCGCCCGGGGACCGGGGGAGCCACGGCCGCGCCTGGGGGCGCCAGGGGGGTCCCCATCCCTCCCTCACCCTCCGGAGGGTGCAGCCCTCCCTCCCCGGCTCCCCACGCGGCTCCGGGCCCGTACCTGGTGCACGAAGACATCGACGGGGGAGTCCAGGGTCGCGCCGCCCTTGGCGGTCATGGAGAGGAAGCCGAAGCCCATGCGGACGTTGAACCATTTACAGATGCCGGAGCCGTGCAGGGGCTGGGACTCGTTCTCGGCCTTGGGCGAGTCTCCGGCCGGCTCCTCGCCCGGCTTCGCACCTGGCGAGAGACCCACGGAGCCGCTGAGCCGGGGGCTGGGGGAGCCGCGGGTGCCCCCCGGCCCAGCCGCCCCGCACAGGAACCTCAAATCCTGGGCTGGAAAACGCCCAAAAAAATCCCCAACCCCCCAAAAAAATCAACGAAGTGAGCTCTGCCTCCACGTGTGCATGGGGATCACCCCGGGAAACGAAGGCAGCTCCTCCAGCACCACCCAGGCAGTGCGTGGAGTGGGAGCCCGAAATCCGTTTCTCCCTCAAAAACGTTAAAAAAAAAATAAATTAAAAAAAAAATCAAAAAAACCCCAGACACAAACACACACAAAGACCAAACGAGCAACGAAAAAACAGCCAAATTATTTTTTCTCAAATCAAGATATCAAAACAAAAATTTAGAAAAATGGGGGAAAAACTCCCCCAAAATACCCAACCCGAAACTCCCCTGCCCCCAGCGAGCCACGCTGGAGAAACTCTCCCTTGCCGTCAGCATCCCCCCCTTGCACCGTCCCACCCCCGCTCCCAAACACCCCCAGCAGCCGCCACCGGCCCCAAACTTCTGGGCTCATCCTGGGGCTGGAAGGGGGATAAAAACCCCCCGATAAATCCCCCCCTGCGAGCCCCCCAGCGCTGCGCGGGGCAGAGGGGCCCGGCGGGCCCGGCCGCGCTGCCGGGGCTCAGCGGGGCTGGGTGGGCCGGGCTCGGGGGGGTCCCTGCGCCCCCCAGCCGGGCTCTGCCGTCGTTATTAATAATCGCGGAGCCGAGGCGGGCTGCGACAATAATATAACTTAACCTGCAAACTGCTGGTTGGAAACAGACCCCATCCCGACACTCGCTTGCAAATTCCGAGTTGTGGCTGTTACCGCCTCCTCCCTCCTCCTCCTCGGCCAGCTTTGAGGGTATCAGGCCAGCCAAAAAAAAAGGAAAAAAAAAAAAAAAAAAGAGGAAAAAAAAAAAACAACCAACAAAAAACCCAGCTTAGACCCCGCCGGGAGGGAGCCGGGAGAGGTTTGACTCCATCTTCACTCCAACAATAGGGGTGGGAGGGAGCGGGAGGGTTTTTTCAAAGGCTCCCAAATTCTCGCAGACAATAGCAGCCCCCGCCCCCCCCCCCCCAGGACCCACCCGCGGGGCCGGGGGGCGCCGGGCCCTGCTCCGCCATCCCGTCCCCACGTGATCCTAATTAACCCCCCCGCTAATAGCGACACATTCCGGGAGGGATTTGCAGAGGGGGGGGTCGTGTGGGTTGACCCCCTCCCCCCCCCCCCCCTCCACTTAGGGCACTTAGGGGCGAGGCCACCTGTCAAGGGAAGAGGTGACACCCGGGGAGGGGGGGCTGGAGGTGGGACCCCCGGACATCGGGGGGAGCTTCCACATCGTTCCTCCGCGCCCCCTCCCCACGAGCGGAGCCACCTGCGAGCCGGGACCCCCCGGGATGGGGGAACCGGCACCGGCCGGGCTGCGGCACCGAGGAGGGGGCGGCTTTCCGGGGCACCGGGGTCTTCCTGCGCCCCCAGCCCCATCCCGTGTCCCGCGAGTGGGACCGTGCGACCCCCGGGATGCGGAGCCCCCTCGGCCGCGGGAGCGGTACCGGGGCGGTACCGGGGCGGTGCCGGGGCGGTGCTGGGCCCGTCGCCCCCCGGGCCGGGCGGGGACAAAGGGCGAGTGACCAGCGGCTCCATTTCCGGCGGCGGACAATGCCCCGGCCGTGGGGGCACAGCGCCGCCCGCCGCCCCGCCCGGGCCGTGCCCGGGGGTCTTCTCCAGCCGCCCCCAAACCGGGACGAGCTCTCCGAGCCCCCCAAGGGGGAGCCGGGGTTGGGGGCGGCGTCTGCGCCCCCCGCGGCCGCCCCACGCGAGTCCCGCGTGGTGTCACCGAGCGGAGCACCGGGGACACCGCGGGCTCACCGGAAGCGGCGGGGACCGCGGTGCCACCGGCGGGGGGACCCCCGGGGCCGGGCCGGGGCTGCCGGGGGGGATCCCGCGTGGGGAATCCCCGCGCGAGGGCTCGGCCGCCCGCGGGGCCGCTGCCGCTGGCCGTGGTGCTGAACGGGCGGCCCTGTCCAGGGTCCTGCGCTGCCTTCCTCCTCCTCCTCCTCCTCCTCCTCCTCCTCCTCCTCCTCCTCCTCCTCGTTGCCCCCTCCCCGCAGAGCCGAGCAGCCCCGCTGGCCCCGCGCTGACAGACGGGAGGAGGAAGAGGAGGGCGAGGATGTTTTTTCCCGGTGAAGGCAGCAGCCGGGTGAGCTGCTGGGAGCTCCCCAGCCCGCCGGGACTCTGCCGCTCCCGCGGGGCACAGGCGGAGCGGGAGGTGCCAGGGGTCACCCACTCGCGATGTCACAGCGTGTCCCCTCACCTTCGCACTGCTCTGAACGGGCTGGGGAGGAAACTCCGCTGCTCTCTCATCGTCGGTCCCGATCCAAGGAGCAGCGCCTCATCTGCAGCAGGAGGAGGAGGAGGAGGAGGAGGCCGGTGATTCCTATGGGATCCCCACTCCCATCCCTGACCGGGCTCTGGCAGCAGCAGAATTCCCGGGAATTCGGGACGGGGCCGGAGGCAGTCTTGGCAAGAAGGAACCCGCGGTCCGTGTTCACGCTCCCCAGCTCTGCTGGCTCTCACAGCCAGCTCGGGTGGCGATCCGGGATCATCCCGGAGCAGGAATGCGTCTGGCCCCCTCTCCTGGCTGCAGGGCTTGCACATTTCTCCTGGCTTTCCTCTCGCTTGTGGGATAAGTGGGGCAAGAGGGGAGAAAACAACCCACCCTCCACACGGCTCCTCTCAGCTCATCCCTGCTTCCATCCCCGTTTCACTCGGGATTTTGTGAGGCCACGGGGGAAGGATGTGGTGAGGAACGAGCTCTTGCTTCCTTCACAACGAATCCTTCAGAAAACAATCCACAACCCGCAGCAGCTTCCCCCTCCAGCCCCTTCCTGGCGGACAGGAGTGAGCAGCAGCCCCAGGGGCATTTTCCTGTCACTATTTTCAGGCAGCAGCGACTTCTCCCGATTTCTGCCCGTCCTCAGTGACTTTCCCCCCACGTGAGGCAGCCCCATCCCCGATCCCTTGCAGGCACCGTCCCTCTCCATCCCATCCTGGTGTCCCAGCCCGCAGCAGCGCCGGCCCTGTGTCATATTTCTGTGTGTGGTGTATTTGTTTTCGGGGCCTGTTGAATGGCAAATGCGAAAGGGAAGGGGACTCCTTCCTGTTCTTTCAGAGCCGGTCGCTGTGCCCTGCTCGGCTTCAAGGGAAGAGCCGGCAAAGCGGCCGCTTTCACAAATAATGGCTTCATTAGATTGAAAGAAGTGGACAGTGACCTCACTGAAATGGACTTTCTGACCCCTGCTGACCTCTGGCCCCGGCTCTGACAGCCTGTAAATCTTCCCCCTCGGCACGGCCGGGCGAGGGCAGGAGCTCTGTGAGCCCGGTGCCGGCGCTGCTGTCCCTGGGCCGGACCCGCGGAGCTGCCCCGGGGCTCCATCCAGGTCCTGAGCCGGCAGGACGAGCCCTGGGGATGGGCAGCACGTGGTGCCAGCGCTGGCAGAGACGGGCACCGGTGTCCCCGTGGAGCTGCAAACCCCTCCTGGGGACTGAGGGGAGCGATGTTTTCTGGGCTGAGGCTGCAGCGCCATCTCCCAGCGCTGTCACTGTCACCGCCGAGCAGCTCAAGAGCAGCCTCCGAGCTCCTGCCGAGGAAAACTGATCCCTCTCCTTGCCCACCCCTCAGGCACATCCCTCCAGGCTGCACAACGCTCCTCCAAGCCTCGCTGAGCCCGCCTCCACCCCCTCCTGTGGACACAGACCCTTCCCTCCAGCCCCCAGCACCTCCTTCCCCACCCAGCCAGCCCAGGACGCCGGTGGCCACTGCCCAGTCCCGCCAGCCCATCTGCTGGTGGGGAAACTGAGGCACGAGGGGGTGCAATGGGAGCCCGTGCTGAGCACTCCACCCTGCCCTGCCTAAGGCTGGCACAGCCCCGGGGCTGGCAGCGAGCCCCTCACACCCCGGCTCCCTCCTCCCCGCCCTTCCACGCTCGCCGCTGACCTTTGGCTACAAAGCAATCAATAAAGGAGGCCACGGAGCTGCTCCTCCCCCTCACTGGCCCCCCACAGCCCCCGCTCGCCCCGTGCCCCCAACAGCCCCAGCCGGGATGGGGGGATGCTCCCAGCGCTGGGAACACGGGGCGGGGGGGACGCTGACACAGGCGAGCTCCCCGAGGGTGCCCTAACCGGGCAGCACCTTCCCAACACTCCAAAAATGCTCCCCTGGGGCTCCTTCCTGCCTGGGGGTGCCCCAGAGCTCCGGGGATGGAGCGTGGCCATCCTGCTCCATCCCAAAGGCGGCTCCCGGGGCGCTGGCACCCGGCAAGGGGAGCGAGGAGAGCTCCTCGGGGCTGCCCTGGAGGCTTCCCCCGCTCCCTGCCCTCCCTCGTGCGGGGGCTGGAGGAGGATGGAGCCGGTCCTGCCCCCCTGGCCTGGAGCGATGGGTTGTGCCCAAACTGGGCAGCTCCCTTTGATAAAAGCCCTGGGGCAGCAGCTGATTGATCAACTGCAGATAGATCAGGATTTCAGCCCATACATATTCCTGCTCCCTGATAAAGGGGATCGATAGCTGAAGGATATTCCTCGGAGACTGCAGACCCCCCCAGAACAGACCAAAGCTCACGAGTCTGCCCTTGCCCCTTAAATCCCCCCTCCCCTGCTCAAACCTCACTCCCCCCGACAGCAAACGCAGGCAGAGGGGGAGAAAATGGCTCGGGGGAGCCAGGAGGGCGCAGCAGGGTATTGAGGAAAGGCAGGAGCTCTCCTCCGGCAGCTGAGTCTCACCTCCCAAAGCATCGGCCTGTCCTGCCTCTTCCTCCTCTCACTGGCGGCCTGGCACACAGGGCTTTCATCCTTCTTGGGGTGCTGCAGGACCCCCTTCAAAGTCCTGCTCAGGGTGATCCCGAGGAAGCCGAGCTGGCTGATACATCCAGAGCCTTCCTTGCCTCCCAACAGCAGCCCTGGCTCGACCCCCGCCCCTGGGAACTCCCTGCAGCTGAGAGCAGAGCAGAGCCCTCAGCTGCCACCGGGAGCGGGGGACACACACCCAGTGTTCACCCAGGGCAGGGCATGCGGCTCCTGGGGGGTCCTTTTCCTTTTCCTTTTCCTTTTCCTTTTCCTTTTCCTTTTCCTTTTCCTTTTCCTTTTCCTTTTCCTTTTCCTTTTCCTTTTCCTTTTCCTTTTCCTTTCCTTCTCCTACCTTCCCATTTCCCCCTGCCTGGAGGGAGGATGACCCCAGGAGGACTCGGGGTGCTGTGGGGGGCTCTGGGTGGCCCCGGGAGGACTCGGGGTGCTGTGGGGGGCTCAGGGTGACCCCAGGAGGACTCGGGGTGCTCTGGGGGTCTCGGAGTGACCCCGGGAGGACTCGGGGTGCTGTGGGGGGCTCGGAGTGACCCCAGGAGGACTCGGGGTGCTCTGGAGGTCTCGGGGTGACCCCGGGAGGACTCGGGGTGCTGTGGGGGGCTCCCTGCGGCCCCGTCTCCCTCCCGGGAGCTGCGGCTGAGCCCGACCCCGCCCGTCCCCAGCGTGCCCGCTCCGTGTCCCTCCCTTTGCACACAGTGACTCAAAGCCCAGGCTCGGCCCGGTGTCCCTCCAGTTTCTCCCGTGCCTGGGGAACTGGTTTGGGGCTGGGGGAGCCTCCCCAGCGCTGACCAAACGCTCTCGGGCCCGTGCGGGGGATGTGGAAGGGGCTGGCTCGGCACGGACAGCCCTGCACACGCTTGTACACGCTAAAAACACGCGTGCACACACGGTGACACACCCGCAACACCCGGCCGGGGCTTCCCGGACCCCATCGCTGCCCCTCCTGCGAGCCCACGGCACCGGAGGGATGCAGGGGGCAGCTCCCGCTCCCGTGGCCGAGCCACAAGGACCGGCAGTCGGTCCCCGCGTGGGTGCTCAGCCACCCCCGGGGGCCCGGCGAAGGGCACGGGAGGGGAGCGGGGACCTGCCAAAACCCGGCAGAGGGAGTTCGGCCGTGCCTCAGTTTCCCCAGCACGTGAGCGGTGTCACCCAGAGCCGGGTGGCCCCGGGCGCCCCAGCCGGAGCTGAACTGTGGCCACCTGCGCCGGGCTGGCGGTGGCCGGGGAGGCTCCCGGGCTGGGCCAGCAGCCGGGAGTGGTGGCCCCGGGCTGGGGCTGGCACGGCAGCGGGCTCCGCGGGCTGGGGCGGAGCGGGAGGGCAGGGCGAGCACACGGGGCGGCTGCTGGCCCTGCCGCGCTCCCAGCCCTGCCGGGACGGGGCCCCGCGCCCCGGGGTCAGGTCTCCTGCGGTGGCCCAGGGCTACTGCGGCGTTCAGTCCCTCCCCAAGCCCGTGCGAAGCCCCTCGAGAGCCTCAGCCCTCAGACCTGGGAGATGTCCCCGCATTCGGAGCCCCTCGGTGCTGCAGTGCTGGGGGCTCCTCCTGGGACCCCCGGGGAGCGGAATAACCCGGGGCAATCCCAGCCCTGGGACCCCCGGGGAGCGGAATAACCCGGGGCAATCCCAGCCCTGGGACCCCCGGGGAGCGGAATAACCCGGGGCGATCCCAGCCCTGGGACCCCCGGGGAGCGGAATAACCCGGGGCAATCCCAGCCCTGGGACCCCCGGGGAGCGGATTAATGTCCTGGGCCCCCCAGCCTCTCGCACGCTGTGCTGGGACCCTGCCAGCCCCACGGCCCTGCCCGCGGTGGGAGCACCGCGCTGGCTGGAGGTGCGGTGACAAAAGCCATCAGCGATGTCCCAGCCGAGGTTCCCCTCGCGGATCACCCGGGTGGGCGGTGGGATAGAGGTGCGGGGGGCCCAGAGCCACCCAGGCCGGCTGGGCTCCCTCCCGGCGCTGCTGAGTCGGAGGAAACGGGGGAGCCGGGTCTGGAACCAGCCTGACCGGCTCCCCGGCTGTCAGCACCTGAGGAATGCCAAACCTCCGCTGCGCCAGGGCTGGGTGCTCTGCTCAGGGCTGGGTGCTCTGCTCAGGGCTGGGTGCTCTGCTCAGGGCTGGGTGCTCAGGGCTGGGTGCTCAGGGTGACTCTGCCGGTCCGCCCAGCTGTGCGGTGTGCACAGAGCAGCACCGGCAGCGCCGCACGGCCCGCCACGGACCCCGCTGGCCCCGGCAGGAGCGGGGGGACCCTCGGCCGGCAGGTAGGCGGGGGTGCAGGCTGGGGATCCCGGGCTCGGGGCGCTCCCGGGCCGGCCCGGCTGCCGGGGGTGCTGGCAGGGACGGGGCTCCGTGGTGCTGGGGCAGGCGAGCACCGGTGCTCCCGTCCCGCTGCCACCCACGGCGGCTGCCCGGTGCTTGGAGCCGAGCCCCGGCCCGGCGGGTGGTGGGATGGGTCTCTGCTTCCCCAGGATCAGCACTGGCCACGGAGGGGGGATGGGGCCGGGAGGTGGGGGCTGAGCCCAGCTCTGACCCTCTCACCTTCAGTCCCTGAATTTGGGGGGCTGCCGGGGTTGTAATCCAACTCCTGCCACCGCAGCGCATCCCGAGAGGTGCAGAGTGAGCCGGGGCTCCTCCACACCTGCCGGCCTCACGGCCCGGGCTCGGGGGACAGCCCTGTCCCCTGTCGCCTCTGTCCCCCTCCGTGCCGGGCGCACGGCCGGACCCGGCTCGGGGGGGGAGGCAGGGACAGCGAGGGGGGACGGGGCTCCCCTGCCCTCCCCACCAACCTCAGCAGCCACCCGCCCCACATCCCTGATTCTCCTGGAGGCGGCAGGTCCGCTCTCACCCCGCGGTGACAGAGCTCAGCCCAACGTGGCCGGAGGCTCCGCTTAATCCGTGGTCACCGGCTCAAAGGCAGCCGCAGCTGCTGCCCTCGGCCCCTCCGTCTCTCCTGAATATTAAAAAACACCTCGCGCCTTTGACTTGGGTGCCGGGAGACCCTTTGGGGTGACGGGAGGCAGCAAACGAGGTCAGCGGGTTGGCTTGGCTTGGCCAAAGGGGATTAATTAGAGCCGCGCTGGGTGCCCCGGTGTGGCAACACCGCTGAATGCAGCTTGGCACGTCCGGGCAGGTGGGGATGGCCGGCAGCGGCAGCCAGGGAGCTGCAGGGTCTTGTCCTCTTGTCCTTGCATCCTCGTGCCCTCACGAGCTTCGCCCATTGCTGCAGTGGGAATTATTTTAGCAGAAAATGGGGTGCAGGGCTGGGGGTGAGCTCCTTGCCCAGGATCTGTGGGGACCAGGGTGGCACCAGGTGCTGGATCCAGCTGCAGGGACGGGATGGGATGGGATGGGATGGGATGGGATGGGAAAGACAGAGCCGGAGATCTTTGGAAATGCAGCTCCAGGTGAGAGGCAGGATGCTGAGTGAGCACCCCAGAGCATCCCTGTCCCTGTGCTGTCCTGCAGCCATGGGCACGGCCAGTGCATCCATCCCTTTTCCACTGGTGGATGGACCCTGGGGTCCAGTCATGACCCCGGGGATCCAGCTGTGACCCCGGGGATCCAGATGTGGATTTGCCCATGTGGCTGTACAGCCCCACCCAAGCTGATCCCAGCCTCGAGCGGCGCTGGCTGTCTCAGACAAGGTCTCATCACCTTCCGGAAAAATGACACAAACTCTTCCTATCTGTTCTGGAAAGACCTGCTGGGCCGGGGAGAGCAGGATCTGGAGGGCGCGTGGCGGGCTGGCAGAAGGGGCAGGAGGCTGCCTGCCCCCGGCCCTTCCCTGCCTGCCCCCGGCCCCCTGCTCCCCTTGGGGACTGGGGAGCGCTGGATTCATCCCACCTGCCTGGTGTGGGATGAGGTTCTCTCCCGAGGTGTCCCCCAGGGAAAGCAGCCCTGGGACTTGTGCAGGGACATGTCCCCATTCCCAGATGGGGACTTTCAAATCCCCATCCCCGCCATTGTCCCCACAGCTGGGCGGTGACACCGAGCAGCTCCTAACTGGGAGATACTGGGATGTGGGTGCGCTTTCAGCTCCCTTCCCAGCACCTGCTGTGTCAGCTGCTTCCCAGTCCCAAACCCAGCAATAAAACCCTTCTGGGGCAGGCCTGTGGCCACAGCACAGGGACGCCTGCGCTGGCATCCCCCCGAGCCGAGGCGGCACAAGTGTCCCTGTCCCCTGCCCTGAGCCCCGGGGCCGCAGAGATGCCCTGCAGCACCCTGGGACCTGGAGCCGCCTGCTGGGGACAATCTCAGATCAGGGGGTGAGCGCTGGACGATTATTCCAGTTCGTTTCCTCCTGCCAGTGGGGCTGCAGAGGTGGACGGAGCAATCCCACCTTTGTCACACAGCCACAGGGAAGGGTCAAGGGATGATGCTGCTCAGGTCTCCACCTCCTCCTGCGCGCCCCGCGGCTGCCCCAGCCCTGCTCCCGATCCCAGCCAGGCCCTTTCCCCCACGGAGCAACTTCCCTGTTGTTTTCTGGGCTTGTTTGTTTGCTGCATTTGCTGACTCGGCGCAGCCCTGCTGCCCGCCTGACTCATCCCACGTTTGGGGCACGGCACAGCTCGGGGCACGGCACGCATCCTGCACACTCACCTGAGCCCCGCCAGGCTCACCTGAGCCCCGCCAGGCTCACCTGAGCCCCGCAGCCCACCGCGGTGCTCCCAGCAGCCCTGCTGGACCCGGCATGGCCGGGCAGAGGGACCCACGGTGTCCCCCGTGTGTGACAGCATGGATGGCATCAGCGCCTCCCGTGCTCACGGGATCCTCCCAAAACGTCCCGCAGGATCGGAGGGAGGTCTGTGGGTTTTAAAGGCCTGCTGTGGGGCTGCTCCCCGTGGTTGTTCTCAGCTCTACCAGAGACTCCTTCTCTCCCTGCAGCTCTGCCAGCCTGCCCCAGCGTGGCGGCCGCGGGGGCTGAGCCCGGCAGCGCGGGGACTTCCAGGACCGCGGCATTCCCTGCCCGGTGTCCCGACATGGATCCGCCGTTCCGGCACACCAAGAGCAGGGGCTTCATCTCCAGCGCGGAGCTCAGCATGAAGCAGGGAGCCTCGGGCGCTCCCGAGGGCAGGTCCCGCTTCCAGAAGGTCTCGCTGGTGTCGCGGCGCCTGGAGAGCCCCGGGAGCGAGCGGGGCCGGGCCGGGAGCCCCTCCCGCGTGTCCCTCCTGCTGCAGGCCTGGGAGAGGGAGATCGTGGAGAAGACGGGCTCCAGCCCCGCCGCTCCGACCCGCCGGGAGCACTCGTCCTCAGTCAGCCTCCTCAAGGACTTCACGGCGCACGGCCCCATCTTCTCGCAGGTTTATTCCCCGGCGCAGGGGCCCCGGCGCCAGGACGAGCGGGGGAAGGGGGGGCCCGGCCGTGACGGCTCCCCCATCCCGGGGGCCGCTCCCCGCGAGGTGCACAGGGAGAGCTACGTGCACGGCACCCTCCTGCCCACCCGCCCCGCCGAGCGTCCCGCGGGGGCTCCCGGCGACGCTCCCGGTGCCCCGAGCGCCGCCAAGCCCGGCGGCGTCCCCGCCGTGCCCAGGGCCAGGCAGGTGACGGTGCTGCGGACGGGCAGGGCGGAGGGACGGGGGGCTCCGAACGGGACACGCGGCACTGCCGGGACCACCGCGGCCTCGCCGCAGCGGGCTGGCCCCGGGCAGGACGGCAGCGGCTCCGCCGCACCCGCAGCGGGCAGGGAGAGCTCCCGGGCCGAGGGATCCCCCGAGGAGAAGGACTCGGCACAAGCCGAACCCGCGCCGGTGAGCGCAGCTGCGGGAGCCGGGCCCGGGGACCCGCAAACCAGTCTGAGCAGCTCCCCGCAGGCTGGTGCCGCTGGCCAGGCTGAGCCGGCTGGCGCAGGGGAGGGAAGCGTGGTGGACGTGGATGGCACCGTTTCAGCCACGCCACCGAGGACTGAGAGCCCCCCGGGAGCCGGCAGCACCCCCGAGAACCCCCCCTCAGAGGTGAGCGACGGTCCAGAGCCTTCATCCGAAACAGCAGCATCGGCTGAGATTGAGTTGGAGGGGGATGAGACCACGGGAGACCCCCAGAGCACAGCCCAAGAGCCTGAGAGCATCCCAGAGCCCCCCAGCGAGCCCCCAGCCCCTGAGCCCCCAGCCGAGAGCCCCCCGGACGCGGCCGAGGAGGACCCCGAGCTGCTGGTGGACATGGAGATCTTCGTGGACACGCTGCGCAACATGGAGCCCTGGGAGATGCGGAAGGCGCCCAAGGCCCCGCGGCAGCCCCGGCCGTCGGTGCTGGGTCGCTGTGCGGCTCTGCCCCCCATCCACGAGGACCGCGTGGCCCCCCGAGCCCCCGTGTCCCTGCCCGAGGCCCTGCGGGAGCTGCTGGAGCGGGGCCCGGCGGGGCGGCCCGAGGAGACCCCCGAGGAAGAGGAGGAGATCGAGAACCCCTACCTGAGCCCCGAGGAGCGGGCGGCTGCGGGGACCCTCCGTGGGGAGCCCAGGGACGGCCCGGCCGAGCGCAGTGTGCTCTTCCGAGGGAACGTCCTCAAGGGCATGGCGCTGCTCTCCCACTTTTTGGAGCAGCGGGCAGCTGGAGCTGACGAGGGCAAACCCTACTCCCGCCTGGACAAGAGTGTGCTCTACAGCCGCTTCGTGTCCCCCAGCACCGCCCTGCTCGAGCTGCCCGACAGCAACGGGGCCACAGACTTACCCTGCCTCGGGGACCACAATGGGCTGAGCCCTGCGGGCCATTCCGGCCCCGAGATGGCCATGCTGGAAGCCCTCAGTTCTGGCTCTGTCCCTCCTGCCACCGAGGAGCCGGAGAGCACCGTGACCCTGAGCCTCGAGCACGTCCTGGTGAGTGACTCCAACACGGAGCCCTGGGGAATGCTCTCCTTGCCCGGGAGTGTGGGAAGAGGTGGGGGCTGAGCCCTGGGGCCTCCTTCCCTGCTCCCAACACACGGCTCGTGCTCCCTGTCAGAGAGGCCACGGGGTGAAAGTGCAGATACTGGGATAGGTGATGGGAGGATACTGGGATAGGTGATGGGAGGATACTGGGATAGGTGATGGGAGGATACTGGGACAGGTGATGGGAGGATACTGGGATGGGTGATGGGAGGATACTGGGATAGGTGATGGGAGGATACTGGGATGGGTGATGGGAGGATACTGGGATGGGTGATGGGAGGATACTGGGATAGGTGATGGGAGGATACTGGGATGGGTGATGGGAGGATACTGGGATAGGTGATGGGAGGATACTGGGATGGGTGATGGGAGGATACTGGGATAGGTGATGGGAGGATACTGGGATAGGTGATGGGAGGATACTGGGATAGGTGATGGGAGGGTACTGGGATGGGTGATGGGAGGATACTGGGATGGGTGATGGGAGGATACTGGGAAGGGTGATGGGAGGGTACTGGGATGGGTGATGAGAGGATACTGGGATAGGTGATGGGAGGATACTGGGATGGGTGGATACGAGGTCAAGTGATGGGAGGGTGCCACCACGGCTGCTGGGAAGGTCCCGGGCAGGTGAGAGGAGGGTCGGGGGCAGACGGGAGGCTGAACCCCAGCAGGGCAGGAACGCTCGAGGTGTGGCTGCTTGGGGCGATGGGAGGGCCTGGCAGACGCCAGACGCGAGGCTGCGGCTCCCTCGGGCTGCAGGGAGATGGCTGCAGCAGCCGATGTCGCTGCGTGCTCCTCACCCGCCCGTCCCCTCGGCTCTTCCCAGCAGGAGGATAAGGAGGGCATGGAGAAGATCAACACCAGGCCTGGCAAGGTACAGGGAGGGCGCTGGGGCCGGGCTGGGCACGGCGCGGTGTGGCAGCACTTCTCCCCGCATGTCCCGTTCGCAGATGATCCTGTACTCCGGTGCCGGCTTCGCGGGGCACAAACGCGACATCTGGGACGATGTTCCCGACGCCACGTCCTGGGAGCTCTCACACACCATCTCCATCCGAGTCATCCGGGGCGGGTAGGACACCGTGCCGGGGATGTGGCCAGGTCGCATCCCGGGTTCCGGGAGCCACCGTCCTGCCGGCGCTAATTACCGCGGCGGTGGCAGCGCGCTAATTACCCCGGGGGCAGCGCAGGGCCGCGGGTAAGGCTGGATTTTCCCCCTTCCCCGCTCCCAGGTGGGTGATGTACGAGAAGCCGAGGTTCCGAGGGCGCAAATGCGTCCTGGCCGAGGGGGACGTGGAGATCGACAACCCCTGGACGGCGTACGGGGCGAGCGGGGAGCGCGGGGGGCGCCCCTTCCACATCGGCTCCTTCAAGAGGGTGGTGCGGGTGAGTGCGGGACCCCCCCGGAGCCTCCCCGAGCCCTCCAAGCAGAGGGGCCGGAGCCCGGAACGCCGCTGTTCCCCCAGGATTACCGCACCCCCGAGATCAGCCTCTTCGCGGAGGAGAACGGCCAAGGAGCCCGGCTGAGGTTCAGCGGCTCTGCCGAGGACACCCGAGAGCGGGGACAGGCGCTCGCTGCCGCCTCCATCATCGTCCACTCGGGCCTGTGAGCGGCTGGGGGCTGCCAGGAGGGCTCCAGGGCAATGGGAGCAGGGTGTGATGCCTTCCCCTCCTTCCCCAGGTGGCTGCTTTACTCCAAGCCGTTCTTTGATGACGATCCCTATGTCCTGGAGCCGGGCGGGTACCCCAATTTAAAGGCTTGGGGAGCAAAGGACCCGTCCATCTGCTCCATGCATCCCATCAGGCTGGTGAGTGCTGGCTCCTGGGGTGGTTCCAGGGGTGCTGGGGCTGTATCCAGGTGTGATTGAGTTCTGGCAGCTCCTCATTGCCATCAGTGAGATCACACTGTGGGAAACAGGCCAAGAGTGGCTTTGGAAAGTGCTCCTGTGGCTTAGGGGTGAGGCAAATCTCCAAAAGAGCTTCTTGAATGAGAATGACCCAAAAACCAGCTCAGGCTTTATTAAAGAATGGCAGCAGGTGTCCCTGCAATGTCCCCTCCTGCCACCACACCCTCACTGGGGCTCCTCCTTCCAGGGCTGCCCCGTCGTGGAGAGACCTGGAGAGCCACAGGTGAGCTCTGGGGCAGGTCCCAGGAATCAGGGGCTGGGACGGCTGTGGGACCATCCTCACCCCACCTTTCTCACCTTTCTCACCCGTCCCAGGTGCTGATCTACGAGGCTGCAGCTTTCCAGGGCCGCAGCTTCACCATCAGCAGAGACATCTACGACCTGAAGTGCCTGGCCGAGCCAGCGCTGCCCACCGTGGGCTCCCTGCGTGTCCTGGGCGGCTGGTGAGTGGCACGGGGAGGGCAGGGCTGGCATCCTGGCTGGAGCAGCCTGGGAAGGTGATGCTCACCCCTGGGAAGGGCTGTGGGATGGCTGTGGGTCACCTGGGAGAGAGGCTGTGCATGGTGTCCCCATGGGCCAGCACGTGGAAATCCTCTGGAGTCCTCACTGCCTGTGTCTGCCTGTGCCACAGCTGGGTTGGCTACGAGAAGGAAGGCTTCCGTGGCCACCAGTACCTGCTGGAGGAAGGGGAGTACCAGGACTGGAGGCAGTGGGGCGGCTACAGCAGGGAGCTGGTGTCCCTACGGCTGATCCGGACGGTGAGGGCAGGGACGGGAATCTCTTGGAATGGGTTTGGTGTGGGCAGAGAGAGCTGGGCACCCCCAAAGGGAGCCTTCCCTGCCTGTGCCAGGCAGCTGAGATCCCGCAGACCTGTCCAAGCAAAGGCTCGGCAGCTGCTCCCACCCTCCCCGGGGTGCTCGAGGCCAGGCAGGAGCCCGGCTCTGCGTGTGTCCCACCCACAGCCCCTGCACCTGACAGACCCTGGGGCTTGGGGGGCTCCTTGTCCCCGCAGGACTTCTCTGACCCGGCCCTGGTCCTGTTTGAGGCCATGGACTTCGAGGAGGGCGCGAGCGTGGAGCTGAGTGAGGCGATCCCCGACACGCGGCTGGCTGGCTACGGCAGCGTCACCCAGTCCATCCACGTGCTGAGCGGAGTGTGAGTGTGAGTGTGAGTGTGGGGTGAGTGTGGGGTGTGTGTGAGCGTGGGGATGGGGCAGGGGGGCCCGGGGAGGGAATGAGGCAGCTCTCACCTCCTCCCCACAGCTGGGTGGCCTATGAGGGCCCCAACTACTCCGGCGAGCAGTACATCCTGGAGAAGGGGGTGTACCGCAACTGCGAGGACTGGGGAGCCACCGACTGTCACATCGCCTCGGCACAGCCCATCCTGCAGGTGAGGGGACACCCCCTCCTCGTGGGACCCCCGGGGCTGGTGGGGATCACGGCCAGACACCCACCAGCTCCGCTCTGTTTGCTTCCAGGTCAGGGAACACAACCTCCACTTCATCTCCAAGGTCAGGGGTGCTGGATGGGGAGGGGGATGCAACCCCTTGTGGGGTGGAGGTGATGCTTTGCCCCCTCACCGAGCCACTCTGCTCCCCCTCCCCAGATCCTGCTTTTCTCAGAGCCCGACTTCTTGGGGGATCAGGTTGCCTTTGAGGAGGACCAGGAGGCCCTGCCCGAAGCCTTCATCCCACGCTCCTGCAGAGTCCGTGGGGGCAGGTAGGGTGTCCTGAGCGGGATGGGGACTGGACAACACCCTGGGCAGCCCCAGAAGGTGGTCAGGATGGGGGTGCTGTGGGTCACAGGAGGGATGGATGCCCGCTACGGTGGCTCTGTCAGCCTGGGAATGCTCCTCCCCACCAGCTGGATCCTGTTCGACGGGCAGGACTTTGCGGGGGAGCAGCACGTGCTGTCCGAGGGCGAGTACCCCACGCTTGGTGCCATGGGCTGCCTCTGCTCCACCGCCATCCGCTCCCTGCAGAAAGTTCCACTGGTGAACTTCCCTTCCCTTCCCTTCCCTTCCCTTCCCTTCCCTTCCCTTCCCTTCCCTTCCCTTCCCTTCCCTTCCCTTCCCTTCCCTTCCCTTCCCTTCCCTTCCCTTCCCTTCCCTTCCCTTCCCTTCCCTTCCCTTCCCTTCCCTTCCCTTCCCTTCCCTTCCCTTCCCTTCCCTTCCCTTCCCTTCCCTTCCCTTCCCTTCCCTTCCCTTCCCTTCCCTTCCCTTCCCTTCCCTTCCCTTCCCTTCCCTTCCCTTCCCTCCTCCCCCAGAATGTTTTTCCCCTCTCACGGGAGTTCTGCTGCTCCCTGGAGCTCTCACTCCTCTCCCCCTGCCCTCTCCGATCCCAGTTTTTCTCGGAGCCCTCCATCTTCCTGCACGGGCTGGAGTGTTTCGAGGGGAAGGAGATCGAGCTGAACTCCGAGGTGCGGAGTCTCCAGGCCGAGGGTTTCAACAACCACGTGCTGTCGGTGCGGGTCAAGGGAGGGATGTAAGTGAGCCCTGGTCCCCCAGTGGCCGGCGGGTGTCCCCTGCCCGCCCGGGGTGACCCGTCCTGTCCCCACAGCTGGGTGCTGTGCGAGCACGGTGACTTCCGAGGGCGGCAGTGGCTGCTGGACTGCACGGAAATCACCAACTGGCTGACCTACAGCGGGCTCCAGCACGTGGGGTCCCTCTACCCCATCCGCCAGGTGAGCATCACCTGCTTTGAGGTGATCCCCAAAACCCCGGGACACGAGGCTGGCGTGGAGATGGAGCTGGCAGCCCTCTCGGGGTGGGCTGGGGGAGCTGGAGAGCAGCAGCCTACAGGTCCCAGCTGTGACACGGGAAAGGTGCCGCCGTGACCCCGCATTCCTGTCCCCCACCCTGGGAGTGGCCGCCTTTGTGGCGAAACGCTCCCCGTGGGCAGCTGCCTCGTAAAATCCAGCGTGGTGAGCCGTGCCCGTGCCAGCTACCAGGGACAGGTCACGGTCACATCGCCCTGGGGACACCTGGGCATCTCCTGGGGGGAGGACAATGGGGAGATCCCCAAGATCCTCCCTCCCTTCCCAAAGCCCCAGCCAGGTGAGGTCCTGGAGGTGCAGGCAGCAGGTTTTGGGGTGCAAACGTCAGGTTCCTCTCGTTGCAGAGACGGATTTATTTCCGCATCAGGAGCAGGAAGCTGGAGCTCTTCCTCTCGGTCCCTGACGATGTGGAGGACATGAAGGCGGGGCGGGTGGTGGTCTCCAGCCTGAGCGAGCAGAGCAGCTCTGTCTGGTACTACGAGGACGGGCTGATCAAAAACCAGGTCAGAGCTCAGGTGTGACAGCCAGCGCCACCGAGGGGACCAGGGCAGCCTCTGGCAGGACTCCTCCCCACCCCACAGCCATCTCCCAGGCTTTGTAACAGCTTTTCCCGGCCTTTGATCCCAGCCTGGTCCCCAGAGATCTGGTGATTCTCCTCCCTGAATCTCCCCTGCAGATGTGAGGCCATCTCTGCATTCCCTGCGGAGTTTTTGTCACCCTCATCACCCCCACCTCTCACTGAGGGGTCTCCCTGCTCATCCCACATCCCAGCACGGAACCAGCTGAGCTTGCAGGGAAATCCCTCCCTCTGTGTCCCTTGCAGGTGGCCCCCAGCATGAGCCTGCAGGTCATCGGGCCGGCCGGGAAGGGCGCGAAGGCCGTGCTGTGGTCCGAGACGCGGATGCCGCGTCAGACCTGGAGCGTCGATTCTCGGGGACGGATCCACAGCCAGATGTTCGAGGACATGATCCTCGATGTCAAGGGTGAGGCCTCAGCCCTGTACAGAGGCTGCTTTCCCAGGGATGCCCAAAAGTGGGGTGTTTGGCCATGCCATGGGGCGCCCACCCCTTCAGCACCCTCAGGAGTGGGGTTTGCCCTCCCCAAACCTTTCCCTCGCTCTGCAGGCGGCCAAAGCTACGACCGGGACCACGCCATCGTTTGGGACATGGCTGATGAAAGAGCCACGCAGATCTGGGACATCCAGGTGCTGTGAGGGGCAGAGGTGCCATGGGGCAGGATGGGGACACCGTGCCAGCATCCCCACACTGGGGCAGGAGACCCCAGACCCCACCCACGCTGCACCCCAAGTGCCTCTGTGCCCCAGCTGCTGGTGTGAGGGATGAGCATCAACCTCTCCATCACGGGGGAACCACCCCACCTCCCTCCCAAGGAGACCTGAACGTGGTCCACGAAGGATCCCACGGGCACGATCAGTGTGGGAGCCTCTGGAGAGCAGCTGGGTGTTTCCTCCCCCTGAACTGTATTTATGTACGTGTGTAAGATACGGCCCTGCTCGACTGGGCCAGCTCTGCCTGGGTGGTTGGTGTCCTTGTCCTTGTCCTGCCCAGAGCCTGGCAGTGCCCCCCACCCCGATCCTGGTGCCAGGATGGGATCCCAGTGCCCTCCATGGGCATGGGCAGCTCCATGGCCACGCAGTTGGAGGTGGGAGCTCCATGGAGCAGTTGGAGGTGGGAGCTCCATGGCCAAGCCGTGCCCTGGCAGCACCGGGGGCTGCGGGACCCCAACAGCTGCAGCCCAGGGGACCCCTGTGGCCTTGGGGTCCACACGAGGGACTTAGAGGTTAAGATCAGCTCGGCAGGAAGGGGCGCTGAAGGAAGTGAAAGCCGCTCAATGTTGCAGAGCCCCCAGCAGGGTCCAGCTCCGCTCCGCGCCGCGACCCCACCCGACAGGAAACGCTGAGGCCCGTCTCACGGGCTTATATTAACTCCGCCGGGCTGTGATTGGCTGAGGGCGGGAGCTGGCGGCGCCGGATTGGCGGAGAGCAGCACCCCCTGCTGCGGGATTGGCCGGGGCTGCGCGCGGGGGTCCCGCCCGAACCCGCGGAGCGCTCGGAGACACTCGGGAACACTCGGGGATAGTTGGGGACACTCGGGGATACTCGGGGACACTCGGGAACACTCGGGGATAGTTGGGGGCACTCGGGGATACTCGGGGACACTCGGGGACACTCGGGGATAGTTGGGGACACTCGGGGGGGACACTTGGAAGACGTTCGGGATAATCGGGGTTACTCGGGGATATTGAGGGGGCCACTCGGGGACAATCGGGATATTCGGGGGGGACACTCAGGAGGACACTCGGGGACAATCGGGATAATTGGGGGGATGCTCGGGGATATTCTGGGGGACACTCAGGAGGACACTAGAGGGACATTCTGGGGACACTCGGGGGTCCCGGCCCTGCTCCCCCCCAGTCTAGCCTGGCCCCACCCGGCCCCTCCATCCCTGCGGGTTGGATCCCCGGGTACGTGCCCGGTGCTGCTCCCCCCAGGCCCCGTCAGCCCCGGTACGGACGCGGGAGAAGGCGGAGCCGAGCCTTGGTCCGGGCACCAGCGCGTTTATTGCTCCCCAGGCCGGCGGGACGAGGCGGGCGGAGGGCGGCAGGAACGGGAGCGGTGCCGGGGATGCCATCCTGGGCAGGGTTCCGGGGGGCTCCGGGGGCGGGGGGCGAGCCGGGACCCCCCGCTCAGCGCAGGGGCAGCAGGAGCGCTGCCAGCACCCCCAGGGCCACGGAGAGGAGCGGGGGGCTGGCGCAGGGTGGGCTCAGGCTGGTGCTGCCGGTGGTGTTGCGAGGGACAGCATCATTCAGAGAAGACACCACATCGTTCCCCTGGCCGAGGGACTGGGAAAGAAAACGAGCGTCAGACATCCCTCCCGACAGCAGCAGGGCTGTGAAAGCCCTGAGACCCCTCACGGGATGGTCCTGGGGGCAAAAGGAGCTGCGGCACCCCAGTGGTCCAGCCCAGGCAGGACAAACAGCCTCCTGCCCCCGGCAGGTTCCCCTGCACTCTCAGACTCTCAGCTCTGGGCTTGTCCCGACGCAGGGAGGGAAGCGAGCTCTCCCTGGAATCCAAACCCTGCTCCTCTCCAGGCGTTTGGAGAAATCAGGGGGGAAGTGGAAGCCAGGGAGGGGTCTCTGCTGCTGTGGGGAAGTGGTGAGAAGGTGACAGGACAGGAGGAGGAGAGTGGGAAACGCCCGTGCTGGAAGCGAGGGGCAGGGGAAGGAGCGTGCTGCAAACAGGGAGGGTGCAGTGGGTGTGGGGGATGCTGCACAGCCAGGGTGGGGATTTCAGGGCAGTTTCTTTCCCTCTCTAACGCTGCCCTGGCTGCTGGAAAAGTGATGTCGTTTCCCATTGCGAAACGCGCTGTCTTACACCCCTCCTCAGGGTCCCTGCCGAGATGGGAAAGGACCCCAAAACTCTGCCCCTTTGCCACACTCTTGTCCCTTTTGCCTGCTTTGCAGAGGGGGAATTCCAAAATGTAAATGCACCCCGTGGAGCCGGCAGCAGGTCACAGCCCTGTGGAAATTCATGAGTGAAATAAGTACAGACAGATCTGGCCCCATTGCCAACATGTAGGGGGGAAAAAAATCATCCCAAAAGCTGCCCCAAAGTGTATCGTGCTCCCCAAAAGTGCCAGTGGGTTCATCCCTAACCAGCCAGGAGAGCTCTGACATCCCTCAGCATGGTTCTTGGACCGTGGAGCCCCCATGGAGCCCCCCAGCAGGAAGGGAAATAACATCCATGGGGAGAGCTGAGAGGAAACCTCAGCTGTGTGTGCAGCCAGCCACACTCAGCATCCCCACTGCAAACACGGGCTGGGCACAGGAGAGCCTGGAAGATGGCCTGGAGAGCTCAAGTTAAAGAAACCCTTTCAAAAAGCACCACATGGAAGCATTTGGACCTCCCAGCACAAAGCTTTTGGTAAGATCTCAGTGCTTAAAGAGAAATCCAAAAGCAGAGGTTTTGAGCTGAAAGCTGAAATTGGGTTTGAACCCTCCCCACCCCAGGGCCCTTACCAGGCACAGGCTGAGCAGGGCGAGCAGCAGGAGAAGGTGGGCACGCCGGAGGGGCAGCATGGCCGGGGCTCTGCAGGTGCTGTGACACTTCCCCTGACACTTCCTCGTCTGCTCCGAGCCTTTAAGCTCGGTGGTGGCACTGGTGCACCAATCACACCTCCCTTCCCCAAAACCCGGCGCAGTTTGGGGAAGTCACATCCTCTGCCTGGGCTGGGAAAAGGCGCCAGAAGTGGTGTGGGGAGCCCCTGGAGCTGCTTCTCTACAGCTCCCCGCCATGAATGACAGCGATAAATAACAGAATATAGAAATTTTCTATTGTATATATATTATAGAAAGTTCTGGAGGGGCTGAATAGAGCCTAAAGACTAAGTGGCAAAGTCAAAGGATGTAAAGGGATGAGCACAGGATGATAAACGTGGCTGGAAAGGGTGGAGAAACAGATATAAATGACTACAGTGGGGTTTTTTTTGCACAGATGTCAAAGGAAGCAATGGTGCGTGCCCAAAGGAAAAGCTCAAGGGAAGGTTGAAACCCCTCAGGCTCTGCTTCTCCCTGGGGTCTCTCTGTCCTCACACCCACCAAGGACTAAGAGTGAATTAAACCTTCCCTGGATCGCTGGGAGGGTTTGAAAAGTGCAGCCGAGCTTGGAAGGAACAAACCCCCTTCCCTCCAGGTGGAGCTGGAGCCAAGGTGTCCCTTGGGATTTCAGCTGCAGATCCTGGATACAGGATGGAGGAAATGCTTTCTTTAAACTCCCAAATCTGTCTCCTCACAGCAGATCTCGGCTGCAGCAGCAGGAAACAAAAGGGATCGGGTTGTTTGAAGATGGTTCCGGATGAATCAAGTCACTGGAACGTGCTGAGAGCACACAGCTGCTGTCTGGGTTTGTGCTGGCCAAGCACATCACGGTGAGCTCCCTGTCAGCTTCCACACACAGCCCAGGGCCCTTCTGCAGAAAACTTCACCAAATTTAGCTCGGTTTTGCTCTTTGGGCAAGTTGAAAGGAAGAAGTCTTTTGAGAACCCCTGGAAGTGTCCAAGGCCAGGCTGGGCAGGGTTTGGAGCAGCCTGGGACAGTGGGAGATGTCCCTGCCCATGGCAGGGGGTGGGAATCAGATGAGTTTTGAGATCTCTTGAGCCCAAACCAGCAGGTGATGGATGTGTACCCATCAAAGGAGGTAAAACTGGGGGGATGATTGGCCTGTCCTGCTGATCTCCAGCTGAGCCGAGCTCCCCGGAGAGCAGCAGGTGGGGTGGGGGACACCCAGGAAAGGCTCCTGGGATGGTGACAAGCAGGAATAACTAGAATAACTGGGAGCAGTTCAGCGCATCAGAGAGGCCAAGAGCGCTGCCCAGGGGAGAAAACAGAGACCAGAAGAGGGTGAGGGGAGCGGGAGGAGCTGCACGGCGTGAGGTGCAGAAAAACGGGATCCGCTCCCGGTCCTGTCCCGGTATCCCGGGAGGGCGCGGGCGGTGCATGCCGGGAGCTGTAGTTCCCGGCACTATAGCACCCCCCACGTGACCAGCGCCGGGCCAATCGCAGCGGACCCCGCGTCGCCGTGGCAACCGCCCGTAAACAAGATGGCGGCGGGGGGGTGAGTGAGGGCTTGGGGAGGACGGGGACCCCCCCCGGGTTCGGACCCCCCTCCCACACTCGGCTGTCCCCTCACGAGGGTCTCCCCACCACACCCCGGGGGCGCCCAGAGCCGCCACCTCTGGCAGGGCCCCCCCCAGATCCCTTCTCCCCCATCACCCCCTGTTTATTTTAATATAGAATTAAATATTTTTAATTTTTTTTGAGCTCCTTTTTGCCCCCCGCCCCATGCCTCAAACTGCCCATTCCCCTGGGAAAACGAGGCTGGGCTGACCCCAAAAATATACCGTTTGGGATTTTTTATTTTTTTCTTTTTGGCAGTTCTTTCAATTATATTTAGAAAATTAATCCACCAAGCAAACACCCCCCCAAATTAACTAAGCTGTGATTTATTTCATATGTTATTTATTCTTGCTCAAAGGGCAGAGCTGTCATTACCTTCATGGGTAAGGCTGTTCTCACCCTTTACACAATGGATGTGGCTCTCCCTCCCCTAAAAGTGTCCAAAACCAGACAGGTAACAAAACATTTCTACATCCTCACCCAGCCCTAGAACATCATCTGTTTTTACAGCTCCATTCACATCCTCCCTACTCCACTTCAGAGCAAAAACTCCCATTTTTCTCCCACTGCAATTAGCTGCTTCTGTTAATTGCTGAGCACTGTGCATTTTTTCCCCCCAGAATAACTTGATTTTACCACTTTCTGCGTCTCTTTTTCAAGCTCCACTTCGTGTTTGCTCTTCCAGCTGCTGGGATTGTTCCTTCCCATGGTCCTGGCTCCTGAGGAGCACCCACACACGGCCAGAAATTTGGGAATACTGATGGCATTGATGCTCTCCTCTGCCCTCCCTTTCCCTCAGCACAACCTTGATATTCCTTCAGCTGCTTTTGGAGAAGCTGTGTCCAAACACTGCCCTGCTTTCTCTCTTTTGCAGGAGATGCCAGACTGACTCCTAGGGCAAGGAATCCTCTCCTGCTCCAGGGGACAACACTGACATGGAGGGTAATGATTTGGGCGTCCTGGGCCAGCAGTTTTTGGTGACCAGACCCATTCCTGTGCCCCCCTCTCACACACACAACTGGTGACACCAGGAACTGAGGGATTTCCACCCAAAAAAATCCTCCCTGCTGTGGCAGAGCAGGAATTCTCTCTGTGCAGCCCAGCCCTGCTCAGAGGGATTTGTGCTTTCAGGTGCAGCTCACCTGGAGCTCGCGTCCTCTCTGGCAGAAAAAATCTCCCTGTTGGAACGAAAAATAGAGAAACAAGCGCAAGAAATCCAGCTGAAGGTAAAAATCAGCCTCTTGCTGAGCCTGCTCTGGGCCCTGCCACAGGAGTCCCACCTCTCAGGCTCTGTGTGGCTTCAGAAGTTCATCTGTGACCTGCTGTTAATTACCCAAATGAGCCCTTTGCAAAGCAACAGAGCAGTGGGATGGGGGCCTTGGGGTGGCAGAGGGGACAGTCCCTGCTGGGGCTTCTTGCAGCAGCCACTCTCAGCACCCTGGCACCAACAGCAGCAGCTCTTTGGCTTCAGAGTTATTTTTTTTCCCCCCCTCCTTTTGTTTTCTGAACCAGCAGCTGCTCACACAGCAGAGTCATCCTGGAGCAGCCCTCTCTGCATCACTGAATAGAATAAATACTCTCTAAAAGCTTAGAATAAATACCTTTTTTTGGTTGGTTTGGGTTTGGTTTTTTTAAGAAGTGGCTGCAGAAATGCTGGTTTAGTTTCTAGATCAACCCCTCCCCACAGGTCTGAGCGTGGGTCACCTATTCCTGGAGTTCTGTATTTATCCCATCCCTCATTTGAGTTTAATTAAGCTGTTTATGAGGTGATTCAGCCCTTCTGACCCTTCAGCCTTGGCTAATTGTGCCAGCTGTGCCTGGAGGTGCTCAGGGACTGAGCCAGGTCATTGTTTGTTCTGCCCCTGAAGGACGGGAGGATTGCTGAACTGGAGGAGAAAATAAAGACTCTTCAAGAAGGAGAAGGTAAAAACTGTTCCACCTTTGGCACCTGGGGTGGGAAACAGGGAAACCTCTCTGAGCTGTCCTCACCTGCAACACCCAGGAGCCTCCTTGGTGAGAGGTCACAGCTACACAGAGCAGGTCTGCACTTTAACTTGTATCTGTTACTCTGGTGCAAAACATCATTTCCTGACCTATTTTCTACGGTTTCTAAGTTTCCATGGGTGTGAAGCCAACCACAGACACCCAGGGAAGGTCAGAACACCGAAGAGCAGTAAATACCACAGAGTTCAAACAGGCAGGAAAGCAGCTCCTCACAGCTGAGAGAAACCAAAAACCCACTTGGAGTCTCCCACAGGATTCCAGGAGCAGCCTAAATCTAAATTGAACCCAGCTTCCAGTGAGTCACTGCAGGTCTTTTCCCCTGGATCCAGCAGTTTTCCAGCCCCAGCTGGAGCCCACACACATTTCCTGCAAGGCTCAGCTGCCTTGTCTGTGCAGAGCTGGGGTGAGTTCTCCATTTCCTGAGCACAAAACACAAATGTGTCTGTCAAACCACAAACCTGGGGGCTGTACCTCCTTGTGCATGGTGCTGCCACCCAGCCAAGGTTCCAGGATCCAGATTCAGCAGACACCTGCTCGTTTTGGGCTCCTCAAGGCTGAGGGAGCCAAGCAATTTCCACTCTATGGTTGCCAACAGCACCACTCACATCAGCTCCCACAGCATAAAACTCCCCCAGGGTTGTTGAGAGCTCTCTTTGAGTGTTGTTGAGCACTGCAGGGTGACCTGTCACACTCAGCCCCTGTGTCCCACTGCTGGGAGTTCAGGGAGCACAGGCAGGTGATCCACAGCTCTTCTTTGAGGATCTACATAGAAACATCAGGTTTTCTCTTGCAGATGCTTCTGCCTCACCCACCACAGAAGAGCTGGAAATGAGGTGCCTTCAGCTGCAGAGCCAGGTCTGGGAGATGGAGGTGAGGCTGCTCTGCTTGCCCTGAGCCAGCTGCTCCTTTGGTTTGAGATCATGGCAGCCTGGCCTCTCTCAAGCTGTCCCTTTGAGCATCACAACCCCTCACCTCTGAAAAGAAGGAGCAGGTTGGATGTGAGCAGCAGGGCAGGTTTTAAACACACAAACATCTGTGCCCCCTGCAAGCTTCATTCTGATTTCCAGGGCTGGAGAAATGCTCAGCTCCTGAACTCTTGGGAGGTTCCTCTGCAAATCTTCCCTCCTCCCTTTTCCCTGCTGCTGATAGAGCTGCTGTCACTGCCCTGCCAGAGAGTCAGTCTGTCTGTCTGTCTGCCAGGGCCAAGGAGCCCCAGGACAAGCCTCCTCCACTTCCCTCTCTGCCTCACAGCCACAACTGAGCCCTCTCAGCTCTCTGAAGCTGACCTGACTTTCCTCTTCCAGCGGTTCCTGAATGACTATGGTCTGATTTGGGTTGGAGAGACACAGAAGCAGCTGGAAGATACAGGATCAGTCCAGAATGGAGAGGAGCTGCCAGCAAGGATCCTCTGCAAGCCGGGTAAAGCACCAGCACTTGTGGCTGAAGCTGCTACCCCAGCTCCCACTGCGTGCTCAGAGAAGGGAGAGGAGATTAAGCACCAAAACCTCAGGATTTGGGTCTTCCAACTTTGGAATCCTGTGCCAAGATCTTCACGTTGATCCCTCTCAGGGCCACAGACATGGAGCAGTCTAACAGGAGCTCAGCAGAGGGTTTAATTTGATATACCTGTATTTTGTACATGCTCCTGGGGGAAGAGGAGAGAACCTGATGGCTCAGCCCTTCAGGAGGAGGCCTCACAGCAGCTGTTTCCTGCAGAATTCACAAACCCTGCACATTTGAGGCCTGACTGCTCTAATGACATTGACATAGAGTGGGTGGAAAACGGAATCAGGTGCTTTGTGTACATAGGAGCTGTAGTAACTTACCCACAGAGCCTGGCTCCAGCAGGGAGTTGTTTGCTTTTCCTCCCAGCCACCACATGAGGGTTTAATTGAGACCTGACTCTGCTCTCTGGGGTCCAAGCAGCTTTGGCAGTGGCTCCTTAGGAAGTGGCAACAGAGGAAAAAAAGAAAATGACTTGGACTGTAGAGCTGATGCTGCTTCCTAACCACCATGCAAATATTAGACTAGACCTTCTCTTAGATGCAGCAGGGGAGAGACAGAGGGAGATCAGCAGAAACAGTTTTGGTTTCAGCTCACTGACCCTGTTCAAGGGTATTTCCGCATCATCCTTTAGCAACTCATAAAAAAGCAGAACAAACAGGGACTTTAGCTCAACTTAGACCTTTTCTCTCATTTCCTCTTCTGACTTCATTCCTCTGTCCCGTCATAACCCTTCTACTGCTTCACCCTGCACCTCAAACAGCCAGGCAAACATCCTGGCACAGTCCCTGCCCTGCTGCAGGCAGCTGCCTCTGTCTGGCACCTCCTCAGCACCTGACCCATTATTGATCCAATCTGGCAAATCCAACTCGTGCAGGTCCTCATCCTGCACGGCACAGGGACACCAGAGCGCTCCTGGGAGGATCAACAAGCCCAGGAGCTGAGTGTGGGCTCTGGAGCTGCTCTGGGGTTGCTCTGGAGCTGCTCTGGAGCTCTGAGTTTGCAGCCCAGCATCCTCTGCCCTGCCCTTATGGTTCAGCACACGCCTGTGCAGACCTGGCAGCTTGCAGCACGTTCTGCACAGGGCACAGCACGGGCAGCCCAGCAATGCCAGGGCTCAAACACACCCCAAACTCACACAGATAAATCTGCCCTGCCTCCACCCCTTCCCCCATAACTCTGATCCCTCTAACTCTGATCCCTCTAACTCTGATCCCTCTAACTCTGATCCCTCTGCTGCAGGTGAAGCCGTTGTTTGCAAGCACCAGATTGATTTTGATTTAATCTTGGAGCACATTAAGGATCTGAACTCGCTGGTGGGAGAGGGCATTGCTCAGATCGAGCAGACACCCCGGGGGGCTCGGCTGAGGAGAACAGAGCCCCTCACTCTCACCCTGTACCAAAACGGGATCGTCGTGGGCAGCGGAGCCCTCCGGCCCTACCAGCACCCAGCCACACAGGTATGGAGAGCAATCACAGCCATCTTCCAGCACTCACTAAGCCCCAGGAAAGGGGACAGGGCTTCTGAGCTCATCTCAGTCCTACAAAGGAGCCCAGCTGCACATTTGCATCCCCACAGCACCTTTAAAGCCTTGTCTTGTGCAGTTGTTTTTAGAGATGGAGGCTCTGTGTCCTTGATGCAGACCTTTCTGCACGGCCACCCCACCACAAACGGGAGCAGCCCAGCAGAAAGATCAGTCCTGAGCTCCACAGAACACCTGAGGTGTGACCACGAGCTCTCCTGTTGTTTCAGCAATGCCTGCAGGACATCATGGATGGTTATTTCCCCTCGGAGCTGCAGCCACGCTACCCCGACGGCGTCCCCTTGCAGGCGAGTGCCACACCCAGCTTTTGGGCAAAAACCTCTCTCTTGCTCACCAAGACAGCTCAGGTGTTGTTTCATCTCTCTGCTGGATGGTCCCCACAGCAGGTGGAGGTTTGTGGTGCTGTGCAGGTGTGGCTGGGGGAAAGGGAGGCACAGGGGCACCTGCAGCAGCCGTTACAGGAAGGATTTCAGCGCCAGGCTTCAAAGGTTTCTGTGCCCTGGGGAAGCTGGCTCAGAACAGGCTCTGTGAGAGAAGCAGCACGTGCAGGAATTTAAGAGCTGTGTCATGAAAAAGAGGGAAAAAGGTTCTAAAATAGTTCCCCTGGAAAAGCTTTTAAGGTGAGATTGAACAAGTGACTTTTTTAAAGAGGATGTCATGAGAGTTTATTTTGCCACGGTTTAAATGGATTTGGCCACCTGAGGTTCTCTCGGGCCCCAGTTTTTGATTTCTCAGAAATGGCAAAGAGCCAAAGCCACATTTGCAGGCAGAGAGCCTCAGAGGACTCAAATCTGGGTCTTGGAGTGCACCTGAAACGTCAGCAGCCACAACCAGAGCCTGGACTTCCCCTCTGCCACGGAGAAAACAGGGCACAACTGCTTGAACAGGACAAGGTCAGGCCAGCAGGAGCGAGCTGGGAGCTGTGGAGGTCAGAAGGGCACATGGAAGGGAGATTGTGCAAAGCTCTGGGCACTGAGGTTCCCTAAAACCTCATTGCTTTCGTTTGGGGTTTACAACTGCTGCTTGTCATTACTGTGGTTTATTGGGCTGTGATGCAGCAAGAGGAGCTTGTGCAACAGTCAGATTTGCTTACAGGTCACTGACAGAAGGGACGTGCTGTTTCAGGAGCCAGAGCTTGCAGGGAGTTTTCCTGGCGTTGGTCAGGTGGTGGGTACTTCAGAATCCAACAAAGTGCAGGAAAACGACGAGATGCCAGGTAAAATCTTAAATCTGCCTCAGAAATTCAGCTCATTCTTGAGGGGGAGGATTCTCCAACCTTACCAGGGCAGTGCAGGTGGTAGGAGGGGAATGTGAGGGTCTCAGCAAGGAAAGCAACACTTCTGGGTGTTGCCTCAGGAGCTGGAGCCAGCAGCACACACAGGATCCTCTCAGCATCAATCCTGCTGAAGAACGAGACATAAAATAGAAATTCAGCAGGTTTCCAAAAACACATCTTCCCTGTGCCTTTCTGAAAGGCCAAGCTTTCACCACATCAAAGGATGCTGAGGTAACCCTGCAGGCCTGGGGGGAGAGTTGATTGCAAACCTTTCTCCTACAAGCTCATTCTAAAAGTGTCAGTATCTTCAAGCCAAGTGTAACTGCACTGAATATGGGACAGTTTCTCTTCAGACTTTCACAACAGAATATGGGACATCAGAGGCCACAGATTCCTCCTTTTGCTCCTCCTAGACACTCTCGGTCTGCGTAAGCAGTGTCTGACAGGGGTGGGAAGTCAGAGAGACAGAAATCAATGGGTCTGTGGGTGCATCACTAAATAACCCAGCACATGAATCACTCAAGAGAAACATGAGTTTACATACAACTGTGCTCAGTCACCTCAAAGCTCAAGCTAAATATCCCCTTTGTACAAGCAGTAAAAAAAAAAAAAATTAAAAATGTCCAAGCAAAAAGGAATGGACCTTTACAATGTACAAATACACCCCGGGCAAGGTGAGAAACGTCCAAGTCCCTTAAAATGGTGAATGGTACCAGATTTTCACAGCAGAGCTACCTGCCTGCTGTGCATCCCAGCTGTGCACTGAACAGCCTGTTCTCACTGTTGATGTTGACAATCAAACACTGAGTGGGGCAGAAAGTGGGACAAGCTTCAAGGGAGGAACCCGAGAGCAGCTCAGGGCCTCGCTGGGGTGCTGAGAGCTCTCCCTGTCGGCTGCTGCGCTCTCTCCTTTCACCAAATCAGCCTCTTCTGGAGGCAAAATGTTTGTCACAAAGGTCATGCATGGACATGCCTCTCCCCTCTGCTCTGGTAGGTCCCAAAGCCTACTTGGAGCAGGCTCCCAACAAGCTTTCCAAGCCCCTGAAGCGCAGAGGGAGAGTGGGCAGTGCCCGAGCAGCGCCACAGGTAGGACTGGACCCCCCCAGACACCCCCAGGAGGAGGCCAGGGATGATTCTCTGGCCTCAGCTCCGTGCACAGCACCAGAACCCCCTCCTTGGGCCTCTCTCAGCTCCGTGGAACCTCCCAGAGAGGCTGCACCAGAGCACACGTGGCACTTGGCACTGGCTGCTGTCCCTGCAGGCCACTGCCACTCACCTGCTTTGGTTGCAGGGCTCTGATGGGCAGCAGAGCAGCGAAGAAATCCTGGTGGAAACATCTGGGCTGGCTGGCCTGGAGAGGTACAGGTACAGCCCCTCACCCCCTGCCTTGTCAGCATCTCCTCTTCCTCCTATTTCATCACTGCAGGTTTAGTTCAGTTGAGAAAGTAAATGGTCTTTCCCCTTTTAGACCGTAGAAACAGAAAAAAGGCCAAGTTTGTTCCTTTGGGAAAACCACTGAATTTTTCATAGTGAACATGCCATATTTTACATCTCTAACAAAAAGCTTCTGTTGTTCAAAATGTCACTTATTTATGTGAAAGTTTTCCCGACAGCAAGCCAAGGCCTAAGAGTTTGAAAGCATTGAAGGAGCTCTTTGCAGTCACTAAATGGGAGAATCCCTCCAGGAAAATGATGCCCAAGGTGGGAGGTCTCACTAACAACACTTTTCCACTCAGTCTTCTGGCAAGCCAAGACGCAAATAGCTAATGAAAAAAAAAAACCCCAAGCAGATTATTTTTAATCAAAGAAGTAGGGCAGAGTACTTACCAGACAGCCCTGGTTTAAAATGAAAAAGCTAAAAAAGGCCCATAACCCTCTTCAAGGCACCTTCAGGCTGGGAAAGCACAGCAGCAGCAGTTTGGAGCTCTGGGTTGGTCTGGTTGCCATGGACAGATGGGGGCTCATTCACCTCAAGGACATTCCCAAACATCAAACTCTCCTCTGGTGTGGTCACGGAGGCTGTGCCTGCAGAGTGGAGCTCACTCTTGGGCTGGCAGGGTTTTCTGATCCCCAGGGTGAAGGCAGCTGAGGAGGCCGAAGCTGCTGCCCGTGATTTCTGCACTCTGCGCATCAGATCCGAGAGCGGGGAGCAGAGGTACGAGGTGAAGATGCTGCTCACAGACACCATAGGGGACCTGCGCCAGCACCTCGCCCACATCAGGTAGTGCAGGACTCCCTCCCCTCCTTGCCTGACTCTGCAGGACCCCAGCAAAGGGTTCTTGAGGTCCTGGAGTTTCAAACATTGGCCTGAGTTGGGTCACAGCCCCAGCCCTGTGCTCACCTGACACTCTCCAGGCAGTCCGCAGAAGCTCAGAGTGTTTCACACCCACCTTTGCCACACAGCAACACAGATAAACTTCTGTCCTCCCAAAATATCCATCACATCCAGGCCCAGGGCTGCCTTTGCTCCTTCCAGCACTCACCCAACTGGTGCCACCCTTCCCAAGGTGCTGGAAGCTGAGCTGCAGCCTTTGCTTGGCTCAGCCAGCTCCGTGTCCCAACACATTTAACGCTGCACAAGGGTTCCCTCAGCCTGCTGGGGACAGCTCCAGGTGGCTGAGGGGCCCCCTTTGCTCTCCCCTCTTCCCACGGCTGCTGCAGGCCGTGGCCCTGGCCTCGGTGTGAGCCCAGGATGAGCTCAGTGCTGCTGGGATGCACGAGCCTCCTTCCTCCCCAGTGCAGCTGTGCCTGGCTGGCTGCACTTTGGGCTGGGAGCCCTTTGTTCTGCTCTTGCATAACCACAGCTGGATCAAAGCATCTCAGCAAAACCTTGGGGGACCCAGGGAGTAGGAGAGGATTGTGCTGTTCTTTTCCAGGGGTGGGAACTCAGACTATGAGATCATCAGCACCTTTCCCCCGAGGGTGTACACGGACAACTCCAGGAGCCTGCAGGAATGTGGGCTGGTCCCCAGTGCCTCCCTGCTGCTTCGGAGGAGAGAGCCCACCCAGCAGGAGGGGAGGGGGCTGCAAACAGCCCCCTAAGAGCTCCTCACCCCCCCAGCTCTGCACAGGGAGGGAGCTGCCTCTCACCTTACCCAACCTGGCTGGGAGAAGGAGAGGTTTTCTTTCCAGATTTAGTTTCACTGTGCCGTTACCTGGGATGGAGAAGAGCTGGGAGCAGCCACTTGGCTGCTGCCTGCCGGGCCCAGTCCTGCTGCCTCACAGTGCCCCAGGATAGGCAGGTGCCAACACAGGGACACTTCCACCAGCTCACCTGGGCTCCAGGCCTCTCAGCTCTGTGCAGGGTTACACAGGCTGAGCCCTGCCCAGGGGAGCCTGCCAGCTTCACCCCAGCAGTTGCTTAGCTGGGCTCAGGGGCTCTGGAGCAGCAGGATGGACACACAGCCAGGGGCAGTTTGCTTTCTACACACAGCTGCTCCCTACAGATTTCACCTGCTCTGATACCAGAGCACAAACAGGCTCAGTTCCACGGTCTCTGCTGGAGCTAAACCTGAAGGCCTTGAGCCATCACAGTGCTGGGGCTGAGCCAGGCTCGACTCAGCTGGGAGATCCTGCTGCTGGGTTTCCTGTACGTGCACAGCTCCTTCCCTTGGACAGCCCCCAAGCTGCAGCGGGGCCCGGGCTCCAGCCTGCCTGGAGGTACCCGCCCTCCTCCTCCTCCTCCTGCTGGATGCTGCAACAGGACACCGTGTCATTGGAGACGAGCAGAATCCCTCCGCTGCGTCTCTGCTGAACCCTGAATAAAGCATCTTCCTTCCTCTCCCGTGGGCTGGGGCTGCACTTTTCCCTTTCCCCAGCACATTTTTCCCATTCCAGCTGTGACAAGCTCTCACTTGACTCCCAGCTGACAACACTCCCACTCATGTGAGGCAGGGCCTTCTGGCAGGTTCCCTCTTCGCAGAGACCCAGCCCTCATTAAAGGCTCCCAATAAAATCCTTTATTTCAGCTGTAATTTCAATTTCCTTTAGATTTCAAAGGCTGTGAAAGCTCAGGGTGGCCTGAGCTCTTCCCAGACCCCTCTGAGCAGAGCTGCACACCTCAAACACAGGAAGCAAACCAGCTGCTTCCCGTGAGCTCACACATCCCTCCCTCAGCTTCTTCCTTTCTCCACCTGTAGCAGATTCAGGGGCAGCTGTTTCCCCTGCCCCTCTGTACCCTGGTCTAGGCAATCTTCGTGCCAAGGGTTTGTTTTTCAGTCCCACATCTGGCTGAGGCTGTCCCTGCCCCGGGCTGTCACTGTCACCACGCAGGGGAGAGGAATGCTCTGGTACCTGTCACTACTGTGCCGTGGGACATTCACACACGTCCTGTCAGCCTCTGATTAGCAGCAGCAATTTAAGGTGTTAAGATCTTTGTGTCAGGCTGCAGCAGCACGTACAACCCACTCAGCTTCTCAGCTGGAAATGACTCACAATCCTTGGGTTGGGTGATGTTTAACCTGTAGCCAAAATAAAACCGGATTTAAAAGAAACGCAGGAGTAGCGCTGTGAAAGGTACAGTAACATTTAATAGCATCTCGGAAGACAACACTGGTTATAAACTTGCTTTTTGGCAGGAAAACAAAATGCACTTGGTCCAGGATTGCAAAAAAGCCAACTCAAAGAGGAAAGATCGGACAGCTGGAGCCATCAGCTGTTCTGGGGCAGCCCTGAGCCATTAACGCTCACAAGGGAGCCCAGCCAGGGTGGAGGGAGGCCAGAGCAGCACAGATCCCACTTCCAGCCCCACCCATTCCCCAGGCAGCCTTCGCTCCCAGCTCCACCGTGGTGGGCACTCAGACCCCCAATTCTGTGCAGTATTTTTGCATTAAATTAAGACAAACAAAAAACAGAACAAAACAAAAAAAAACCAAACCCAAACCCCTTTACTTAGTTGCCATAATCTCTGCAGTTGAGATGAAGAAGGGGGAAAAAAAAAGAGGAAGAAATAAGGAAGTGAGGCAGCAGAATTTACAATTTTAACAGCAACTGGGAGAAGTGGGAAGTACCCTGCAGCCCTAAGCCCTTCCCTCCCGAGGCAGAGGAGGGGGCTGAGGGCCAGGGGCACCTCGCACAGCCCCGGAGGCTTTGCTGTTTACAGAGGCACTGGAAGCTGCCGTGAGCCAGGCCCAGCTCTGCTCACAGGCCAAGCGCAGCGAGCATCACACTTTCTTTGGATCCCTCTGAGATGATACCGGGGTGAGGCAGGAGGGAGTTGGAGGCAGCTGCAATGAGGAGTTTTGGTCGTGGTTTTTTTCCCTGTGCTGGGATATGAGTGGCGGTGCCAGGACAGCGCTGACAACCTGGAGGTGAAGGTGGTCGGAGATGAGGGCGCTCAGGAATGCAGGTAGAGTCCAGGATGGGAGGGGAAGCAGGGCTCAGGCCAACTTCAGGAACTCCTGCAGAGTGTTTTGCTCCACTGCTTCCACAAAGAGCTCGTAATCCTACGGGGAAACACCACACGGTCACTCACGAGGCAGGAGGGTCCCCGAGCCCACGGCACAAACTGGTCACAGCCAGGCACCAGCTGGTTGTGCCAAGGATGACAGGACAAAGCCCCACTGCCACCCAAAGCCTGCGCTCCCCTTTTCCCAAGGCAAACGGTGAATCCTGGCAGCACCTGGTCCCTGCACCTCACAAGAAATAACTTGCAAGGCATCTCGAACATCTGTAGCAAAGGCAAGGACAGGACATCACCCACCACCCAGCCCCAGGGTGCCGAGCCTGGCGTGAAGCCTCACCCCGCAGTACTGGTCCCCGTTGACGATCTGGGGTGGGATGGCTTTGGGGTTGCCTGCCTTCGCCCTCATCTCCTCCCGCAGAGCGTTGTCCTGGGAGATATCCACCAGCTCGTACTTGATGTTCTTCCCATCAAGGATTCGGGTTACTTCGCTCTGTTGGGATTTGATCTGGAAGCCGGGTGGGAAAGGCAGGTTACGGGGAGATGGAGAGGAGCCCGAAGGGAACACACCCAGCGTGCCAGCCAGGCTCAGCTCTGCACCCACGGCAGCGCGGGGGGCACACCCAGCACGGAGGGGTGCGTTTGGGGACAGATGGGGACCGAGGATGGGCCCGGGGGGGTTTGGCTTCCCCACGGGAAGAGAGATAGCCACCCACGGGAAGAGGGGCCCCGCAGCCCGCAGCCCTGCCCGCCGGCGCTCACCTCCCGGGAGCCGGTCACCGAGGTGCTGTAGACCTTGAGGGTGCTCATGGTGCGATCGCGGCCGCTCCCAGCGCTCAGCCCGGCCGGGGGAGGGAGGCTCGGAGGGATGGAGGGAGGAGCGGCAGCCCCGCCGCCGCCCGGCATGTGACTGCAGGGGCCAATGGGGCCGGCGGGCCCGGGCATGCGGCCTCGGCGGGGCCGGCCCCGGGAGCCACCGGCACCGGGAGCCACCGGCACCGGGAGCCACCGCCCCGGCAGCACCGGGAGCCACCGGCACCGGGAGCCACCGCCCCGGCGGCACCGGGAGCCACCGGCCCCGGGAGCCACCGGCCCCGGGAGCCACCGGCCCCGGGAGCCACCGCCCCGGCGGCACCGGGAGACACCGGTACCGGGAGCCACCTACCCGGACAGCCACCGGCCCCAGCCCCTCCCCAGGCAGGACGGCCTCGCACGAGTGGGTCAGAGCAGCTTTATTTGATTCTCCAAATCCTCGGTACAAACAAGCGGTGAGACAGAGGCTGGCACAAAGACACAGAGCCCAGGGAGCGGGGGGACATGCGAGGCACGAGGAAGGGGGGACAGGGAGGGGACAGTGTCCTGTCCCCGTGGGTTCTGCAGCAAAGGGCCCAAGATTTCCCCTGCAGCAGCAGCAAAGGGCACATGGGATCACCCTCTGGGCCAGAGGGGCTCCGCTGTGCAAGGTGAGGAGAGGAAATGTGCCCATGGAGGGGACACGGGACCTGGGCAACAGCTGAGGTGGTTCCAGCCACAAAAAATCTCATCTCAGAACCACCTCTGCAGGGGCAGAGGGCAAACCTGTCCCCTCACAGCACCCATGGAGGAGATCTTGCACCTCCACAGCAAACGGGAGGAAGAGATGGTGCCCAAACCCCCGAAGAACCTGCAGGAGCCAGCAGAGCTCCCGGCACTCAGGACAAACAGCATCACAAATAACCCTGGAAATGTGTTTTGCTCAGTCCAGAGCACCAGCAGCCCAGGGACAGACACAGCCAGGAACACAACAACACCCAGGGAGAGCAGGACGGACAGACAGACAGACAGACACTGCCAGGCACACACTGCTCCTCGTGAGGGACAAACCAACCCAGTTCCTTGTCACCATTCCCCATGGTGGCCAAACACTAAGAACAAAACAGATTTGGTCTTAAAATTTTAACACAAAGGAATAACAAAAACATTTCTGCCAAACCCAGGGCTCGCAGCCCCAACATGAACCAAGAGCAGCCAAACAACACAAATGTCAGCAGGATTTTTCCCCCTCTCATAACTTGGTATCTTGCTCTCAAGATGAAAACTAAAGTTCCACCCTCGGACTCTGTACTGTAAAGCTGTAACTGAGGTTAGGGAGGGTTGTGGTGCAGTGAAACTGATCCCACGATGGGATTTAGAAATCCCATTACTTGCAGAGGAGCAGGGAAGGAGGGACAGGGCTGTGACAAAGCCCAAGTGGCCACTGCCTTGCAGGAAGAGCTCCCTCATTGGGACCAGTATGGCTTTCTCCCAGTAAAGCAGAGATGTGTCCCCAGGGGCACAGAGGCTCTGGCAGGGGCCACAGACACTTGGAGCTCCCCAGGATTGTTTGTGATGGCTCTAAAAGGCTGTGAGAGGGAAGAGCAGCTCCTCACCCGCCAGTGGATGCCTCGGGCACAGAGCAGAGTGGGGGCAGAGGGTTCTTCCAGCTCATTAAGGCACCTGAGCATCAATCCACTTCCTCTGCAGTCTGAATCACAGCCCACTACTCCCAGTGCTGCTTCAGGGGGACAAAAAGCTTAAGGCTTCTGGGGTAACAGTGCCCAGGGGGGAGGGTTTCAGAGTCTTTTAGTGTTGCTTTATTCCTCAACTCATGCTGGCTGCTGAAAGACACTGGTTGCATTTACCTGATGAAAGCAGGTCCTGCTCCATCAATCCAAGGCAGTAGCACCTCGATGTAAATGCCAGGAGTGTAACTGGCACACCTGCCTGCCTGTGGAATCCAGATAGCCCACAAACACTCTGATAACCCTCTGGTCACACAGGACCTGCACAGGGAGGCTATCAGCAAGACCAGGGCATGCATTTCCCTTTTAGCCGTGATTTTAACCGTCACATTTGCATGTTCAGCATTTGACATGCCTGGAAGGCAAGTCAGAATTCATCTCCCAGCATCAGAGACCACAGCAGCTCCAGCAAACACAGCATAAAACAGATTCCACAAGATCAAAGCTACTGCAAAGCCTGACACCAAAGCCCTGAATTATCCCAGTTAGCCAGTCAGCAGCTGAACACTCCTGCCAAACCTCCTGATTCCTCACAGATCAGGCAGGTCACACATCCTGTACCTGAGCAGAGGGATGGTAAAGTGCTGAATAGGTTTAGGGTTGTAGGAGCACAAGACTCCTGAGAGTTTCAAGTCTTCATTCCCTGTCTTACTTTGGGAGTGTTCTTTACTGGGTGATGCAGTTGTCTCCCATGTCCTGAGCGTATCTGTCAGATATCGCAGTCCTCAAGTCCTCCACCTCTTTGTGAAGCTGTTTTACCTCCACCAGTTTCTTGGCCAGTCCATCAGGGCTCAGCAGGTCATCCTTCTCCTTCACAGGGTACTGCACAGCTGTGGGGTCAGAGAAGGGAGTTTCCTCACATGCACTTCTCAGCAAGGTTCACACACATTTGCAAGTCAGCCAGAAAAACCAACTCACATTTGCAAAAGAGGTTCTACTTAACATTCAGTTATTACAACATGCACCTTTGAAGCAAGCCAACCACAGAAAGTGTTCAGAAGCCCAGAAAGAGGAGAACTTTCCATGCTCTGTGTGAGTTATTTCATTCTGCCACAGCACGGGAACGGAAGGGTTTGTTCTGCTGTCGCTCTGTACTTACAGTGAATGCCCAGGAGCAGAGAGAGGTTGGGGTCCTTGCCCTGAGCCCTCTGGGTGACAATGCTGTAGACAGACTGTAAATCCTGCAGGCAGCTGGCCAGCTCCCCGTGCAGCTCCTGGGCCAGGTGGGCTGTGTCAGCAGGCAGGGGCTGGGCCGTCAGCTGGGCCTGCCGGAGCTGCTCCTGCAGCGTCAGGTTCTTCTCGATCAGGTCCTGGTTCTGCACGGACAGCTGGACACACGGACACGGCACGTCAGGGGCAGCACTGCCACACCTGATGCACCTGCTCTGTGATGGGAACACTGAGGGCAGGAGCTGGTTTGCTCCAGCCCTCCAGGCTGTGGTCAGAGGAGCCAGTGTCACTCCCACACAGGGTCTGGATCAAAGGGGAAGTGCCGCACCAAACTGCCCTGTCCCTGCCCAGGCCAACGCAGTAAAAGCTTCCAGGAGGTTGTGCAACCTGGCAGTGGCCGTGCCCTGCCTTCAGAGCCGAGGCTGTGCTTGGACTCCCGTTCTGCTGCCCCCAGCTGGCAAGCTCGGCCTCCTCCAGCCCATCCCCATCAAGTTCCCGAGGCACAACCTGCTCCTCCTGCCTTCCATCAGGAGCTTTTCCAGCTCCTTTCACAGCCCTGACAGGACAACTGACCAGCAGGAAGCAGGAGAGATTGAGCTGCTGACTAATTCTATTCTAATTAGAATTAAAAATGAAACTATTCAGGGCCTTGCTAAAAGACAATCCAGTGTCCATTCAGTGCTACACCCAGGCACTCCAAACACCCGCTGACCTCTTTCACGGCAGCCCGGAGCTGCTGCAGAGCGTTTTCCCTTCTCATCGCCTCCTCCTTCAGAGCTTGGCTTGTCCCCTCTTCCTGGGCCACCTGTTCTTCCAGGTTCTGGAACAGACCATGGGAACACAGTAAGTTTAACTCATTTCATGGCATATTCTCAAGTCTTGGGTCCCTCCCTGTCACTTCTCACCTTGACTTGCAAGGACAACTGCTCCATCTTCTTCTGCTTTTTGTCCACAATCTGGAATTAAAAGCAGAGGCATCAGAACTGGCCTCACAAATCCAGTAATACCACCAGGAATTCTCCTTCAGTAAGACAGCCATCTGCTCTCTTTCTCTTTCCTGTCCATTAACTGCTCTAATCATAGATGCTCTTAGGAGTGGACGTGGATAAAAGGCACTATTAGATTTATCAGCTAAAAACAGACCAGAGATATTGTAGTCTTGTGGTTTTCCTCTCCCCTCTTCTGCATTCTGCAGCTTCTCCCCAGCATTACTGGAGAAGTGTGTGGTTATCACAACAAGAACAGCTTTTAGAACCCTGCAGTCTGGAATTCCAGGAACTGCTGCTTCAGTGTCTTTAAAAGTCCCTGATTTCATCTGAGTGCCTGCTGTGACTCAGTGGGAAAATGTGTGATTCCTGACTGGGACAGCCCCTTACCTTCCTGAGGCAGTCACACTCCTTCTTCAGAGAGTCATGTTCCAATTTCTGCCTCTCTCCATCCTGAGAAGGGGGTCCTCTCTCTGCATTCTTTGCATGCTGCTGCAACTTGTCCTGCAAGCTGCAATAAGCAGAACATCATGGAGGGAAAAAACCAGTTTTATTTACAATCTCTCCCTTACCTTAAGGAGGGAAACAATATGAGGAGTGAAATTAATTTCATATCAAATGTCATTATTGCCCTGTTTGCACCCCAGCCCACCAAGGGCTGTGCATCACCTTCCACGTGCAGCAACTCCTGCAGTGCCAAGGTGAGGCCGATTCCCGATTCCTACCTGCGCACAGTGGACAGAAGCTCCATCTCTTTGTGTTTTTGGGTTTCCAGCTGCAGCTCTTGCTCCCTGAAAGCAGCCTGGACATCTCCAAGCTCTGATTCCAGTGCCAGCACTGTTTCCTGCAGGGCAGTAGTCTTCAGTTCAGATTCCTTCAGCTGCAGAGGAGTAAATGTAAGAGGAGTAAATGTAAAAAAGAGGAGTAAATATAACTACAGAAAAGTTAAACAAGTATGTGAAGAGCCACCATTGCAACTCAGAGGAAGTTTTACCTTCTGACTCTGTTTCTGGTGGTCCTCAAGAGTTGGAAGATCAGCCAGGTATCGTTCCAGGGTCTCGATTCTTTGCTGCCTCTCTTTGTTTTGTTCAGATTCCTTCTGGCATTTCTTTTTAAGGTTATTAATGTGTTTGTCTCTTCCCTTTACCTGCAGGGACAGTTACAGACAAATTTAGTTTATTAAATTTCTTATTTATTCTTCAGTCTTCTGTAAGCCCACTCATTTAGCTTTTTGCACTGTGCTAAAATACAAGATCCCCTTAACCCATTTTTGTTTATTTAGCTAAAGACAGGCATTTTTTTTGGTTAAAAGAGGAGGCACTGAAATGTTTGTAACTGCAGGAGGAAAGGCTTTTGCTTGTAAACCATAGTCTACAATGAGATGAGAAAACACCTGCAATTACAAACTGCCACAGAGAAGTTTCACCACCTCAGCACTACACTGACAAGAAAACACATCTTCCCATCTCTACAGCAACAGGATCATACCCTTTCTTCCTGCTTCTTTAACTCCTCTGCGTGTTTCTGCACCGTTTCCTTCAGTGACTCCCGGACCAGCTTCACATCCACCTCTGCAGCAGCCAGCTTCCTCTCCAGCTCAATGTTCTCCTTGCTGAGGGACTCTGTTTTCTCTGTGAACTGTGCTCGGAGGAAGGTGTTCTCCCTCTGCAGCTCCTGCAGGCAGAGAAGCCCCTGAATTTGGTGGGGTACAAAGTGGCCCTCAGCAGTGCCAGGGCTGTGTCCTCCCAACTGCCAAACATCCCTCAGCCCATCTGACACACTCTGAAACAACACCAGGTGTTGGCATCAGCAGCACAGCTTTAACCAAACCAAAGGGCTGGAAACCTCATGGGGCACAGAGGTGCTGGTAACACACAAAGGGTAATTTCTAGTTTGACTGTGCACAGTCCTGCTCAGCAAACACCTCAGCAGCAGTGGCAGGGCCATTGGATTCAGCACATATTTCTCACTGACACCTGCTGTACCTGCATCCTCAGCATGTAGACGTCTCCATAGGTGGCTGGGCAGCCCAGCAAGGCACTGTGAACCTGCAGTTCGCTCTCCCGGACCTTCTGCTCCAGCTGGGAAATGTGCTGCCTTTGTCTGGAACAAAACAGGCAATTCACTCTTCTCAAACACAGAGAGCAGCAACACAAAACAAACAGTGCCACCACCACCACAGCACTGCTGCTCCACACAGTGACAAGCAAGGCAGAAACTCTGCAACTCAGAGCTCATCTGCACAGAAATAACACTTTGACCTTTTTTACAATTCTTACTGACTCTTCTTTTCCCTTTCCTCCCTTCAAAACACTCCCCCCAACCATGATTACAGATAAAACACACAAGCCTTGCATGTTTTGGAGGATCCTGCTTGACTCTGGAGCTTAGGAGTGAAATGAACAGGTGACTCAAAGTAAAGAAGAAAAAGTATCTACAGTCCAGATGCTGAAAGTACTTTCCATTAGGACTTTTTCAAAAACCTTGTGCACCACTAGTCTTCGGTGAGAGAAGTGTTGTTTGCCAGCCCAAAGTCACAAAAACCAAATTTAAAATAAAGGCCTCAAAGAGCTCCCAGAGTCCTTAAGCAGAAGAGGCAGTTATTTTGTCATCCCAGATAATCATGACGTGAACAGAAATCTTTATCTGTTAAAAAACACAGAAAACCGTAACTAAAATTAATTTATTTGAGCCCTTCAGGATCACTGTCCTTATTCCAAGGAGAGAAGAGCTCAGGTTGTTCTCTTAAGGTGTTTATATTGTTGTTTGCAACAAAACAAGATCAACTGGACACAAGGAACTCTGAGAAATGAGCCCTTCTTGGCACTTTCCAAACCTTTCCTTTCCAAATGGAATTGGACTGGAGTCTTTAAACCACATAAAGCCTCACCTGTCGATGAGGAGCTCTTTCTCCTTGAGCAGGTTTTCATTGGAGTTGAGGATATTGATCCACTGAGCTGGGTCAGGTGCAGGCAGGGATGGGGAATACAAGGAGGAATGGGGGCAGGTGCCTCCATTTTGTAACTGCAAGAGGAGACAAAACAAGGAGGGAGAGGTTTGTGCCCCACAGGGGTAATTGCAACACTGCTGGAGCTATTTTGCACACTGTGTGCTCATCTGCATGCCAGGGCATGGCTATTTCAGTCTCTGTTGATGTCCAAGAACAAGAAACTTTGCCCAAGCACAACTGGAGATTAACAAATAATTTTAGATCACTGTGCTAGCTTGCTGGAAACAATTTGTCTCCATTAGGGTACAGCTGGTGGGAAGTGGTAAACAAACTGTTTCCACCTAATGAACTGCAGTTAGTTTCATGTATTTTCTCAAAAAAGTCTGTCTTAACCCTCGATACAGAAGAAAGCTATTCTAGACACTGTTTAAAACCTCTTAGCATGCTTTTTCTTCACAGTTTCTATCAGACAGGGTATTTCAGCTCTTGATCTGGCAGCTGCTGCAGCCCTGTAACTCAATCCAGGGCTGCTCTGCACACACAGCGTGTCAAATGATACCTGTGACACCACAAGCTGTAAAAACAGACCATTAGGAGACTTTTGGTGTCACTCAGGGAGAAGCATGAAACATTTTCCTCCCAGCTCCTTAGTCTGGAACAACAATTCCTGACTAAAGAGACAGGAAGGGTTTCCAATTCACACAGTCACAGCTGCCTACCTGCATCTGCTCCACCTGCAGCCTCACTTTGTCCAGCTGCTGTTTCCAGGCACTGAGCTCACAGACTCCCTGGTGGGGGTGCAGTGTGCAGCCCTCCTGCACCCACGCTCGGGCTGGGGGAGCTACTACAGGTTTTGAATAGAAATTGTTGGCCTGGAGTCCCGCTGGCATCAGCCTGCTCCCGCTGGGCCACGTCCCGTCCCGGGGCTCGCAGGCTCCGTTGGCCCCTGGCGCCTGTTTGCTCTCTGGCAGCACCTTGTAATGGTCCTTCCCTGCCTCAGAGCTTGGGTTGAACTTCTGGCACCTGTGCAGAGGGTCAGTGCACACACTGTCCAGAAAGAGAGACTGGTTAAGGGTCTGCTCGATGGCAGGGGTGTCAAACTTCCAGGCGTCTTCTGTCCTCGTGTGATCAGCAGCAGGAGGCCAGGAGCGCTCGCAGCCGTTCTCCCCCGAAGCCCTGTAGAGACGCAGGAGGTCCCTGGGTGGCACCTGAGAGGACTTCCCGGCGTTCAAGTCCCCGTTCCTGGTGAGTCCTGGGCGGTCAGGGGCAGAGGCTGGCATGGCAGAGCTCTGGGAGCAGCCCTGGTCCCCTGCAGGGCACAGCTTGGAGGGCGAGGCACCCAGCGTGGAAGGCATAACGTGGGCTGTTGGAATGGTCACCTGGGTTTTGATGGGATGGAATGAGGAACTGCTACTGGAATTGCAGAAGTCTGGGGGAAGAAGGAGAGGGGTATTGTAATTACAGTCCTGAAAATACAATCCTCCAGTGAGCTTTCCAAAATGATTTTAAAACCGGTTCCTTTCCCATTGAACATGTCCTCCAAAGCAGCAGCATGACTCAGGCACACCCGTGTTCCCCCTCACTACAAGTTTCAGGAACCTGCTGACCTTTCCCTACAGGAAAAATCCAAGCTTAATCCATATTTTTAATCCTTGTTTTTAGAATAATCTTGAATCAATAATGTTATCTTTCTCTAGGTTTAGAAATCAAGTCCTTGATACTGAATAAAAAGGCTGAAACTTACTGAGCTGAACACTGAGCCCGTGATCCTGCTCTGCCTGTCCCACGGCTCAGCGACTCCCAAGCGTGAGCAGAGCTAAGAGGAGCCTTCCCTGAGCCCATGGTGAGCCTCCAACATCGCTGACCCCGAGGATCTGACCTTCCAGCTCCTCCAGGACACCCCAGCAAGAGCCCGTCCTAGAGCTGGAGCAATGGCTCTCACCTACGGCCACAGGAAGTGAGGCTGAGCTCCCGTCCTGCCAGTGGGGCACCAAACCTGGCTGCAGGGAACTCGGGGTTATTCTTAGCAACTCTCAGATTTCAATACAGCAACAGCAAGGGCTGAGAAAGGCAAACACTGAAGCGCCCACTCGTTGTCCTGAGACGTTCTGTGTCCCAGAAATTCCAGGTTTCTCCCAGGAACACTTGATTTCCTCACAGCTTTGGCCAAAGGCCCATCCCCACGTGATGCTCTAACAAGTCACCCTCCCACCTGTTTGTGCCCTCCAAGCACTGCCACAATGAATAAACAAACACTACAATTCGAATACAGCCCAAATCACACTCTGCAAAGACCAAAATCACACTACAGAAGAACTGTCACAATAAAGGCACTTGATCCTTTCATCAAAAATGAGCAGTGAGGGCAGAAAATCTCTCAGCCACTGCTTGGCTGTGCCTGGGGACTCCAGAGAACACCATGCCGCTGAGGAGCTGCAAGCACGTTCACCTTGGCAAAGAGAAGAGACAGCACCATTTCCTTTTACAGCCTCTAAATTTATCCCCTGGTGTCACTGTCAGGAACCAGAGTTCCCTGACCAGCACCTCACGTGGGGGTGCTGCAATCAGTTCCTTGAGTGTGCTGAGGGTCCTCACAACAACATTTCTGATTAATGTACTGAGCTCAGCGTGCCTCAGCAGCAGCCAGGGCTGCAGGTCACCCTGTGACATCACCAGCGCTCAGAAGGGACATTTCCCAAAGGAAAATCATCTCCCCTGCCCCCAGCTGCCAAATGGATGTTTTATTATCCTGAGAGAGGCCTGATGGAACACTTGAACACGTGCTGGTGTAATATTTCTAGCAATACTTCCAACAGGCAGCCCTGGGCCTCCATTTCACTGGCACATTATTGAGATCTACAGCTCTTTCCAAAGGCTTCCTGGAACACAAAGATGTGTGAAGTGTTTTAAGGAGTGCCACAAAGTCCCTCATTACTGAAAAAAGAATCAGTGAAGATAAAAAAGTCAGGTGGAAAGGATTGCAGGGACCAGAAATTTCAGAGTGGGCCTCAGCTGAAGGCCAGCCTGCAGAATTCTCAGCTCTAGCACTGCAGAGCCAAACGCTTCTGCACAAAGGCACCTATAAATTATTTCCTTAAAAATATTTTAAAAATCACACAACAGACTTGCTGATAAATCTCTCATTGGACAATAAGAACCAGCAAGTCACCAAGGTGGCTTTTAGTCAGTTAAAAGCACTGCAGCAAGACAATAACCAAGCTCAGAGAAACAGCCAGCCCCCTCCTCACATGGTTACATTCCAGACACCTGGATTTTAAATAGTTTCAGACATTCTGACAGGTTTTGCCCTCCAGGTTTTACGTTCTGACCCAGTGGTGCCCATCACCTTCGGTGCTGTCCGAGCAGGAGGTGCCAATTCCCCCATCCCCACTCTCAGCCACGCTCGGCCAGCGGCTGAGGCGGCTCTGGGGCTTCACACTCTTCCACTCAGCCTCCAAGAACTTGCTCTTCTGACAGCTGCTGGGGTCTGGAGAGAAAAAAACCAGGGATATTTATGCTTTAATTAAGCCATTTGTAATTACCAGTGCTTCCAAACACCAAACTGCTTCTTGTTCCGCTCCCCGTGTTCCTGTTAAAAAAATATCTTTTGCAAAAGGAAATAGCAGGAAGCACAGGGAAGTCAAATGATATCAACAGGAGACTGAAAAACAATCTTGGTGAGGAAGTCAGAATGCAGAAGCTGTAAATTATATTCCCATTGATTAGTTTGGTCATGTTACACCCAGCTGGTGCCCTGAATAAAAAGAGCAGCACAGCAAAACTGGGCAAGTTAAAAAGGTATTTTTACATTAACTCTAAAGAACTCTCCCAGATTCATCAGCTATCAGCTTAAGGGAGAAATTCCTTATCAAATGATTGCTGAAAAAGCAGGCAAGGATAGGAAAAAAGACCTTTTTTTAACAAAAAGCTTCTGGTGGAGAATCTTCTGAGGGCCACGTGTCTCCTCAGAGAAACTGAAACAGGATCCCACAGCAGCAGGGCTTTGGAGAAAGGACTGTCCTTACCTGATGGATTCTTCTGCAGGAGCCTCAGGTTTGGATCTTTCTCAGGAGCAGCCATCTTATCTATCTAGAGAACTGGATAAATGAATAAAAATCTTATTTTGAGTATAATCCACACCCTGTTCCCGCTCACCAAGCAAAGGGTACACACACAGCAGCTGCTCATTTAATATTTAATTAGCTGCTTCTCCCAATAAGATCTGATTTTTCCCTGCAGCAACTCTTTAAAAAAAAACAAAACAACTTTTAAAGTTTTCTTTATGCCTGAGTAAGGAGAATTAATGTTTGCACCATTCTCCAGGGATTCAGCAACACCTTTCAGCTGTTATCCCCAAGGCAGGTATTTAGAGTTTTTACCTATCACCACAGTACCTGCATGCTGAATCTGTGTCTACAAAGACTAAAAATTTCTCTTCAAAAGTCTTAACTCTCAACCAGATGATTTCTGCCCTCTGTAGAGGTCACTGAGAAACTACATGAGGAAAAAAGTCCTTCAAAAAGCAGCCTTTCTGTGCCATGAATAACAATCTTTATCTGTCCAGAGTTTTGGGTTAATTTATCTATTTCTCTGAGCACTTCAGATAGTGAATTTCCTGTCTTTGATAATGCAAGTGCAATTTACATCTACACAGTGGAAATTCAAGGCCTCTACAAACATATATTCAGTCCTCAATTAGCAGCTGTTACAGATTTTTGTTAAACAGATTTAAAGAGCTCAAAGACATTAATTCCTAGAAAACATTCATATACAACCTAGGAGAAACATTGGGAATACAAGAGGATAATGAACCAGGAACAGCATTTTACCCAGCAAAGAAATGAAACACTTCTACATAAATGTAGTACTTATTATGGTTAATTTAGGCAGATATGGCTAATTTCAGATAAATTTCTGACGCGCTGGAGGTCCCGGTCCTTAAGGAGCCGGTCCCTGGATGTGGGGGCTCCGTCCATCAGCACCGGATGATAAAAAGGCGGAGGAGCGGGTGTCGGTCCTGTGGGCCCTGAAGAGAAGCGGGAACCGATCCCTGAGGGGCTGTGGGGGGAAGGCCAGGATGAGCTCAGAGACCGGTCCCGGAAGGGCTGGAGGGTTCGGGGCACGGTGGCGGTGTGGCAGTGGCGCTGCCGGTGCCCGGTGGCGGTGCAGTGGTGGCGGTGCCGTGTTGGGTGTGGGTCGGGGATGGGATTTGGGGCTGGGGTCGGGTCCGTCCCTCACCTGCCGCCGCCGCCGCGCCTCTCCCGCCACCCCCGCGCGCCGCGACCGTTACCTCCACCGGCGGGGGGGGGGCGGAGCTGAGGAGGGGGCGTGGCTAATCAGCATATCAGCCAATAGAACGCGCAGGCCACGCCCCCACCCATGGCTCATTGGCTCTAATGAGCGCTGTCCCCACCCCCATCAAGCCGTGCAGGGAGCGGCGGGCTCTGACGGAGGAAAATTGGCCGCGGGCGGCACCCGTAGGGCGGGCGCTGAGGGAGCCGGCGGGGCCCAGCCTGGATAAAATGGGGTTCGGGGAGACCGGCTGGATCTCTGCAAAGCCCCGGCAGGCGGAACAACAGGACAAGAGTAAACGGCCTCGAGTTGCACCAGGGGAGGATGAGGCTGGACGGCAGGAGGAATTTCTTCACGGAAAAGGTGGTCAAGCACTGGCACAGGCTGCCTGGGGCAGTGGTTGAGTCACCATCCCTGGGAGTGTTCGTAAACATGTGCATGTGGCACTGAGGGATGCGGTTTAGTGGTGAACGCGGCAGTACCGCGTTTACAGCTGGACTCGATGATCTTGGAGATCTCTTCCAGCCTAAACAATTCTATGATTTGACGATTTCAGCGCCAAGAAAAAAACACGGCACGACCAGGCCCTGTCACCACATTTATTTACAGCAGAAGAGCCCGTGTCCGGGCCGGCTGGCAGCACCACAGCGGGGGCACGTTCCCCAGGAAAATCCACCCCTTTCCAACCTGCAGCCAAGTCAAGGCGAGCTGGGAAAAATTAAGACTTCCACAGAGGCCACTTCCCCTGTGGGATGGCCCCTGTGAGGGCTGAGCCTTCCAGAATGTGCTCAGGCCCCCCAGCACAGAGCACCCGCCGTTCTCCCATGCTCCGAGTCTTGTGGGCACTGACCCACACCAGGTCCTGGCGGGATGTCAGGGCTCAGCTGCCTCTTCGTGGGGTCTCTGCTGGTCTCCAGCATCCCCCTGGTCGTGGCCCTGACCTTGCTGCCCTGCCCAGCCCTCCCGCAGCTCCCGGTACAGCTCCTGGTGCTCCTCCTTCCAGCGCCTGAATGTGTCCGAGGTGAGCGCGGCCTCTCCCAGCAGCTGCTCCAGGGCCTGCAGCTCCGCCAGCTTCGCCTGCCCGGAGCAATGCACGTTTTGGGGGGACACCCGTGGGCAGGGGAGCATTGGGGGGTTCGGGGGGCTGCGGGGTCCCACCTTGAGCGTGCTCTGCAGGGCCCGCACGGCATGCACCCTCTCGTTGATGTGCGGGTTCTTGTTGCGCCTCAGGAAGGACTTTCGGCATTGCTCCTGCGTCAGGAAGCGCTGCTGCCCCATGAGGGACAGCCCGCCCTGCCTCAGGCACCGCATCAGGCTCTCCAGATCCTCCCCAGCGGGCTCTGGACAAGGAGAAGGGGCACTGGAGCAGGAGGGCAGCCCAAAGACCCTGCAGGGCTCCCCTGTGCATGATCCTGCCTTGAAGGTGTGGCTGGGGTTGGAAGGGACCTTAAAGATCGTCATGCCATGGCAGGGACACCTTCCACTATCCCAGGCTGCTCCAAGCTCCATCCAGCCTGCCCTTGGACACTTCCAGGGATCCAGGGGCAGCCACAGCTCCTCTGGGCACCCTGTGCTGGGCCTCACCACTTACACAGGGAAGACTATTCTTCTAATGTCCACTCTAAACCTTCTGTTTTTAGTTTAAATCCATTCCCCCTTGCCCTGTCACTCTGTGCCCTCATAAAAACATCCCTCTCCATCTTTCCTGTAGGCTCCCTTCATCCTGCTCCAACACACAACTCAAGCTACCCCCAGCACACCACAGGCAAAAGGGACACAAGGTGACAGGGTGTCCCCCCCCAGCACCTACCCATGGGGGAGCAGGGCCGGGGGCTGCCCTGGGGGCTGCTGGCTGTGCTGCTGGCTGGGGAGAGCTGCGCCTTCTCTGGGGTGTTCTGCAGCCTCTTCCTTGGCTGAGGGAGAGATGGGGAAGGAGGTGAGACAAGGAACTCTGTCCCTCTGTCCCCAGGGTGTCCCCCAGGGTCACTCACCGAGTCGGATCCGTGCCTGGGGGACTCATCATCAGGATCCTCAGCTTCTGTCTCACTGTAGCAGTCTGGAGGCCATGGGAGAAGACAGAAATTCCCTCCCAGGGCTGAGAATCATCCCAGCCACCCCTCAGGGAGCGTTTGTCGCGTTCCCCCAAATCATGGGCCAAGCTCCCAGCGGTCCCACACCAGGGCTGTGGCGCCAGGCACCACTACCCCATGGGGACCCCCTCCCACCGACCCCAGCCCCCACCCCAGCATGGCCCCATTACCTTCCTCCTTGTCTGGGACTGCCTGGTGGGCCAGTGTGTACTTTGTTTTGGCTGTTACCAGGCGACTGACCCACCTGGGGAGGGAAAGGATGGACAGAGCAGGGGGAGGAGGGTCCTGGCCAGCCCAGGCTGGTGGGGCCAGTGCTGATCATTGGCTCCCTTACTCACATGCTCAGGTCAGCCAAGGTTTCAGCAGCAAACACAAAGGGCTTGTATGTCTGGTGGCACAGCTGGAACACACTGAGGACAAGGGGGTGGCTGCTGTGGTGACACAGAGCCAGCCCCGAGCCCCCTCCAGGCTCCCCAGCACTGCAGCCCCCCATCCCAACCCAGCTCCGGATCAGCCTCATCCCAGATAACACCAGGAACAGTGCTGGCCTTGCTCAGAGTGTGGGCACAGCAAGGTACCAGTCCTGTGGGGATCTCATCAGCCCCATGGGTTCTCATCACTCATCAGCATGTGGCCTTGGGACACCATCCCCCCCTCTCCCACCACCAGCTGGGGGTGAAAGTGAGACAGACCCCACTCACTATTTCTTCTTCTGCTCCCTGGTGCTCTCCAGGTTGTAGGTGGCCACGTTGATGAGTCCTGCAGCCCTCTCATCCTGCGGGGTCAGGGACTGCTGTGTCCAGCACCACCCCAGGAAATCCCGGCTGCCCAGGTTGGGGACAGGGACACCCAGTGCTCCCACTCACGTTGGGGTGGTTGTACCAGTAGAGTGTGTGGCCCTTGAGCACAAACCAGCACCGCTTCCACTTCTGGGCCATGAAGCCCACGTGGTCCTTCTTCTTGAGGAGCCACCCATCGCAGTCCACCCGGCCCAGGTCCCGGCACGAGATCCGGCGGCGGCTCAGCCTGGTCGCCACTCCTGCGCCACAGCCTTGGGGGTGTCAGGGGAGGGAAGGGGAGGCAGAGCCCCCCAGGACAGCCCCCAGCCCTGCCAGGGCTCTGCTCACCTTTTGGTCTTGTGCGGGGGCTGCCCTGGGAGGGGAAACAGAGATGGGATCTTAGTGACAGTGCAGGGGGTGAGGGCAGGGCAGCCCTTAGGGACCCCCGTAGGGACCCCCCAGTTCACCCACACGGTGCAGGGGTTCAGAGGGGAACCTCTGACACCCCCCCAGCGTGTCCCCCCCAGCTCTCACCTCCCCAGGGAGCTGGCTGGGCTCTGCTCCCCCAGCCCCCGTGCTGGGGGCTGCCCTGGGGCTCAGCTCTGTGGCACAGGGTTCAGTGGCAGCAGGGATGCTTGGGGGGGTGTCCAGGGGGGTTCCCAGGGTGCTGCCACTGTCCCACACCTCCTCTGCAGCACCTGTGAACAGAGAGCAGGGCTGCAGTTCTGGGGGGAACTGCTCTGTCCCCAGACACCCTCTGCTCCCATCCTACCCTGTCCAGAAAGTCCCGGCAGCTCCTCCACAGCTGCCCCAGGCAGCCTCAGATCCCGCTCGTCCTCTTCCTGCTCCTCGTCAGTGACAGGATCCAGGGCAGAGTCTGGTCCCGAGTCCAAGTCGGCCGCAACGCTGGGAGGAAAACGGGACCCCTGAGCCCCAAACTTCCCCGAGCACTGCCAGGGTCCCTGATCAACCTCGGGCTGGGGCACCCACTGCACTCCCTGCCCCGGGAATGGGGCTGGAGGGGACGTGGTGCCAGAGCTCCAGCTCAGTTCCACCGGCCTCCCTTGCTCGGTGCTGCCGCTGGCTCTCCGCACGCCTTTCCATTCCGGGATGGGAGAAGGGTCATGCCTAAATATAGTTCCAACCCACTAAAACGTTACCAAGTGAATGAATTACTAACCCCCCCTGGTTTTCATTCCTTAAGACTGTTCAAGGCAGCTGCTGCACTGCTGGCACCTCTCCCCCTAGAAAAGGGCTGGGAAGGATGGATGTACCCAAACATCTCCTTGCTGGCCAGACTGGGGGTGTCGGGGTGTCGGGATGGGGCTCACCTGGAGGTCAAAGACACGGGGCTGCCTGGGCTCTCGCTGCTCCTGGTGCCAGGGGAATCTGCAGCATCCAAAAATGCCCCTGGGGGCTGTGGATGGAGTGTCAGTGCCAGCCCCATCCCACCACGGACCCCAGAGCTTTAGGAATCTCCAGTGTGATGGGAGATGCCCAGCTCTGAGCATCTCTGCCTGGTTCCCAGCACAGCCCAGTGCGGCACTGGTGCTGGACTGGGAGCACTGGGATCACTCACCTGCTGCCTGGGAGAGGGGGGTGAGCCAGGCAGGTCAAGGGGGATCTTTTTCAGCACCAAAGTCACCCTGTTCCCCTTCTCCAGCAGCTTCCTCGCCAGGTTGACAGGTGTCCAACCCACCTGCAAATCCTGGGTGAGCTGTGGGCCACTGCCCCAGCCCCATGCACGCTTCATCCCCCAAACCTGCCCCAACCACAGATCCCACATCCCCCAAATCCTCCTGGCAATGGCTCCTGTGTCCCCCAGACCTTTCCCAACCACAGCTCCTGCTTTTTGCTGCTCGTAACTCCTGCATCCCCCCACCTCAGCCCCAGTACTCCCCGAGCCCTCCCAGCCCTGCAGCTCTGTCCAAATGCAGCAGCAGCCTCGAGCCCCTGTGCCCCTGACTCACCACGACCTGCTCGTTGACCTGCACGATCTCATCTCCAGGCAGGACGTGGCCCCTGTGGGCAGCCAGGGCCTGGGTAGAGGTGGGTGACAGTGGGGTGCCCAGTCCTGGGTCCTCTCCCTCCCTTCCTCCCAAGCTAACCCCACTCAGGACCTCTCCCTCAGGAAGAACCGGGGGGTTCAGGTTAATTAACCATTAACCCGACTTTGCCCAGCAGTGGGATCGGGGTGCAGAGGGGGCTCCCCATGCCCAGGCTGTGCTCACTCATGGGATGAGTTACACGGGCTCAGCCACAGGCCCTGCTCCGGGTCAGGGGAGGGCAGATTGGGCCCCCATGGATGGGGCTGTTCCCCACAGGGCATAAAAGGGATGACTGAGGGGCAGGGGGTGACAGGAGGGCAGCCCCTCACTCACCTCTGAGGTGTTTGCAGACACGAAGTGCAGGCAGGAGCTGGTGGAGGTGATCTCAAAGCCCTGGTGGGGGCCAAGATGGGGATTTGAGCAGGGGGCTGGGGGTCCCAAGGCAGAGGGGGGCACTGGGGTGGAGGGGACTCACCAGTCGGGCGGTGAGGCGTGGCTGGGGGCTCCCCACAAGATCAGAGGGTGGTGTTGGGGTGTCAGGGGATCCTGGGGGGCTGCTCCATTGGCTGGGGGGCAGCGTTGGCGTGTCAGGGGATGTTGGGGGGCTCTGCCACAGGCCAAGGGGCAGTGTTGGGGTGCTGGGGGACATCGGGGGGCTGCCCTGTGGGCTGGGGGGCAGCGCCAGCCCCACACGCTGCAGCACAGCCCTGCGGTCCAGCAGCGCCGGGGGGCTGCAGCCCACGATGCTCTCGCAGATGCCCACGATGTGCTGGCACTGCAGGTGACAGCGGGGTGTGAGGGGAGCCCTGGCAGCCCCCCGGGCCTGCCACCCCCTCCTCACCCAGCACTCACAATCTGCAGGATCCCGCTGCTCCTCTCGGCCACAGGAAGGTCCTGGGGGACGAGACATGGGGATGAGCATGATGGGACGGCTCCATCCCAGCCGGGGGGACCCCCCTGCACCCCAGCTTTTCCCCCACCTCCAGCCATCGGAGCTCTGGGGGTCAGGAGAGCAGCCAGCCCTAGGCACTCACCGCCTGCAGCATCTCTGCCAGCTGGGCACAGAGCAGGATGATGTCCCGGCTGGCCGAAAAGTCATTGAGGGTGGAGAAGAGGTACCTGGGGGAAGAGAGAGTTGAGCCCCCGGAGTGGGGGGCACCCAGGGGTACCCTCAGCTGCCCCAGACCTGTTGAGCCAGGAGAAGAGTTCCTTGGCAGCCCCGACCAGGTCGATGACTCGGGCCAGGAGGGTGAGGGAAGGCGGCTGGGGGACATCCCCTGCTGACAGCACCCCCTGCACCAGGCTCTGGATGCCCTGCGCCAGCTCCTGCAGCCTCTCCGTCAGTGTCCGCAGGCTGGTGCTCGCCAGCCCTGTGTCCTGGGGGGGAACAGGGATGCCAGGGGATGGATGGGTGGTCTCCACATCCTCACCCAGCCCACGGTGTCCCCGTGTGTTTTCCTCTGACCAGCTCAGGGTCTCCTCAGAACCCCTCTCCAGTGAGTCCAGGGTGCCCCTGTGTCCCCATCTCCATCCAGTGCAAGGTGACCCCATCTGCCCCCTTCTACCCAGCCCAGGGTGATCCCACATCCTCCACCTTCAGCCCAGGGAACGTCCCCCTGCTCCTCCCTTCCTCCCTGGGATCCCGCAGCCCCCGGGATGCCGGCACTCACCAGGTTACGGAGCTGCTCCACGGCTTCCAGCAGCAGCTCCTGGTGTCCCAAGGGCCACACGCCCAGTGCCTCCAGGAGCCCCGCGTCCAGCCCCAGCAGGTCAGGCCCCGATAGCCCCCAGGCCTCGAAGGGGTACCCCTGCACCGCCGCGTCCAGCCCTGCCACAGATGAGTGTCCCCGCCAGTGTCCCCGCTGGCTCCTGGCCGGATGACCCCAGGGGTGTTCCCTGGCTGATGGGAGGCTCCTCTCCACGCAACGAGCTCACCCGGCCTCAACCCGAACGGTGGGAACGGCCAGACCCCTTCCCTCTCCCCGCGAGCCATCCAGGGAATGCCCCTCCCAGGGAGGAGAGGAGGGACGGGAAGCTCTGCCAGCCCCAGCCGCATGTCCCCAAGAGCCCGGGACAGCCGGGGTCTCACCTCGGAGCCAGGCGGCCGCCTGCGCGGGGCCCCAGGAGCGCACGGGCTCCATGGCGGCGGCGGGCGCGGCTCTCACCTGCGCCGGGCGCGGCTCCCACCTGCGCCGGCAGCCGCAGCCCCATTGGCGCTCCCGGGTGCCGCTCAGCGCCGAGCCCGCCTGCCCGGGACCGGCCCGTGGGGCGAGGCCCCGGTGAGTCACAGCCCGGACGGTGACACACGGCCGCTGGAACCCCCGGGAAATGACGGCCGGTGTCACCCCCCAGCCGCTGCACGCAGCGCTTGTGACACCGGTGGGAGACCCTCAGGTGCCCCGTGGGTGCAAAGTTTGGCCACACAGACCCTCCAGAAGAACCCGAGGGGATCTCCTGCTCAGCCCCGGAGTTTTTGGGGTGTCACCCCCCGCCCAAAGCATAACTCACACCCCTTTGCAGGTGGGGAAACTGAGGCAGCCCCGTAGAGGCCTGCAGAGGGATTCACCCACGGTTCAGCCCAGCCCTTCAGCCCCCCCCAAACCCAGCCTGGGCTGGCCCAGGCCCCCCCGCCCGGCGTGTCCGCTCCGGGGAGCAGCGGGCGCTGATCGCGGCTGACAGCCGCTGCTCCGCGCCCGCCCGGTGCCTGCGCCCTGCCCGAGGGGCCGCCGACACTCTCGGAGCCCCTCGCCGTGCTCCGGAGCTCGGGGGGTGCCAGTCCCTCCCCACGGAGCCCTCGCCCGCTCTCCCGGTCACGCCATGATCATCCGCCCCCGACGCCTGACCCCGGGGTATTTCCGTCTGCTCCAGGTAAGGGGGAGCGGGGCCGGGGGGAGCCCCGGGATGCTGCCCACGCTGCCCACCGGGCCTGCTGGCCTCGGGAGCCCTTCCCGGCTGTATCCCAGCCCCGCGTTAGCAGCGACCGTGCTGCCGGTGGGGGCCCGCAAGTGCTGCACGGGGCACCCTAAAACCTCCCCGAGATGCCCAGAGGGGCACAAAGCTGCCCCCCTTGCCTTTACACCACCCAGTGCGATGGGGACATTCAGGGCATGGCCCCAGGACCCTGTCCCGGTGGGGTTTGGGGTACTCCAGTGCTCCCCTCTGTCCCCACAGATGCAGCTGGCAGCGGGACGTGGGGATGAGCCGGGGGGGCGGCTGCTCACCCCCCTGGCCCTGCTGCTGGCGGCCGCCGGACTCTGCCTGTCCCTCTACAGCGCCCGGAGAATGGCTGACCCCGCCAAGGCCCCCCCGGAGCCGTGAGGAGGGGGCCGGGGGGCCGGGGGGACAGTCCCCGGGGTGGTGTTGGGGTCCCCCTCCACCCGCCTGCCCCCGCCCGAGCGGAGCTGCGGCCGCTTTCCAGCTGAGCTGCGCCACGTCCAGCCCTTCCCACCAGGCCTGGGCACGCCATGGAGGCCCTGGGGATGGGGGACACGCCTGTCCCCGCCTGCCCCCGCTTTGGGATGGAGAACGGAGGAGCCGCTTCCAGCTCCGGAGCTGCCGGCTGAGCCCCTGCCCGAGCCACGCGGGGACACCGGGATCCGGACACACAGAGGGACGGCAGAGCCGGGAGCTGCATCCGTCTCCATCCCCCACGGCAGCAGAGGGGCCTGGGTACCCCAGAGCCCCCCTGTCCCCATGGGAACGCGCTGCGGCCCCGCAGGAATGAGGCCAGCGCAGTGCGCCAGTAGGTACCGGGCAGGGGGACACGGCAGTGACGCGTCTCCTGGGCAGGCACATCCCGCTGGGATGGCGCTGGGATGGCGCTGGGATGGAGGCTGCAGAGCTCCAGCCACCGCTGAGCTGATCCTCTCCATCCCCCGGGGCCGGGGGGCAAATCCGGGCAGGCTGCATGGAAATAAACCCTTCCCTACCCAGCACAGCTGTGTCACTGCTCTGTCTTCTGTTCCCAGCACGTTCCCAGTCCCCAGCTTGGCAGGAGGGATGAGTCGGGGACACCCACTCGGCAGGAATTTGGTGGCATTGTCACTCAGGGTCCCCTAAGGGACACCAGGCAGGGAGGCTGAGCATGCCCCAGCCCTCCAGGAGCACAAAATCACAGAAGCTGAGTTTTTTGGGGACTGGAGCCTCAAAGTGTCCTCACCAAGAGGACACCAGCACTCCCCTTTCAAGGCCCAAGGTCACTTGAGCTCATATTCCCCACAAAAAAGCTGCCTGGGGACTCCCTGCGTGGAGAGCAGAGGGAATTTTACCACCCTGCAGGGTGAGAGCTCTGGGGTGAGGCTCCTAGCATGGACCTTTGGGTAATGGGGAGGGAAGAGCTGATGTGTCCCCCCACCCCTGGGGGGAACTGTCACACTCATACTCAATGCTGCCACACCGTTAGTTGACATATTTTATTTTACATATTTTAATGGGTGCATCGCTGACCTGAGGACAGAGCAGAATCTGCTCCAAAAGCAGACAGCCAAGTGTGCAGTCCCAGCAGCACTCAGAGAACAAGCAGCTTGTCCCTTTGTGGAGAGGAAGGACACTCGGTGAGGGCACCCAGGGTCTTGCTGGCTCCTTCTCCTTGTTAGCACCCTGGCCAGGGAGGAGCAGGGTGGTTCTGGCTGGCGCTGCTTGGACTTTTCTCACAAAGCTGAGCACAAAGACGTCCTTACAGAGCCACTCGGGCTCTCAGTCCCCTGTCCCTGCGCTCAGCTGGACGCCTCCATCTCGGTGACCTCCTCGAGGGGCTGGGTCTGCACCTCCACCTTCTTTGGGGGGATGTAGGAGCCCATCCCGGCGGCACGTTCAGCCTCCTCCTGCGTGTACGGAGCCTCGCGCAGCTGCTTCAGCCTGGGGGGCACAGAGGGGATGAAGCTTCCACCTGTTCTGGGCAGGACTGGCCCAGAACTGCCCCTGCCAGCCCCCTCAACCCGGGAAATTTGGGGGCTGTTCCCCCCACTCACCTCTTCTTGTGCACCTTGGATCTGAAGTGCTCCTTCATGCTGTTCAGGTCCACGAAGTAGCGCCTGGGGTAGGAAAGGATGGGGGTCAGGGGGACCCCGACACTGAAGGAGGGCTGGGGAGGGTCCCAGGGCAACCCTGCACGGGCCTGCGGTCACCCTGAGAGCAGGACAAGGGCTCAGGGACAAGATACTCCCACAGAGCCCCGAGCCCCCTCGCCAGGAGCCAGGGACCCCCGGGACCAGGGCAACCCCCTCCCAGGGGACAGAGACCTCCAGGGACCCCCGGGACCAGGGCAAGGCCATCCCGAGGTTGGAGCCCTCCCAGGGACCCCCGGGACCCCTCGGGACCCCCGGGACCCCCCCCCGCCGCACGCACGCGCAGTGCAGGCAGTAGAACTGGGCACAGCCCGGCAGGTCGGGGTCGATCTCCTGCCGCAGCAGCCGCGCGGCGTTCTCGGGCTTCAGGTCCGCGTGGATCTCGTCCAGGTCGCGCCGGCGCCGCTTCGTCTTCAGCTGCCGGGCGAGCGAGTGCGCCCGGTGCGCTCCGGTGCGGCGCCCGTTCCGCGGCGACATGGCGGCCGCACGCCGCGCCGCGCCGCACTGCGCATGCGCGGGGCTTGCGGGGCCACGCCCACACCGCCACACGCCCCGCCCACAAATAGCATTGTCACGCCCACCCCGCAAGCCACGCCCAGATCCCGACAGGCCCCGCCCCCCGGCGGTGACCCCGGGACGGTCCCCGCGACCCCCCGAGCCCCCGGTGCCACCGTCCCCGCCTTTCCGCCGTGCTCCCCCCGTGTCCCCGCGCTCCCCGCGCTGCCCCGGTCACCGCTGCCATGAGCCGGGCAGGCTCCGCGCGCCGCGTCCGCCGCTGATCGTGTTTCGTCCGTGATTAATTATAGATGGGGACACGCGGCGGGGGGAGCGCGGGGCTCCGGCGCCTCCTCTGCACCGTGCCGGGGGTGTCCCAGCCTTGGGGGTCCCAAATGGGCGAGGGGCACCGGGGGGCTGGGGCAGGGGGGTCGGGATGGGTTTTGGAGGTGCCCAGAGGAGCCGCCCCCGCGCTGCCCCCGGCTCAGCCCGGGCTCAGATTCCTTTTGTGCGGTGCAAGTGGCCGCTGAAACTTTAATGAAGCCACCGGATCGCCGGCTCGCCCGTTCCGCCCGCCCCGCTGCCCGCGGCTCCGGCCCCGCTGAGCCCCTCGCCATGGCCCAGGGCTTCTGGCGGCTCTACAAGGCCAAAGTGCTGCAGAGCCTGGGGGGGCCGCGGCCGGACGGGGCCCTGCAGGACGAGGTAGGGTGGGGGGTCCCCAAAATGGGCTGGCCGACCTCCCTACCCTCCCCCTGCCCGCACCCCTGCCCTCACCGGGGGCTTCGTTGCAGGGAGACCCCCCCGAGCTGATGGAGACGGCCGAGCCCCCCGCGCTGATGGAGGAGGGAGCCAGCCCCGTGTCCCAGCTGGCCAGGAAGGTGAGGAGGGGGCTGGGGCAGCGGGGCCGGGGGTCACTGGGAGCCGGAGCCCCGCGGTGACCCCGGCGCTGCCTCCCCGCAGGTGCAGGGGGTGGGTGCCCGGGGCTGGCGGACGCTTTCATCCTTCTTCAGCCGCGAGGACGAGCACCAGCTGCTCGGCCCGGAGCCCTGCCCAGACCAGTAAGTTGCAGCTCGCTGGGGTGGGGACCCCCAGAACCCGGATCCAACCCCTGGGAGCTGCCGAGCCCCCAGACCCCCCCAGCCCATCACCCGCATCCCCCTGCCCGGGCTGCACCCGGAGGGGGGGGCACGGTGGGTTTGGGGGAGCGGGTCCCTGCAGCGACATTTCCGTCCCCGCTCTCTCCGCAGCCCTCTGGCCACTGAGCCGTCCGAGATGCCCCACACCGAGAAGGCGCCTGGATTTTGGGATCTCTTTGCTACCAAGTGGCAGCAGGCGTCGGGGCCGGACAAGGGGGTGCCCCCCCCGGAGCCGGGTGAGAGCCCTGGGGAGCCGCCGGGTGACGACGGCAGCGACCTGCGGGAGCCGGAGGAAGGGGCCTTCCACTGGGGCTTCCTGGCTGGCAAACTGGCCGAAATCCGGAATAAAACCGCCCCCAAGGGCAACTAGAGGAGGATGAACCAGCCGGACTCTCCAAAAGTTATTTGCGGCCCCGCATTGCTGGTGGGCAGCGCCCCGCCCATGGCCGAGGGCTCTGCCGTGGGTTTGGGGGTCACATCTGCACTCAAGACCCCGAAGGTGCCGCTTTCCCCTGGGCTCTGCCTGCTGCTTTCCTCGCCCTCACGCCCCCAACAGCCCCACGGCCCCCAAGGGTGGGGAGGGGGAGCTGCACCCCCAGCCCCGGCGCATCCCCCCACAACCACACGCACTGCCAGGCTAGAAAAAAACCCCAAATGGATTTATTGAGGGCAGCTCTGGCCCCAGCAGCCCCTGTTCTGGGGAGGAGGGGGGCCGTGGGGTGGGCGCTGCCCAGGGCAGGGGGCTCGGGCACTGCCCACCCCCCAGCCTGCAGCTGGAGCAGGACATGGGCGATGGGCGGGGGCTGCAGGCCCATCCCACCCTCCTGGGCTGGGGACAGGGAGAATGGAGAAGATGGGTGACAGCAGGGGGACAGCAGCCTGCCTGCCCCGAGACCATGGAGAGACTCACCCGGGGGTGCCCCCACCACACTCAGCCTGGGGACCTGCTGGTTCTCCCAGCCTGCAGCATCCCCGCGGCACCAGGGCCACGGGTGCCACCAGCCCATCGGCCACATCCAGCGAGGGCGAGGGGCCACGTCCATCCAGCGGGAGCCACGCGGGTGTCCTCGTCCCGGCCAGGCTGTCCCCGCTCACACCGTGGACTCCTTGGCAGCCGCCCAGGCTCTCTGGCAGCCGTAGAGCCACTTGATGACTCGGGCGTTGCGCTCCACCACGGACACGGCGGTGCCCAGCCGGGGGTCCGGCTCCTCCTCGCCCGGCCCCGCGTCCCCCTCGCTGCCCCCCGAGGCCCGGCCGGGCTCGGACTCGCAGGATCCGGGGGGCCGGGCCGAGGCGCTGTCCCAGCCCGCCGGCCCGAAGCGCTCCCGGCCCAGCAGCTCCACCAGCGCCCGGTCCAGCCCGCAGTAGTTGAAGAAGCGCTCCTGCTCCGACAGCGGCAGCGACACGCGCAGAGCCAGCGGCTCCTTCCCGGGGGTGCCGGGGGGCTGCTCGGCGGCGGGAGACGGGGGATGGCAGGAGACGGGGAAGATGTCACCGCTGTCACCGCCGCTGCCGCCTCCCGGTGTCCGCGCCTCGTCCTTCTCCGCCGGCGCCCACAGCATGGGGGTCTCGGGGCTCTGGGGGGCTCTGGGTGCCTCGCCCAGCGCCCTGGCGGGGGGCGAGCTGGGGGGTCTGTCTCTCAGGGGTCCCTGGAAGAGGCGCCGCACCAGCCCGGAGCCCTTGGTGTTCTCCTTGTCCCCGGCCAGGCAGTCCCGTTTCTGCCGGTAGATGACGAGCGAGTCGGGTCTCAGCAGGCGCCGGCTGCCGCTGCGGCGCGACACGGGGGACTGCGGGCACGGCAGCTTGCGGGACCCGTCCCGGCTCAGCTCCGAGCCCGGGCACAGCTCGCTGCACTGCTGCCGGCCCAGCCGCCGCCGCCCGTGCGGGGACAAGCGGGGCGAGCCCCGCAGCGCCGGCTCCTGCCGCCTGTTGATCACCTGCTGGGACTTGACGTACTTGGCCTTGTCGGCCTCCAGCCGCTCCACGGCGCTGGGTCTCCGGCCCCCGCTGCCCCCCGACCCCTGCGGGCACTCGGGGCCCCGGCTCAGCCAGGCCAGGGGGGAGCCGCGGCCGGGGGCCACGAGGCGCAGGTTGCTGGAGGCGCAGACGGCGAGAGTGGGGCTGCCCAAAGGCACCATCGCCCCGGAACGGCGCTGCTGATCTCTCTGTGCCCTTCGGAGTGGCCGGGCAGCTCCGCTGCGGCCGCTGGGGAGGCTCCTGAAGCTTCGCTCGGCTCCCGGATTCAGCCCTGGGAGGAGAGAGGAGAGGCAGGGTCAGCCCCGAGGGTGCAGTGGTGAGGAGGAGGAGGAGGATGGGGCTGGAGCAGAGCTGAGGGTCCCCACACGGGCAGCGAGTCCTGCCAGCCCAGGCAGGAACAGCCCCCGGGCAGGAAGGGAGAAGCGCCGAGCATCCGCCGGCTTCACTCACATCCCAGGAGCGGCTTCCAACAGGAAAAAATACCGGAGCCGCCGCCTTGTCTTCCCGAGCGGCAGAACAGAGCTCAGGAGAGCTGGCGAGCTGCCCCACGGCTGGGGGGTCCCCGAGCCGTGCCCCACACAGCCGGGCTGGGCTGGAAGATTCTCCCTTTCTCCGTGTGCGGAGGGCAGGGAACCAGCCCTGGGTGACAGCAGGGACACGGGGCTGGGCAGAGCAGAGATAACGGGAGGAAACATCCCGGGAAATCTCTGCCACGGGCTCCACACCGCACCTGCCCCGGAGTGCGGCCGGGGAAACTGAGGCACGCGGTGTGTCTGGCCCTGTGCTCCCGAGGGATGAGCACGAGGTGCCCAGGCTGGGACTGCCCGTGCCGCGGGGCCCTCACCCTCCCCAGCCCAGCCCCGCGCCAGGACCTGTGCCAGGATCTGTGCCAGGCAGCTGGGGGATGCTGTCACTCACCTGAGCCCACGCAGGGGTGGGATGCGGGGATGGGATGCGGGGATGGGATGCGGGGATGGGATGCGGGGATGCTCCCGTCCCACGCAGCTCCTGCCCCTCCGGCTGCCCCGGCAAACTGAGCCCAGAGCCAGGAGCAGCCTCATATGGAGGATGAGGAAGAGGAAGAGCCACCCATTAACCCCTGCCAGCCCAGCCCCGCCGGCAGGAGCCCACCCCGTGCCGGCCCTGCCAGCGTGACGCCCCTGCACAGCATTAACCCCTCATCCCGCAGCTCCAGCTCACCTCTGCCAGCTCCCCTTCCCACGGGAGCCCGGCCGGGATTTCGGGATCTGCAGCAGAGAATTTCCCCTCCGAGTCTTTCTGTCCCCGGGACAGGGCGGGTGAGGAACGGGGCAGGGAAACCGCGTCCACAGCAGCAGCTTCTCCTTCTACAGCCACCGCAGGGTGCTGGGGGCAGCTCCGGAGCAGGAGCCCTCCACAATCCCCCTCCCCAGGATCCTGGCCAGGCAGGAAAGGAGGGAAGGTTCTTCTGGCACCGTCCCCGGTGGCGGTGAAAGGGTCAAAGCCAGCCCCGAGCCGGCCGGTTCCTGCCTCTTCCCCCCGGGAAAGGCTGTAAATCGCAGGAAGCCACAATGGGCTGGAGCTTGCCCAGGGGTTATTTTTATCACTGCCCTCTTCCCTTCCCGAGGACCGAGCGCTCCCTCAGGGACAATCCCGGTCCCCTCCATCCCCAGCTCCATCCCGGGGGGCCGCGAACGTGGCACTGGAGCCGAGGGGGAAGGACCGGCTGCACCCCGAGCTCCCGGAGCCCCGGAGAGGGGCAGAGGAAGCCCCCGGTGCTGCCCAGGGAGCCACCAGCCCCCTGCACCCCTCTGGATGGAGAGCTGGGGTCATCCAGACCCCGGCCCGGGCTGACCGCAGGGACCGAGGAGGCTCCAGAGGGGACAAAGCCACGGCATTCGGCCCCAGATCCCGGGGTGAGAGGGGACTGTCCCTGAGCACTTGTGTCCCCACCCCAGTTCCTTCCTGAGGAGCTGCTGCTCCAGAGCCGGTGCCGGGAATGGGGCCCGGGGCTGTTTCCAGCACCTTCCCGGCCGATGGCAGCGGGGCAGGAAGGGCTTGGGGCCAGGATGAAAATGTGCTGACGAAAATGGGGGCTCAAATGGAAGCTGGGCAGGATGAGAAGGGCCAGACTGGAAAAAAATCCCAGTGACAGCAAGGGAGGGACAGATCAGCTCTCTAATGAACCTGGAGAGGAGCAGAGCAGACAACACTTGGGCTCTGTGTGCAGGATGCGGCTGCACTGGAACAAATCTGGTGGAAGACAGGGCATAGGATCGGGCCAAGTGATGGAGAAACCCTTGGCAGCTCCGGGATCTGCCTCTGGATTCCATGGATTCCCTCATGGACCTTAATTTTAACACCAGGCAACGTGAATCACTGCTCATTAGGAAGTGTTTTATTTTCCAGGCTGTTCTGGTAAAGCCATGAGTAAGAGAAATCACCTTTTCCTGGTTCCTGTGGGATGCTCTTCCCAAAAGCCTGGCCCAGTGGTCGCCCTCCTTGGGGCACCTGCCAGGCACTTGCTGTTGAACTGGAATATTTGGACAAGGCAGATTCCTGCTGGGATATAAGAAGGGTTGATTTGAGGGGCCCTTCCTGGTATCAAATTCCCAGGCAGCTCCTGCTTTTCCTGGTGGAGGGGGTTTTATCCCTGTGATTTCTAGGAAGGGATTGATCCCATTTTCAGCCTCCTGTGGATGCACCAGGGGGGTTTTTGGAGTCGTGTGGGTGCTCAGAGTGCCTTGGTTTTATTTAAGGTTACTCAGAGCTCTCAGTGCTCTTCTGTGGGGCTGGAAGGGAGCACAGAGCTGGACAAACAAAACAACCCTGGGTGAAACCCAGCCACAGCTGGGGCAGGCATAGAAACTTCCAGAGTGAGAAAAGGCAGATAAAGTCCCCAAATCCACGAGTCCCAGATCCTCCTCCCACAGCATTTTCCTCTCCTGATGACGCTGCTCCGACAGCTCCAGGTGAGCAGAAGCCACCGTGTCCGGCTGAGTTCTGTCCAGATGAGTTTCTCCTCTCAAAAAATAATTTCAAAAATGATTTGAAATCATTTTTGTGGCTGGTTTAATCCCCACCCCACAGCAGCTCCTCTGACCTGAGCCCCATGAAGCGCTGGAGCGCTGCCCAGGGGAGCTGGGGAGGAGCCAGGGCAGCGCTTTCCTTCGGGAGAGGGCAGGGCTGGAAGGCTTGTTAGACGAGTTTAAAAATATCAAGGGTTCAAACGGGCACGAATAAATGTGAAAGCAGCACCTAACCCCAGGCAGGCACCCGCGTGCTGCTGCAAGTCCCAGCTGGAGCAGCCGGGCCCGGGAGAGGCTCCCGTGGATGTTCCGAGCCCCAAAAAGGGCTCCAAGCTCACGGCAGTGCTGGGACCGCAGGGACAGCCGAGGACAGAAGGAGCTGCTGGGATTGAGGGAAGCAAGGCCAGGGTCAGGATGACCTGAACCCGCTGCTGCTGTAAAGGATTTTAGGTTGCATCTGGTTCCATCCCAACCCTGAGAGCCAAGGAGCCTCTGACACGGACAAGAACAGCCCAGGCTGGGGCTCCTCTTCCAGCCATGGTGCCCAGCCCATCCTTGGGGCACTTGACATCTCCCTGCTCCTAAAAATGGGGTTTCAGAGTCCCCCAAAACCCTTCCAGAGCTCCTGAGCAGCACCTGCAGCAGCTCAGGCTGGTATTCCCACTGTCCTGCTTCAGAATGAGAACACAGCTGAGGTTGGGCTCTCCCAGCCCAGATGGGCTTAATTATATCCAATATAATATAATTATATCCAATTTCTGCACCAGGGCTGCAGAACTCCCCACCCTCCCTCTGGGCTAAATATATTTGAAGCACAGTATATATATATTTATAATATATAAATATATATATATTTATATATTATAAATATATATGTATGTGTATATATAGGTTTATTTTTCTTTGTTTTGTGGGGAAGGAATTCAGCTTGTGTCTGTATTTAAAATCACCACTCTTAGAACTAATCCAGAAGTGGGATTCCTTTACTCCCTAAAAAAATGAATCTAAATCCAAACTGCACTGACTTAAGCCTGACTTAAGTGCAAGGTTCCTGCTAGGTGGGAATGGGCCCGTTCCAGGTGGGAATGTGCCCCTCCCTGGCACCAGGAATCCACAGGGCTGGGCTCAGGTTTCTTGTGGGTGCAAGAAATTCCAAGAGAAACTCATTTGCAGCATTCCCAGCTCCCCATGTCCATAATTAAAACATGCAAATGAGGGCTACACTTTCCTGTCATGGATAAATAATGATGTTTCCTCACCTCTGGGAGCAGCAGGACGCTGTCTCTGGAGGGCAGCACTGACACTGCACTGACTGAAAGCACTTCCCCATAAAAGGTGCTAAAACTTCATGGAAATTCAAGATTTTATTTCAAAAACAGTCATGAACTTAATAAATTACACAATAATTTCCCTCATTATAAATTCTCCATAAAATATATTTTACAGTTTTTAAAGAAAAACATGGAAAAAAGGAAAAAAAATCTTTCCCAAGTGCTGAGAAGTGTCTTGACTTCGTGTCACGCTGGTGAACGACCCCGCAGCTGCTACAACATCTTGATTTGTTTTCTCAAAACAAAGACCTCAGACAACAAAATAGAATAAAAATCAAAGAGAACACAGAGCTCGAGGACTAGCAGTGTCACCCAACAGCGAGGATAAGCACCATGAGAGGGATTTCAGGTACCCCCAACCTATAAAGTGGCAATCAGTGCAAAGAAACACTTTGGGAGTCAAAAAAAAAAAAACCCAAAACTTCCCTCAGTGGAACCCTGCAGAGGGACTCGGGGGGTTCCCAGAGCACCTCGGAGGGGAGCAGCGCTGCTCTGCTTGTGATTTTGGGGTGGGTGAGAGAGGGGAACGCTCACCCCCTCATTTTTAAAAAGCTCCCGAGTTTAATGTGAATTGTAAACCCCCTTTTTTTCAAGTTTTTCTCACCCTGCTGAGATGTGAGAACTGGGAGGCAGAGTTGGCACCAGCGAAGTGTGTTTGTCTGAGGATCACTCCCTAAAACGATGAAGTGAAAGAAAAGTAACAAGAATTAAAAGAAACAGCCACCAGCTCACACAGCACCAGGTAAGAACCACCTGTAAAGCCTCAGAAGTTGAGTGGAATCAGAATCCTTTGCTTTTGGAAAAACAAAAATCGTGTTTTGTTTATTTGCACTCAAAGAATTAAACACTGAGTGCCCAGAACTGCTGTCCCAGCACTAAGAGGGAACAGTATTCAAAAAGCAAATTATACAAGGAAATACTTAAAGCCATTTTCAGGCAAGATTTGGGTGGGGGAAATAATTAAATTGAATTTTTTTTTTAAAGAAAACTGGCCTTTCCTGTAGCTTAAAAGGCAATTTCAAGACTCTGCTTTTTTCCCAAAAGGTCAAACTGAATGGAAAAGGTGGGTCCTGCACCCAGAAGAACAAAATGTTGTGCTGCTCCAAAGAGCTGCTGTCAGCTCTGCAGTGTCAGGTGGCCTCAGTGAAACCTCTCCCAGCCTCAATCTGCAGCCAGAGCTGGGGATAAGCAGGGGATAACCCCCCCGCTTCCTCCCATCTGTGCTTTTAAATAAGCATCACTTCTTTAAAAAGAGGAGAAATTAAAGAAAATCAAGCCAGGCTGCCACCTTTGACAGAGCTGTCACTGAGCTTTCTCCCAGCTCTGACACCAGGTGTGACAGGGCCACCTCTGTCCCCACTGCCTTTGGGGCAGTGCCAGGGAGGAAAGGCCCAGTGACTATTGGGATTATTAGTCAGTGGGAAAACTGTGCTGCCACCACATTTTGAAGGATTTCAAGAATATGCTGCTGGATTCCCTCATCTGTGTTTCCATAAAGTGAGGGCATGGAATTCTGCTGGGATAAATCCTCAAGGTGCTATGGGATTATGGACACCAGGGCAGAGAGCATGTTGAGAAAAGGCAGATTAATTGATCAAAAAAAAAAAAAAAAAGCAAAATCAAATGATCAATGATCCAGGCCCCCTGCCAGCACCTGCCTGTACATTTTTAATTTGACTCCCTCAGTGATGAGCTCATTAAGCTCTAAGTGCTAAGATCAGCCACGTTAGCACTTTGAAAGCAGCTGATCCCCTTGCATTGCTTTTTTTGTTTTGTTTACAAAGTCAAGTCTTTGAAATTAGATAACAAAAATAAATAATAAAGTCATTCAGGCCTGGGGAAGAAGGAGCTTTTCTCACTCACCTTCTTCACCCAGATTTCTAGCAGACCCCAATCATCCAGACCCACAGCAAATAATTTAAGTGCCACACACTCCCAGTCACTCATATACATAAATATATACACAGATTACATTACAAAGCCTCAAGATTTGCACTGCCAGCATGCAAATCTTTTTTTTTTTTTTTTTCCATGAGAGTTCCTAATACTGACATAGGAAACTGGAATGTGTGAGGCACTCCGTGACAGAGTGCTGGAAATCAAGTAGTGTTGGCTCTCTCAACATCCCCCTGCCAGCGCACACCAAGGAACAGCCTCAGGTCTCACTCTGGGATTTCACACGGTTGGCCAGCTCAGCATTCCTGTGGGGAATCTCCAGTTGGGTGAAAAATCCCCCTGCAGGTGAGCACGGGCTCTGCCTGCAGCTGTCACCGAGCCCCTCACGTGTCCCAGCTGCTGTCCTTGAAGGCGATGTTGACCAGTCTGAGCTCCAGCTCGAAGGCATCTGGCCGGTCCTGCGGGTTGGCCGCCAGCATCTCCTTGATCAGCTGCTTCATGCGAGCGTTCATGGACTTCTTCTTCACGGGGATGAGCAGCTCCATCTTGGGGTTCTCCAGCAGCGCCTCGCCCACGGGCACGATGGCCGTGCCCTGCTTCACGTAACTGCCCAGCAGCTCCTTCTTGGTCTCGGTGTCGATGAAGGTGATCCTCTCCAGCATGGCCCAGATGATGATGCCCAGGGCAAAGATGTCAGCCTTGGCCGTGTAGTGGCCCTCCCACACCTCGGGGGCCATGTAGAAGTCGGTGCCGCAGGCGGTGGACAGGAAACACTTGTTGACGTTGACCGGCTCCTCGGGGTTCTGCCCCGAGGCCGAGCACACCTTGCTGAGCCCAAAATCCGCCACTTTGAGGGTGGGCTCGGGGTCGCTGGCGTCCGCCCTGCCCTGGGAGATGAGGATGTTGTCGGGTTTGAGGTCCCGATGGATGATCTGGTTTTTGTGCAGGAAGGCCAGGGCGCTGCTGAGCTGCAGCATGAAGCTGGTGTTGGTCCTGCGGTTGGGCTTGCGGGACAGCAGGTACTCGTTCATGTCTCCTCCGTCACAGAAATCCATCACAAACCACAGGTAATAAGCACTTTTGGGGTCAAAGGCTATTTCTCCTTTTAATGAGGTTTCTACAAGCTGCAACGAGGAAAAGGAATGTCGTAACTACCTGGTGGGCATGAGAAGGAAAGGATATGATGGAATAATGCATGGAATCAGGATCTCCATGGAGAGGGGAAATGTGGGTTAGTTACACAGAAGGAATTCTTCCCTGTGGGGCCCCGTGAGGCCCCAGCACAGGCTGCCCCTGGATTCCTGCAAGTGTCCAAGGCCAGGCTGGAGCAGCCTGGGACAGAGGAAGGTGTCCCCGCCCATGAGAATGAGATGGGGTTTAAGGTCCCTCCCAACCCAGACCATTCTAGGAGTGTTTGACCCTCCTCTCAACAATCCAGAGAGCAAGATATTGCAACGGGGGAAAGAAAACATTATGCAAATGTTTTTAAGAGAAAAAAAAATTAAATAAAAAATCACAATATATTTGCCAGCCTCCTTATCTTCACTCGTATGGAGCATATCAAGCTCAGGCTCCTGCCCAGAAGCAGAGCTCGACCCTGATAACAGAATTTTTAAAGATACCCAATGGCCATTGCCCTGCCATCTGTCCCAGCTGGACAGTGTCCCACCCCGACAAAGCCTGTCCCACCCACTTTGCCAACAGCTTTTTGGGATAAACAAAGTCTCACAAGTAACTCCACGCAGCTGAGCTTATCCATGAGAGATTTTTAAAGCCTGGTCTCCATTCCTGACACATTAATGAATTCCAGCAAGTTAACACAGGATCCCTGAACTCAGGAGAACACTGATCTGCAGGCACAGCTGAGCACGGAACACCCTTCCCACCGTCATTATCCACATGGTATTTTCAGGAACACAAGTTGAACAGCCAGTTCTTACAGCTGCTTCACACAGAAAGCAAAGTAAAACCTGCAATCACTTCTACTAATCCTGTTGACACAACTGCATTTGCCTCTTCAGCTCCTCTGAGGTGGCTCTGGAAGGAAAGTCCTGCAATTATTAAACCAATGGATGCTAAATCAAACTGGCTTTCAAAAATTAAGGGGTGTGTTAATATCTAGAGAGGCATTTTGAAATGCTTTCATAAAGTGACCTTTTCAAGAAAAAAACCCCAGTAATTTACAGCTATCTTCCCAGACCAATTTAAACAGTAAATCTATTTTAGAGCTAAAAAATGCTTTATTTAGGGTTTGAAGGGTGAGATTAAGGTATCTCAGGAGAGCAGGGAGCCTCCTCTGCCAAGAGGACACCAACAGGAGTCACAGGAGCTGCACTTGCAGACGTTGTGAGAGTACAACACAATCCACCCCCTCACATGTGTGACAGTGGCAAAGCACCAGCAGACAAGGCTGACTCAGGACTCAAACTCTACAGATTTGCTTCAGCTGGCACTGAGAATCTGCCCCAGAGCCCTTCAGGGGTGGGTGACAGCCCCTCCTCAGCCTCCTCACACACAGTAACAGCTCAGCTCTGTAAATTCACCTGGGAGAGGCTGAGCTAAGCCTAGGGGGCTGACTGTCCTCAGTTTAGCCCAGGCTGCTACAAAGCGACCCCTCAGTCAGCTCAGCTCTGCCCTTTGCTCTTCTCCCTGGAGCAGCCAAACAATCCGTGCTGTTTGCCCCTGGCAGGGGCCAGATCCCTGTGCCAGCTGATCCCCAGCACCACCATCCCAGCCAGAGCTGGAAGCTCTTCCCCACCTTGCAGCTCTACCCCAGGGCCTCTGAAGCTCCTCCCTGCACATCTGCCCTCCAGCAGAGTGGCAGCTCCACTGAAACCAGGAAGGTAAGCTCCGACTTCTCCCCCATGAGCTGGCCGGTATTATTTTAGCCTAATCCTTCCATGAAAGCACGTCAGGAACAGCTCCCAAGCCAGAGGGAGTTGGCAAAGCCGAGAATCCTGGTTCTCAGGCTCAGACAGGGCTGTTCACCAACAAAGGGTCCAAGCAGACAGCAGGAATGACAATGAAAACTGAAATAATGAGAGCTGACTAGGGATAACACAGCAAACACTGAGCAGGCTGCTGGCTTTTTAAACCAGAAACACAAATTTCTGCCCAGGGGTGATTTATACTTGGGGCTGCTTCTTGACAAGGGAATTAACTAGATTGTCTTTCAATGTCTTTCCAGAGCTACTTATTCTTCAAACATACACATCTTCAAACTTAAAGGACACTTTCAGAGTGGTATGTATTCCCTTAATTATACCTTTACCACTCTTTGAAGAGATTAATGGTTATTTATTAAAAGATAAAACCAGCTCATGGTGTTCTACCAATTGATTCTTGTTTCTGAAAGAATTTTAAGTGTTGGCTTCCAAGACACTGATTTCCTCTTCCAAGGACACCCAGGATGGAATTCCTCCAAGCTCTGTCCCAGGACAGGAGCGCTCTTTAATCTGCAGCTGCCAAGAACTCCACAGCTTGCACCTCCCCTGGGCTTCACCTGCAGGGCTTCCTCAAATTATCAAAGCAGATTTGCATTAAATACAAATTCTGGAGTCTTTTAGAGCAGCACAGCTTCAAACCCAAGATCCAGGTGATTGTTCCTTTTTTTTTTTTTTTTTTTAAATAAAGATCTCTGTTAAATTCTGGCTGTCAGCAAAGCAAACAATCCCCTGGCCTAACTGAGCACAGCTCAAACCCTGCCCCACCTCCTTCCCCCCAGCTCCACATCGTCACCGATTCCTTCCACCCCGTTCCCTCGGCCTCGTGTACCTGTAAATACAGGGAGGAGCTGGAGCCATGGGACATCTTCTGCACCATGCCATCTTTCTGCAAGATGCACTCCTCCAGGTGAATGACGTTGGGGTGCTGGCTCTTGATACTGCTAAGGGCCCAGAACTCGCGCAGAGCCAGTTCCACGTTCTCGGGAGCGTGGCACCGGATCTTTTTCACAGCCACGCGGGCACAGGTCCTCCTGACGACCGCTTCGTACACCACACCATAACTGCCACGACCAACCTCCCGAATTAGATCGTACTTAGGCTGGCTACTCACCATCTTCAAGAGCAAAGGTTCTGGGGAAGGGGGAAAAACCCACAGAACTAAAACTTAGGCACAGGAACCGGGCTGTATTTTCCCCCCTAGGGGCTGGCGTGGCGGCGCTGGGCCTGCCCAGACCCCGCTGTTAACGGGGGTTCAGTGCTAGAACATTCCAGAAGCGCCTCCATAAACCTGCACCTGTTGCCACGGACCAGGTGAAAGTGAAATTACATCTTTTCCTTAAGATTTCCAACACAGCCCGGCGTGTTCAAGGTGGCAACAATTCAAACCTAGACTGGTATGGTGCCGAGACAGGACTATCGAGAACGCTCCTGCTCCTCTCCCTCAGTGTCTTCCGTGAGCATCTGCAGGAATAACAGGAGGGTGTCATGCTCCCCATCCAGCCTGGAGAGCACGGGAGGTCCCAGCTGAAGCCCCTGGTTGGGCAGTAACAGGTTTTAATTAACTGCCTTTTTGTGGAGGTGACTGCAGGAGCAAATGTTTCTGTTATAATTACGTTGTTTTACTCGGAGAAAAGAAAGCTTCAATCGCTCTGGGTTTATTTTTTGAGGTGACTGATTTTTCACCAAGCCTCCTCCGCATGAGGAATCTACAGCTATGAAAGGTTAAAAAGGATAACTGATTGCAGAAGTTTGCACCCAGCATCTAACTTTCACTTTTGCTCAACAGAGCAAGGACAAAAGTTAAGTTATTGCTCTGAAAGTAAAACAAGAGAGACACACACACACACACAAAAAAAAAAAGAAGGGAAAAAAAAAAAAAAGCCACCAAACCCTGCTGCAGATTTATGACCCTCCCTGCACGCTGCCCTACGAGATTACCAACCAAACACCAGCACCACCTTCACACAACCAAACCAAAACGGGACACTGACTAGAGACAGCAATAAATTAAAATAAAAAAAAAAAAATAAAAGCTTGACTAGCCAAGGATCACTGGTCAAACAGAACGAAACGCAAAACCAAAAGTAAATAAATAAATAAAATCACACTGATAGATGAGAACTACAATAGCTTTAAGCCAGCCAGTGATAAAGGAAATTCTCTTTATGTCAGGCAATAAGGACCACATTGAAACGGCCTGTTATTAGTAGGAAGATTTCAAGTATTTCCACTACTTTAGGCAATATTTTTTTTTTTAAGGAAAAAAAAGGAAAAAAAAAAGAAAAAGAGAGAGAAAAAAGGTATCATCAGTCTCAGGTAATGCTACAGAGATATTTTAACCTTTCAGCAAAGCTGTGCGATGGGCTTTTGCAGTAAGGTTTTGAACCCAGATGTGAGGTGTGTGAGAAACGCATTAGCAGGAGAATCCCTCGGGGCTGGGCCGAGGCTGCACCTGTGGCAGGGCTGCAGCTCCGGCTCAGAGCCTCAACACGGATCCCATGGGCCAACAAGGGCAGGAGCCGCGATTTCCCCAGCGGCCAAACAACTCCGGGGGCAAACATTGCGCTGCGTTCCTCAAACACGGGCACAGCGGGTTCCAAGCGGGCACAAAAGGTGTTCCCGTGTCTGGAGCTGCCACCGCGCCGAGCGCCGGGGGCTGCCCGAGGGCTGCGGGGCCCGGCCGGGAGGACACCGGCCCGGGGCCGCTGCTCGCTCCTACGGGCCCGGGCAGCGCCGCCCGCCGCGTTAACGGCGGTAATTATGGAGTAATAGAAATATAGAAATCATATGGATAATATAAATGCACCCCTCCTGCTCGGGGCCGCCGCAGCGGGCCCCCACCTGCGGTTGTGAAGGGAAGCACCGGCGCACCGCTCGCCTCACAAGGGACGATGCTGGGCCCTGCCCGCCACAGCGGGTATTGAGCCCCCCCCACTCCAAGCTGCAGCGCGGATCCCGCCCCGCTACAACCCCCCCGGGGGCCGGGGAGGATGGGGAGCCGCCCCCGGGCCGAGCCGGGCCGGGAGAAGCCGCGTTACCTCAGCGCCGCCGCCGCCGCCGCCCGGCCGCCATCTTAGGGCTGCGCTCCGCCCTCCCCCCTCCCTCAGCCGCGGCCACGCCCACTCCGGGCACGGCGCGCTGTGATTGGTCATCTGAGGCGGAGGGGCGGGGCGAGCGCGGTGGGCGTTTAATGACAATAATTAATCAATTATTAATCGCCGAAATTTCTGTTTATTAATTAGAAAGGAATTGTTGCCTGTGGGGGTGGGGAGGCACTGGAATAGGGTGCCCAAGAAGCTGTGGCTGCCCCTGGATCCCTGGCAGTGGCTGGACAGGGCTGGGAGCAGCCTGGGACAGTGGAAGGTGTCCCTGCCATGGCAGGGGTGGCACTGGAGGGGCTTTAATGTCCTTCCAAAACAATTCTGGGACTCTGTCATTTATTGCTTGGCTTCCAGAAAAAATCAGCACAGCCCTCGGTTGTGCTCTGGCTTTGTACGACAGTGATGCAAGAGCTGTCGCCCCTCTCTGTTCCCTGTTGTGTGCCATGGTTCCCTTTCCCGTGCAGGCTGCGGGGCTGGAAGTGTCCCCATGGCCAGGAGCTGGGCTCCTGTCACAGCCCTGCTGTCTCCTCAACCACACAGGGACATTTTGGTAGAAACCAGGGCCACCTCCTGCTTAGAGCCCTGCTCAGACCAAGCAGAGGGAGATTCATTTCCGAAGCGGGCTCTCCAGGGTTAATTGGGCAGGATCCCGGGGGTGATCAGTGCCCGGGGTCCTGCCTAAGCTGTCCCAAGCCAATTAGGGGCCAACGAGCCCCTTGTGGGTTGGGAAAGCTGCTTAGGGCATTACAACCCCTCCGTTCCTGTGAATCCCCTTAATCGAGTCCAGAAGCAATTAGTTAATCAATGTCACCCAGGGCAGGGCCAGGTCGTGTTTGGGTCCGGGCAGGGTCCGACCCTCGTGCTGCCCTCCCGGGTGTCCAGCCAGCCCTGTCCTCCTGCCAGCGCCTCGCTGGCAGAGCCCCAAGGGCCGGAACGGGAACGATTTTGCAAGATGTGCCTGGCGGATCCCGGCACGGTCACTCGCTCGACACGTGAGGCAGGGCGGAAGGAGCCCCAGAACATCTGTGGAGACAGGAGGGGGTCAGTGCACCCCGACACTGTGTGCCATACACCTGTGCATCCATTTATCCTGTACCTGTGCATCCATTTATCCATGTACCTGTGCATCCATTTATCCTGTACCTGTGCATCCATTTATCCATACACCTGTACATCCATTTATCCATACACCTGTACATCCATTTATCCATACACCTGTGCATCCATTTATCCTGTACCTGTGCATCCATTTATCCTGTACCTGTGCATCCATTTATCCATACACCTGTGCATCCATTTATCCTGTACCTGTGCATCCATTTATCCTGTACCTGTGCATCCATTTATCCATACACCTGTGCATCCATTTATCCATACACCTGTGCATCCATTTATCCTGTACCTGTGCATCCATTTATCCATACACCTGTGCATCCATTTATCCTGTACCTGTGCATCCATTTATCCTGTACCTGTGCATCCATTTATCCATACACCTGTGCATCCATTTATCCATACACCTGTGCATCCATTTATCCTGTACCTGTGCATCCATTTATCCTGTACCTGTGCATCCATTTATCCATACACCTGTGCACCCATTTATCCTGTACCTGTGCATCCATTTATCCATACACCTGTGCATCCATTTATCCATGTACCTGTGCATCCATTTATCCTGTACCTGTGCATCCATTTATCCATGTACCTGTGCATCCATTTATCCTGTACCTGTGCATCCATTTATCCATACACCTGTACATCCATTTATCCTGTACCTGTGCATCCATTTATCCATACACCTGTGCATCCATTTATCCATACACCTGTGCATCCATTTATCCATGTACCTGTGCATCCATTTATCCTGTACCTGTGCATCCATTTATCCTGTACCTGTGCATCCATTTATCCATGTACCTGTGCATCCATTTATCCTGTACTTGTGCATCCATTTATCCATGTACCTGTGCATCCATTTATCCTGTACCTGTGCATCCATTTATCCATGTACCTGTGCATCCATTTATCCATACACCTGTACATCCATTTATCCATACACCTGTACATCCATTTATCCATACACCTGTGCATCCATTTATCCATACACCTGTGCATCCATTTATCCTGTACCTGTGCATCCATTTATCCATACACCTGTACATCCATTTATCCATACACCTGTACATCCATTTATCCATACACCTGTGCATCCATTTATCCATACACCTGTGCATCCATTTATCCTGTACCTGTGCATCCATTTATCCATGTACCTGTGCATCCATTTATCCATACACCTGTGCATCCATTTATCCATACACCTGTGCATCCATTTATCCTGTACCTGTGCATCCATTTATCCATGTACCTGTGCATCCATTTATCCTGTACCTGTGCATCCATTTATCCATGTACCTGTGCATCCATTTATCCATGTACCTGTGCATCCATTTATCCTGTACTTGTGCATCCATTTATCCATGTACCTGTGCATCCATTTATCCATACACCTGTGCATCCATTTATCCATGTACCTGTGCATCCATTTATCCATACACCTGTGCATCCATTTATCCATACACCTGTGCATCCATTTATCCTGTACCTGTGCATCCATTTATCCATGTACCTGTGCATCCATTTATCCTGTACCTGTACATCCATTTATCCATACACCTGTGCATCCATTTATCCATACACCTGTGCATCCATTTATCCATACACCTGTGCATCCATTTATCCATGTACCTGTGCATCCATTTATCCTGTACTTGTGCATCCATTTATCCATGTACCTGTGCATCCATTTATCCTGTACCTGTGCATCCATTTATCCATACACCTGTACATCCATTTATCCCTGTACCTGTGCATCCATTTATCCATACACCTGTGCATCCATTTATCCATACACCTGTGCATCCATTTATCCATACACCTGTACATCCATTTATCCTGTACTTGTGCATCCCTGTGCACCCACACATGGGCACCCCCTGCACCCCGTCCTGCCCGCAGCCACCCCTGCCCTGTCCCCCCGTGCTGACCCATCTGTGCCAAGGGTAGGGTTACCCTCTGCCGGTGCAGCTGCCCGTGCTGACAGCTCTCCCCGTGGCCAGCACTGGCCTCTGGCCAGTGTCCGGGGCTGTTTTCAGCGAGGTCTGCGCTCACCCTCTGCCCCCTCGGCCGTTTCTGGGTCAGCTTTGGCACCCCAGTGTCGGAGCCAGCTGGGTCACGGCTGGGATGTGCCTGTGGGGAGCGGCCTGAGCAGCCCCCGCTGGGTCTGGGGTGATGGAGGAGCCCCCCATCCCCTGCCTGAGGAGGGGGCACCCTGCTGCATGTGCCAGCCATGGGGGCTGCATCTCCCCAGAGCTGCCTCTGCCCTCCAAGCACACAGGGAGCCGCAGGCGAGGCGTTTGCACCCCAAAAATAACCATGTTTTAGGTGGGGAAAGGGACAAACTGTATGATCCTACTCCCTGCTGCAGCTGGCCCAGCTCAGCCTGGTTTCTGGAAGCACCACAATGTCCCCATGCCCACAGGGCTGCTGTGTGCCCCTCCTCGCCCCCGCCCTGGCGCTGTTTTGGGGTCCGTGCTGCTCTCAGGGTGTGCAGCGGGGTTCTGTTTACACCTCCAGTCTGGACACGTCCACGGCACGGGCGGGCAGCACCTCCTGGACAGCCTGTGCCCGTCTTGTTTACCGGCCCTTCCCGATGGTTCAGCACCGTGTGACAGGTGCTGTCCCCCGAAACCCGACACCGAGTGTCGCGATCCGCGTGACAGGCGGCGATTTATAAATAGCGGGGCGAGGGGCGCCGGCAGCGAGAGCGCTGAGAGGAGAGCACCGAGGAGCCCATGGATTTCCAAGCCGGTATCCTGCAGGATGGCAGCCCCATGGAGAGCCTGGAGAAGCAGCTGATCTGCCCCATCTGCCTGGAGATGTTCAGCAAGCCGGTGGTGATCCTGCCCTGCCAGCACAACCTCTGCCGCAAGTGCGCCAACGACGTCTTCCAGGTGAGGATCCCCCTCCCCACGCCCAGGCTGGGGGGCACCGGGATATTGTGGGGACACCGATGGAGCCCCCGATGTTCATCTTGCCCTCCCAGGCTGCCAACCCGTACTGGCAGAGCCGGGGCAGTTTGATTTCGGGGGGCCGGTTCCGGTGCCCTTCGTGCCGCCACGAGGTGCTGCTGGATCGCCACGGAGTCTACGGGCTGCAGAGGAACCTGCTGGTGGAGAACATCATCGATATCTACAAGCAGGAGTGCTCCAGGTGGGCTCAGGCGGCCGTGGATGGGGGGGACATGGGGATATGGGGACATTGGGACACGGGGGTGGCCCCCTGCCATGCCCCAGCACCAGCACTGAGACCCCAAGGGATCACACCTGGGGGTTCTTCTGCTCAGTGATCCCAAATTCAAACCTTTTCCTGACTCAAATCTTCCTCCCTCCACCAAAATCCTCCTCCTGCTACTCAAAACTTCCTCCTCCAACCCGTTCTCCCCCTCTGCCCAGAGCAGTTTGTGCCTCTGGCTGTCCCTGGAGGGGTGGTGGCAGCTGGGGACGTCCTGCTGCCCCCCGAGTGCTCTTTCTGGAACATTCTGTGGGAGATAAGAGGTGTGGGGAGCGAATCCAGGCTCTGCTCGTGACAACAGGCACTGAGGCTGATAAGGGGCAGAGGGACAGTTTGGGGGGGCTCCAGTGGGTACAATCATGAAGCTGGGGGGTGGGGACAGAGGGGACACAGGCTCTCGAGGCAGAGCAGTGGCCCCGGCCAAATTCCCCTGTAAATATTGTGTGAGAGCCATGGGGACGGGGACGATGGCACGTGGCAGGTGTCCGGTGCTGCCGGGGGGGCCGGGGGGGTCTGTCCCTGTTTCAGAGCTTGTCCCCATGTCCCTCCTTGCTGTGGATGGGACAACTGAGCTGCACCCCCTGTCTGGGACCCCCCGGGGGTTTCTGGGTGTCCCCATCCCGGTCACACGATGGGTGACAATAAATCCGGGCAGCTCAAGGCTAAAATTAGGCACTGGTGCAGCGCCTCTGGATCGCAGCCCCCCCTGTCCCCAGTGCCACCCGCTGCCATGCCCAGCCACGGTGGCTTCAGCTGGGACCTACTGGGGTTTCCAGAGGCAAAGGTGGCTCCCAAAGGAACAGCAGTGGGATTGTGTCAGGATCCGGCCCCTTTTCTTCCAGAATCTCTTGATTTTGGGGTGGCGGTGGGGCCGTCACCGCGGTGGCAGGGGTGTCCCTGCAGCGGTGGTGTGGATGTCACCGTGGTGTCACCACGGCCGTGCCGTCCTCTCCAGCAGGCCGCTGAAAAAGGGGGAACACCCCAAGTGCAAGGAGCACGAGGACGAGCGGATCAACATCTACTGCGTCACCTGCGAGGTCCCCACCTGCTCCATGTGCAAAGTCTTCGGTGCCCACAAGGACTGCGAGGTGGCCCCTCTGGAAAGCGTCTTCCAGGGCCAGAAGGTGCCGTGGAGGGGGGGACCCGGGGGGGCTGCGGGGGACACGGCGATGCGCCGAGCCAGGACAGTCACAAATAACAGCGGCACTGCTCACGGGGTATTAATAGCCCCGGGTGACTGCCCAGGCTATATTTAGAGCTGGTGAGGGATGAGAGGGAGCAGAGCTGGGGATGAGCAGTGCCCAGCCCGTCGCCGTGTTGGGATGGGAGAAGTTCCTCTCTCCACACCAGTTAAAACTTCTTCTCTGTGTCCCCCACCAGACTGAGCTGAACAACTGCATCTCCATGCTCGTGGCGGGGAATGATCGGATCCAGACCATCATCTCCCAGCTGGAGGACTCCTGCCAGAGCACCGAGGTGAGGAAAGGGGGAAAAGGAGACCCCCCCAAAAAAACCCGGGGGTGAACCCTGAGCCGGGCATGGCCATGGGGCAGAGAAGCCTTTGGGTGCTGCAGGCTCCGGGGGGACACAGAGGTGGCATCGCTTGTCCCTTGTCCCCGCAGGAGAACAGCGAGGCGGCCAAGAGGGAGCTGTGCGCTCGCTTTGACGCCCTGGCAGCGCTGCTGGAGGAGAAGAAGGCGGAGCTGCTGCAGCGCATCTCCCAGGAGCAGGCGGACAAGACCGCCTTCATCCAGAGCCTCATCTGCCAGTACAAGGAGCAGCTTGAGAAGTCGAGCAGGCTGGTGGAGACAGCCATCCAGGCAGCCGAGGAGACGGGGGGAGCCGCCTTCCTCATGGTGAGACCCCCAAAGCTGTCCCCCCCCCCTCCCCGCTGGGGCTCCCAGTGCTGGGCACGACCTGGTGGCTGCTGTGGCTTCGCTCACCTCCTCCTTCCTCTTCTCCTCCTCCTCCTTCCCCTTCTCTCTCTCTCTCCACAGAACGCCAAGCAGCTCATAAAAACGTAAGTGCTCAAACTGGGGCAATCTCCACCATCCAAACCCCGCGGGCTTGGTGGGTGGGGGATGCCCTGACCCGCTGCCCTGGTGCCCCACTGTCCCCAGCCCAGCGAGGGGACAGGGACACACACACACACACACACACACACACACCTCTCCGTGCTCTCCCTGCCCAGGATTGTGGAGGCCTCCAAGGGTGGTCGCCTGGACAAGATCGAGCAGGGCTACGAGAGCATGGACGCCTTCTCCGTGAGCCTGGACCACCTCACCGAGGCCGTCCACGCCTTGGACTTCGACCCCGGTAATTCAGCCCCCAGTGCCCCTTTACCGACTCCCACCCTGCCGGTGACACCCGTTGCTTTTCCCGGTGGCTCCCAGTGACCTTTGGCCTCTTGTTTGCAGCAGAGGAAGATGAGGAATACTTCGATGGCGAGGAAGAAGAGGTGGAAGAGAACGCAGCGCCCGAGAGGACAGCGATGGGTAAGGCTGAATCCACCTCCCCAGGAGCCTCCAGCACCCATGGGGGAGCTTTGGGGGTTTGGACACTCCTTCATCTCCTCATCCTCTCCCTCGGCAGCTTCCCTGTAGCCACAGCAACGTTGCCGGCGAGGGAGAAACGCCCCCGGGCACAGGATGTCCGGCGACGGATTTGGGATGCAGGGGGGACACACGGCAGGGACCTGGCGAGCCGGCTCCTGCTCCAGCACAGGACACTTTTCTATACGGGTGCAAATAGGATAATTCCGCACGTTTTATAATTCCCTTGTTTTGTATATAATTGTCACGGATTTGAAATTGGTGTATTTTGTAAAGAAAACTGCTGCTGCTGCTGCTTTGGGTGGTTATTTTCTTCCTCGCCTCTCGCTCTCGGCTCGTCAGCCCCGCGGTGGGCACCGGGGATGGGTTTGTCGGGCTGGTGCCATCAGGGTGTCCCTGGCAGCTCCCGGCGTGGCAGAGGGACACCTCTTAATTTCCAGCCTCATTAGCACCTCTGGCAGCGCTGGCAGCCGCTCCTGGCCGGCTGCCCGGGATGTGACAGGTCGGCACCGGGCAGGATTTATCTCCTGGGGATGGAATGCCCTGTCCAGAGCTTGCCCTGGGCTGGAGATGTGGCACGGGGAGGCTGAGGATGCTCCAGGCTGGGCCAGCCCCCGAAATGGGGATGATCTTGGCATGGAGCTGCTGGTTTGCTGCTGACCGAGCTCAAAAATACACCTCGGATGAAAAAAAATGCACCATAAATACAAATATACATCCTAAACGCTAAAGTACCCCATAAATGCTTTTCTCCTGCAAAAACATAAGCGGGGGCCGAGGGGGGAAACTGAGGCAGCGCCCAGGGCTGAGCCACAAGTGCAATTAGCCCCAGAGTAATTAAGGATGGGGGGACAGGAGCCCCTGCTGTGGAGGGGGGTCCGGGCTTATCCATCACATGTCTGGATCTCAACTGGGGGGTTCCGAGGGCTCCCCAAAGCGGGGAGGGGGGCGGGGATCACCCCGTGCCTTTGGAGGGGACATGGGGATGCTCCATCCCCCTCTGCCTCGGGGGCTGCACCCAGCCCGGGTGTGCGGCTCCTGTGGAACGCTCTGGGGGGGTTCCAGAACAATCCCCCCCACCCCAGCAGCCCCCCGGGTGGCGGCCCAGGGGGCCCAGGCCGGGGCAGGCTCCGCGGGCGCTTTGCAGCCGGCTTGGCCGTCCCTCCTCCAGCCGGGATTTGCACACGAATCCCGGCTCTTCACACGAGCCGAGGCCACCGGCTGCCACCAGCGCCGGCCACACGCCGGGGTGACCGCGCCGAGCCCCCCCGAGCCGCAGGAGGATGGCAGCCGGCGACGAGAAGCGGCACCTCCTGAGCGAGGGCACAGGCGGGTACGGGGGTGCCCGGGGGGGGATGGGGGTCCCCTCTTCGCTGTGCGGCCCCCGAGTGGGGTCTGGCCGGAGAAAGGGCTGGGGGGAGCATTCGGGGTCCCCCAGAGTCCCCCCCAGCCCCAAGCAGCGCTTTGGGCGGCAGGTCCTGTGCGGGGGCCGTGCGGGGACAGGCGGCAGCCCTGGAGCTGGGGACACGGCGTGGCCAGCACTGCCACACGCGGGGGACCCACGGCCACCCCGGCCAGCAGCAGCGGGCACGCAGGAAGCTCTACCTGGCCGCTGCCATCTGCCTCTTCTTCATGGTGGGGGAAGCCGTGGGTGAGTGCCGGGGGTCCCTGGGGGTGGTCCCAGTGGGGTCACCCCGAGGGGCTGTGCAGAGCCCCCCTTGTCCTGATTCCCTGCTGTGGGTGCCCTGTTGGCTTTCTGGGGGTCAGAACACCCCGTGGGACCCCACTGTGGCACAGGGTGAGCTGATCTGAGCGCAGCTCAGGGAAAGACCCCTGCCATGTCCCCCTGATGTCCCCCCGATGTCCCCCCATGTCCCCCGATGTCCCCCCCATGTCCTCCGATGTCCCCCCGATGTCCCCTGATGTCCCCTGATGTCCCCCCATGTCCCCCCATGTCCCCCCGATGTCCTCCGATGTCCCCCCGATGTCCCCTGATGTCCCCTGATGTCCCCCCGATGTCCCCCCGATGTCCTCCGATGTCCCCCCGATGTCCCCTGATGTCCCCCCGATGTCCTCCGATGTCCCCCCGATGTCCCCTGATGTCCCCTGATGTCCCCTGATGTCCCCCCATGTCCCCCCGATGTCCCCCCATGTCCCCCGATGTCCCCCCGATGTCCCCCCATGTCCCCCCGATGTCCCCTGATGTCCCCCCATGTCCCCCCATGTCCCCCCGATGTCCCCCCGATGTCCCCCCGATGTCCCCCCATGTCCTCCGATGTCCCCCCGATGTCCTCCGATGTCCCCCCGATGTCCCCTGATGTCCCCTGATGTCCCCTGATGTCCCCTGATGTCCCCCCGATGTCCCCTGATGTCCCCCCATGTCCCCCCGATGTCCCCCCATGTCCCCTCGATGTCCCCCCATGTCCCCCCGATGTCCCCCCATGTCCCCTGATGTCCCCTGATGTCCCCCCATGTCCCCCCGATGTCCCCCCATGTCCCCCCGATGTCCCCTCGATGTCCCCCGATGTCCCCCCATGTCCCCCCGATGTCCCCCCGATGTCCCCTGATGTCCCCTGATGTCCCCCCATGTCCCCCCGATGTCCTCCGATGTCCCCCCGATGTCCCCTGATGTCCCCTGATGTCCCCCCATGTCCCCCCGATGTCCCCCCATGTCCCCCCGATGTCCCCCCACGTCCCCCCATGTCCCCCCATGTCCCCCTGATGTCCCCCCATGTCCCCCCGATGTCCCCTGATGTCCCCCGATGTCCCCCCGATGTCCCCCCATGTCCCCCCATGTCCCCCCATGTCCCCCCGATGTCCCCCGATGTCCCCCCATGTCCCCTCGATGTCCCGTGTCCGCAGGCGGGTACCTGGCACACAGCCTGGCCATCCTGACGGACGCTGCCCACCTCCTGACGGATTTTGCCAGCATCATGATCAGCCTCTTCTCGCTCTGGGTGTCCTCACGCCCCCCCACCAAAACCATGAATTTCGGGTGGCACCGGGCAGGTAACGCGGGGCAGCGCCCTGGGGATGCCACCAGAGCATCCCCCGCGCGGACCACGGGGTTTTGGGGTGCCCTGAGGGGCCTGGGGAGCCCCGGCAAAGTCCTGGCACCACCAGCAAAGCAAGGCAGGGCGCTGCCAGCCCTGTGCAAGGAACATCCCCGGGGGTGAGCGCCGGGGGCTCTCGCTGTGCCCAAACACAGCCGGGGAGCCCGGAACGGTGCTGGGGATGGCCCGGCAGTGAAGCAGCAATGTGTGTGTGGGGGTCTCTCCGCAGAGATCCTGGGGGCTCTGCTCTCCGTGCTCTCCATCTGGGTGGTGACGGGGGTCCTGGTCTACCTGGGGGCCCAGCGCCTGCTCTGGGGTGACTACGACATCGAGGGTGGGGTCATGCTCATCACCTCGGCCTGCGCCGTGGCCGTCAACATCGTGTACGTACGGCCACATCAGCCCTGTCCCACCCCGGGCTGTCCCCTCCCTGAGCCCGGCGGGCCCCGGGGTGGCAGCGGTGCCCTGCCCGCAGGATGGGGGTGGCCCTGCACCAGCCGGGGCACGGCCACAGCCACGGGGCAGGCGGCGAGCAGCCCAACGCCAGCGTCCGCGCCGCCTTCGTGCATGTGCTGGGGGATCTGCTGCAGAGCGTCGGAGTCCTCATCGCCTCCTACATCATCTTCTTCAAGGTCTGGGTGCTGCTGGGGACACGGGGACAGCGGCTCCTGGGCCGGACTGTGTGCCCGCCCTGCTGGTCCCGATGGGGATTTGGGGTGAGGGGACGGTGCCGGGGGGGGTCTCACCCCCTGCCACCCCCTCCAGCCCGAGTACAAGTACGTGGATCCCATCTGCACCTTCCTCTTCTCCGCGCTGGTGCTGGGCACGACGCTGACCATCCTCCGTGATGTCCTCCTGGTCCTCATGGAGGGTAGGGACCCCCGAGGGGAGGGGGGGTCGCCCGGGGGTCCCGTCCCTGCAGCTCCCGCGGCTCTGCCCCCTCAGGGACCCCCAAAGGGATGGATTTCAACGCGGTGCGGGAGACGCTGCTGGCGGTGCGGGGCGTGGAGGCCGTGCACAGCCTGCACATCTGGGCGCTGACAGCGGCACAGCCACTGCTCTCGGTGCACATCGCCATCAGTGAGTGTCACCGGGGGGGGACAGGGGCTCAGAGCCATCCGTGAGTGTCACCAGAGGGGGACAGGGGGACCCAGAGCTGCTGCTCTCGGTGCACATCGCCATCAGTGAGTGTCACCGGGGGGGACAGGGGCTCAGAGCCACTGCTCTCGGTGCACATCGCCATCAGTGAGTGTCACCGGGGGGGACAGGGGCTCAGAGCCATCAGTGAGTGTCACCGGGGGGGGACAGGGGCTCAGAGCCATCAGTGAGTGTCACCAGAGGGGGACAGGGGCTCAGAGCCACTGCTCTCGGTGCACATCGCCATCAGTGAGTGTCACCGGGGGGGGGGGACAGGGGCTCAGAGCCATCCGTGAGTGTCACCGGGGGGGACAGGGGCTCAGAGCCACTGCTCTCGGTGCACATCGCCATCAGTGAGTGTCACCAGGGGGGACAGGGGCTCAGAGCCATCAGTGAGTGTCACAGGGCGGGGGACAGGGGCTCAGAGCCATCAGTGAGTGTCACCGGGGGGGACAGGGGCTCAGAGCCATCAGTGAGTGTCACCAGAGGGGGACAGGGGGATCAGAGCCATCCGTGAGTGTCACCAGAGGGGGACAGGGGCTCAGAGCCATCAGTGAGTGTCACCAGAGGGGGACAGGGGCTCAGAGCCATCAGTGAGTGTCACCAGGGGAGGGACAGGGGGACCCAGAGCTGCTGCTCTCGGTGCACATCGCCATCAGTGAGTGTCACCGGGGGGGACAGGGGCTCAGAGCCATCCGTGAGTGTCACCGGGGGAGGAACAGGGGGACCCAGAGCCATCAGTGAGTGTCACCGGGGGAGGGACAGGGGCTCAGAGCCACTCTGGGTGTACAGTGAGTGTCACCAGAGGGGTACAGGGGGGCTCAGAGCTGCTCTGGGTGCACATCGCCATCAGTGAGTGTCACAGTGTTGGGCGGGGAGGGTCGGGGTCCCCCCCAGCCCGACATCCCCGGGTTTTCCCCCCGCAGACGCGGCTGCCAGCGCGCAGGAGGTGCTGGAGGAGGCCAGCTCCCGGCTGCAGGGCGCTTTCCGATTCCACACCACCACCATCCAGGTGGAGAGCTACTCCGAGGAGATGCGGGACTGCCGGGAATGCCAGCCCCCCCGCGACTGACTCCCCGGAGTCCCTTCTCGTGTGTGGAAAATAAAGCGGAGCACACGGGGGTGTGTGGGGGGATGTTGGGTCTGGGTGTTATCGCCGCTATCTGTCGGAGCCAAGGACAGACGCGGGGCTGTGGCAGCCTGAGAGTGGCTGTTGGAGGCCACTTAATATTCCATGTTTATATTCAGCTGGGAGGAAAGACAGCTGAAACACCCCTTTTCCCTTCTCTGGAGAGCGCTGCGAGGCGATGGGGCGCTGGGGCTGCCCAGGGACTGCGGGGGACCCAGCGGGAGGGAGGGAGGTGACAAACTCCTCTTATCGCTCCTCTGTTTGCCCTGGGGAAGGTGAAGGACTCTCCCTCCCCCCAGGGCCGGGGGAGCTGCCCGGGTTATTCCCGGCGTGCAGAAGTGTCGGAGCACCCAAAAGCTGCCGCTCCCAGAGCTCCCAGAGCTCCCAGAGCTCCCCCCACATCCCACAGCCGCCATCCGGATCCCTCCTCTCCACCATCCTTTATTGCACTGGTAAAAAGCCAAGAACGAGTACAACCCCGTCAGCAGCAGCGAGCGCCGGCTCCCGGAGGGCTCCGAGCGCCGGGAACGGGACCCCCGGAGCCGGCCCGACCCCGGCACCCTCACGCCTTCTCCAGGCTCGGGTATTTCTTGCGCAGGACGGAGACCTGGTCCTTGAAGAGGACGGGGTCGAGGCGCAGCTGGGAGGACACCAGGGGCATGTAGCCAAACCAGTCGGCCAACTGGTTGAGGCAGTCCTGCCGCTGGGAGAAACGCCGGCTGCCGGCCGTGCCCTTCACCCTGGCACCGTGCGGGGCTGAGGGGCTCGGGGGACCGGCCGGGGGGGTCCCCGCAGCCCCCTCCCCGCACTCTGCCTGCTGAGCCGCCGCCTCCTTGTGCTGTTTCCGCTGGCTCACCTTGATGGGTGGCAGCTTGGTGACAGCGGCCACCAGGACGTTCATCAGGATGTCCTCGCAGGCGGCCAGCCCGTCCACCAGCTCCCGCAGCCCCGCGGGCAGGTACTCGGTGAAGAGGCTGTGGTAATACCTGGGAGGGGGAGAACGGGGTGAGGGCCGGGATGTGGCCGAGCCCCCCGGCCCCAGCAGCCCCGGGCCGGGTACCTGTGGTAGAAGGCGGCGGCGGTGAGGACGATGGAGATCTCGTTGGTCCATTTGGAGGTGTAGCCCCAGCGCCCCTGCTCGGGGTCCCAGAAGTGGCTCTGGGTGGGGAAGCCCACGATGCGCTCGGGGAAGCTGCGCCACACCAAGAAGGCGAAGTCCACCTGGCAGGGGCACGGTGTCACCACTGCAGGGTCACCCACCCCCTGCAGGACGTTGGGACACGGGGACAGCCCCACTGAGCGTCCGAGGGAGCCGGAGCCTCACCTCGCTGGTGGAGAGGCTGGTGTCCTCGTCCAGGCTCAGCACCGCGTCCGTCTGGATGGCCTCCAAGGGGAAGAAGCGCTCGCTGAGCTATGGGGGGAGGACACACAGGTGGGGCTGTGCCCTGGGGCGGCTGCTCCGGCTCCCTGCCCGTGTCCCAGATCCCTCCCCTCTCACCTTCCTCCTGCCCTGGATGATGGTCAGAGGCACGGTGCTCTGGGGCCATTTCCCGCTCGGGGGTGGTGCCTTCTCGCAGCTCCACAGGACCACGATCTGCAAGAGGAGGACAGGTGTGGCCAGAGGGCTTTGGTGGGTTCACTGCTCCAGCCCAGCCCATCCCCAAAACATCTCGTGGTAGTTCGGGCCAGGATAAACTCACAGGTGGCTGCGGACCGAGCTCTGCCCACCCAAAGGTGACACCATCAGCCACTCTCTCCAGCCCTAAACCCACCCATCCCCTCTCCGACCCACAGGACCCAGCCCCGTCACCCCACAGCATCCCTGGGAGCTGCACCCACCCCCTGACCCCAGCTCCTCCTACCTGGGCGCAGTACTGGGATCCGGAGACGGCTTGGATGAGCCTGAGGATGGGCTGGGACAGCGACCCTGCTTGCGAGGCCACCCGGATGAAAGCCGTGAACTTCTTGGAGGGGCTGTAGCCTGAAAAAAGGGTGGGAAAGGGAAGGGAGAAGTGTTGTGGCATGGCCCGGGTTCGCCGCGCTCAGCCGGGGCAGGCAGGATCCTACCGTGCTGCAGGTAGTAGAAGGGAAAATCCCCGAGGTGGGTGGAGAAGTCAGGCAGGACCAGGAGCCCCCCGGGCAGAGTGTTCCAGAGGAAACGGGAGCGGGAGCGGGGTGGAGACAGCCGGTCCTTGATGATCTGCCAGAGGCCCGAGTGATGCTCCCAGCACCCCGGCTGTGGCCCTGGCAGCTGGGGAGGGGGGCTCGGGGTGGGGGGCTCACCTCCAGCGTGGTGTGCACGATCTTGTCCACGGAGGAGAAGTAGGCATCCCACAGGAACTGGGTCTGCTGCTGGAAAGCCAGCACGCGCTCCGGGTGGATGCAGCGCACGGCGGAGGGGATCTGCAGCAGGGGAGCACGGGGTGCTCACCTCGGCTTCCCCCAGAGGCTCCTGTCCCCAGGGACAGCCCCTGTGATGTCACCCTCCCCCCTGTGGGGCTGCATCTCCTCTCCCTGAGGCAGGATCGGGCCCGGGATTCCCGAGGGTTTGTGCCTGGAAGACGCTTCCCACCTTCCCCCCGAGACGAGGGGGTGCCCCAGGGCTGCAGCTGCAGCGGGACCCCCACCCCAGGCTGGGTCAGACCCTCCTGCATCTGCCCACGGGAGCACCGCCAGGCTCAGCTGCCAGGGGCTCACCCCAAACTCGGCTGAGAGCTCCACCAGCACTGGCGTTAGGATTGGGGCTCTGGTGCCTGGCGTGGGTCAGGATCTGGAGCCAGTACCTGCAGCAGGAGCCTCTCGCTGCCCACGACAGCAGCTCTGCCCCAGTCGATGGCCTCGGCGAAGGGCAGCTCCCAGCCGTCACTCAGCAGCACCGGGATGCAGGCGGCCTGTGGAGGGACCCCGCAGGCTGGGACAGAGCCCCCGCGCCCCGCTGAGGGGGTCCCTTCATCCCCCTGCCCACCCTGTACCTGCAGAGCCTCGAGGAAGCGGAAGGAGCCCAGGCGCCTGCCCCGGGGCACGATGCAGAAGGTGGAGTTGTGCAGCAGCTCCTGGTAGTCAAACCTGGTGTGGGAGATGGGGCAGGGGTCAGGCGTGGCCCCCTCCCCTCCTGTGAGCATCCCTGGAGCTGCTGCTGGCGCCTGGCAGGTGTGGAGCCGACCCAGGGCAGGGCTGGGATGGGTTTGGATGATTTTGGCTCTGAACGTCCCTGGTATTGTGTGAGCAGAGAGCTCCTGGGTGATGAACGGACATACCCGGGCATCCCTTAAAGAAGGGGGGTCAGGGTAGGACCCCAGCGCCCTTCAAAGGCGCGACCCAGCTCCTCCCACCCTCCAGCGACGACACCCCAAGCAAGGCCACCACCCGAACCCCCGAGCCCGAAACTGCAGCGACTCCTGTGCCGTGCCCAGACTCGCTGGGCAGGACCAGCCCTGCCCGCCCTGGCAGCGCTCGGGGGGTGCTGTGGGTGCCGGCAGCGCGGCCCCCCCGGCCGGGCTCGCCCCTGGGGCTGTCAAAGCCCCTTCTGTGCCGTGCTGGGGAGAGGCTCGGTCCCTGCGGCCGCGCCGGAAAATCCAATATTGACTTTAGGTCGGGACAGACCCCGTCTGTTCCTGCCCGCGGGGAGGGGCAGCCGGTCCTGGATGGGCTGGGCCGGGGGGGACTCGCATGGTCCGGGTGGTTGGGAGGTCAAAAAGAGCCCTTGAAATGCGTTGGTCCCCGGAGGAAGGGGTGTCCCTGCGGTGGGACCCTGCTGGTGCCAGCCTGGGAGCTGAGGCTGTGTCACCACATTTGGGAAATGAGCCCCGATGCCAAGGCACAGAGCTTTACAATAAAACCCGCCTCTGGATGAACCTCCCCAATGTCTCCAAAGGATGCCAAAAACCTTGACCCCCCAAACTCCCGTGCAAGCGGAGGGGTGACAGCGGCTCGAACAGCGCTCAGACCCCGCCGTGAAACCACAGCAGCGACATCCCCGGGGCCAGACCCGGCTGTCACCGGTGACCCCGATGCTGCCGGGGCTGGGAGGGCAGCGGGAGCCGCTTCCCCTCGCCGTGGGGAGGCTGGCGCCGGCCGGGCTGCGGGGCCGAATCCTCCCGATGGAAATACTTCGCTCCTGACGCGTTGCGGTTTCCTGGCAATCGCCGTCAGGGCTTCCTTGTTTTGTCAGGAGCCGGGACGGGCGCCCGCCGCTCCCCCTTGGCCGGGCCCCTCCGTGGCTCCGGCCGGGCACGGTGCCACCGGCACCGGCGGCTCCGCAGAGCCTTTCCCAGCCCGCGCTGGCTGCTCCGAACGCGGCCACAAGCCGCCCTTTATCCCAGAACAGAACCGGATTGTTCGGGGCAGCCCCTCGGGCATGAGGAGGATGATGGAACCCCCAGCAGGGCCTTCCTCTGCTCCCCGAGCTGCCTCCACCCCACACACCGGGGCTGCCGGGGTGTCACTTTGTCCCCTCCCCGCTGGCCTGGCCCCTTGTCCGAGCCTGGGAACATCTCCTCGGGCAGGAGGGCACCGATCCCCGCGGGAGCTCGGGCAGAGCTGGCTCTCATGGAGATGCCGGTGGTTTTTTGCCCGGTGTCCCACAGGAGGATGCTCGGGGTCACACAGGAGCAGCCGCCACGTGCTCGCCATCGATCCCCTGCCCAAAGCCATCCTGGGAGAGGTGTAAATCCCCCTGTATTTGCAAACAGCATTAGGGGGATTACCTGGGTGGGCGGATGGGGGGGAATTCTCATCCCGCTGCCCCTTGGCACAGCTTGGGGCTGACCTTGAGCCCCCTGCCCTGCCAACCCCACTGTCCCATCCCAAAAAAAGATTTTGCTGCAAGTGCTGACCCTGCTGGGCCGTGACCCATCCCAAAGCCCCAGCTAATCCCAGTGCCAGCACCCCAGTTCCACTTTTACCTCCCGGCACCTCCTAAGACGCTTTGAGGATGATGCCCAACGTGGCCTCTCCCCATCTGCTCTCCAGCCGGGTGCCTGGGGGGTTGTCCCCAGGCAGGGACGGGGACCTGCACATTGGCTCTGGGCCGGGGTCTGTGTTTACCAGCCCTGATTCTGCAGCTGGTGATGGGTCCCGAGTATTTGGATGGGGAGATGAGGAGCTGGCGTGTGTCCCTGCAGAATGGAACCCCCCAAACTCACAGAACTTTGTACCCCAAATTTTTCCAGGGGTGTTTCCATCACACGCTGCTGCCACCACGTCCATTTGCAGGGGGACCTCCACCCACCACCACCAATTAACTGGGGCTGCCCACACTGGGACACCACAGACCCTCCAGTTTTGTGGGATTTTCAGTGGAGCCAGTGAGGGGGGGACGTTTCGGGCTCATCTCCAAGAGAAACGTTTATGTTGGGGGAGAGCGGGAGGGGGGAGAAGAAAAGCGTCATTCATCAGTGTTCGGAAAAAGGGAAATCGTATTAGAGGCGGTGGCAGCGATTGCAGATAAGAGCTGCTCTCGCCAGATTACTCCAACTTTAATACAGAGCAGGAAAGCCCTGAGCAGTCAGCGCCTCGCTCCCCACTGTGCAGTGAAATCCATTCCAGGAGAACCCAAAACTTCCCTCTCTGGAGGTCCAGCAGCCACCCCGCAGAGAGGCAGGAACGTTTGTGGGGTGTCCCATGGCCCCAGACCCTCCTTTCCCGCCCCAACTCTGACTCACCTTTCATAGTCCACGTTATCCTTGTCACAGCGCGTGTCCTTGTGCTTCTCCCAGTCCTTGCCGTGCTTGCAGGTGGTGAGGGAGATGATGTCCTTCCCGTTGTGGATGTGGTGCAGCGCGTTCCGGGTGCCGGAGCCGATGCCGGTCAGGTACCGCTTCCCCTTGAACACCAACAAGTATTTCTTTTTGGGGGGCACCGAGTCCTGGTACAGCCACCCCTTGTCCCCACCGCGCTGCGGGTGATCCTTGGAGAACAGAGGGATGGAGACGTCGAAGCCGGGCCTGAAGCTGTCGGTGCTGAAGCTGGCTTTGGCCAGGATGGCCTGGCCGATGTCAAACCCCAGCTCCCCGGTGTAGCTGGGCCAGGTGCCCGAGTAGAGGTTGAAGATGAGGTGGTTGCGGCCGCCGTTCCAGAGCGGAAAGCCGCGGATTTTCTCATCCACGTTGCGGACGTAGCGGCCCGAGAGGTGGTCGCGGTCCAGCGTGTCGATGCTGAGGATGAACAGACAGGCTTCCTCGGGGTTCAGGGTGTGGTAGCGGGAGCGCTCGATGGAGCTGAGGATTTTGCCGTAGGTCTCCGAGACGGGCTGGCCCCGCTCCTGGGGGTAGGTGAACACTTTGAAGCCGTGTTTCTCACACCTGGAGAAGTCGAAGCAGGTTTCCATCCGGCAGCTGCTGCTCCTGTAGGAGCTCAGCCACACCGCCCGCCGCTCCCGGGGGGACAGCAGGGAAGGGTCCTCATCCCTCTGCAGCTCCTCGGGGTCCGCAAAGCTTTTGAGGAGGGACCGATCTGTCCAACGGGGCCAGTTCCTCCGGGCTTCTGCTTTCCTCCCGGAAAAGGGAGCGAAACGGCGCAGCTGATCCCCTCCGAAGAAGAAAAGCAGGAGCCAAGAGGCGAGGAAAGTCAGGAAAATGTATTTCTTCCTGGTCTGCATAGGTTCACATTCAGCCCCAGCTCCTCATCGGGCTCGGATGGGTGCCGGAGTCCGGTCAAGGGGCCGATGTTCCCTGCCCCAGGTGGGTGGTGGGACGGCTCCTGGTCCCCAGTATTGTCCTGTGCCCTTGCAGTCGGTGCCAAACCCCGCTTTCTGCCCGCTCTGCCCAGGGCTGTGCTGCTTTTTCGGGACCGTCCCGGTGTCCAGCTGCAGAGCAGAGCCCGGTGCCCCGGTGTCCCGGCCGCTCACTTCTCCGGGCCCCCGAGCCGCGACAATGACACTTCCATGGCTTGACCCAGCTTCAAATCCCTGGAGAAAGGGAGAGGTCGCGTCGTCACCGTCCTGTCGCCGCCAGCCGTGTCACCACAAGTGGCTCCACACATCCCTGCGGCGGGACCCCCCTCCCCAGCTCCCTTGGGAATAAAACCCTGGGAATAAACCCTCCCGCAGCCCCCCCCTCTCTCCCTCGCCCCTCCCTGCCCGGTCCCCCCGTTACCTTCGGGCAGCCGCGGCCCCGGGTGGGTGTCGGGCTGCCGTGTCCCGGAGCCCCGATCGCCGGCTGCCCGCGGCTCCGGGCTGCATCCCCGGCGGGGAAAGGCGGCGGAGCGGCCGCAGAGCCGCCCCGTCGGGCTCCCGGTGCGCGGCCGGGCGGAGGAGCCGCTGCGGGAGGCTCCGCACAGCCCCGCTCCCGGGGCGAGGGCGCTGGGCGGGTGCGTCCCCCCTGTCACCTTGTCCGTCTGTCCCTGCGCCGGGCGCTCTGTTCCCGTGTCCCCCCCCCGGGTGCCAAGACCCCAGCCCGCTCCTGTCCTCCTGTCCCTCCCCCGGCACCGGCTGTCCCCTGTCCGGGTCTGCGTGTCCCCTCGGGGGCTAACTGTCCTGCTGTCCCCCTCGGAGCCGGCTGTCCCCTATCCGTCTGTCCTACCGGGACTGTCTGTCCCCTGTTCCCTCCCAGATCTGACTGTCCCTCGTCCGTCCGTCTGTCTGTCCCGCCCAGTTCCCTGTTCCCTCCCGGAGCTGGCTGTGCCCTGTCCGCCTGTCAATCCCCGCGGGGCTGGCTGTCCCCGTGTCCCCGTGTCCCCGTGTCCCCGTGTCCCCGTGTCCGTGTGTCCGTGTGTCCGTGTCCCCGTGTCCGGCCGGTCCCGGTGGTCCCGCGTCCCCCACGTGCCCCCCCCGCCCGCATCTGCTACCCGGACCCTGGCCCCGCCCCCTCCCCTGATTGCCCCGCCCTCGGCCTCCCATTGGCTCTTTCCGCAGATGAGTGGGCGTGTCCTGTGAAACCCCGCCCCCGGCGCGCGCCCGTGTGGGACGGGGGGGGCGAAATCCCCGCCGGAGGGTCCCGGGGGGGCGGGGGAGCGACCCGAGCTCCTGTCCCCGTGTCCCATTGTCCCCGTGTCCCCGTGTCCCCGTGTCCCCTCTAACCCCCTGTCCCCCTGTCCCCTCTATCCCCGTGTCCCCCTGTCCCCTCTGTCCCCCTGTCCCCTCCATCCCCGTGTCCCCCGTGACCCCCGGGATCCCCAGGTCTCAGCCCCCCGCCCCTCCGTGCCCCGGGGGACCCCCAAAGGGGCGGGGGCAGCGCTGGGGTCACGGAGCAGCCGCGGGGAGCAGGGACACGAACACAGCTGGGGCCACCTCCACCAGTGACACCCCTGGGTTCCAGGGACACGAACACAGCTGGGGCCACCTCCACCAGTGACACCCCTGGGTTCCAGGGACACGAACACAGCTGGGGCCACCTCCACCAGTGACACCCCTGGGTTCCAGGGACACGAACACAGCTGGGGCCACCTCCACCAGTGACACCCCTGGGTTCCAGGGACACGAACACAGCTGGGGCCACCTCCACCAGTGACACCCCTGGGTTCCAGGGACACGAACACAGCTGGGGCCACCTCCACCAGTGACACCCCTGGGTTCCAGGGACACGAACACAGCTGGGGCCACCTCCACCAGTGACACCCCTGGGTTCCAGGGACACGAACACAGCTGGGGCCACCTCCACCAGTGACACCCCTGGGTTCCAGGGACACGAACACAGCTGGGGCCACCTCCACCAGTGACACCCCTGGGTTCCAGGGACACGAACACAGCTGGGGCCACCTCCACCAGTGACACCCCTGGGTTCCAGGGACACGAACACAGCTGGGGTCACCTCCACCAGTGACACCCCTGGGTTGCAGTGACCCCCGCGGTCGCCGGTGACCCCCGGGCTGGGCTAGGGGGAACGAGCCTTTCTGCATCCGTGGCCAGCTCCCAGCACAGCCAGGGAGTGCCCTCGGCCCACGGAATGTGGGGCTCACCCTCTCAGGGGGCAGAGATGGGGTCCCAGCCTGGCCTGACCCCCCAAATCAGGATGAGATCTCTTGGTGGGGTGCAGGATTTGCCAAGCAGGAATGCGGGCCAGTTAATCCCGTTAAACACGCTCCCTGTGAACGCTGTGAGCCCAGTGCGGGGGTCCCCAGTGCAGAACAGGACCCCCAGTGAACCCCAGAGTCCCGCTGGGCTCAGCCTGAACCCAGAGCAGCCCTGAAGTTGTCGCCCACCACCCCCATCCAGGACCCTCTCCCAGGGTGGCTTTGCCGGGGTAATTTGGGGGTGCTGACCCCATTCCGGGCGTGGGCTGGGCCCGGCAGCACGGACAGGTCGGGGCTCGTCTCTCCCACCCCGTCCCGGCATCCGCGGCCACGGCAGCCGCCCTCGCCCTGCCCGGGGCCGGGCAAGCCGGGACCGGAGCGCTGGATGCCGGCCATGGGTGTGACAGCCCGGGCAGCCTCAACCTGCGGCTGGATCCATCGCTGAGAGCCCGGCCTGGGGTCCCCTCTCCCCGCCCCAGCCCCAGGGACCCAGGGGACACAGAGAGTGCCGGTCCCAGGTCTCTTTGCAGCACCCAGCGCGTGCCTCAGTTTCCCCAGTCACCGCGGGGAGCCTGGAGTGGGGCTGCGTGTGTGGGAGCTTGGTAGAGACGGTTTTCACCAAATCTTTGGGTATTTATTTGCCAGCCCGGCTGGCTCGGCCCCGCAGGGAATTAATCCCTGGCCGCAGAGGGGATTACTGGGGACCTGGGGCCGCTTTAGCTGCAGAAAGCGGATTAAGCAAAGGACAGGGAACGTGGGGATGGGCAGTGAGAGCCCCGGAGCACCGCTGGCCTCTGGGGGGGACAAGGGGACAGTCCCGAGGACAGGAACCCGGCTGGGCACAGACACGGACAGGGCAGCCCTGGGGTCGGGGAGCACAGCCCCTATGGAGGGGCACGGCTGCCATGGGGACACTGGGGCTGTGTCCTGAACTGGGGACACTGGGGCTGTGCCCTGAACTGGGGACACTGGGAGCTGTGCCCTGAACTGGGAGCACTGGGTTCCTGTCCTGAACTGGGGACACTGGGGCTGTTCCCTGAACTGGGGACACTGGGAGCTGTGCCCTGAACTGGGGGCACTGGGAGCTGTCACTTTGCGGTGGTGGCACTGGGAGCTGCCATTCCGGGCCGGTGACACCGGGAGCGGTGTCCTGTACTGGTGGCTACTGGGAGCTGTAGTCCACGAGCACTGGGAGCTGTCGGGCAGAGTACACTGGGCGTGCTGGGAGCCGAGAGCCGGTGTGCTGGTGTGTGCTGGGAGGGGGATACTGGGGATACTGGGGGATACTGGGGGATACTGGGGATACTGGGGGATACTGGGGGATACTGGGGATATTGGGGGATACTGGGGGACACTGGGGGATACTGGGGGATACTGGGGGATACTGGGAGCGCACAGAGGAGAACTGGGAGAGCCCTGGGAGCTTGGGAAGGGCACTGGGAGCTCTTGGGGGGGCACTGGGAGCTCTTGGGGGGGCACTGGGAGCTGCGTGGGTGAGGGCGCTCGGAGCTGGGGTGGAACTGGGAGGCACTGGGGGCTGCGGGGAGCAGTGGGAAGTGTCAGGAGCGCTGGGAACTGGGGGTCACTGGGAACTGGGGGTCACTGGGAGCCGGGGGTCACTGGGAACCGGGGTCACTGGGAGCCGGGGGTCACTGGGAACTGGGGGGCGGCTCTGGGAGACGGGCACTGGGAAGCACTGGGAAGAACTGGGAAGCACTGGGAAGCACTGGGAAGCACTGGGAAGCACTGGGAAGCACTGGGAAGCACTGGGAAGCACTGGGATCTGTAGTCCAGCTGCGCGTACTGGGAAGTGTAGTCCGGGATCCCAGCGCATACTGGGAGGTGTGGTTCAGGGCCGGGGCCATACTGGGAGGTGTGGTTCAGGGTCGGGGCTGTACTGGGAGGTGTGGTTCAGGGCCGGGGCCATACTGGGAGGTGTGGTTCAGGGCCGGGGCTGTACTGGGAGGTGTGGTTCAGGGCTGGGGCTGTACTGGGAGGTGTGGTTCAGGGCTGGGGCTGTACTGGGAGGTGTGGTTCAGGGTCGGGGCCATACTGGGAGGTGTGGTTCAGGGTCGGGGCCGTACTGGGAGGTGTGGTTCAGGGTCGGGGCCATACTGGGAGGTGTGGTTCAGAGCCGGGGCTGTACTGGGAGGTGTGGTTCAGGGCCGGGGCTGTACTGGGAGGTGTGGTTCAGGGCCGGGGCTGTACTGGGAGGTGTGGTTCAGGGCCGGGGCTGTACTGGGAGGTGTGGTTCAGGGCTGGGGCTGTACTGGGAGGTGTGGTTCAGGGCCGGGGCTGTACTGGGAGGTGTGGTTCAGGGCCGGGGCTGTACTGGGAGGTGTGGTTCAGGGCCGGGGCTGTACTGGGAGGTGTGGTTCAGGGTCGGGGCCATACTGGGAGGTGTGGTTCAGGGTCAGGGCCGTACTGGGAGGTGTGGTTCAGGGTCGGGGCTGTACTGGGAGGTGTGGTTCAGGGTCGGGGCCATACTGGGAGGTGTGGTTCCGCAGCCCCGGGCGCTGCTGGAAGCTGTAGTTCTGCACTGGGGGCGCAGGGTCCCGTCCCCCCTCGGCTCCTGACCCCTCGGCAGTGTCCGGCAGGGTCAGGAGCCTCCCCAGGGTGGCCGTGGGACATCCCCGCCACCCCAGTCCCGGGGAGGAACGGGGGGGGGGTCTCATCCCCGAGCAGCCCCGAGGGGCTCTGCCCTGGCTCCTGGCTCCTCCTGGGGGTCGCTGCGGTTGTTGGGGGCTGCCCGGGGTCTGGGCAGTGGGAGGGGGCTGGGGAAGGAGGAGGGAGCGAGTTGGGGTCGCTGGGGTGGGGGACAGACGCTGAGCCCATATCTCCGGCCAGGCTGAGCTGCGTTGGCATGGGGGGGATGCTGGCGCTGCCCCCGGGGCAGGGACCCCACCAGGTGGGCTGCACGGATGTCATGGTGGGCTCCACGCTGCAGGTACGGGCATGGGGACACGGCTGAGGACAGGGACAAGTGTCCCCTGCAGAGCAAGGCGCCTGCTTCTGGACACTGCCACCGCCCTCTGTGCTGTCCCCACTGTGTCCCCCTCGCTTGTGTCCCTCAGGGGCTCTTCCTCCGCCTCTTCTACCCGTGCCTGCCTCGGGCAGGGGCCACCGAGCCGCTCTGGATCCCTCGCCCCGAGTACTGCAGGGCTCTGGCTGATGCCACCCTCGGCCACCGCTGGTGCTCGGCCCTGCTCAGCATCGCCATCGGTGAGGGGGGGACCCCACCCGGGGGACCCCACCCGGGGGACCCCACCCCCACCCGCTTCCTTAGGGACCCCCGGGGGACCCCACCCGCTTCCTTAGGGACCCCCGGGGGACCCCACCCGCTTCCTTAGGGACCCCCGCCCTGCTGGGGCTTTTTCCCAGCCCCTGTGGTGATGGTGGAGCTGGAGCTGAGCAGGTTCCTGCACCCTGTGCCCGTGTCCCCCCCTTTCCCGGGGGTTTCTCCTCCCTGCAGGCTCCTGCAGGGTCCCGCTGAGCTGGAATGCCCCTCTCAAGCCCCGCAGCAGCGGATACCCCCTGATCATCTTCTCCCACGGCCTGGGAGCCTTTCGGTAGTGAGAGCCCTGAGCAGGGCTGGCACAGGGATGTGGGGGGCTCTCCTGGCCCCACTCAGTGCTGCCCTGAGCCTTCTGCTCCCATCTCCCTTCCAGGACCTTGTACTCTTCAATCTGCACGGAGCTGGCGTCCCGGGGTTTCGTGGTGGCAGCGCTGGAGCACAGGTGGGTGCCCAGGTCCCCACCAAACTCGTGCTGGGGCTGGTGGGACATCGTGCCCTGGGGGGAGCTGCCGGTGTCCCCCTCCCTCCTGTCCCCACAGGGACCATTCTGCTGCCACCACCTATTCGTGCACGGCCCCGGCTGGCACGGAGGAGTGGATCCCCTTCCAACGGGTGCCCCAAGGGCAGAAGGAGTTTTATTTCCGAAACAAGCAGGTACCGGGGCGGGGGAATCAGGGTGAGCAGAGGGGAGGGCTGAGATTCCTCCTGCATCCCTGGGGATGCTCTTCCCAACCCTGTTGGCGCTGGGGCTGAGCTTTCCCCTCGGAGATGAGAAAAATCTGTTCAAGCTGTTCCTCTCTGTTTCCTGGGGTCCGTCTGTCCGGCTCCAGCTGACCCTGGCCCTGGATAATGTCCCCCCACACCCTGGGGAGAACAGGACTCTGTGCCCAGCCCAGCTCTGCACCAGCTGCTGGGTTTGTTCCCACTGGGATTTTTGTCTCTCTGGGATTATCCCGGACAGCTGCTTGCTGGGGAGCAGGAAGGTTTCCTGCTGAGCCAAGTTCCCCCCCTCTGTTTGTTTCTGCCTCATTTAAAAGGACAAGAGCGAGTCGTGGAAAAGCTTTTTAGGAACGGAGGTGCTTTTGGCAGCCTTAAATCACCTCCCTGATATTTTTGTGTGTGCTCTGCCTCGTGGCACATTGCACAGGAAAGGGAAACAGTTTTCCTTTTCAGAACCCGTGAGCAGAAATGGTGAGGGAGAAAGAGAAATAGATGATAAATAGAAGGAAATAGTCGCCAGGTCAATCTCAATTCCAGCATTTTCTGTGTTGCAGAGTGCAGGAGAGAGGTTTTCAGTGAGTATTTTGTCACTTGTCACCTTGAATGTGCACAGACACCGACACTGGTGTCCTTAGGGCAGCCGAGGACGTGGCCTCGAAGTGGCTGCAGGTCAGGGCATCCTCTCCCTGAATCATTTCGGGTTTTAGGATGCTCCTGGTGCCCCTCAGCTGGGTTTTAGGGGCACAGCCAGGTTTGCTCCTGGGTTCTGGGGTCCCTGTGGGGGTTTGGAGCTGGGCTGGGGGGCAGCTGGTGAGGATCCAGGGCTCCCCCTCCCCTGCTTCCTCCCCAGAGCAGAGGCATTTGCTCATCTCCAGCCGTCTGCTGCCAGATTAACTGAATTAAAAGCAAACACCAAAAAGAAACCACTCCAATAAACGCCGCGGCGCTGCCGCCTCGCGCCTGCCTTGGCGTTTGTTGCAATTCAGGGAGAAGGAGAGGAGCACTGGGGAAATGAGCCTGGATGGGCACTGGGGGGAAGTTCTGAGCCCAGGTTTGTGGTTGGAGGAGCTGGGCTTGCCAGGGAAGGGCTGACTGTTCCAGGTTCACCAGAGAGCGCAGGAATGCGTGCGGGCGCTGCGGCTCTTCCAGGGCATCGCCGGCGGAAGATCTGTCCCGAACATCCTTCACCAGGACTGGGATCTCTCCGTGCTGAAGGTACCTGGCTCTGCCTGGAGGGAGCTCTGGGTGCCCCTTGGTGGCAGGATCAGTCCTGGCTGCCTGGGGCTTTTCCTCCTGGGACAAGAAGGGTTTGTGCAGAGCTCCAGCCTTGCAGCTCTCCGGGAGCCTTCCCTCCCCTGTGGGCAGCAGAGCCCGTCCCAGCAGCAGTGGGACACGGCATTTCCCCCCTTCCAGGGACACTGCTCATCTTCCCTTGGCTTTTCCTTCCCTAGTTAGAGACCTCCAGATGGGAGCTTTGGGCTCAGACTCCTCATCCCTCTCCCTTTTGCAGGACAACCTTGATCTGAGCAAAGTGGCCGTCATGGGCCACTCCTTTGGGGGGGTGACAGCGGTGCTGGCCTTGGTGAAGGAGCCCAGCTTCAGGTGAGGCGTGGCAGGGACGAGGAGGGGACAGGGGGCTCATCCTGGTGGGAAGGGGAGCGGTGCTGGCTGCCTGTCCTGCTCTGCCCTGCTCCAGGTGTGCCGTGGCTCTGGATGCCTGGATGTTCCCTCTGGAGAACCTGCTGTACCCAGAGGTGCCCAAACCTGTGCTCTTCATCAACACCGAGAAGTTCCAGACCCCGGAGAGCTTTGCTAAAATGAAGAGGCTGAGCTCCAGGAACAGCCAGACGAGGATTGTGACCGTGCTGTGAGCAGGGGGCTGGCACCCACCCCCTGCAGGGACCACCTGGGGGTGTCCCAGCAGGAAAACCCCTGGCTTCTGCTGCACATCCCACTGATGCACATCCCTCCCCTGCCCAGGGGAACCACGCACGAGGACCAGACCGACTTTGCCTTCCTCCCTGGGAAGCTGCTCAGCCGCATCTTCGGCAGGAGGGGGAGCCTGGACACCCACAAGGCTCTGGCCATCACCAGCCGGGCAGCTCTGGCCTTCCTGCAGAGGCACCTGAGTACGGCCCAGGCTGGGGGAGCAGGGGGGCACCAGGGCTCCCTGCTTTGGGGGGGCTGTGGGGCTGCTGCTTCCCAAAGCACGGGGGTCTGCTGGCTGCTCCTTGGCTTCTGGAGAGGCTGTCACCTGGAGGGGAGGCTGTGGTGTCCTTGTCACCTGGAGGGGAGGCTGTGGTGTCCTTGTCACCTGGAGGGGAGGCTGTGGTGTCATTGTCACCTGGAGGGATGGCTGTGGTACCCTGACACTTGGAGGGGAGGCTGTGGTGTCCTTGTCACCTGGAGGGGAGGCTGTGGTACCCTGACACCTGGAGAAGAGGCTGTGGTGACCCTGTCACCGTCTGTGCCCTGTGCAGAGCTGGAGGAGGAGTTTGGTCAGTGGGACGAGCTCCTGGAAGGTGTTGGGGACTCGGTGGTTCCGGAGGTGCCGTTCAGCCGCTCACACCTGTAGCTGCCCCGAGGCCACCGCTGGCAGCTGGGGACTGGGAAAGTGACTCCTCCTTGCCCAGAGCCTGGAAGGGCAGGAGGACACCTGAGGAGAGCAGGGGACAGCGCTGGTGGTGAGCGAGGGGCTCGGGGAATGTGCCAGGAGACCCCTCCCTGCTCGTGTGCCTGCACTGGGGGCTGTGGGAATAAAATCCCCAGGGATAAAGACTGAGTTGGCTGTCTCAGAGTAATCAAACCACAAATCACAAAGGGGGCTGGGCTGGAAGGATCTTTGAAGACCATCCCCAGCTTCGCTGTGGGTTGGGGGTGGTTCAGCCACAGCTAGGAGAGATGCAGCATTGGGGCTCCGAGCACCAGGGTGAGGAAAATCCTCTCCCAGTCCTGGAAAGCCGTGCAGATTGCTGACTCCACACCTAAACCCTGCAGGGGGAAGGAAGGAGGGTGGTTTTCAGCAGGCTGAGTGGAAGGAGGAGCACCCCAGAGGCGCAGGGATGTGGGATGGGGACTGGGATCAGCCTCAGGAGAGAGGAACAGCCCAGCCTGGCTGTGTGACACCCACAGGGACGTGCTGGCAGCACCTGCAGCACAGCCCTGGTCACACCAGCCATGCCAGGGGTGCAATTTGAGGGGGATCCCATCCTCAGCCATCCCGAGGAAGGGACTGCAGGGATTTATCCCACCCAGGCTGGCTCTGGGAGATGCAGGCACGCATCTCCTGACACACCGGGGCAGGAGGGCATGGAAAAGCCCTGGGATGTCCCAGCCCAGGGGACATCCCGAGCTGCCAGGACATCATCTTCCCATGTCAGCAGCACACACAGGATTGATGTGAACAGAACCACGACGCCCTGCTGCTTTGAAGCCTTCTAGATATTAATTTTTGAACGTTTTGTGCCCAATCTGGCGTTCCTGGTGCTGGGCTCAGGCTGGGACTCAGCATCCCCCGGGGCTGGGGCTGGGATGGGGTGGCTGGGGGACACCCAAGGTCGCTGGATGAGGTGAATTGTGTGGCTGAGCCCGTGCTGGGGTGGCTGGGGGACACCCAAGGTCGCTGGATGAGGTGAATTGTGTGGCTGAGCCCGACAGGTTTAACAGGGAGAGACAGTGGCTGGTGCAGAAATCAAATCCCATTTTCCTGCCGGGATCAGTCGGTGCTGGCACAGCTGAGACAGGCTGGAAATTCTGCAGGGCTCTTATGTAAAGGCTTTCAGACACCAGCTCTGCTCAGGGGGGATTTGTTAACCCCTCAGTTCTCGAGGGGCTGCTCATTCCTGGTGTCTGTGGAGCAGGGGAGCAGACAAGAATCCTTCCCTCTGCTCCAAAGCTGGCCACACCGCACTCCCACGTCGGTTTTGTGCCTCTGAAGAAAAATCCTGCCAGAAAAGTGTTCAGAAAAGGCCACCTGGGCAGGGCAGACACCCTCCTGGCTCTGTTTTCTGTGGTGTGTGGTGCAGGAGCCCCTGCAGGGCGTTCTCCTCCTTCACTGACTCTGGATCTGCTCTGAAACCCAGCCTGGAGACATCTCCTGGCCCCAATCTCCCTCCTGAGCAGAGCTTTGCCCCTGATCTCCATTCCAGCTGCAGCCCAGGTGAAGGATGCAGCACGAATTCCCACCAGGAAGGTTTTCCCTGGAGTGCTCCAATCCCAGCCCCACGCAGCCACTGGTGAGGGGGAGAGAATCAGAAAGCTGAGGAGAGCTGGGCTGAGCTAAAGATGGTTTAACAGAGAAAGGAAAAGCTGTGTGTGCAAGCAGGGGAGAGCCAGGAATTCATTCCCCGCTTCCCATGGGCGAGCAGGGCTTCAGCCACTTCCAAAGGTGAGCTGGGATGACAAATCCATCACTCCTGGTGCTCTTCATCCTTCTTCCTCCTGGTGCTCTTCATCCTTCTTCCTCCTGGTGCTCTTCATCCTTCTTCCTCCTGGTGCTCTTCATCCTTCTTCCTCCTGGTGCTCTTCATCCTTCTTCCTCCTGGTGCTCTTCATCCTTCTTCCTCCTGGTGCTCTTCATCCTTCTTCCTCCTGCTTTCTATCCCGAGCACGGTCTGGGATATCCCTGGGGTCAGCCAGGGTCACCTGTCCCAGCTGTGTCCCCTCCCAGCCTGGTCCCTGGGGGTGACAGGGGAGCAGGAGAGGCCTTGGCGCTGTTCAAAGGCTGCTCTGACACAACAAAACATCTTTGTGTTTGAAGCCTGCTTCAGCACAAACCCAAACACGGCCCCAGCAGGGAAATTAACCCTGGCCCAGCCCAAATCCAGCACATCCCCACATCCCCAATGGCTGGGATCGCTCTGCTGGGCAAGGATGGGGCAAGGAAAGGGCTGGGAGAGGACTGAGATCATTCCCAGCCATGGATCCAGGCTCTCTGGGCTGTCCTGAGCTGCCTGTGCCACACTGGGAGGTTTTGTGACAAAAGGCAGGAGTTACAGGATTGCCCAGGACGTGATCTGCCTCCAGCTCTGGGCTGCTGACAGAGGCTGGGCTTTGGATGTGACCCTAAATCCAGAGGGATTTTATTTCTCAGGGGTGTGGGAAGGAAACACCAGCCCCGTTACTCTGGGGGGCTGGCACCTGTGGGATGGCAGTTCCCTTCCAGCCAAGCATTCCAATGTGTCCCCCCTGCTCCCACATTCAAACCAGTGGCTTTAAAAATTAAAAAAAAAACCCAAAAAAAACCCCAACCCCAAACAAAACAAATGGCTCTGCCCATTGATATTCCCCTCACAGCTGTGCTTGCAGCATGGCTGGGCTATGAATGGACACATTCCTTTTCCCCACGGCTTCTCTCCCACCAAAACTTCCCACTCCTGCATCTGAAATCCCAAAGTCAGCACAGCTCCAGCTCCCTTCTCCCTTCTCCCTTCTCCCTTCTCCCCTCCCTCCTGGGAACCCCTTCCAGCATCACATCCCTGCAGCAAATTCCCAGCTCCATCCTTTGCTGCCATTTACACAAAACCTCATTTGCTCAGTCGGAGCTTCCCTGTCGATTTAATTTTAATTAATGCAAATCCAGCCACGTGTTAAAAACCTCCTTGTGATTAGCGTAAGGCTCTCGTGGCTTTTGGTGTTTGTTGGGGTTTTTTTTTTGCCCCTTTTTCCTCGTGTTTTTAAGGAAAATAGTGAGGTCTGGATTCACAACAGCCCAGTGGGAGCTCTGGGGGTTCAGTGTCCAGCCCCAGGCAGCAGAATTCCCTAAATCCATCTGAATTCTGAGGATTCACTGGCTCCCATGTCAGTTTTCTTCCCACTGGAAAAAAAAAATCAAAGCTTTGCTCTGGGTGAGATCCCAAAGGAAAATCAAGTTTCTTGCTCTCTGAAGTGAATTTTTATCATCTCATCCTTGAGCTGAGGAGCCTGGATGATCACGAGGGATTCAGCTCCACGTTTAAATCTTCCCAAGTTCCTCCCACGCTGGGCCCTGGGGCAGGACAGACCCTCCCTGCCCTCCAAAATTCACCACCAGGGCCCAGGAGGGCTCCTGCTCCCTCAGCCAGCAGCACCCAAAAGGGATTTTTGAGGCACAATTGTTATTTTTTCAGTTTTTTTTTCTCTGTGGCAGAAGCCCCATTTTGGGCTGGAGCCGTCTCTTGTTACCCCAGGGGTGATTCCTGAATAAACAGAGGTGGGGAAAAAAGGGAAACTGAGGGAGAGAAGAGGCTGTGTGAGGTCTCTGTGCTCAGAAAAAGCCACGGGGACAGATTGAAATGATTGAAATGATGCATTTTGGGCTGCATCCAGCTCTCCCCCATGTGAGGAAGGACAGGCTGAGCTCAGCCTGTGGATGCCTCCTGCTTTTCCCTCAGTGTGATGGGGAGGAAACTGGGGAGCTGGGTGAACAGGAGGTGCCAACTCCTCATTTTTTTAACCCTTTCTCTCATATTTTCACCCCAAAATGTGGTGCTGAGGCTGTCAACAGCCGTCCCTGGGTGACACCAGAGCCCCCAGACCCCTTTGGGCTGTCTCTCATATAAAACAGCATTCACCACACCAGGCCACGGCTGGGGGTTGTTTTGGGAGGGTTATTTATTTTTAATTTCATTAAAACAAAGCCCTTGTGTTGCCCATCACATGAGAGCGCCTCTCAGGGTGTTGATTTTGGCGTAGAGCAGCAGATTGCTGGTTTGTTGTATAAAAGATGGATGTTTTTCCACCAGAAAGTCTGGCTTTGTCTGTTTTCCCCCAGCCACGGTGGATGTGGCAGGTTCTTTTGTATTTTAATTTATATATTGATCTATCAAGGGCTCAGATTAGTAGAGGGGGGGAAAAAAAAAAGGGGATCAAAAAGCAGGGGGCAAATGTTAAGTGCAGGTATTGTTTCCGTGCTGGTATTGCTGAGATTCCAGGGGAAGGGAACAGGAATTAACCCATTTGGATGCAGAATTATCGGTGGAGACAGGAGGGGAGCTGCTCCTCGTCCTGAGAGGATCTAAAATGTGGAAACACAGATCTGGACAAATCCAAAAAAATCCATAAAACCCCACCCCAGATTGATTTCCTTGGCTCACAAATCCTGTGGGAAGAGACTCCCCGGTGTCTGATGGATCCCACCCATAAACACCTACAGATATTCCACGGAAAAATCAGCTGTGGCTGTTGTTCTGCATTCCCAAATTCTGCATTTTGGCCAGAACTTCAGCCTCGTGCTGTGATTGTGCAGGACCCAGGCACTCGAGAGCTGCAAATCCACCTGTTCCTCAGGAGGGAGAGCTGAAGAAAATAAAAATAGAAGAAGAAAAATAGAGAAAAAATGGAGAAAAATAGAGAAAAAAATAGAGAAAAATAGAGAAAAATAGAGAAAAATAGAGAAAAATAGAGAAAAATAGAGAAAAAATGGAGAAAAATAGAGAAAAATAGAGAAAAATAGAGAAAAATAGAGAAAAATAGAGAAAAAATAGAGAAAAATAGAGAAAAATAGAGAAAAATAGAGGAAAAAATAGAGAAAAAATAGAGGGAAAAAATAGAGAAAAATAGAGAAAAAATAGAGAAAAATAGAGAAAAATAGAGGAAAAAATAGAGAAAAAATAGAGAAAAATAGAGAAAAATAGAGAAAAAATAGAGAAAAAATAGAGGAAAAAATAGAGAAAAATAGAGAAAAATAGAGGAAAAAATAGAGAAAAAATAGAGGAAAAAATAGAGAAAAATAGAGAAAAAATAGAGAAAAAATAGAGAAAAAATAGAGAAAAATAGAGAAAAATAGAGAAAAATAGAGAAAATAGAGAAAAATAGAGAAAGAAAAATAGAGAAAGAAAAATAGAGAAAGAAAAATAGAGAAAGAAAAATAGAGGAAAAAATAGAAAAAAATAGAGGAAAAAATAGAGAAAAATAGAGAAAAATAGAGAAAAATAGAGAAAATAGAGAAAAATAGAGAAAGAAAAATAGAGAAAAATAGAGGAAAAAATAGAGAAAAATAGAGGAAAAATTAGAGAAAAATAGAGAAAAATAGAGAAAAATAAAACACCATTCCCAGTTGGCTGGGCACTGATTTTTCCAGGGAAACTGCTCTGATTTTAAGAGCTCTGAACTGAGAATTATTCTCACATTTTCTCTTTGTGGGAACAGGCTCACTGTGGGGGCTGTCACGAGCCCATTCATTTTGTTTATTTGATATTGGGGAAGTCATATTCCTTTAAGAGGATTTCCATCCCTCAACTCCTCCCCTCGTGACACTTCCAAGCCACATTTTGTCTTGAAAGGGTGGGAGTATTTTTAACCATATCACGCCAGGGAAGTATTAATAGCACAATGGGCTTGCTGAGCTGCCGGTGGAGCTGAATCCATATTTTAAATTCAAGCAACTAATTAAGAGCTGGGGGATAATTAGTGCTATACCCAGCTTTTCTTCAGCTTCCCCCCTCCCTCCTCACCCCCAGTTTCAAAGCACTACAAATGTCTGTGCTGGAATGTTCTGTGGCTTTTGAATATTTTATAGCACCTCCGTGGATTTGCTATTCCATGTGCCCGTCAGAATCCCACCGTCTCCTTTGCTGCATCCCAGCTGCCTCTGACACTCTGGGAAAAATGGAATTAGTGCATGGAAAAACCCTGAACCCCTGAGCTCCAGCTCGGAGCAGCAGGGATATTTTTGCACCCTGGGCAGGGAGATGTTTATAGCAGGAGCTCCATATGGAAATGCAAATTTGCTGGAGAAACCGGGAGGCTGCGGAAAAAAAAACGGGGTCGAGGCATGGGTGGGAGAGAGGAGATCTCCGGGATGGCTCCCAAAATGAGTTTTTCTACCCCAGGAGGAGCTGTGGTGGTTTGGGGCAGGAGAAGTCCCAGCATCCTGACACCTGCAGGGATGGGAATGTCCTGCGGGATCTGCTGATGGAGACAGGAGCCAGCCCGTGGGAGCGCTGCTGCTGCCAATCCTCTGCTCTCTAATAATAGTTGGGCTTGTGATGGAGCCTTTCCCTCGCCCCTGCCTCTCCCCAGCCATCTGTTCCCAAGAAACTTGTGGAATTCGTGCTGCCCGGCTCCCGGCTGCATCTCCCCGGGAGCTGCGGGATGGGGGAGAGAGGCTGGAAATTCTCATTTTCCCAGGGATGAAAGGATGGAAAACATCCACGGACAGGCTGGGAAGGGAATTCTGCCCTGCCAGACACACCTGGCACAAGGACAGATCTGCTCAGGGCACAGAGCAGGTGGGGATGGAGCTGCTCTGACCCTTCCTGAGAGTTTGGGGAATTTTTTAGGAGGGGAATTCCTGCAGCTTCTGTCTTTATTTCATTAATATTTCACATTCTCCTTGTGCTCCAGGGCCTGGTCACCCCCATCCCCGCAGGATTTGGGTATCAGGCAGTGGCTGATAGGGGTGAATGTGACATTTCAGGGCTCTGTTGCCCCAATATTAAAGCAATTAATTGATATTTCCACCCCTGTCGCTGCAGGCACAATCACCATCTGTGCTCAGCGCTTTTCCTCGTCTCATTTAAGGGAGGAATTAACAGATTTACAGTGAATTTCTCAAAAAAAAAAAAAAACCAAAAACCAACCTGTCTGATCCACAAAAATTCAATTATTTCCAACAGCGCATTGGGAGGTGCAAATTTATTCAGAAGGGAACATTTTCTTAATGGTGTTTTTCAGCATAAATATAGTACCAGCCTAAACACCTCCAGTAAACAAATATCAATTACCTTAAAACATTTCCTGCCTGTGGAAAAGCTTTCATTGTGAGGGAGACACTCCCTAAAAATCTTGGTTTGTTCTTCACTTCCTTGGGCTCCTCTGCTGCATTTGGATTAAAATGAATTTTTATCTGAAGATCAAGAATTTTTAAGGTTGGGAAAAAAAAACCCACCCTGGGATTATTGAGTGGATTGAAAGAGATCCTTTAGTCCTTCTCCACCTCTGAGTTCCTTTTGAAATACCCCTTCCCCCAGCAGGCTGGTTATTAAATCTCTCAAACTGATCCACTCAGCTCAGATAATATATTGGATTTCTAGTTTTAAAATAAACTTTGCTAATTCGGGGCTGTTGCCAGCCCTATCCAACCCTTTAGTATCACTAAGCAAGGTGCTCTAAAACATCCTCTGATTAATAAATAAGCTGTCAGTCCCTCCACCACCACCACCAGCGCTTAAGGCTGGCAATTTAATACTCAGAAACCACATTTTCTTATTGGAGATTAAATATTTTTGCAAGTTGAAAGAGCTGCCGTGGGCTGAGTTGTCACCTAATTATGTCAGTCTCTTTGTGGGGTGTTTTGATAAGCACATCAGAGCACAGGCTTTAATCTTTGGGCTAAATCTGATCACGTCACGTCCCAAATTCACACCCACCAGGAGTCCTCTGCTGAGACCTGGATTTTTTGTGTTTCACGGGGCTGGGATGGAGCTGAGGTTTGGTTTTTTTTTGGTTTTGGTGGGGTTGGAGCACTGAGGGGTTGCCAGTGGCACGAGGAACATGATTTGAAGTGGTCATATTCCAAATTTACAGAGCCTTTGTCCTTTTTGCTCTGGGAGTATCTTCTGCAGGTCCTGCTGTGATCCTTTATTTTCCTCAAAAGGCAGAAATTCATCTGGCAGAAATTCATTCTGATGTTAAATTTGGGCTTGGAACGGTGTTTTTATTCTCCAGCCTGTTTTGGGGGTAAATGTGAGATGTTGGAGGATGCTTCTCCCACTTCTGCCTGCTCTCTTAGTGGTAAAACTGGAATTAAAGCATAAAAAAAAACCCCTTTTGTTGGTGATAAGGAATCCAGTAGATAAAAACTACCACAGCCACATGCTGAGGAGGGAAGAGTCTGTTTGGAACCGCAGTAAATGTGTCAATAAACACAAATCAAATGCAAATTAAATAAAAGCTTTTCATACACTCCATTCTCCTCGAGATCAGACAAAAACTAAATGCCACATAAACAAATGGGGTTGATGAAATGATCCAAAAATAAAACCACTCTCGCAACAAGGCCAAAAAAAAATGAGATTGCCTCCGTGTCTTTCCACCTGCTGGGAGCTCTTGTTTCCCTCAGTGCTCAAAGATTTTGGTTCAGATCAAAACCAGCGGTGGCAGGGGTTGGAAAAGGGTTGGGAAAGAGCCTCATCCTAAAAGATAGGGCATGGAAAATGCCAGAGCTGAGAGCAGATCCCAAATCCTCTTCCCAGCTCTGGCAATAAGTTTCCTCTTACATAAGAGAGTTCTTACCCCAAGGAAATATTTTTGGCTTTTAAGCCAATCTGCAAAGGAAGGTAAGCTACAAACAGGTCTTTTAATTTTTTAAATTTTTAGCTTTTTCTTTTTTTTCTTTTTTCTTTTTTTTTTCTTTTTTCTTTTTCCTTTTTTCTTTTTAATTTTTAATTTTTAATTTTTTTCTTTTTTTCCCTTTTTTTTCTTTTTTTTTTCCTTTTTTTATTTTTTTCTTTTTTCATTTTTTCCTTCTTTTTTTCCCCTCCTCCCCAGAAAATCAAGTGCTGGCTCTCAGCTTTCTCTCAACCTTCATCCCTCCTTCAAAGGCTGTGAAGGAAATTTCCTCCTCCCCTCCCAGGGGTGAGCACTGACTCAAAGCCCTCGCACAGGTACCAAACCAAAAGCCCAGGAATCCTCATTTCCACTGGGAAATCCAGGGATCATCCCAGGATAAACTCATTGATTTGACTCAAAAGCATTAATATTAAAGCCTCCAACACAGTGTTGGGCTGCAGGGGCGATAATTAATAAATGATAAAGTGAAACACAGGCTGGTGGCAGGGGCTCTTGGCTGCTTTGTCTCCCACAACGTTCCATCCAAGCGCTCAAGATGTTTCCTTGGAAAACACGTGTCTTGTCGGTGACATGGATGTGTTTTCCCTGGGATGGAGCTGCCAGGAACGATCCCCAAGGGCCAAGCTGCCGCTTCAGGTTTCAGATTTTGAATTTTGGATCCCCTGAATCCCACAAAAAGGTTCCAGCAGGCAGCTGGAAAATGGCTCTTCCCATGCCCACTCCGGCAGGAGCCTCTCCCAATTCTCGCAGCTCGGCGGCTGGATGTGGTTTCCATGGAAATAGACGTCAGATCAGCAAAAAACAGGGCCAGTGTTTAAAATAATCTCTGTTTTGAAAGCTCCCTGCCTTTCTGTCACAATATTAACCTTCCACAAGGTAGGATTCCTCTCTTTTTGGTGCAAAATCCTTGGGTTCGTGAGGGTGCACGGCAAGGGGGGTGAGGGGGTCCCAGAAAATTCCTTTTTTTTTTGGGATTGAGGGTGTGGACGCTGCTGGGCTGGGTCTGTAGCAGAGGGTTCTGTTGTGTGTCCATCTCCCTTTTGTGTGGATTGACTCTTGGTGTGGCTGGAGCGTGGGAATTCCATGGGAATGTTCCAAGGGAACATGTGGACATGGAGTGGATTGGTTTGAAGCACGTTTGGGAGCGAGACACTTCCCTGGGGTGGGGAGGGGAACGCTCCCAGGGCAGATCCGTGTGGAGACACCGTGCCCATCCCATGGAATTTGCACAAATGAGGTTTTTTCTGCATGTGCTCAGGTTCACACTGTGGGGCCACACACCTTCTGTGGGGCTGTGACCCCGAGATGACCAAAGGGACTCCGTGGTCGTCTTGATGATGACCAAGAGTCCTAAAGTTATCGTGGCCATGCCCTTCTGTAGGTGACCGTGTCTCTGAGGTGACCAAGGTCTGAAGGCAACTGGCCGTGGCTCTGAGGTAGCCATAGCACGAAGATCTGTGGCCGTGCCTCTGAGGTGATCGTGGATCTGAGGTGACCATGGCTCTGGGTGACCATGACCATGAGGTGACCATGGTTTTGTGGTGACCATGGCCATGAGGTGACCATGACTCTGGGTGTCCATGGCCATGAGATGACCGTGGTTGTGTGGTGACCGTTGCTCTGGGTGACCATGGTTGTGTGGTGACCATGACCATGAGGTGACCACGGCCATGAGGTGACCATGGCCATGAGGTGACCATGACTCTGGGTGTCCATGGCCATGAGATGATCGTGGTTGTGTGGTGACCGTTGCTCTGGGTGACCATGGCCATGAGGTGACCATGACCATGAGGTGACCATGGCTCTGGGTGACCATGGCCATGAGGTGACCATGGCTCTGGGTGACCATGGCCATGAGGTGACCATGGCCATGAGGTGACCATGGCTCTGGGTGACCATGGCCATGAAGTGGCCTCAGCTCACCCCAATTCCCCCTGTCGGGCCGGACACCCCTGACTGCAGCACCGGCCCTGATGCCCCTGTGCTCCCCATGACAGGGGTGAGACACAAAGGGAATCCCAGCGGCTCAGGGGCAGGAGCGGGATCCCAGGGCGGGGCTCTGGGGGTCGGGGGGTCCCTGGGGACCGGGGGACATCGCGGTTCGGCTCCGCACCCTCGGCCCAGCCCGGGCCAAGCGCGGGGGCCGCCGCCCCCCGCCGGGGGCGAACTCCAACTCCCGGCATGCCCCGCGCGGCCGGGCCGGGGGTGGCGGTTGGGGGGCGCGTTAGTGAGGGGTTGGGCGCGAGCCCCCCCTGCCCCCCCGGCGGGCGGCACGTGCCGGCGGGCTCGGCCAATCGGGGCGGGGCGGGGCGGGTCACGTGCCTTTGTTTGGCGCTTTTGTGCGCGGCGGGGCGGGCGCGAGCGGAGTGTGGCCGGAGCGGCGGCGCGGGCAGGTGGGTGCGCGGCGGGGCCGCTGCGGGGGGAACGGGCACGGGCGGGCCGCGGCCGCGGGGCCCCACCCGCCGCCCCGGCCGCGTCTCGAGAAGGCGGAGAACGACGGGGGGAAGTGTCGGTGCTTCACGGGGTCCGGCGCTGCGTTGATACTAGCGGCGGAAGGGTGCCGAGGGTGGGTGTCAAGGTGAGGGGGGGGTGGACTGCGCGGCGTCTTGCGGGCTCTCTGGGCGGAGGTCGCTTTTGTCCGCGCTCGCGGGCATCGCGTCGCCGCCCGGTTTTGGAGCGTCGCGGTGACAAAGGGAAGGGAGACAATGGGGGGGATTCCTCGTACGTGTCCCTGTTCCCCCGCGCCCCGATCGCTGAGGGGAAGGGGGTGTCTATTGTCCCTCAGCGAGGGGCGACGCCCTATCCGCGACAGCGGCGCCCCCTCCCCGCCATTGTTAGTGGGGAAGGGGCGGTATCCGGGCGACCGCGCCCCGTAGCCATCGAGCCGTGGGGGACCCTCTCGGAGCGCCCTGTCCCCGTGTCGCGCCCCAGCGCTCCCCGTCCCCTTCGCCCCTGAGGGGCTGAGGCGGGTGGGGGGGGGCGGCCCCGCACCTGAGGCGGGGGGCGGCAGGTGCCCGGATGTTGGCGCTGGCCCCGCCCCCTCCCTCGAGCCCCCTCGCGCGGGCGCGCGCGCGCTCTCCCCGGCCGTTTGAATTCGGTGCGGTTGGAGGGGCGGGGGCGGGGCCTCCGCGGCCGCCTCGGCGGGGATTGGCTGCGGCCGCGGGGGGGGCGGGGCCGGGAGCGCGCAGTCCCCAGCCCCGCCCGGACCCCGCAGCGGCGCCCCTTCAAACCCCCCAAAAAAACCTTTTTTTTCCTTTCTTTACTGTTATTTTTTTAACGGTTTGTAGATCTATTTCTAGTATTTTTTATTGACGCCCCGTTTTCACGAGGTGTCCGGGGCGGTGTGCGCCCTCGCTGTCTGCCGCGGTGTGAAGCATCTGACTTGAGCTGCGCAATTAAAACCGAATTTTAAATGAGCTCGATTGCGCACATTTCAGATCCTTCGGGAGCAGCAGGAATCCTGGCTGTGCTGTCCTGCGGTGCGTCATTTTTTTATTGGGCGAGCTCTTGTACGGTGTGAGAGCAGTGAAATCTCCACAGCGCCGTGCTAAAACGGGGGTCTTTGTTCCAGTACCTTAAGGTGGAATAAAACCGATTGCAAATGCTTGAATGTCACACAGATCCTGCAGCACCAGTAATTCCATAACCTCTCCAGTATTCCCAGCACTATCAGCTCCACAAAATGCCTGGAATCGCTGACTGCAGTGACCCACCTTGTCTGCCTTTTGTTCAGCAGCTCTAATTCTGTTTAGCAGTTTTTATTAGAAGGAGCAGGATGCCTGTGCTGGCTGTTGAATGGCACATCTCTTTGTTACCTAGGAACCCACCTGACTGACCTTCTCCCAGGCTTGGCTTCTGGAGACTTATTTTCTTGGCCATGGCTACTTCTGGTAGGTAGAATTGTGTGCTAAATGCTCGTGTGTTGTTTTTTATTAATTTTTTCTGCCTCCTGATTTCTTCGGAATAACTTAAAAACTGAACCTAGTGAAATAAGATGCTGTCACCAAGCTTTTTCTCCCATCTTGGGTGAGGCTGTTGAAGCTGGGTGGTTGTGAAAACACCCCAAAAGAGGAGTCTGGCAGCAGATGGGCTTCAGCTCCCTGCAGCCATCTGCTCCCTCGGCAGAGCTGGCTGTCACCGAGACATCTCGGGGACCACGCTGACACCGTGCAGGGCTGGGAGACAGAGCCCTGCCTGAAAATTAAACTAAAAAACTGGGTTTTTTTAGTTCTTTGCTTTCTCAGGTTCCAGGTAAGTGCCTGGAAATTCACCCTCAGGTTCGTCACTGAAGACAGAACGATTTTTGATTTGAACTAGTGAACTTGTTTTCACGACTTGGGACGTTGAAGGCTAAATTTAAACATCAAGTGCAACTCCTATCTTGGATTCCCTTCCTCAGGGAACCTCTGAATTTCGGAAGGTTGTTTTTAATGCCACCTGAGCCAATTCCTGCATCAAATGCTCTTTTTCCTGCCTCTTTTCCCCTCCATTCCCAGACATCCAGGTGAAGGAGCTGGAGAAGCGAGCCTCTGGGCAGGCCTTTGAGCTGATCCTCAGCCCCCGCTCGAAAGAAGCTGTGCCAGAATTCCCTCTGTCTCCCCCAAAGAAGAAGGATGTGTCATTGGAAGAGATCCAGAAGAAGTTGGAAGCGGCAGAGGAGAGACGCAAGGTAAATCTGGAGCAGCTGAAGTGAGCTCTGCTCCACCAGTTTTGGGGGTTTGGGGCTCTTTTTTCATTTGTTCCTTGGGATAAGTGGGTTTTTTAATGGAAAATTGAATATTAATGGAACTTACTAATGAAATCCCTGGGGCTCTTATGAAGCTTTATGGTCATGGTTTTGATTCCAAAGAGATTTTGAAGAAAAACTGGCAGGAAGTGTAGCTGAGAGGGGCAGCTGTTTCAGGAAGAAGCTGTTTTTCTTGTCTTTTAACACCAGAACAGATGAATTTTCTCCTTGAAAACGCAGCAGTGAATCTGTAATGAGAGAAGTTGGGGAGTAAATTGTGTGACTGATGAAGGATGTGGCTGAGGGTGCAGCCTGGAGCCCTTGAGGCTGGCGAGGCTTTGATGGAAGTGAGCCTGACCCGAATCCCAGTGATTCACCACTCTGAGAAGGGAGGATCCGCAAGGAAAGTTCCCTCAATGTTAACATTAAAAAAAAAAACCATTCCCTCTCCAGAAAGATGCCATTTAACAAGATGTGCAGGTAATGACAGCTTTGCAGGTGGCTCTGGTGATGAAAGGCAGGTTTGTGGGTATGTGGGGGAAGCCCAGGAGCCGTGTCCTGCAGCACAAGGACACAAAACCCTGTGAGGAGCCGGGGCAGCTTTTCCTGCTGTGCCCTCACAGCCTCCCCGTGTCTCCCCAGTCCCACGAGGCAGAGGTGCTGAAGCAGCTGGCGGAGAAGCGGGAGCACGAGAAGGAGGTGCTGCAGAAAGCCATCGAGGAGAACAACAACTTCAGCAAAATGGCAGAGGAGAAGCTGACCCACAAAATGGAAGCCAACAAAGAGAACCGTGAGGCACAAATGGCTGCCAAGCTGGAGCGCTTGCGGGAGAAGGTGGGTGTGGAGCCCTGGGAGAGGGAGCTGGCCCTGCTCCTGCTGGGAAAAGGAGGTGAAAACTCCCCAGAAAGCATCCCCACGAGGAGGCTGCCCTGAGCAGCTGGGGAGGGCTTGGTTATGGATCCTGCTGCATTCCTGTTGTGGGATTGCAGCTCTGTGAGAGGGGCAGCCTCACCCCTGTACCCCACACTGCTGTGGGAACCCTTTCCCTGATCTCCCTGCATCTCACAGCTTCCTGCTGCTGTTTTTCAGGACAAGCATGTGGAAGAGGTTCGAAAGAACAAAGAAGGCAAAGATCCCGGCGAGGCCGAGACCGACTGACTCCGTTCTGGAAACTGACTCTCCCCCTCCTCCAAATATCCAAAGACTGTACTGGCCAGTGGTTTTATCTTTGGTTTTTGTTCGGTTATATATATATTTTTTTTTTAAGTTTCTTAGAAACTGATGTAGAACTGTAAAATTAGATCCAAACTGTACACTTGCTTTTGGGGGCTAGAGGGGAGACCTTCCATGTGTCACTTTTCTAAAGTGTTGTATTTCCAGTGTAGCTTTTTCTTCTTGTTGCATCCTTTTCTACGCCAGTGCACTCGCTCTTGGGTTGATGGCGAGTACTGTTTCAGCTCTGTAAGAACTTTGTGCAAGGAATCTGTAGTAACTGTTCCATGCTGAATATCTGTTACACTTCAAACAAAAATCTCTGACTGTCCAGTCTGCTAAAATCCTGCTGTAACTGAGTGACTCAATAAAGCTGCACAGTGCTGTTAGCCCGTGTTCCTTCCTCAGGAGCCCAGGGCTGGCCAGGGGCTGGAGCAGCTCCGATTGTCCGGCTGTGACAATCGGAGCTTTGTGTGACACCTCAGCCCGTGGCAGCTGTTTGTGTGTGAGGGCCCTGAGCTGGCACATCCCAACAAGCAGCCCTTGTTCAGGGGCTGAGGGGAGCAGCAGAGCCCGGCTCGGGGGGCCCGGGGATGGTCGGAGCCCGGCTCAGGGGGCACAGGAATGGGAATCATTTCTGCACAAGCAGCACCTGCCCACAGTCTGATCTGTTTGTTCCTTCTGGGCTGGGAGAAATGGGAGGGGCTCCAAGGAAAGATGAGTTTTAGGTGGATTTGGAGCAAAATGTCTGTGCTGCACCCCAACCCCTGCCCCTGAGGCTGGCCACAGGTCCTGGGGCTGTGAGCAGGCACCACCACTCTCCCCAAAAAGCCAGAGCTCCTGGGGTGCCACAGCCCCGCACTGGTGGCACTGGCCTGTCCTTCCTCTGTCCTTGATCCTGGCTTGGCTCCCACCTTTGTTTTCAGTCTGACTCCACACCCAGAGCACCTGAGGATGGAAAATCCGCGGAGAATCGGTTTTTTTAAAGGGTCTCAGGGAGTCCTGGGCCACTTGGCTGTGGTGTGGGGTGTGAAGGAGAAGGAGCCCCGGTTCGGGAGGCTGTTCCCGTATCCCCCCGGTCACAGCGAGCTGTTACCGCGGAGCTGAGCCGCCGGAGGAGCAGAGGGACAGCCCGGGGATGCTGCAGCGGGTCCCAGCCCGGAGGGAGCGCCAGGAGCGTTCGGATGCTGCGGAGCTCCAGGTACGAGGGAGCCCGTGCTGCTCCCTGCCGGGGAGGGAGGGAGGGAGGGAGGGATGGGGCGGCTCCGGGTGGACCCTCTGGCCATTGCCCCACAGCGAGTGAGCCGAGGACACGGGAATCCTGCCCGGGATCGGGTCACAGTCTGCCCCGGGATGGGGTCAGGGTCTGCCCGGCGGGGTGAGCCAGGAAAACAGGGCTGAACTTTGAGACAAAGCCTCAAGTGCAGCCAGCAGCGAGGCCGAACACCTGGCACGGCGTGATGGAGGCTGGAGGGAGCCCTGGAGCAGCTCCCGGGTACAAAACGAGGCACAATCAGCAATCAAAACCCCCAGATCTTCATTTTAATGGAGTTACCTGCCGAGGAAAGAGTGTCCCAAATGCCATGTGGGGCTTTTTCTCCTCTCTCCAAACGTGGGGGAGGAGAATGGCAGCTCTGCCAAGCCTCAAATGGTGCTGGAGCCCAAAACGATGCTAAATGCGAGGTTTGGGCTTGCCAGAGCTGTCAGAGCTCGGCGCGGGGCCTTCTGTTCCCTCCTCTTCCTTCTGCTGCACGTGTCTGCCGAGCTTTGCTGAGCCGGGGCTGCAGGGCCGGGCTGGGCTCTCCCGGTGCTCCTGGCGATTGGGAGGGGAGGGGAGGACAGCGGTGACCCGAGAGGGGGGTCAGGGCAGGAAAACACAACTCGGGGTCCCTCTGGGGAAAGCTGGGCTGGAGGCAGCTTCTATAATAATAATAGTAATGTAATAATAATAATAATAATAATAATAATAATAATGCAACTTCTTCCAGCTGCGGAGGGAGGGAGGGAGGGAGGTGGAGCCGTGTCGGGGGTGTGAAGCGAAGGGAGGAGCAGCGGCTCGGGGCAGCTCCAAGGGGCTGCGGGGGCCGCGACCCCCGGGCCGGGAGGAGCCGCGGGCGGAGGAAGCGGCGGGGCCGGGGCGGGCCCGGAGCGGCCGCGGTTCAGCCCGGACGGGTCCGTTCTGCAGGTGCCTGGGCGGGGCTGGGAGTCCCGGGGGACACCGAGAGGGAAAGGGCTCAAAGCCTTCCTCATCCTCACCCGCGGGGGGAAACATCCCGGGAGAGGGAGAACCACCCTGGGCTGCCCGGAAGGTTTGGCAGGGCTGGAGCCGCTGCTCTGCGGGGCTCAGGGGCTGATCGGAGCTGCAGGAAAGCCGTGGTGGTTTGAAAACGAAAGCTGCCCGTGCTCTGGGAGGCTCTGGGAGGCTCTGAGAGGCTTTGGGAGGTTGGGTGCCGCTGTGAGGCGAGAGCAGGCAGGGATGTAAACAGCCGGGGGCGAGTCTTTATCATCACAGAAAAATTCAGCGGGAGGGGTGGATGCTGCTGGGCAGAGGAAACGCCAGGCAGAGATCCCGACAGCTCGTGGGGAGGTGGAGGGTGTTATTTGGAGTACGAGGATTTCCAGGATGCGCTCCCTTCATAACGGAGCGTTGCTCAAGGCTCGGTAGCTGGGAAGAACTCGGCAAATTAAATCCTGCTCCGACAAGTTTTGGAGGAGTTGAAGTAAACACCGCTCCCTTTCCTGCCTCGTGCTTGGCTGCTCCCCGCTGCTTCCGACATCATCATCCCCTTCATCATCCGCCTTTCCCGCAGGAATTCCTCTCCTGGGAGCTGGAGCTGAGCCCCCTCCCCTGCCCTGGCACTGAGGCAAGTTCTCCGGGCAGTGCCCGTGGAATTCAGGTCAGAACAGCCGAACCTGGGAGGTTCTGCTGGTTCTGCTCTGTCCGCGGCAGCGCTCGGGGCTGTTTCGGTGTTTCACCGGGTGAACTTTCCCCCGTGGGCCCGAGAAAGTCGCAGCTTTTCGGGAGGGTTTGAGGGGCAGGGGAGGGTCGGGATCGCCCTTTGGGAGGTGCTGCCCCAGCCGGGGTGTGGGGCCTCTCGAAACCAGGCCAGGTGGGCAAAGGGCACTTGGGAGGGAAGCGGAGCAGCAAAGAGCCCGCTCTGTTCTGAATCCCCTTGGATCCAGGCAGGAATGAGTTACAGCCTGACTTTGATGAGGAAATTACAGAGTTTTTTTAAAAACAAACAGTCCCATCCCCACCTCCTCCTGTTCCCAAACTTTAAAGAACTTTTCCTGCCCCTGAAATGAGGGCACTTGCCAGGGGTTCAGGCGTAGCTCAGCACTGGAGCTGGACGTGAATCAGGTTTTCTTCAGGACTTCTCTGAGCAAGAGCAGGTAAAGTCAGGGGAGAATCTCATTTTGGGAATGTTCTGTTTAATAAGTTCTTATGAAAAGGCCAAACAAGCTGGCAGGGCTGCCTTTAGCTGGGTAAGGAAACGTAAATGTGGAAATTCCTGCTCACAAAGATTATTCTGCTGAACCTTGGTGGTGCCACAGGATGGACTCACTCAGGTCACGTTGTGGGAAGCTGCTTGGAAAATCAGGAGCTGATTGTTGGTATTTGTAAGGACAGAAACTGTGAAGAGTTTACAGGAGGGGGAATCTGGAGTGGGAGGTTTGTTTAGGATGCTTGGTTTGTTTAGCAGTTCCCAAACAGGGAAGGGGATGAGCCAGGCACTGCTGTGATCATTATTGTCATTTAACCCCAGATTCATGTCCTCAGGGCTCCCAGAGGCACCTCAGGGGTTCTTAAATCTCCTTTCTCTCACTGTAGTTGGGGATTCTACAAGGGAAAACCCCAAGCCGAGCATCTGAACATCCCCCACTTGTTGATTTTTATGTCAAAATCCCTACCTAACCCCACAGCAAAACTTCCTCTCCTTCCCAAAGGGAATTTTGCTCAGCGAGGACGCCGAGTTTGGCCTCATCATGGCCACGGTGGTGACGGAGAAGCTCAGCCGGCTCTTTATCAACGTCAGGCAGCTCCCTCAGCTGCTGGGGCCGCTGTCCCCGGGCACGGTGAGCAGCGCCGAGGTGCCGCCGGTGTTCTGGAAGCCCTACATCCATGGCGGCTACCGGCCCGTGCGCCAGACCTGGCGTTACTACTTCTCCACGCTCTTCCAGCAGCACAACGAGGCCATCAACGTCTGGTCACACCTGGCGGCCGCCCTGGGGCTGCTGCTGCGCTTCCAGCACCTCTGGCAGCGCGTGGACTTCGGGCAGGACGCGCACGCCCGGCCCCTGCTCATCATCCTGGCCGCCGCCGTCACCTACTTGACCTTCAGCAGCCTCGCCCACCTGCTGCAGGCCAAGTCCGAGTTCTGGCACTACAGCTTCTTCTTCATGGACTACGTGGGGGTGGCCGTGTACCAGTACGGCAGCGCCCTGAGCCACTTCTACTACGCCATCGAGCCCAGCTGGCACCGGCGCGTGCAGGGATTCTTCCTGCCGCTGGCGGCGGTGCTGGCCTGGCTGTCCTGTGCCGGCTCCTGCTACGCCAAGTTCCGCTTCCACCCGTCCTGCCCGCTGCCCGGCCGGCTGTGCCAGGAGCTGCCCTCGGGCCTGGCCTACCTGCTGGACATCAGCCCCGTGATCCATCGCATCTGCACCTCGGCGCGCCCCGACCCCGCCCTGCTCTACCACAAGTGCCAGGTGCTCTTCTTCCTCGTCGGGGCCTTCTTCTTCTCCCATCCCTACCCTGAGAAGTGGTTCCCCGGGAAGTGTCACTTTGTGGGGCAGAGCCACCAGATCTTCCACGTGTTCCTGGTGCTCTGCACGCTGGCGCAGATCGAGGCCGTGGTGCTGGACTATGAGTCCAGGAGGGAGATCTACTCCTCCCTCCAGCGGGGCCTGGCTCACGACTTCTCTGCCCTGTTCCTTGTCACCGTCACCTGCTCTGTCCTCACAGCCACCTACATGGCCCAGAGGGTGAAGAACAAGCTGGGCCTCAAGGAAGAGTAAAGTGGGCTCAGCCCAACTCCAGCCCCAAGCCCCCAGATGCTGCTTCATGAACTCTTACTCAGCAAGTGCTTTCTCTAGGGAATCAAAGAGATGCTTTTTATGCTTTTTTAATCCAGCCTAAGTTCCAGCTTGCTCGTAGAATGGTACCTGGGTTCCGTTCACCTCTGAATAAACAGTTGGAACAAAGTGTTTTGTGTGCCCTGATGGGCTGGGGAAGGCTCTGGGAAGCTGCCAGGGCTCCCAGCATGAGATAAGGAGAGGCCATCTGGCCCCTGTTCAGACTCTAAACCATGGAAACAGACCAAGGTGAGGTTGTTTAAGCCACTAAGGTGACAAATTAATTTATTATAATTTCAGGCCGCTGATGTAGGGATGAGGGAGTTGTTTGGAGCTGTCCATGCAGTGGCAGGGCCCTGTTCCTGACCCTGTGGGAGCAGGACGGGCACAGCCCCGGCCCTGAAGGTGCGGGGAGAGGAGGGGTCGATGCGATGGGGAACCCCAACACTGGGTGGGGGCTGGGAACGGGGGGGGGCTGCTGCAGCTCCCGCCCCGAGATGGGCACGGGCGGGGCAGCTCCGCCCCCACCGGTTCCGGTACCGCTCCCGGCTCCGCTCCCGGTGCTCTGAGTGGGCCCTGCCGCCTCCGCCCCTTATATAGAGCAATGCAGGAGTGGGCGTGGTCTCATTCCACATGTGGCCCCGCCTCTCGGCTGCCGTCGGTCAATCCCCAATGGAAGCGCATGCGCAGTGCTCATTGTGGGCGGGGCTGGCGCGAGCGGGAAACCGGAATCGGCAAAAAGCGGGACCGGAATCGGGATCAGGACCGGGACCCACCGGGGCCGGGGAGCCCCGGGAGCCCCGGGATGAGGCGGCGGCGGCGCGGGGGCGGCGCGGCCCCGGCCGAGGCCTGCGGGGTGTGGCTGGACACGGCCGAGCTGAAGCGGGGCCCGGCGCGGGTGAGCCCGGGCGGGCGGGCCGGGGGTGCCGGCCCAGCCGCGGGGCCCCTCAGGCGGGCCGGGGGTGCCGCGGCGCTGGAGGAGAGAGTTCGGCTTGGCTTTGTTGTTATTCTGTCATTTCTCACGCGTTTCTTCCCGCAGCCCCTCAGCGCCAGGCTGAAAGCAGCCAGCCCCGGGCCCGGCAGGAGGCAGAGCACCATCCCCGCCTTCTTCAGCCCCCTCACAGGTACCGGGCCCGCGGAACCGGCTCCAGGCGCTGCAAACCCGCTGCAAACACAGCAAAATTCATTTTCGGGCGCGGAGGGGGAAGGTTTGAAGTGCCAGGAAGGAGGAGCCGGGCGGTACCGGGAAGTTGGGTTTACATTAAATGGTTTCAGAGGCCGGTGTGGGTCCCGGTGCCTCTGTGGGGCCAGGGCGGGTTCACCGGGCAGTTCTGAGGGGTTTTTGGTAACTTTGAGCAGCTGAAGGTGCAGGGGATGATGTGGAGCAGCCCAGAGCTCCGGGTGCTGTTCTGGGATGGGCTGGGCACCCTGGGGGTGGTGGCAGTGCTGGCCTTGGGGACACACAGGGAACACACAGGGGACAGCTGTGCTGCTCTGGGGGAAGATGGGGCTGCTCTCACCAGTTCCCTGCTGTTTGCAGATGGAAGAGACAAAGAAAACTCCCGGCCGACCCCCTGCACCCCAAATGAAGGCTGTGAGCGCTCGGGGGCTCCCCTGGCTGCCTGTCCTGTGAAGATCCTGGCCTTGCCACAGCTGGAGGGAGCCCTGGAAGAGCTCCCTGGAGCCGAGCAGGGGGTGCAGGGCACATCCCAGGCATGGAAAACACCCCTGGATCCCCTGGAGCTTCAGGTGGAGTCTCAGAGCCAGAGCAAAGCCTCCGGTGGGGCTGGGGGGGATTCCTGGTGCTGCAGCCTCTCCCAGGGCTCGGAGCACAGCGGGATCGGCGCTCACAGGAACAAATCCCGCTTATTTCCTGGAGAAACGGCCTCAGGGAGCAGGAAACCACAGTCCTGGAGCAGAATTACTTCTGGGCCGGGTTTTTCTGGGACTGAGAACACGAATCCTGTCCCTGGGGCTGCTCCCAGTGGGGTTTGCTGCTCTCCTCAGCCCCTCAGGGAGCGGGGCCAGACCCCAGAGGGCTCCTGTGGGCAGCTCTTCTGCCAGGACTCCCAAGGGAACAGTGTCATTGCTCACAGGGCCAGGGGCAGCTCACTGGGGGCCAGCCTCAGCCCCAGCCAGCCCTGGGGGCTGCAGTCCCTGTTCACACAGGACTCGCAGGGGAACAGGGTCATCAAGCACTGCTGAGAGCCCCCAGCACCTCTGTGTTCTCTGAGATCTTGCTTTAATCCAAATAAAAGGTTGGAGTTTGGTTCTAAGGGCTTGGATGTTTCAGTCAGGATCCCAGTCTGTGTCCCTGTCCTGCCCAGCCTGCTCAGGGAGCACATTCCCAGAGCAGGGACTCTGCTGACAGCTCCATCTCCACAGGCAGGCCCAAAATTCCACCAAAAATCCTCCTGCAGAGGAGCCTTGTGGGGACAGGGACAGTGATCACATCATCCAGGAGGGGAGCAGCTTCTTTAAAACTGCTAATTCCTACATCTCCCCTCTCTCTGCCACAAAAGTCTCTCTTGTTTTGAAGATGAGGATGATGATTTAATTTTTTCAAGGAAGTCCAGATGGATTAAGAAGCCCCTGGCACCTGAATATCTGGGATTCCACCCCTCCCATCCTGCCCCACCCCACCCTGGGCGCAGCAATAACCCCACAACAATCAGTATCTTATTAAGGCTCCATTTTATAGAAAGGGAAAAAAAAACATACTTTAAATACAGCCATGAGGGAACGTGGAGCTGGGGGAGAACTCTGAGTGAGGGGGAACTGCAGCCACAGCCAAGGCCAAGCTCCTTCCCTGCTCTGCTTGGGGTGCTGGGCCCTTTGCACTGGTGCAAGGTCAATAAATAAGACCTTTGGAAGGCGAAATGAAACACAAACTGGGGATACAGGGACTGGTAATGGAACATTGAATTACTGGCAAGAAATTAAGGCCGTTCTGTCATGCAACTGTGGGCTGATCTGTGAGAGAAGAAACACCCAGGGCACACAAAATCCCTCAGACATGAGCCAGGGGGGTTTTGGGAAAAGAAACACCTTTTCCCATCATGATCCAAAAGCCCTGGAGAGATGGAAACACTCATGAATTCATTCTCAGCAGCTCTGTGCCATACTCAGGGTGAAGGACTGGAGGTTTGTCCTGCTCACACTGGACATGGGAACTGCTTCTATCCTCACAGCTTAATGCTTAACTGGAACCTAAGGAAAAGTGCAAGGTAGAAAGAGCTTCATCTCCAGGAGATCCTCACCAGTCACCAACAGCAAAACACAGCTGGGAAAAAAGAAAAAAAAAAAAAAAGCTTCCATCTTCTTAAAAAGGTTTTTCTTAAATAGAACAACACATGGAAAAACACATCAAATCCAAAGTGTCTCTCCCAGCCGAGTGTCCGGTGCACAAACCACGTCTGGTGAATAAAAGAGGCAAAAGGCTCGATCCTTAGGAGAAGGCAGCTACTGTGGAGGAGATTTTGGGAGCATAAATGCTTTTGCTTACAGAGCTGAGTGACAGCAGCGTCACTTCTCCTTCAGGGCCAGGTCTTCATCCTTCAGGGCAAATTTCCTCCTCAGGACCTCGGCGATGAGCACGGCCGGGTCCTCCTCCTTCATGGAAGGGCGGTTCCTGCAGGGGGATAAAAGCACTGGGTATCAGCCCAGACAGGAGCCAGAATTCCTGATTAACAGAGTTTCTCCAGTGCTCTCCTGCAGCTTTTATCTTGAGATGCTGTCACAAGTGTAGGAGGTGCAAGGAAAACACCACAAAACAACAAAAACAGGGAAAATTCAGCCCTTTGGTGTCGGGCTGGAAAAGCAGGAACTCACCTGGAGCTCGTTTTGTGGCTCCAGGGGGGTCCTGGAAATCTCATCCTCAAAGCTCTGGGTAATTCTTATTCCACTGTGCTGATACCAAGCAATCAACCCAAAACTTCATGAATTACTCACAGCCTACATCACCTCCATGTAAATCAACCCTCAGTGAGGTGTTTGGGGGAAAGTCCTGGAAGTGTCTGGGATTTTTTTTTTCATTAATTTTGTTGCACTATGGATTTCTGCTTCCTTATTCCAATCTGGGACATTCCAGGCATTTTAAAGTGCAGATTTCCTTGCACTACACGAGTTCTCCTGTTCTCAGGGCAATCTGCCTCCCTCAACGAGTTCACACAAGCAGCTCCTTTTAGAAGATTATTTTTACAGGAGGCCAAACCTCAGTTTTTTCCCTCAGGTACCATGGTTTTGTTTATAACCTGTAATAATAACCTCAGAACTTTATTTCTTTCATAGCTGAGCCCTCCCTCACTCAGAAAACATTATGGGAGCTTTAAACATTCCTAAAAGAAAAAAAAACCACCAAAAATCACTGGAATATTTCCACCAGACACTGGAACAGGCTTTAGTTCATATTTGCTGAAACAGGGACATTTCTGCAAGTTCCTCACTCGTTCCTGAAGCTTCTAAAGCTGAGTTTAAACACCAAGGCTGAGTTTAAACACTGAGTCCCACACAGCAGCAGCAGAGAAACATTGATGTAATTATCTTTCCAAGCATCTTTTGCATCTTGAAGCACCTTTCTTCCTCCACTTGAAGAGCACCTGACCCTCTTCAGGCCTCCCAGTGCTGCCCAGTACAGCTGGGGGAGCACAGGGGCTGCTCAGAATTAGGAATTAAAGCTCATCAAATAATGAACATCTGTAATTAACTTAATTTTTCAGCTACCTGCAACTCTTCAGATAGCTTTAATTGAGCTGTAATAACCTCGAGCCATCATTGCTGAGTGCAGGAGAGGCTGAGGCAGAGAAGCTGATGAGGGAGAAAATGGTTCAGCTACAGCCTTGGTGTGGCAGCATTCCCTGCAGGAGCAGGGCCCAGCTCTGGATAATCAGCCAAGGACGGGTCCTGGGCTCCCTCTGCACACCCTGCACCCCAGGAAGAAGGATCTGGCAGCTCCCCTCTGAAAAAAACACAGCAAAGGGGTGAATTTTGTGAGGGGTGGAGGTGTGCCACCCCCTGATGCTCTGGGTGTGCAAGCTGAGCGTGCTCCTCTCATCTGACTTGAATTTTTTCAGTGCTGACAATCTGATTCCTTTCAAACCAAATTAGGAAGCAGCAATTGTGCACAGCCACCACCCAGTGTGGTATTTTTGGCCAGGAATCTCACACAACAGAACGAAAAACGTGGAGACTGAGCTCCAGCACTGAGATCTGAGCGTGTGGAAGGCAGGTGGCACAGCCAGAACCAGAGAAGGAACTTTCTCAGCTGGGCAGGATCTTGTCCATGGAGCAGTTTCAGGAGTTCTCATGATCAGAACTTGTCAATTCCTCATGAGACAAGTGCAAACTCACCCTGCCCACGCTCAGAGCTGGGCCAGATGAAGAAGCACAGAAGCTGAGAAGCTCCACGTGTTAAATCCCTGTACGCTCCACGTTGGAAGAGCTGCTGAGCTTCCCAAGTGCCTGGGAATGTGAGGTGGGCTAAGAACAGCACTTTCCTCTCTCTGAAAGCTGCCAACACACACAGGGCTGCTGTGCATCTGGGCAAACACAGCTTTTTGTCAGGTGAACAAGCTGGAACAGCCAAACCTCGGGATAAGCAGTTTAAATTCCCCTCCGCTATTTCCTACCCAGGAAAAAACAAAACCAAAACAAACCAGGAATGTGTGACCAAGTTCTGCTCCAAAGAGATATTTCCCCTATGAAAGTTCTCCATTATTTCCTATCCCAGAAAGGCAAAAACCCCAGGAATGGGTTACCAAGTTCTGCTCTGAGCAGGCATTTCCCCCAGGAACAAAGGCCACACAGCAGCAGCCAGCGCCGTGTCCAGGATTTGACACAAAACAAAAAGAGAAGTTCAGGAAGCACTTACAAATCTTTGCTCTGCTTCATCCTATGGATGTCTTTGAGAATTCCCATCATGTCAGCAAAGCTGCTGGCCTTGGAGAGGGACACGGAGTCCTCCTCGTCGGGGTCCTTGGGCTCTGGCCTGCAGCTCTCGGAGGCGGAGCAGAGCTCGGCCACCGAGGGCAGCTCGGCCACCGAGGGCAGCTCGGGGCTCTCCAGCTCTGCCTCCTCCTCCGTGATGTCACTGATCACAAAGGACGTGGTGGACTGGAAAGAGGGTCCAAAACAATGTACAGGAGAAGAGGCATTTGAGCTCCCTGGAGATAACAGGTCTGGTGTCAGCTGGGCAGAGGCTGGGAGAGGAAACAAGAGGTGGATGGGTGAACTTACAGCAAACCTCGTGGGGCGGCTTTTCCCCAACACAATGGAATATAAACCTGAACACGGCCCCTGAGCTGCCCCCAGAGCCAACATCCCACCAAGGGAGCTGCTGGGAAACAGCCCTGAGTGAGCCTGGAGGGAACAGCAGAGCTCAGCCCCCAGCAGAAATCACCATCCTACCTGACTCTGCAGCCACGATCTTTGCGATCTGGCTCCGGAGGTGACTCAGCTCATCCTGCAGCTCTGTGGTCCTGCTCAGGGCTGGCAAACCAGGCTTTTTCAGGGCCAGCAGCTTCTCCTCCTGCTTCCTCAGGTTGGGCACTGAGGCGTTTCTCTGGATCACTGTGAAGGGACTGGGCTTCCACTTGTGCTTCAGCGGGCGAGTGTCACTTCTGGGGACAAAAACCCGTCAGTCACCAAGTCCAAACCTCTCCATGACAAAGCCTGGCCTCCCCTGAGGGCAGCAGAGCCTCCAACAGCACAAATGAAGCCTCTGTGTCCCACCAGAGGGGCAGATGTGCTCTCTGCAGCACAGGAAACTGCAGCTGCTCCTGGATCCCTGGAAGTGTCCAAGGCCAGGCTGGAGAAGGCATTTCAGTCCTGGGAGAACTCAACCCTTCCAATTCCTGTCCAGAAAACACTCTGGAGCAGGGGTTTCTCTGCACCAACCAGTGAGTGAAACAGGACATGGCACAGGCTCCTGGCACTTCCTACAGGAATTCCTCTACAGGTACTCTGACATTTTTTTCCCCTCTTTTTAGGAAAAACATCTTTCAAGAGGCACCCCCTCAGACCCTGAGGGGACTGGAGGTTGTGGTTGTCTGAGCAGTGTCTGGCCTGAGCTCTGTGCCAGAAAGCAGGGGGTGGAAACCCACCTGACCCTGGCGTAGGTCTCCTCATCGTCCGCAGCGATCCACACGATGTCGGCCAAGGTGGGCACGGGGGGCACATCACCCAAATACAGATCTGAGACACTTGGCAGAACCTGGCAAGAAGGAAACACTGCTAAGGAGATGCTGTTTGCTCTCCTGGGGCTGCTCCAGATGGGCTGTCAGAGTCCCTGTCCTCAGCAGCCGTGTCTGGCACATGCACAACAGCAATTCCAGCAGGTTTCCTATAGTTTGCACAGCTGTTCGTGTTTTTTGAGCTGGCAGGTAAATCCTTTGGGTTTGGGAACTGCTGTGCTTCCCTGGGTCAGCTCCTGCTCTTTCCTGCTGTGTGTCTGAGGCAGGAGGGGACACCTGATCCAGGCCACGTGCAACACTCTGGCACTGAGTGCCAGCCCTGAGCTCCAGGGGTGACGTCAGGGACAATCCCTGGGAACAGGCCCAGAGGACACCAGGCTCCTTGGAGGTCACACAACAAAGCCCTGGGGCAGCAACTCCACCCTTCCATCTCCTCCAGCTCAGACACTGCCTGAGCAGGGATTTCCTCAGGTTGCCAGTGATCACTTTACAACAACAGAATGCAAGAAAAAAAGAATAAAAAAAAAAATAAATTCTTTAACTGTACTGGGGCAGGTTTTGTGGCTACAACTCTGAGGATGTCTGGAGGTAAAACAGCACCTGATGGCAGTGCCCTGTCATGCCCCAGCTCCTCCTGCCACCCCCAGGCTGTCACTCACCTCGAAGGTGGCCCTGGGACAGGGCTTCAGGGGCAGGTTGGAGCCGATCATCCTGACCACACTGCGAGCTGAGCCATGGGGCTTGTTCTGCCAGATGGGGATGGTCTACAAGAACCCACAGCACACAGTTAATATCTCCAGTCAGTGCCCTTCTTGAAATTAATTAAATTGGAAATCCTCCTAGGCTGTCAAGGGTCTGATCTCTGACTTTTTATCTGCACTTTTAATTGAGAATCTGCTGATAACTGAGGTCCCCATTTCACAAATGTGTGTTCAGCTGAGCACAGGTGACAGCCAGGCAGCTGCAGGGGCACTTAGAAGATGGGTGTAGTGTCCTCAGGACTGAAAACTAAAAGCATCCAGTAACAGGCACTGTCAACAGGCATTTTCACAAAGGAAAACTTGGCAAGAGGAAAACAGCAACACATCAAGGGCCCAGGGGGAAAATTACATCAAAACGAAGTGTCGTTCAAGGGACACTCCTCCTTTCACAGCACTGTTAAATATTCCAGGGCAGATGTGTCTCCTTCCCTGGAGACACTGCACACCATGCTGGGGAACCTGCTCTAGGAGGCTCTGCCTGAGCAGGGCCTGCACCTCCAGCGCTCCCTTCCCACCTGACCCATTCTGGAATCAGGCTGAACATTCCTTGCGTGACAAGTCTATGGCCCAGGGCCACGGGGAGCAGCCTTGGAGAGCGTTCTCAGAAAGATCAGCTGTTTCAGAGCTCTCTGGACACTCGTGAGGCGGATCCAAAAGGCCCAGAGCCGTGCCGGTGCCAGGCTGCTGTGGCAGGAGGCAGCACAGGAGCGGAGCAGGGCACAATGGCTGAGCCCAGAACGCGGCCGGGAGCGGATTGAGCGCTGACACACCCGCGGCTCCCGAGGAACATTTCACCCCGGGCTCTGAGCTGGGGCGGTTCCCGGGACAGGAGCCCGGGGCTGGCGCTGGGAGGTGCCCGGGGAAGGGGCAGGGGACAGCGGCAGCGCCCGGGTGTCCCGGCCCCGTGTCACTCACGGCCTCCGCGTCCATCTCCGCTGGGCTCAGCGCCGGCCGCTCATCGCACCCCGCCGCGTCTGCTCACTGCAACACACAAGGAGCGGCTGCGGCAGCGCCCCGGGCCCGGCCCGGCCGCCCCGGAGCCCCCCGAGCCCCCCGGTACCTGCGGGGCGGCGGCGCAGCTCGGCCCCGCTGCCAGCGCCGGGAGCGGCCCCTCAGCCGCCATCGCCCGGAACCACAAACCCGGCCCGCCCCGCGCCTTCCGCAGCAGCGCGCATGCGCCGGGCCAGGGACCGGGAACAGGGGAGGGACACGGGGGGACAGGGACCGGGAACAGGGGAGGGACACGGGGGGACAGGGAACGGGAACAGGGGAGGGACACGGGGGGACAGGGAACGGGAACAGGGGAGGGACACGGGGGGACAGGACAGGGGAGAGGACAGGGGACAGGGGAGGGACACGGGGGGGACAGGACAGGGGACAGGGACCGGGACATGGGAGGGACACGGGGGGGACAGGACAGGGGACAGGACAGGGGACAGGGGAGGGACACGGGGGGGACAGGACAGGGGACAGGGACCGGGACACGGGGGGGACAGGACAGGGGACAGGACAGGGGACAGGGGAGGGACACGGGGGGACAGGGAACGGGACATGGGAGGGACACGGGGGGACAGGACAGGGGACAGGGACCGGGAACAGGGGACGGACACGGGGGGGACAGGGAACGGGACATGGGAGGGACACGGGGGGGACAGGACAGGGGACAGGGACCGGGACATGGGAGGGACACGGGACAGCGTGGGGACAGGACAGGGGACAGGGACGGGGACACCGGGGACAGCCCAGGGGACAGAGAGGACAGGGGACGGGACAGGAGACTGCCCAGGGGACAGAGGAGACAGGGGACATTCCAGGGGACAGCGGGGACAGGCGAGAAGACAGCTGGGGACGCCCCAGTGCAGGGGGATTCCTAAGGGACATCTCCGTGAAGGGGCACAGCGAGGGGACACCGCGGTGCAGGGGGGACACTGGGGACACCCCGGTGTAAGGGGACACTGGGGACACCCCGGTGTAAGGGGACATGGGGACACCCGCTCGCCCCCCGCCCTCCCGCAGCCCCCGGCGGAGGAAGGAGAGCGGAGGCCGATGGAGGATGCACGGATGGTTTTACCGGGGCCGCTCCGCCGCCCCTCCCGGCCGACATCGGCCCGGGCCCGCCGCCGGTTTCGGGCCAGGGCGTCACAAGGCGCGGAGGGGAGGCGGCAGCAGCCGGTGTACACAGAGAACCGAACGCTTGGCACCGGGGGAGCCATGGGCTGGCAGCCCGCAGAGCCCACGGCCGCTGACAAAGGGACACCCAGGGATCCCCCAGGCTGCTCCAGCTCGGGGGTGGCTTTGGGGCTCCCTCTGCCACTCTCCAGACTCATCCCCGTCCCCCGGGAGCGCTCGGAGCTGGCTGCGAGGAGCCGCAAGGATCCCAAAGGATTCCTCCGAGCTGGAGCCCTGCAGGGATCCGAGTCCCCGAAGGGAGCACAGGACCTGTCTCCGATGCTCCCTGGAGGTTCTGGCACGGCCAGAGCACAGCTTGGCACGCTGGAGTGTGAGAAAGTGCAGAGCTAATGCATAGTTACAAAGCCAACACTGAGAAACATCCCGGGGCCATTAATTAATCTCACTAGAGCAATTAGTGAAGTGGCACTGGTTCAGCCCAGAGGTGCAGCTAAGCTCAGTCTCCAGGCTCAGGTATGGGCAGGAAGGCTGGAGCAGGGTGGGGACAGGGTAAATTGCCACCCCCAGGCTCCTCCCAGGACCTGGAGCCCAGGAAAGAAAAATTCCTTATCAGAAAAAAAAAGAAAAAAAAAAAGAAAAAAAAAAGGCTTTTCCCTTAATTTGATTTGGTCCAACAAAATTGTGCTTCAGAGAGCAGAAAAAGCATCACCAGCCAGGGCTGGCTGCAGGCAGCTACTGAAGATGCTTTGTCTTCTCAACGTGCCTGTAGGAATATGTCCTAAAATCCCTTTCACTTAACCTTTCCTTCCCCAAATTACAAAACAAGGCTCACTCTGTATCCAGGCATTGGCACAGAGCAGGAGCAACTGCTCAGGGTGGCTTCAGGTAAGGGATAATGGCTTCATGGCTGAACAATCTCTTTGGGAAAAAATTCCTGAAAATATCTCTTTGTACTTCTGGCATTTAGAACTGCCCGGTTCTCACCCAGGTGATGCTCTCAGGGCAGCTCCCAGAGGGAACCCTGTGGTTCCTCACCCTGCACGACCTGGAAGCTCAAAACAAACAGGGACAGGGCTCCAGCTCCAAGGGGACACCAGGAGAAGCTCCCAGAGCTGCTGGGGAGGGAGCCCTGGGAGGGATGGATGGGTGGGACACTGGGGGAGCTCCTGGGGGCTCAAACTGATCCTCACCTGAGCCCTCTGAGCTGCACCAAACCCGAACACCCCGGTGCCACCCTCAGCACCTCCCTCAGGGGCACAGACCCTGTTTGAGAGCGGCCAGCAGGGCACGCAGGGCTGCCCAGAGCTCATCCTCGGCTCCCAGCCCTGTCACACAGATTGTCACTGCCAGCCAGAGCTGCCACAGGACACCAGGCTGGCCCCAGGGTGGGAGCAGGGTGCTGGCTGTGTCCTCACCACGAGTGTTCGGTCGGAGTGGCAGTGCTGCTCCCCGCGCTCGGCAAGTCCCGGCCATCAGTTCTGGGGTCACACCAGTTTCACCAGTCTGAACGGGAGCTGCCAGCAAATGAGGGTGGGTGGCACGCCCAGGCACGTGCACTGGGAATGGATTCAAGTATTTTTCACTCCTGTAAAAATGTGCCTGAACTGAAAAGGGCAGGTTGTGTAAATTGGTACCACCTGGAACTCAGCCTCAAACCAAGATCCAGAGCACAGCCCCGGCCCGGGACTGCCTGCAGTTCATGGCATGGAGATAAGGAGGATTTGCTGTAATCAAAATAGATCTCTGAAGTCTTTGGCCATCTCAGTGGGGCATTCAGGTGCCTGGTTTTAGGGCTGCAGGTAGGGTTTTGCTCTCTGCAGCCCTTCCTTCAGGAACTGGAGGTAAGTTGCAGTTGAAGGGTCTTCAAAATTGCTTGAGAAACTGAAGATGCTGCTTTCAACATCTTCAGGCTTCATAGAAGTAATGTCCAGGAAATAGTTGGCATTGATATGGTGAATCTGGCAAAGAAAACAGATGAGAGGAGACTTTTAAGGGCCAGAACAATTCCCCATCCTCTGCCATGGCCTGCAGCCAGGACAGAGGTGACAAGGCTCTTACAGAATATCTAATTCTCTGCAAATGCTAATTCAGAATTCAGGTCTGAATTTCCCAGTCAGAGAAAAATGTGTGATCTTCCCCCCAGGGGTGCTGACCCTTTGCTTAGGTTAAGAAGAAGATGAAGGTGATTTTGGGAGGCTCAGATCGTGTCTGTGAGCAAGAGTTGGGGAGATGGAGCTGCAAAACCAGCACTTGAGCTTCCAACACTTCCTGCTGCCCCACGGAGCTGGGAAAAGGGTGACAGTGACCCATTGTGGCTGCTGAGGTCTGTCACAGCCCACAGCCTTGTGAGGACAGCGAGGGGACCCTGCAGGTGTGACCAGCTGGTGTCTGGGCAGGATTAGCCCAGCAGCTGACACAGACCAGGCTGCCAAGAGTCAGGAGCTGTTCCCCAAATGCAGGGGGGAAGGGCAGTGGGGGCTGCTGGGCAGCGTGTGGGATCACTAATGGCTGAGCTGCTGGCAGCAGTCTGGGGAGTCAAGAGAGATAAATGTGCTGGAAGGTCCTGATCAGGAGATTTTCTTCAGAGGATCAGCACAAAGGGCCATGGCTAGGAAACAAAGCTACAGTGGCTTCCCAAAGCTCAGGGACAGTGAGGAATCACACTTGGTTTGAGTCTGTTCTGCCCCTGCCCAGAGCTGCTGCTGTTCTGTCTCTGAATACAAATACATTTGTTTCAGATTTCTGGGTAAAGGGACAAAGGCTCAAGGGGCAGCCCCAGGTCTGGGGGGCCCTGCAGAGAACACATTCCCTGGGGAAGAGTCCAGCCCTACCACCGTGCCGTTGGGGAGGCAGATGATCATCTCCACAGGGAAGTTGTATTTCTCCAGGTGCAGCTCGGCCAGTTTGCTGTAGAACTCATTCTCTCTGTTGCTCTGCAGGGAGATACCAAAACCACACATTTGCACAGCCCAAAAGGGGCAGAATGGCACAGGGAGAACACACAGAGCACAGGAGAGAGGGAGGGAGGGACCAGAGAGCTGCTTTGCAGTGTAGTGGTAACTGGTACCATTCTCACAGGCTGCTTTCCCATTCCCTTTCAGCCTCCCTCTCTCATTTCAGCTGCAGATTTTCTCCCCAGACAATAAAATCACCCCATCACAGACACATCAACAGTCTGATCCCAGCCTTTCCCAGAGTCTCCAGCTCTGTGACTGATCCCAGCTGACAGCACAGCCTCAGAAGTGGGGAAAGGCTCCATCAGGAGCCTCAGGGTTCAGACAGTTATTTGGTTATTTGTTTGTCCCCTGGGCTGCAGGGGAGTCAGTTGGCTGATGGCACCAGAGGCCTTGGGCAGGGCTGTCTCACAGAGAAGCATCTGGTTTAGCTTTAAACCTGGCAGCAGGACAGAGCCAAGGGGGTCACTGTGCCACTCCTCAGCCCGCCTCCATCTGCCGTCTGCCTGGCCCCTGCGGTGGCCGAGGACAGGGAGGGCTTCAAACAAAAATCCCCCCTGGAACGGGTGAGAGAGCTCCCCTGGCACCCCCAGCAGAGTGTGAGCCTCACCTGCAGCTCCTCCAGCTCCTTCACCAAGGACCAGCTGCTGATGAAGCTCTCGTTCAGCAGGGCGAGGATGGGCGAACTTTCCAGGACGGTCTCCCGGAGAGTTCGCCCCGAACCTGGCACAGGAAGAGGCACAGGAGGCTTTGCTGAGGTCACTGTCACCACGCTCGATGCCACCTGCTGAGTGGCAGCTGACTGGCTCCCCCTAGCCCTCCCCACTGTCTTTTTGCTCCGTTGTTGGCAGTTTTTCCATGGCTTTTGTTCCTGCAGGTGCTGCTGGCAGGGAGGGCTCGGCAGAGCAGAGCCCAAGCCAGGCACAGGAGACCCAGGAGAAGTCAGCCATGGAAGCCACCCCGAGTGCCCCTTGCTGTTCATGCTGAGCACAGCCCAGTGCTGAGGGGTTTTCAGGGCAGACAGGACTGAAGAGAGCCTTCCCCTCCTGCCCAACATGGCACAGAAGCTCTCAGCCACTGAGGGGGGAAAAGCTGCACATTGGGATAGCCCCAAGGCCTGGCTCTGGCCTCTCCTGTGCAGGTGCCAGGGACAAGGCAGAGACAGCAGTGCCCCTTTTCCCTGCCAGTGCTGCCTCTCCCCCAGCAGGAAAAAGGGGGAAGACCAGACCTCGACAAAGGCACCTGACTCACAACTTGTCTCAGAGCTGGTGCTGCCACTGGGCAGCTGACACCAGTAATTAATTCCCCACTCCCAGCCTGTGCCTGTTAGGCACCTCCAGAGCCAAAACAAGTGACACAACATTTACTGCTGGCTCCTGAGCCCCAGCTCTCCTGACACCATCCCTCCAGCCACGCTGGGGATGTCCTCACCTCAGCAGGACTGGTCGTCCAGGGCACCCCAGAGCAGGATGGAGTGCACCAGCTTCTTCTCTGCTTGTGCTCTCTCAAAGGCTTCTGTGAAGGGCAGGTAGGAGATCTGGGGGCAGAGGGACAGCGTGAGGAACAGGCACAGAACAGCCCAGCTCCAACAGGAGCGGCTCTGAAGGAACCAGACCCAGGGGTGACACACACAGAGCTCCATCTGCAGCAGCATCTGCAGATTTAAACAAGTGACAGCTGTGCTGTGGTCCCTCTGTCCCTGGCACCTGCAGAGCCCTGATGTTACACACTGCAGAGAACATCTGCACCAGGGTGGCCAGGCTGTCTGCAAGCCCACCTCAGCTGCTGGGAAATCTGGCCTTGAGCTATTTATTACCAAATCTCCTGAAACAGCCTGAGAACTGGCTGTGAGGGAGCCTGCTCCAATCACTCCAATGAAAGGAACTGGTATTAACATCTTGGCAGCCTGAAGGGACGTTTGTAAGCTCAGGCACAAGGAGGCAGCCACCAAAACGTGTCCCTTCAGCCAAGGAAGCAGTGACAGGCAGTAGCCATCTGCTCCACAGGCTGCTGGCATGTTAAATAGTTTGGGTCACCCAGAGCTATAAATCTGTGTCTGGCTGAAGGCTGCAGAGGCACAGGCAGACCTTGTGTTCTCTGCTGATAAGGAAAGCTTGGTCCAGAGGCACCTGGCTGCTGTAGAAGTGATGCCAGAGGAAAAAGCTGTCTGTTAGCAGCACAATTACCTGCCTGCTCCAAAATCAGCAGCAGCCACTGATAAGAGGCAGGAAGGATGAGCCTACACTCACAGTGCAATCCTGGGGACACCTGACACGGAGCTTTGCTGCTGCCTATGCTGCTGTGTGACCCCAAACACCCTGGGACAGCCTCCCAGCGCCCTGGATGCCGCTCAGGCTGTGGCCTCGGGACTCTGCAGGCCCTCCAGGTCACTGGATGGCACAATCTGCCCCAAATCGATGTGCCAAGGAGAGCCCAGCCCCTTCCTCACCTTCTTAAATGGATACATGGCCACTTCCAGCCTGTGGGCTGCCTCCTGCCAGGGGATCTCCTGCTGCCAGGTGATCTCCTCGAACACAAACTGGATGGGCTCCCCCGAGGGGTCCCTGCTGTCCAGGACCTTCCCGTTCTCATCGTGGATCACGGTGGGGATCGAAGGCCCTGTGGATTCCAGCTCCATCTGCAGGGAACAGGCTGGGTTGGACCCTGCACACAGCCCTCTCCTGGGCTCCAGGACAGGATACAGATCCCAAATCTCCTAATGAAGGTACAGCTTGATCTCCCATCTCCTGGAGCTGCGTTTTACCAGGAAATGAACTTAATTTCCTCAGTGTGGCTGTGCTCACTGGACTGGAAATGCAGAGACTCCATTCTCCCACCTTCCCAGTGGAGTTTACTGAGTGTGGGACACCAGATCCTCTCAAGCATTAGGATCTGCTGGGCTGACTCTTGCTCCTGTCACCAGCTCAGCTCTGGGAAGCCACAAGAGGGAGCAGCAGGAAAAGCTGTCCAGGAGCTTCCCTGTGTGTTCTGGTACAGCCGAAATGATTCTGCTAAATCTGCTTTCCTGACTTTTGCCAATTAAAAATAAACACGACTCCAGTTTAGGAGAAAACAAGCCTGTTGAATTCAGGCATTCAGAATTCTGACTTGTGTTTCCTGTCCCAAGAACTGGGATTACCACAAAACAGGGGAATAACCTCGTGCAGTTTCTAAATCCAGACCCACTGTTGTTCATACCCTGCTCTGGGCTCAGAGACTGGGTTCAACTCCTCATCTTCCCTCCTGCCTGTCAGGGAATGTTTTAAAAAAGGAAAGAGGAAAAAGGATTCAACCCACACTGAGAGGAAAAAGGGAAATATCACAAGAACTGGGAACAGCCACACAGCTGCAGAGGGCACACACAGATAAATTGTACTGAAATGATTGTGAGAGGCTCTAAGGAATGGGGTCACAGAGGCTCCACAGCTCAGGGCCGTGGCAGCACAAAGCCCTGAGGAGAAGCTGTGCTCGTGTGGAGCACCAGGAGAGGGCACAGACCTGGGGCAGGTATCCAATGTCCACTTCCATGTTGCTGCTCTCACTCGCCCCGTACAGCCACTCCATGTCCACGTTCAGGGACCTGCACGGGGAACCCAAGAGTCACCCAGGGCTAAAGCTGTGCTTGGGGAACCCCAAACAAACGGGAACATCCTCTGCAGGGTCAGCATTGAACCCAGAGCCTCTGGAGAGCTCTGTGCTCCCTGCACCAGCCCGGGAGCAGCAGATCCCAGCTGCAGCAGGGCCCAGGCACCCACCCAGCACTCAACACCTCTGAGCTCTGTCAAATGACAGATGTCTTTGCTCCCTCTTCCTTCCCAGCACTTCACTTGCACATTCTGATCCTGCTGAACTTTTAAAAAGTGGTTTTTTGGATGTAAAAGGCTGCTGGCAGTGCCCAAAGTATCTGCTGGCTGTTAAGAAAAGTGCTGACAGAGCCACTGGGGTTGAGTCGCCAGGGTAACATTATAATAAATTTCCACTCCTGTCATGGGCAAAGAGATTTGAAGCTTCTTCCCCCTGAAACACTCCCAGTTCCTTGCCAGAGAGCAGGAACGAGCTGCTGCAAAGCTCTGCACACAAAACCTTAACCTGTGAGACTCCGAGCAAAAAATCTCCTGGAGGAGGAGCATCAGGCCTTGCTGAACTTCACAGGGACTGCCAGTCCTCCCACACCCTGCCCATCCCTCCCCATCCTCCCAGGTCCAGGGGACAGTCACTGGGGAGGGAATCAGGCCCTGGATGGGTCAGGGATGCTCAGTGATGGAGAAATGCATTTACAAGCAACTGCAGAGCTCAAATCACTCAGATTTTCCAAGAAATGAGAAGGAAGTGGCTGTACCTGTTGTTAGGAACAAAGAGCCTGAAGTCCCTGACGTGGGAAGAGTCCTTGGACAGGACAATGTAACCTGTGAACTGTCCTGGGGAAAACCAGAAGGGGAAGTTTGGTGGCTCATTCAGCTGGAATTCAGCGTGGATCCTGAAAGGAGAGAAGAGCCATCAGCTGGGATCCTGCACTGCAGGGAAAAGCTGTCTCCAGGCACCTGAAATTCTGAATCTAAACTGGGCAAGTGAGGTGGAGCTTAAAAATCTTTTCATGTCACACAATGAAGAGGGTGAAAGACTGGAACAGATGCCCTGGGTCAGGAGCATCTCCAGCATCCACACCTTCTGGAATTGGGCATCCAGGAAGGATGAAACACTTTATCATTCCTTGAAACACAGGGACAGAACAAAACCCCTTTAGCCCCCACTCCAGCCTGACCTGACACATAAAAGCTGCGTGTAACACTCCCAGTAAAACAATTCTGCAGGCTGTCCCCTTGGAAGACACTGCACCCCCTGAATAACCTAACAAAATTCTTGCTAGCCAGATTCTCCCCTGTGAAGCAGGGTGATTGTCCTGCATGAGGACACAGTGCCACTGGCAGCACAGGTGACCTCTTGCTTGAACCACCCTCCCCTCTGTCCCAGCCACACCAGTCCTGGTGTCCCTTGGGAACACCCTGCACGGTGCCACCACTCCTGTGCCCTCTGCCAGGGGCTCCCAGCAGCCTCCTGCCCTGCCCTGGCACGGGGGACAGGCTCAGGGTGTCCCCCAGGGGTGTCCCCCAGCCCCTGGAGCTCACCGGAATGCTATGGTGTAGTAGAAGCTGCTGCTGGCCTGGATGCAGGCCACGGCTCCCTGCGGGGCAAAGCGAGTCTTCACGAAGGGCCGTGGGTGGAACATGCTCAGCAGCCTGTGGATCAGCACCTGCAGAAGGAATTGGAGGAGCAAGAATGAGAACTGCTCCTCCACACAGCTCCAAAGCAAACCCCCCAACCTGAGCAGGAGGGAGAGAGAATGGCTGTGATTTATCACCCAGCTCAGAGACCGACCTAATCACACGCCGAGGAGACAAAGCAAGGCTCTGCTGTCACAAATAAATCCATCTTCCACGCTTCCTGTGCTACACCCTTGCTCTGCAGCTCTCCACCAGCCCAGGCAGAACAGCAAACTGATGTGCAAGGCTGCCTCCACCAGTGCTTCAGCCTTGGAAAGGGTGGGAGTACAATCACGGATCCCACCAGGCTCAGTTACACCAGCCCCCAGGGGAGGGGATGCACAGCCAGGCTTTACCTGCTGAGCACACACAGAGTCCCACTCGTCACCTGAAGGCTCAGGTGGCCACTGCTCCACCAGGAATGACCACACAGGTGTTTTCTGAATAGCCCTCTCTGGGAAAAAGCTATCCTCAAACCCCACACAACTAACAAACAAGATGAAGTTGCTCCAGTCAGCCTCATCTGGCTGTGACAGACACCCAGAGCTTTTGCCTGCTCTAAGCTTTACCTCCACCTTAGGTGCTCCTGGCTACACACTGCAGAATTCCTGCTTCCTTAGAAAATCCAGGGATGCACACATAAAATCTGAGCTTCATATCTCACCTCTTTGCCCTTGGGAGGTGGAGGGTAAAACCTGTTGTTGGAGAGGTACCCAGTGAAGATGTTCAGTTCACTGGGAATTATCCACCATGGATCCCCAAGATCCAGATTGTTCTTTGGAGGGAGAAAGGCTTTAAACTGCCTGGCAAGCAGGACACTCATAGGGACTGCTGGGGCTGTCCAGTTCCTCAGCCCAGACAGAGCCACGTGGGAAATCTGTGAACAGAAGATGCTGTCAGAGCCCAGAGTGGAGTCTCCCAATGTGCAGTGATGTCATGGATGCAGGGAGGCTTTGGAAAAGAGGGAAAAAAATACATATCACATCCGAAATTCTTCTTAGCCCGCCAAACAGTTCTGTCAGCCTTCAAGAATGTGAGAAACAGAGGAGAGGGGAACATGGCACGCAACACCACTGCTTCTGCACTCAGCTGAGGCAGAGCCAGCTCTAAGTCCTGCTCCCAGCTTCCCAGGAAGGGAGTTCCGAGCGGGGCAGGCGCTGCTGAGTGCGCTGAAACCCTGAAATGCTGAGGGAGGCAGCGAGGTCCCTGTCACAGCAAATCCCACGGGATTCAGCAGGACCATGTCCCCTCCCAATGTATTCCTGGTGCTGTTCCCAGCCCACCAGACGTGTTTATCCCAGAATTTGTGGCCTGCAGGACACCTACTCCCAAGAAACCATCCTTGCTCTTCGTCATTGTTTCCATGACCAAGGGCTGGAATTTGGCCACAATGGACAAAGTCTCCCCATCTGGATCTGGCGTCTCCTCCTCTTCGGATTCTGAGACTGGAGCAACCCCTAGACAAAAGGACAAAAGGAATTCAAGCAGCTGCTTCCCCTCCCTCCCCTTTCAAGCAATTGTGATTACACATTTATCCTGGCAAATCCAGGAGCACTGGGAGTGTCCCAGCTGTCCCCACACAGCAGAACTCAGACCCATCCCCAGACCAGCTCTGGCTGCATGAACTAAAGAGGAATGAACGGATTTGAAGTGGGAGAGGGTGGGTTTAGGTTGGATATTGGGAAGGAATTGTTTCCTGTGAGGGTGGGCAGGCCCTGGCACAGGTGCCCAGAGAAGCTGTGGCTGCCCCTGGATCCCTGGCAGTGTCCCAGGCCAGGTTGGATGGAGCTTGGAGCAGCCTGGGACAGTGGGAGGTGTCCCTGCCCATGGCACTGGATGGGCTTTAAGGTCCCTCCCAACCCAAACCACTCCATGATTCCCTGCTTCCCTGACTGCAAAGCCCAGGCAGACTCCCAGCCCCTCAGAGCAATCCCAGCACGTGCTGGAGCCAGTCCAGGAGAGCACAAGCAATCCCTGTGTGTGTCCCCACTGTCCATTGTCATCCCCACACTTCTCCCTGCCTGGCACCAGCAGAGCCTCTTGCTCTGTGCTGATACAGTCTCCAGAGATGATCTCCCACAGCTGCCATCCAGGAGAGCTGCCCCAGATGAATGGAACACTGTGACTCACTGATGCTTTTGGCCTGGCCTGGCCTGAGCTGGATTTGTTGCATTCACCCACCCCAAATCCCCTTTAAGCTCCAGACAAAGTAACTTATGTACTTTGCTAGTCCCTCAATGGGATCCTCCACCTTGTAAAAACTCCACTTTGTCAAAGTGGTGTCTGGTGCTTAAGCCTTTTCAACAACATGGAAAGCTTCACAGCCTCTCTTCATGTAAATAAGACCCAAAGCAGCAGCAGAAAACAATAAAGTGGATGAAATATTCAGTGAATTCAAGCTGTGGAGTTTGTGATGTTTGGCTGTGTGCAGGGAGGGTTCTGGAAGGCAGACAGGAACCTACCTGTGAGCTTCTCAGCGATGGGCTTGAACTCCTCTGGGCTCAGGTACAGGTCCTTGTTTGTGTCCAGGGAGGAGAAGAGGAACAGCCCCTCATTCCCCAAGGACTTCAGAGCCAGCTCCTGGTTTGGAAAGAAGAGGCAAGTGAAATTTCATTGGAACCTCCTGCAGAAGTCTGGCTGCTCTGGAGTTAATTCCCATTCTTCCCAGCATATCCAGGGGAAAGATTTACGCCCCTTGGCAGGATTTGGTGCTATCTGCAATAGGGATCCCTGTCCAGGAACTGCTGGCACAAGGCTATTGAACCTACATCTGCCTGAATAATTCCAACTGAACCATCTGCTCACGTTCAGTGTCTTTTGTCATAGAAATTCCCCACTTTTTCCAGCTTGTTAGTCCTAAACCTGCAGATATTGGGAGCACCTGGAGGTGGTGATTGCTGGGATAAACTGATGTGCAGTGAAACAAAGGCACTCAAATATGTGAGGACCACATTCCAAAAGCACAAAGTGAGGGAGCTGAGCCCTTGGAATTAGAAACTTCCATACCTGGTGGGATCCACACTGGCATTACTGCCCTGCTCTGGTCAGTGCCCCTCCAAATCTCCGGCCTCAGAACTGCATGGAATATTTTGGCTCCCTGCTCCCTCAGCCATCCATCAGGGAGTCACAGAACCCACGGTTCTCTCCTGAAATTTCCACAGGATCCCAGCTTCTCTGTGCCTCAGTTCCTCCCTCTGCAAAGCCCCCACAGGGCTCACCAAGGGGATGTCTCCCCTGAAGCAGCCCCAGAAAGGCTCTGGATGCTTCCACATTTCCACTCCGCAGCCTGAAGGGAAAGGGACAGCTTGGAGGCAGAGCAAGAGCTCCAGGGTGGTGTGAGAGGAGGTGAGACAAAGCCCTCAGTGCCAGCCAGCCCTTGGCACATCCCCCAGCATCCACCAGCTTGCCCTGCCACCCCCGGAGCTGGGAGCACAAACACTCTGCATTCTGCTGCTCTCCACTGCCTGCAGCACCACCAGCACCATCCCCAGAGCTCCTGAACCAGTTTATTTTCCATCTGCTGCCTGCCAGCCTGAAGCAGCACTAATGCAGCCTGGAAGGCTTTGATCCCATCAATTGCAGCTACAAAAGCACTTAAGAGCCTTCCAGGGCAGTTCCAGGGCTGAGACAGAATGAAACAGAGACCCTGGAACTGAGAATGGAGATCTGGATGAGGACATGGCCAAGGACATGAAAAAAATGAAGGGAGATGGTTATTTGTGCAGAGGGACAATCCACTGTCCCCAGTTAACCTGCTGTTATTCCCTCAATGAATGGGGATGAGCATCCCTGGCTCTGCAAACAGGTAACAGCTCTGCTGAGCACTGCCTGCAGGTGCTGCCACATCTGCCAGGGTCACACAGACCTCGTGCCAGGCTCAGGACCTCTCCCAGCTCCAGAGCTCACCTGTGCTGGGCACAGGGGCCATGAACTGCTGTCACTGCTGGTCTGGGAGCCAGCTCAGGGCCCTGGCAGGGAGCAGGAGGCTCTGGATGTGTGCCCAGCTCTGAAGGGATGCTCCAGTGCCTCTGCTCTCCACAGCACAGCACAACTCCTCTGCTGATGGATCTTGTAGAGCCTCTCTTCATTTTGCACTTCACAGGCACAGCTCCCCTCCCTGAGGGATGGGGCTGGAATTTGCATTGCTGGAATGTGTGGAACAGTTATTTTTCTCCCTCACTGAGTGGGGCTGGAGGCAGGAGGAGAGCCAGCTGTGCCCCACAGGGACACGGGAACACCTCTGGCTGCCACAGCAGGACACGAGATGGGATCACAGGGGCTGGACATGAGCACCCCAAGGGCAGTGTCCAGACACAGCCACAGCCTGACCTGCACTGACCCACGGGCTGAGCAATGACCACCCACCAGGGGACCCAGGAAAACCCACCCTGTTGGAGATAAAACCCCAGCCACGGAGGAACAAAAGATCCCACGGAGAACACTCCAGTCCTGCTGCATTTGGACACCAGGGATGACAAAAACGATGTTTAAAAGCAGAGAGAGATGTCAGGGCTTGGCCTTTTGGTAACATTCACATTAAAGAAAGCTCCCAGAACTTGTTTTTTTCCTTTCTCATTTTAATCAGGAATTATAAAGAAGACAACTTGTTTGTGCCAGAGGGGTAGGACCGAGCTGTTCCGGTGTTTTTGTAGAGGAACAGAGCTGTGGTTTCCACAAAGAACTCTCCTCTCCCACCTGCTTGTGGGTTGTTCAGCTAAATAAACATTTCCATAGAAAGAGACAAGACATATGTTTGAAGCAAGAGGAAGAAAAAAATAAAAACCTTGGGCTGTTCACATTTTGTTCTCCTCTCCAGCAGCACCCAGTGACAACTGTTTGCTTGTCCTCCAGAAAAAAACAAACCCTCACTAGACCTGTCAGGCTGGGAGCATGTCCTCACCTTCCTGTTCTTGTTGGAAAAATTCTTCTAATTGACTTGTTTAAACCATTTGTCCCTTTTTGCAAGGCAAGAAGAGACAAAGAGAAGAGGTGTCCTTTAAAAAAACACTTCTCTCTGTACTAGAGAAGTATCAAGAAGGAGAAATCTGCTCTTTTCCCAGAACCTCCTCAGATGTTCGGGGCTGAAACGCAGAGCCAGGGGTGTGATCTCCCACAAAGGAGATCTCCAAAGCTCCTGCAGCCACTGGAATTACACGGATTGCAATCAAAAACTATCAATCAGCCTCATTTAAAACAAAAACCCCAAACACAAACCTGAGAAAAAACAGCTCGTGTTCTCCAGCTCACACCCTCCTTTCTTCTGCTGCTTCTCAGTGACCTTTGGAGGCTGTGGCAGGGATGTGAGACTGAGAGCCAAGAGAAGGGCCAGGGGCAGCTGGTCTCAGGTGGTCACTGGTGGTCACCACAGCTCTGTGGTGGTTCCAGCCTGGTGGTGGCCACCCCTCTCCCTGTGGCTGCCTCAAGCCCAGTGGCCACCACAGCCCTGCAGAGCCTTAGCCTGGCAGTGGCCACCTACCACCTCAATCCTGGTGGTCACTTCAGCCTGGCTATGGCCACCTCAACTCCAGCAGCCACAATGCCTGTACTCCTCTTAGCCAGCGGTGGCCACCCCAACTGTCCTGGCCTGGTGGTCACCTCAGCCTGGCTGTGGCTACCTCACACCCATCAATGCCTGGTGGTCACCTCAGACCCATCAATGCCTGGTGGCCACCTCAGCCTGGCTGTGGCCACCTCAGCCCCATCAATGTCTGGCAGTCACTTCAGCCCGGCTACAGCCCCCTCAGCCCCGGTGCCCACCGGTTCCTGGTGGCTCCCTCAGCCCGGCTACGGCTCCCTCAGCCCGGCTGCGGCTCCCTCAGCCCGGATGCGGCTCCCTCAGCCCGGCTGCGGCTCCCTCAGCCCCGCTGCCCGCCCGCTGCCGCTCCCTCAGCGCGCCGGCCGCCGCCTCCCCTCACGCTGCTCAGGCCGCCATTCCCCCCTCCCTCCGCCCGTCCCCGCGGGCCCGTCCCCGCCCCTGCCCGCTGCCCGTGCCCGGTACCTGCCGCCGCGCCGCCTCCGTGTCCCGGTAGTACTTGACGGCCAGCAGCGCGGCGAGCAGGGCCAGGGCCAGCGCCAGGCGCGGAGGGGCCGCCCCAGGGCCCGGCCCCGCCATCGCGCCGGGCCCGCGCCGCGGAGCCGCCATGGCCGCCCGGCCGGGGGAGGCGTCAGGCGGGCGAGGAGGGGCCGTGGCCGCCCCGGGGGACCCGGCCGTCGAAAAAAAATCCTTTCCAGGGTTAAATCATCGCAGCTCCGACAGGGGAAAGCTGTTCTTAGTGTTAAGTCACCGGCAGGCAGTGTGGGAAAAACGTATTTTAGTGTTAAATGGCCATCGGTCCCTCAGGGAAAACCTCGTTGTGAGGAGGCACCCGATGAATGACCGGCACCCGCTAAGGAAAAAATATATTTTAGTGTTGAATCCCCGTCGCACGGTTAGGGGAAGTCTCTTTTTTAGTGTTAAATAAGGGGCATTCGTTCAGGAAAAAACACTTTTTAGGTTGAAATGTCTCTGCTGAGGGCTCTTGGAGAGGTGAACCCTCTCCTCTGGTCTCCAAGGACTTTGTCTTCATCAAGAAAGAGGTGTGTGTGTCCATCCCCACACTTCCACTGTGACATTTCGTCCTTAATTAAGCTCTTTCCACAAAGAACAAAACCCTGAACTTGTCTTGCACTTCCCAAAACCAGCCGTATCCTGCACTTCTACTTGGTTAGAGCTGACTGAAATGGGTATTTCTTTTTAACAAAACAGGTATCAGTGGGTTCACTTGCAGTGATTCCACTGAGGTTGGAGCCCTAGGGATGAGAATTAGGGGATGAGAATGACTTGGCAGCCTTGGGGTGATGATGCTCAGCCTCCTGTCTCCAGCATCATCCCCGCATTTTGGGTCATTTTTACCACCACACCACATTTTTGGGTCATTTCCACCCCAAACTTCTCAACCTCTCCATGTTTTCAGTGCCCTTCGGCTCCCTCCAGATTGTCCCTTAGCGGTGGCTGGGCCAAGACACACATATTTATTCATTTTAATCCCTCCCCATACCTCATCCTTCTGCTCCTCTGTGCTTCCAATCCCGCTGCAATCCCCGATTGCTGGGGGAGATTTCTGCAGCACCGAGTGTTTGATCTCTCCGAGGGGAGCAGAAAGTATCAGCGTTTAATCCTTTGAAGCTCTGCTGTACCCTAAGCCTGCCTAATCGTTTTTGTTTTAGGTTTAAAGAACTCTCAAGATGGAGATGAGCCAGAGCATGACCAAGCCATTAAGAGAGGAGGATGGAGGATGAGGATGGGACCAAGCAGAGGAGCAGTGGAACCAAGTGGGATTTTCATGATTTACATCAGGGTTGTTGCACTGAGGGAAGCAGGGGGAAGTTCCTTCTGCCAGCTGCACCACAGCAGAAAACTTCCCTGAAACTCTGCTCCATAAAGAACCCAATGGTGGCCTGGGCTGTGGGGAGGAACAGGATTAGCAGAGCGTGGAAATGACGTCTGGGAGCAGGGACAGGTGGGGATGGGCTCAGCACTGGGAGCAGATGTGCTTTAAAACCTGCCGGGCTCGTTAGGCTGGGCAGCGAGGGGTGCAGAGCTGCTGGCCTGGAATAACCCAGCTCCAAGCACAGAGTGGAGCAGGGTGGGATGGGTTTGGAACAGGATAAATGTCCTGGTTTGTCTGGGGAATGAGCAGGAGCTGGTGGAGGGGACCTGGCAGAGCTGAGGTGATTCTGTTTGGATGATGAGAGGTGGAAGGGCTCATTTTACACCTGAACCATTTCCAATGCCACCAGCTGCCACACAAAGATGAGAAACGGGGGAATTATTTGATGGGAAAGAGAATGAAAGACAAAAAGTGAAATAATTCAGGTTGGCTGTTGCTCCTCAAAAGAGAAGAAACCCAACAGCTCTTGGCTCTCCACTGCTGGGTCCTGGGATTACAGCACATGGGAAGAATGTTAAATATCCACACATCTGCTGTGGGGCCCACCCAGGCACACCTGGATCAAAGGGAATCCTAAAAGATAACAACAGGGAAGATTTCCACCCAGCAGGAAAAACTATCCCAGATTTCCCCTTGGTGAGAAGGGAGAAAGTTGGGCTGAAAATAAGGAAATGGTGAGGGGTTGGTAGCAGCAGGGGTGAAAAACTCGGAGGAACAAGAAGAATCCAGGCCTGGTTGGAAGGGGACAAGAAAACCAGAGGTGATAAAGCTTCAGAGGCATGGAAACCAGAGAATTCATCCCAGAAAAAGCATGGCCAGCAAAGGAAATGGAAGTTTGAGACATTTCAAACCCTTCAGCTGCAGAGCAGGAGCCAATTCCTGTGTCTTGCATTCCCAACTTCTCCGTGGCCAACCCTAAACAAAATCCTTTACAAAGCAGGAGTTTTGTGGAGAGGGTTCCTGACTCCAGCATGATTCCTTTGGAGGCTCCTCAGGGAACAAAGCCCTAAACGTGCTCAGAAGAGCTGCTGGGACTCTGCTGGTGCTGGAGCCAGGGCTCGTGCATCACAACTGAAACAATCAGATGAAAGGATCAGATCAAAACCTATGTGGAAAAATACTCTGGCTGCCAGGCTTTTGAATCCAATAACCAATTCTGCTGAAAGCCTTCCCAGGGAATTTAATAATGCTGTTAAAATGAAGTGTGGGTTAGAAAAAGGTGCATTTGTTTTCTGGATGGTTTTGTCTTATCTCTGTGCAGGCCAGGCAACAGCAGCCCGTGGTTGTACAAGTGATGGGGAAGAGTTTTCACCTCCACCACTGATGCAACTTTCTGTTATCAGAACTTCATTTACAGGAGATTCCTTCTGATACAAAGGAGGGCCACAAGCTCTGATGGTGAAAATTAAGATGGTAATCACAGCTTCTGAAGTAGAAGTGGAATGTTCCAGGGGAATAGCCCTGGCTGGTGGCATTGCCTGGTGACTCCAAGCAGGAAAAAAAGACCAAAAAATAATAAAATTCCCACATAGCTGAGACTGGAAGGCAGGAGAGCAGCTGAAGGACGCACATCTCCCCACATCCCTTCCATGGGGCATTTACAGCCAGACCTCTGGTTCGGTGTAAATCCATTTACTCACCTGCTCCAGGTCTGGAAGCCAAGGGGTTCCCTCTGGGCAGGAAAATCCCAGCTGTCAGGAGGAATTTGGGGTGGGATCCATCCCCTGCTCCCACAGGCAGGAGCATCCAGCCAAGGCTCGGGGAAGGGAGGAGCAGCAGCATTTCAAGGCACCAGCAGGACACACATCCCTGCAGGGCTGCGGGACAGAAAGATCCCTGGTATGGATCAAGGCCAGGCCTTGGAACAAAGCTGATCCTGGGAGTAAATCTTAACTCCTGCTAAACACAGCCACGCTGAGCTCGATGCCTGTGGTTAATCCCTGGGGATTCCAGGGGATATCTGGGAGCCCAGGCAGGGGAATTTGCAGAGTTGCCTTGGCACCATCGGAGCGTGGCCACTTGCAGCCAAAAGCTTCTGCCCTGCCTGGCATGGAGCTCCTGGGAGCAGAGTCAGGGATCAGCTTTGGCTCTGCAGGGCAGCTCCAACACCTCCTGGTCTGTGGTGAGGCCACTGAGCTGCAGGAAACCTCCTCTGGAAGGGTGAGGGATGCTCCCACTCACTGGGAAATGGAAACCAACCGTGGAGCTCTCGTGTACCAGCAGGATCTGTTCCCGAAGGAAACCAGAACCACACTGTTTGTTTTGGGGGGTTAAATTCTGCCAGGCAGCGTTCCATGTTATTCCAAAAGCAGGCTGTTCTTATTTAAGAAATTCCCTTAATCCATTATCAAAATCCTCTGAGCTACAAGAGCTTCCCCATCCCCAAATCTCCCGGATAACACAGCTCACTCCCGAGATGTTTATTTACCAATAACCATTCCTCTAGGCCAGGCTTACCAGGCAGCAGCTTTATCCCTGGGATAATGCTAAGTCCCCATCTGACAATCTTATTTCTCTCGGGGAATTACAAAGGCAGGAATTTAGAAACAACATTTTCTGTTTTCACAACTTGCTCAAAGCAACTTTATTTTTCCCCCCAAGCTGCTGAATGAACCAATTGTCACGAGGATGTCACAAGAATGAACAAAAATGTTCCATCCCCCAGGGCCACAAAACTTTGCAGTGATCAGAGGGAATGCTGATCCCAGATCCAGCAGTTTAAGAGAGCTGGGATTTGCTGTCAAACACTGCCCAGATTCCCCTAGAAATCAACTTCTACTGCACAAAACTCTTTAAATCCACCAGTATTGTCTCGTTCCAAGCATGGAGTAACTGGTCTTTTACAGGATCAACCCCAACAGGCTTTTTATTTTACAAGACTTTTATTCTGTTTCACAGATCTGACTATTACAGCAGTAAAATTATTACAAGTGACTCGTAACATTTAGTTCCAAATAAAAGTAGAAAAACACAAGAAAAAAAAAGGATAAAGGAAAGTTAAATGAGATGTGATGGGTGGTAAATGTGTTTTAAGAGCACGGAAAAAAAAAAGTATATAAAAATACATCAGGAGCAAGGATTTTGCAGCCAAGTTTTGGTTTAGTTACAATTCTGAGGATCCTGAACTCACCATCCATGGCCACTGCAGCCAGACCTGCCTTGGATCTTCATTCTGGGGCCAGCAGAGCCCCTCTGTTGGCTCCTGTGTCCCTTGGAGGAGGAATTTATCACCAATCCACCCCAGGAGCTCCTGGATTGCTCCTGTCCTGCTGAGTTACCCCTCCAGCAGGGATCAGAGTGGTTCAAATCCCCCAGGAGGAGCAGGGCTTGAAATCTGCAAATTCCAACCTGAGGCTGCTCCTGTTTGTGGAGGGTTTGATCCTCTAAATTTTCCCAGTAAAACATCACCTTTCCCTGTCCTCTCTTCACTGCTGAGCTCTCAGCTGGCTCCTCAGCCATCCCCAAGAATTCCAGCTGCTCTCCCACACCAAGGACAACAGCCCTTCCTCGTTCCCCTGTCCCTCCTGAAGAGCCCCCAAAGCCCAGAATGGTGAGAACTGGTCACTGGGAAGGTGATAAATCCAAGAGCAGAAATGAAACAGAGAAAGGAAAGGAGGATGAGTGTGAGTGTGTGTGTGTAAAGTCTATTTTATGGCAAACTTCCAGTCCTTTGGCCACTATAAAGCAAAATCAGTGGATTTCATATAAATTCTCTGTATAAAGGAATGTCTATGAACTGTGTATGGCCCAGAATAAACATCTCATCATCAGCCTAGTAGAGCTCCTCACAGAGGAAAAGAAGGTGCTTAGTCATGGTTCATCTTCCCAAGAAAATACTGTCCGGAATTGGACTAGTGCCCCCAAATACCATTTCAGGAACAAGAGGAATTCCTTCAATGGAAAGGAAAAGCAGAGTCTGCCCAGGCTGGGGGAGCAGGGGCTGGGCAGGGGCCTCAGGGCTGCGCCGCTGCTTTAAAGTCTGTGTGGTTGATGGGCAGGGGATGAGCCTCGGTGTTGAACACCCAGTCCTCCAGGGACAGCACGTCATCTTCACAGAACAGAAGATAGAGGTACCTGCAGCCACAGGAGAGCGACAGGAGGGGTTACAGGAGCTCAGCAGGGACTCCAGGCAGGCACAGGCAGCAGGATGTGGTGGGGCTGCTGCCTCTGTAGGCGTGACACATTCCCAGCTCCCTGGAAAATCCCCACCCTTCCCACTTCACCCAGCTCTGGATCACAGCAGAGCCCTTCAAACCCAGCAGGAACCTCCAGGAGCCAACGGCAGCAGAGGTTCTGCAGCAGGAAACTCCCAAAGCTTCCCAAAACTTGCCCAGTTTCCCCCCAGAATGGCTTGGGTTGGAAAGATCCTGAAAGCTCCTCTGCCTGCCTGGGAGAGAAGACTTCCCCTTTATTATCTGGGGCCCTTGAAGCAGCTGCTGCAGGAATTGTGCTGCTCAGGGAGGCCCCTGTGAGCCCAGACTTACTTCAGAGTCTCTGCGAGGAAGAAGCTCTGCTGCATGTTGTCGTGGCTGGGCGTGGTGGTGTAAACGTCTCGGATGCCGGAGAAGCCAGCTTCCACCCTGCAGTGCTTCTCCAGGGCCTGGGGCAGGAACACAGAGCTCAGCAACCCCCATCCAGCACCGTGGGCTGCATCCCAAACGCAGCTCCTGTCCCTCCCTGAGGAGAGCAGGGTTTCTCCACACTCTGGGAATCAGCCTGGCTTCGATGGAACACCTGAGCTGCCTGATGGGCTGCTGGCAGTGCACAGGAAACACCCACAGTGGGGAGAACACGCTGAACTGAGGCACTCTGAGTATTCCTGCTTGTGGGTTTGAGAACAATTCGGGTTGAAAGGAACCTTAAAAATCACCCAGATCCGTGGACAGGGTCACCTTCCACCAGCCCAAGCTTCTCAGAACCCCACACAACCTGACCTTGAGCACTTCTCACGTATCTCAATGTTCAGCACAACTGAAATAATTCCCGCTCCTTCCACTGACCCAAGCGAAGATTTTATTGGGAATGCAGCAACCCAGAGCCCCATGGCCTCTGCAGCCTTACCTGCACCACCTCCCAGCCCCAGTGCCTGTACTTGGGGTCGTGGGTGAGCCTCCAGAGGTACATGTAGCTCTCCACCACCTCGGGCCGCAGGATGTAGTAGCGCTCGCTGAGCCGCGTGGCCATGGCCTCGCTCCCCGCGTCGAAGCGGAACGCCTCGGGGCCCAGCTTGGTGTCTGGGGAGAAGCACAGACACAAAAACTGTCACTGGGAGGGCAGCACAAGCAGAGGCAGCAGCCAGGTGCTTTCATGCTGCTCAGGATGCCGGTGTTTAGCTAAGGCTTTGTTAAACCTTTTCTTCTGCCTTTGGAGAGAAGGGGTTGGGATGATGGGAAGGGCTCAGCCAACTGCGCTGCTTTTATGAACAGAACATCAGGAGTATGTTGATGTTTGGTGAAGAATCTGTCTCTTGTGAGCATTATCCAGCATTCAGATCCCTGCTTTCGACACCAACTTGTTCATGATGTTTCCCAGAGCAGCTGTGGCTGTCCCTGGATCCCTGGCAGTGCCCAAGGCCAGGCTGGATGGGGCTGGGAGCAGCCTGGGGCAGTGGAAGGTGTCCCTGCCCTTGGCAGGGGGTGGATTGGGATGGATTTTAAGGTCCCTTCCAGCCCAAACCACTCCATAATTCTGTGATCATGCCCCTGGCTGTGTCTGCCCCGGTGCTGTGCTTCATGATCTCCCTCTGATGACTCTGCAGACCTTCCCTGGGCCCTGCAGTGTTTGCTGGGAGCTGGGGGCCACTCTGCTGAGCTACCAGAGCTGGAGCAGCATGGGCAGCTTGCTGTCCTCTCTGTGCTGATGGTGAAAATTTGCTCCAGGCACTCACAGCCACAGGTTTGTTAGTTCAGATGGTTTAGTTCTGTAAGAGCTGCAGGGGGGGGCAAAAAGAGTTATTTGCAAACATCATTTCAGGTTAGCTTGGAGTGTATTGGGCAAACATGCTGGGCACCAAACTGGGCTGGCTGGTGTGTGGGGAAGGTGTGGAACAATCCCTGGATGCAGTTGTGGACAGACCTGGGCCTGACAAGGTCCTGGAGAGCTGCCTCAGCTGCCTGCAGCCTCCCAGGAGCTGCAGAGATGCCTACAAAGAAAGGACGGGTGTCCTGAGCAGCTCCTGCAGGCAGGGAACCAACCCAGCCCCTCACTGCCCTCCACAGCTCTGGGGGGTGAAAGAAATTGTCCTGAGCTTGTGAAACGAAGACTCAGAGTGTTGGAGAAGCTCAGGAATTCCATTTTCCCGCTCCCCCCTCTCAGCTGCAGGGCTCCAGCACTGCCCTGCTGGGCTTCTCAGCTCCATAAAGGGACACTCTGCAGTTAACCCCTGCTAATCCTCCTCTCCTGGGGGCAGAGGGATGTGGAAGGACAGCCTGCAGCTGGCCCATTGAGCCCCAGGTCCATTCCCAGCTCTGCCCCAGCTGCTCTGTCCCTTCCACACACCCCAGGGAAGGCACAGCAGGGAGAGCTCCGGTGTCCCCGGTTACCTGAGCGTGTGTAGGACTCGTGGCAGGTGCTGGTGATCTCTGCTGCCAGCTCCATGTGCCTCTGCCTCCTCTCCTCCGCAGCGTGCTCGGCCCCCAGGGCAATCATGCCCCCAGAGAAGCAGGCCAAGTGGCCCATCTTGTGGTCCAGGATGCCACCCCTCCACTCAGCGATGTAGGTCAAGCCTCCTGCAGATTTTTTCACCAAATGTTTTTCTATTGCCTAAAGGGATGAAAATAAATCAGGGATGAAAATCAAGGATGAAAATCAGGGATGAAAATCAAGGATGAAAATCAGGGATGAAAATCAAGGATGAAAATCAGGGATGAAAATCAAGGATGAAAATCAGGGTTTTGAGAGAGTGGACAGTAAGTAAAACTTTCTCAGCGTTACTTTAGTGACAGGAGTGGGTACCAAGGAAACCCAGAGATTTATTCTGAAGGTCTGAAATCTTCTTATGAACCACGTCCTTCCCAAAAACCACAGAGCAGCACCTGGCTCCTCACCTCCAAGGCGTCGTCGTACATTTTTTTAGCTTCAGAGTCCTTCTTGTCTGACATCAGCCAGGATTTGATGAGATATTCATAAAAGCTGTCCCCGAGCCCCCCGATGGAGACGTGGTCTGTGGTGGGAAAGCCAGGAGAGAGCTTCAGGTTCATGATATACAATGAGCAGCTGTTTTACAAAGGAGAAACAATCACGTCCTATTTAATGCCCTTGTTCTCTCCTTCCTCTTCCCAGCTTCCTGGGGAGAGCTTGCAGCATTTGCTTTTCAGAAAGCAAGAAAGGTGGAAAGTGCAATCAGGAGAAAAATGTTCTGTCATTTTCCAGAGCATTAGTATCCCTTACCAGAACCATTCAGAGGCCTTATTTTACAAGTTATTTATTCTGCGTGAAGATGCTTCCTGTTTATGGAGCCATCATCATAAATCCACCCTCATAAACCAAAAGCAGGGGTGGGAATTGATAGATTTCCATCTGGATGGAGCCCCTGGGAGCTGTCTCCCTGCCTCAGGAAAGGAAGGAGAGGTGTTTGGATCCCACAGAGCTGCCAGCAAGGGGCTGTGGAGACACTCCTGGCTATGCCATTTGTATTCCTGGCTCACGGAGGGACTCGGAGCCCTGGGGAAGGCTGGGGGGTTGCTGGCACATTAAAATGATAAAGTCAGGTACAGGGATGTGCACTGCATATTTTCCTCTGCAGAAATCAAATTTCTGAGGCTGTCTGCTGAAGAGCAGCCCCTGCTCTGACCTTCCAGGAGGTGCTGAGGAATTGCAGTGTGAAATGGGCCTGACAGCTGCAGGTTTGAGCCTGGGGGGAGCTGCTGGATGGCTTTACAGCTCCAAACTGCGCCTCAGGGGGAAACAGCAGCGTTCTCACTTTTTAAAGCAGTCAAGCACTCCCATTTTTAGGAGAGCAAGACAAATCACCCTCCCTGGACTGAGCCATCCCTGTTAATTAACGGTGTCCACCCCTGGCCCTCATTTCCCAGCTAAGCACGTGTTCAGAGCCGCTCAGATTTTTGTTTCCCCTCTCCTTGTACACAGATAAAAGTCCCCGAGGCTTATTCCAAATGCTGAATCCTCCCAGCAGCAGAAACCAACAGCCATGCATCATTTTCCTGACCTGAAGAGCAAACATCCCTGACACACTGTGTCCAATGATCCAGGGAATAATCCCTAGCAAAACAATGAGATTAAACACCCGGCCTCCGTGCGAGGAGAGAGGGCAGAGGATTTGCAAGCACAGCCTGCCTTTAAAGAGCAGCTCTGTGATCCTGAGTGTGTCATTCATAAACTCACCAAAGCTGCAGCCCTGCTACATAATTGCTTTCCATATGGCAGCAGCCCTGGCAGCCTTTGCCTCCCAGGCACTCTGCATCAATAAATAAGTCCTTCAGCAGGGGACTGGGCTTCCATTTCCCAGAGGTAACAACTGCACTCCTCATTTACAGCATCCACTCATTCAGCCAGGTCAAAGATACACCTTTTAAGAAAATCACAGCAATTTCAAGGAAAACAGCTTCCTGCGAAGAGCTTTAATGGCAAGAGAGAAAATGAGGGCCTGGCCCCTCCGGGGAGGAGGCTGCAGATGCCTCCCTGCTCTGGTCCTCATCTGTTTCTCCCCAGCAGCACTGGAGATGCACAAGGGGCTGATCATTCTTCTCCCTCTCTGGGATATCATTTCCCAAGGTCAGATCCTGAGCCACTGCCACAAACAGCCTGTGAAAGTCTGTCTGGAGCCGGGAAATTTCCTCTGGCAGGAACCTGCCTGTCCCAACACAAACAATCAGAGGCTGCTTTTAATGTGCTCTTAAAAGCACCAACAGGCCTCTCTTTCCATCAGCAAGTTCAGGGCAATGCAGTGAAATCTGTTTAAGAATTAAGTTGGTGGCAGAAGAGATGAGGGCTTCCTCACAGCAGCAAAGGGCAGCTCTGGTTTAATAGCACAATTGTGACCATCCCAGACACCTTGCTGGGAGCAGCCCTGCCAGTGAAAGGTCAGGGATTGCTCACAGCCAGAGCTCTGACCCTGCCTGTTGCCACCAGAGCTATAAAAGCAGCAGTGGGAAAGGTCTGGAGAGATCCAGCCCAGCAAAAAGTGCAACAAAGCACGGGGACACCAGGTAATGCAAGGGCTCAGAGTAACCTGCCTGGATAACAAATGTCACCCACTGACAGGCTCAAACCAGTCTCTGCAGAAAGAGACTTTTCTTTGACAACATCAAATCCAGCAGCCAAAACCAGCAGATCAATAACAGAGCAGAAAGTGGAGGTTTAGAGGTCAGAGCTGCAGAAGTGCCATCTCCTGCTCCCACCACAGGACAAACTTCTGAGAGGAGGGGCACAGTCTTTTCCCTGTGTGCTTCCAGAATTCCCCTGCTGTCTCTCAGACCTTCCCTGATTATTGCTCCCCTTGCCCAGCAGAGCAGCATCTCCCCAGTGCCACATCTCCAGTGCTGGGCTCCCAACAGGAGAGAAGAAAACCTCATCTCATCCTTCCTTCCCAAACGGCTCTCTGCAGAGGTACCATGGTAACAGGAACCATGCACAGGAGAATTCATCCCTGGATCTGAGGGGGATCCGAGGCTCCTCCAAGCCCTTTGGCTCTCCAGGTGGTTCCTGGAATGCAGGGGAATCTCACTGTGCTCCCCCTGGGCTCTGTGCTGACGGCAGGATCAGTGGGATGGAGAGTGTGCCATCACCCCCTGCTTCTCTCTCTGGAGCTGGGACACGCAGCTGCAAGTGCACAATTCCTGCCCTGCACCCTGCAAAGCTGGGCTGTCTCCTGTGCCACAGCCTGGCACTGCTTGCTGTTTCCTGGGGAGGGATGGGAAGGCTGGAAAGGTGCAGGCAGGAGGGGAGGTGGGGTGATACCTACGCTGCACCCAGCTCCCCGTCACCGGGCTCAGGAAGTTGGGGTAAAGGCCCTGCGGCTTCTCCACTCTGCTGAGCACCCTGCGGATGTTCATCACCTGGAGAGAGAGGAGAGAGGAGAGACAAGGCTGGGCTGACTGCTGGGCTCAGGGCTGGACCCTCACTCCCCATTCCCTGCCCTGATCCCTGCCCTGATCCCTGCCCCGATCCATGCCCTGATTCCTGCCCCGATCCCTGCCCTGATCCCTGCCCCGATCCCTGCTCTGATCCCTGCCCCGATCCCTGCCCCGATCCCTGCCCTGATCCCTGCTCTGATCCCTGCCCCGATCCCTGCCCTGATCCCTGCTCTGATCCCTGCCCTGATCCCTGCCCTGATCCCTGCCCCGATCCCTGCCCTGATCCCTGCCCCGATCCCTGCCCTGATCCCTGCCCCGATCCCTGCCCTGATCCCTGCCCCGATCCCTGCCCTGATCCCTGCCCTGATCCCTGCCCCGATCCCTGCCCTGATCCCTGCCCTGATCCCTGCCCTGATCCCTGCCCTGATCCCAGCACAGCAGCCTGGAATGGGATCAGGACACGGCTCAGGGAGGGAGAGGCTTTAGGGCTCAGCCCAATCTTTATCCAGCTCTGTGGGGTTTCACAAATGGTTCTGGGAACTCTGCAGAGCCCCAGTTCAGCTCTCTACCATGGTCCAGAAGCAATCCTGGCAGACTTTGTCCTTGCAATACCTAAAGGGGCTACAGGGAAGTGGAGAGAGACTTTTCCCAAGGGTCTGGAGTGACAGGATGAGGGGGAATGGCCTCAAGGTGAAGGAGATCAGGTTTAGATGGGATATTGGGATGAAATTCCTCCCTGGGAGGGTGGGCAGGCCCTGGCACAGCTGGGGCTGCCCCTGGATCCCTGGCAGTGCCCAAGGCCAGGCTGGACAGGGCTGGGAGCTCCTGGGACAGTGGAAGGTGTCCCTGCCATGGCAGGAGTAGAGTGGGATGAGCTTTAAGGTTCCTTCCAAACCCAAACCTGATTCTGTGATTGGGGACCTGGGTGAAAATGGGAGATGTGAGCAATGCCAGGGGTGATTTTTTTCCATGATCTAAAGGGAAAGGAGTGGCAGGGATGAGTGACTCACACAGCACTTAAATTCACCATGTGGTCACTTAACGTGATGAATTGGGGCCTTTAATTTCAACAACAGACAGTTCCTTTAATACCCCAGAACAGCCAGCACTTAACTCTCTAAAGCCTCCCTTGGTTTCACCCCCATTAAATCCAATAGGCCTTTCCCTTAAGGGACCCAGTTAAATTCCATGCAGCATAAATATTCTATTATAACCTACAGAGCAGCTAATTCGCCCTAAACCTTTTACAAAATCAGACAATTTGCACGCCAAAAGCTGGCTACAGGCTTAATCCTGTGCTTCCAAGGAAGTTGTCAGGCTCCATAATATTTACTGGAGTTTAGGAGCTTGGCATATTAATGACAGGTTTGAATAAAAGACACAGATGGACTTGAATTCCTCCTAAAAATCACCCAAGTCCCAAGCTGGGAGTTCATGAGTTGATCTGCTCCTCTGCAGGAATTTCCCACAGGCTGGGCTGTTAGAGCCCATACCATCCCACATTTTCCCTCTCTGATCCATTTGCTGTGCACACATCAGCCCAGGAGAGCCCATCAGAAAGGTTTTGCCCTTTTCCCTCCATGGGCTTAGGAGGAGAAGAGGAAAATCTCTTCAGCTGGGGACAGAGGTTTGACCCTGCCTCAAAATGCCACGGTTTGAACCCAGAATGAAGATGCAATTCTGCTTTTGAGCAGTGCATCTCCAGTGTTTCCTCACCTCTCCCCTCCCTTCATCCCCTTTATTTCCTCACACATTTTCTCTCCACAGCACTGCTCCCTTTCCTGGCCTCTCCTCAGCTCCCTCCTCCCTGGGAGCGATTTGTCATTATCCCTGTCCTCAGGAACCTCAGCCTTGTCTCTTTATTTCACATCAGCAGCCTCTCTTTATCTTCCCAGAGCTTCCTGTTTCCCTTCACCCTCTGCTTTTCCCTCCTCTGTGACATTCTTTTGCTCATCCCACTCTCACTACTTTCCATCCACTCCATCCTAGCTCCACTTTGCTTTCCCAGCTTCTTCCTCCTCTGTTTTTTTTTCCTGCCTCTCCTTCAAATTCCCTCCTTGTTTCACAGCTGACTGGACATATCCTGGAAAATAATAATTTTTTAGAGGTTTTTTTGGCAATTCTGTCTGTTTTTACCCCACTGTGGCACTCTGGACAAGCCCCACATCCCCTGGGCTCACGGGGAAAGTTTGGATTCTGCCTGGAACAACCTGAGATTGTTCCTGAGGGATCTGCACCCACCTGATGGATCCACACTTTGGCCGTGCCCTTCTCTGGGGTAAAACTTCACCCAAACTGGGAAAAACACCCCAGGAGGATGAAAAAGCCAATCCACTGGGGGTTACTTGCCTTTTCTGCAAACACTGGGTTGCCAGAGAGCTCAGAGAGGTGCAGGAATTCCAGGTGCAAGGTCCCAAATTCTGCCAAGATGCTGCTTCCAGCGGATGCCCAGCCCCAGCTCCAACTCATGCCACTGCAAGGAGAGAAAGGGGAGCCCTCAGTGCCAGGAAAACACAGATTTAGGAATTTAGGACACAGATTTCCAGCAGCAGTTCCAGTGGGATGCAGCTGTGATTTTCCTGATGTTCTTTAGGATTGGGCTGTGTGTTAAAAAAAACTCTTTTCTGTTTTTTTTGTTTTTTTTTTTGGTGGGAGAGGAATCCCTCCCAAACAGCTCAGCTGAAAAACAACTTTGGAAGAGCACAGCTCTACAAAGATATTTCGGGATAAAACATCCTTCTGGAACCCTCCAGACAGGAGGATGTAGGGTTGGGTGTAAGGACTCGGTCCCAAAGCAACCCCTGTGGGTGTGGTGGCTTCGGTTTTCCATCTCCTTGCAGTTAAATCCCGGGGAGGTGACAATTCCCAGGGACAGGGAAGGGTGGGGGTGACACTAGATGGCGCCGGGAAACTTGGCTGGGAGAGGAGAAGGGTTTGTTGTTTACAGGAGGTTAAAATTAATGATCCTTCTGAGCATGAAAAGAAGAAGAAAAATAGAAGTTTCCCTGGCTGTGATGGAGAGAAAAGCCTGGCAGGTCCCGAACTGTTTGTAGAAACATTAGATGAGCAACATGTTCATGCTCAAATGAGTGTCAGAGGCTGCAGGAGCAGCAGCTCTGCTTTGGGAACATCCAGGGGACACCCCAGGAGCCCTGGGAGGTTCTGGCAGCCGGTCCTGGCCAGGTGAGCGTGGCTTTAATGTCCCACTGCTCCAATCTGGGAGAGCTGAGCAGCCCCACCGAGCTCTCCCACCTGTAATTCTCAATTCCTTGCCTTGTTTTGCTGTGCTGGAGGGAGGCTGTAACAAACACAGCTCAAACTCAAACTCACAATCTCACAAAGCTCAGCTCAGCAGGGCTGCAGCAGCCAAGTGGGGCCGTGTTTGTTGTCACAGCAGCTCTGTGGGGTCACTGAGATCATCACAAGGCTGTCCCATGGACCTGAAAACCACAGCCTGGGATTGCTGCTGGGAGCCTGAGCCTTGGGTCAAACAGCACAGCAAAGCTGCTGGAGAGGGGTCTGGAGGAAACAGAGCCCATCTGCAACGTGTCCTGGGTTAGAGAGCAGTGACCCCCTGCAGGAAAACATTTTGTCAGCCTCACAGGCAGGACAAACTGGGCCTTCAGAGCTGCTCTGATTTCTGACAGCTCAGAGGAAGCTACTGTTCAAAGGACCTTGGCCTCGGAGGGAAAAGAACGTGCCCAGAACCTCCTTTATCTCCCAGATAAGTGGGTCTGAAATGTGGAATCATTGCCTTCCCTCGTGGGGATCCAGAGCTGCAAAAGCAGTGCCAGGAGATGAGAGAGGCCAGGAGAGGAGGGGAAATGTGGAGGGACAGAGGGTTTAGGGAGATGTGAAGGGAAGCAGGAGCAGGGGAAGCAGGGAGAGGAGTCACAGAGCAGGGAGAGGAGTCACAGGGCAGGGAGAGGAGCCACAGAGCAGGGAGAGGAGTCACAGAGAAGGGAGAGGAGTCACAGCCCAGGAAGAGGAGTCACAGGGCAGGGAGAGGAGTCACAGGGCAGGGAGAGCAGTCACAGCCCAGGGAGAGGAGTCACAGCCCAGGGAGAGCAGTCACAGTCCAGGGAGAGGAGCCACAGAGCAGGGAGAGGAGTTACAGGGCAGGGAGAGGAGTCACAGCCCAGGGAGAGGAGTCACAGAGCAGGGAGAGGAGTCACAGCCCAGGGAGAGGAGTCACAGAGAAGGGAGAGCAGTCACAGCCCAGGGAGAGGAGTCACAGAGCAGGGAGAGGAGTCACAGCCCAGGGAGAGGAGTCACAGAGAAGGGAGAGCAGTCACAGCCCAGGGAGAGCAGTCACAGCCCAGGGAGAGCAGTCACAGAGCAGGGAGAGGAGTCACAGCCCAGGGAGAGGAGTCACAGAGCAGGGAGAGCAGTCACAGCCCAGGGAGAGCAGTCACAGAGCAGCAGCTGGAGCACACAGAGCACTCCAGGCCCTGGCAGCAAACGTGGCAGTTGGAGCAGCAGGATGGAAAGGAGGCTGTGGGAGACAGGACACAGAGCCAGGGGAAAGCAGGCGGCCACAGGAAACTCAGCAGCAGAGAGGGGACCCCAGAGGAAAAGGTGGCAGCAGGAGATAAAGGCAGATGGTTAAGGAAGAGCTGGGGGGGCTGTCTGTGCTTGGGGCCTCCAAAATGAATGTGCAGAATTGACTCCATGCCAGGGGGGTTTTTTTGGTTTCAAATTTCTGAGTGTCCTCCTTAACCCACCCCCCCAAGCTGCCACCAAGGGAGGCCCACACACGGGGCAGGACTCTCCTCCTCCTTCTGGGATGCTGAGGTCCCTCTGGAATTAGCACATCCTCACAAAAGCAGAATTGGAGAGAGGACTCCTTGTTGCAAAACTCTTCTGGGCTTTGTTTTGGCCCTGATGTTTGGGTCAGCGTGGTCCCACAGCCTCACCTCGCCCTCCTCTGCTCGAACACTGAGTGATTCCTTTCCCCTGGGGTTCACAGCCCTTTTCATCTGTTCCTGCAGCAGCTCAGGCTGGGGATGCTGCTCCCTCCATCCCTGCTCCCAAAAACCAGCTGGCACTCCATCCTCCAAGCCAGAGCTCCAGGCAGCTCTGGCCATGGGCTGGCTGTTCTGTCCATTTTCTCTGCTCTCACTCAAGGTCACCAGCAAAACATTTTGGGAATGTCTGGGCAGACAGAGGCTGCTCCAATTGTCTTCACAAAGGGCAGGGGAGGGTTTGGCATTTCTGTGAAAGGTTAGTCTATGCAGAGCCTTTATCAGCCACGGAGGAAGCAGGATGTCTGTGCTGTGAAAAAGGACAATTACAGGGCTGCTGGTGGCTCCAATTTTCCCCGGGATCAGGAGCACATCAGACAACTGAGGGGTGACAGTGATATTTGAGCAACGCAGCAGCGTGAACCAAATATTTGGAAGTCTTTTGCTTCCAAAGAGCCAAGGAGGAGATTTGGGCTAAGGGCTGGATAATGACTTTCAGAGTTTCACAAGAGGTGAGGATGAAAAGCTTTGTTAACCCACATTTCCCGCAGCTCTCACCCGCAGGATTTGTTTGGAGGCATCAGAACCAGCAAATCCAAATCCTCGCTGGCAGGGAATTGTCTGCCAGGAGAGCTGGGGAGAAGGAGGGCAGCCCCAGCTCTGCCTCTGTTTGCTGCCAGAGCTTCTGCAGGGATTTATTGAACTCAGCTGCCTCCCCTGGCCATGAGAACATCACCAGCCTGAATTCTGGGGCTCTAAGGAAGGACAGAGCTTGGCTGTGTGCTGTATTCCCCTTTTCCAGCACCAAAACTGTCAGCCAGTCCCATCCACTCTCTTTCCCAATTTTCCCAAGTTTTTAAATCCAATTTTCATGGATAAATTCACATGCATCCAGCTGGGCACAGTGCACGAATCCATGCTACGAGCAGACTACAAAATCACCTTTCAAAGAAAAGGAGAGTGAGGAAAATGCTCTTGCAGCAGGGAGCCCTGTCAGGAGAAGAGGAAGAAACTGTGGACAGCCCCAAATTAATAAAACACAGCTGGGTTTGACCTGAGCCACCTGAAATCTGTGCCAAGGTCCGAGCACACAAAGCAAATGGCCTCGAGGAATCTGCTCTGAGGAGCTGCTGCTGCCCCTGCTCCTTCCCAAACTCCCAGAACTAAAGGAAATACTGGTGAGAACTTGTGCCTTGCCTGCCCAGGTTGATGACTCCACGTGGGATTCCAGTGGGGGTGTTAAAGGCTGGCAGAAGTTTCTCCCCAAGTTCCAGAGCTTTGCTCTTGAACACCTGTTAAAGAGAGGATAAATATTTGATGAATTGAGCCACACAGGATTCTCTCACTTCCCCTTTATGCTGTTATAAAGCACTGGAAGTGCTGCAGTCTGAGATCTCCCTGATCCAGGTGTGCTGTGCCCTGGTTCCCCATGCACAAAAAAATCTGAGCCAAAAGTCTCACTGAACTTTGGCATCTCTAAATTTCCTCTAAAATCTGCACTAAACCAGCGCCCAGTCCCCTGCCAAAGCCTCAGCTTGGACCAGAGCAGCTCACAACAGCACCCTGTGATCTGAGCTGCCCCAGAGTGCTCTCCAAATTCTTCCCATTCCCAGGATGGCAGGGAACACGAGGAGCTGAAAGGACTGAGTTAAAACCTGAAGAAATCTCTCTAGGCTGAAGCACTGTTAGATTTACAGCCTGGGCTTGCCCAGCTCATGTCACATCCTGTTGTAAAAACCGTGATCTCCAAGGAATCTTCTCCTTGCAGCTTTTTGCCAAGGAGGATTCGTGGTTTCATGGCTAAGCTGCTCCTTTTCCATCGGTAATGCCTCACTTTTGGGCTTTCCAGTCAAATTGCAGCTTATGGTTGCAAAACAATTATTTTGGGACAAACTGATACAAGCACTAATCTTGGCTGCAGAGATTAGTCCTGATCAAGAGAAGCCTCTAAGTGACTTAGGAGATAAAGCACAAGCCTTTTACCTCTAGCCCTGTGGTGGTGGCTCGCAGAAAGCAGGAATTTATTGCTCTAAAAATACAGCACTGAGGAAACCTGAGCTCTCCTGTGGGCTCTCAGACCTTTGATACTCTCACGAGGGAACAGGGGGTTGCTTCAGAAGGGAAGGCAAGAAACAGGGACTGGTTTTTGCCTTTCAGCCCAGTGACACTGACTGGGTAAGTGACATCAGCTGCTGGTGGGACTTCAAGAGGTCACTGCTGGAGTTTTATGGTTTAATGTGGTTTCTTTTTGCTCTGTTGATCTGAAACCTGTTGAAGTTGTCACTGAGACAGACTCTGAGCTGGGGCACTGAGTCTTTGAGAGTTTTCCCTGGAGGAAAATCTCAGAGGAAAGTAATTCCTGGAACTCATTTCAAATGCAGCTGAAGTAAGAGAGCTGCTCCTGGATCAATGGTGTCACTATGCAGGAGCCTTCCCACCCTCTGTGGTGGGGCAGCCCCAGAGCTGAGCTCTCACTTAGGGTCAGTCCTCACTAAACTGAGCCAGAGTTTCAGCTAAAGGAATAATCTCCTCATCCCCCCCACAGCCAGCTGTAAAATTCCAGCCCAGGCACATTATCAAACAGATTATGGCATTATGCCCCAGCCTCCCCAGGCTGGGGAGGAGGGAGGGAAGGGAAATGAGATCCTCCTGCTCCAGCCAGAGCTCCAGGGGGATGCAGCATCCACCACAGGGGCTGTGACACCTTCTTCATCTCGGGAATTCCTGCTCCAGAGGGATGCTCAGCTGAGTGTGGAGCACCTGCCCCTCCTCAGCACCCCCCTTTAGCCCGAGGCAGGATCTGGGATGATGTCTGATGAAATCTCACCCGACTTGCAAGAGAGAGGAACAAGCACAAAGACAAAGATCCTCTGCAAATGGCATTTCCCCGGGGAGCAATGTGTCCAACTGCAAACGTGTCTTGCTGGAATTGCCCACAGGAGGAGAGATCTCTGGCAAATGAGCCGTGCACGGTGTGTGCAAGGTAATTATTCGAGGCTTAATTAAAGGAACATTAGTGGCATTTCCATATTCACAAAAAGGACGGGTTTAGCCTGTTGTGGGGGGATTGTGTGATGCTCGGAGCGGAGCTGCTGGGGAGGGAGCTCTGTCAGCCCTTCCTGGGGCTCTGGGGACAAACCTCCTCTCCTGTCAGGTAGTAGGTGGCCAGGAGCCCTCCGATGTAGCGGATGTTCACCTCGAACAGGGAAGCTTCTCCGTTCTGCAAAGACACAAAGACAGCCCTGAGGAGAGGAGAGGAGAGGAGAGGAGAGGAGAGGAGAGGAGAGGAGAGGAGAGGAGAGGAGAGGAGAGGAGAGGAGAGGAGAGGAGAGGAGAGGAGAGGAGAGGAGAGGAGAGGAGAGGAGAGGAGAGGAGAGGAGAGGAGAGGAGAGGAGAGGAGAGGAGAGGAGAGGAGAGGAGAGGAGAGGAGAGGAGAGGAGAGGAGAGGAGAGGAGAGGAGAGGAGAGGAGAGGAGAGGAGAGGAGAGGAGAGGAGAGGAGAGGAGAGAACTCTGTGCCCATCTCCCAGTTTGCTCTGCAGGGACAAACCCCCAGACTGCCCCATTTATCACCTGTGACGAGTCAAGCAGGACACATCACACAAACACAGAATCCTCTGAGCTGGAAGGAACCCACCAGCATCACCCAGCCCAACCCTGCCCTGCCCAAACACCCCCAAATCCCACCCTGGGCATCCCTGGCAGCTTTGTCCAAGAGCTCCCGGAGCTCTGGCAGCCTCAGGGCCATGCCCAGCACCCTCTGGGGGAAAAAACCTTTGCCAAAAATCCAGCCTAAACTTCCCCTGACACAACTTCAGACAGATCACTCAGTTTCAAGCAGAGCTGGTGGGTCTTGCAGTCCCTGTCTTGCCTCTCTGGACTAGGAGAGCTCCTTGTACAGAGGCAATATTGAACTAATTTCCCCCTTGCCTGCTGTGCTCCCTGACTCCACAGATCAATCCACAGCATTCACTCCTGTCTTTACAGATCAATCTATTCTGCAGGCCAAGATTAAAAGCTTTTATGAAATCCAGATAAATTATCTCCCAGTTGATTTTGTCCCTTGTTTATCGATTCAGTAACAGACTGAGACCATTCACCAGATTTATCAGATGTGGGCTGCCTTTTATGAATCCATGAATGCCAGTGGTGCCCTCCCAAACGATGCTTCTCTGTAAAGGCAGCTGCAGGCATTGTTCCCGTGGGAGAACCATTCCTCACAACAACTAGACTGGCATTAAACAAATAAAAAAGTTTGAGTTGCACTTTGGTTTAACATTCTGTGTTAAACCAAACTCATCATCTGCCACTGATGAGATCCCATCAGTTGGGGATGAGGAATGCAGGAGCTGGCTGCAGAGCATGGCCAGGGCCAGAGGAGGGACAGCACAGCCCCAGGTGTCCAGGAGAGCTCTAGGAGCCCCAGGGAGAAGCACCTCTGGCTGTTTTTAGAGGTGATGCCCTTCCTTCCAAAGCCTGGCTCGCTCTGTGCTCCCCCTCTGCTGCTGAGGTGTCACAAAGTGCCAGCAGTGACACCAACACAGGGCCCAGACAAGGGGAGCTGGGTTTACAACTTTAATTTAATAAGGAAATCTTGTGTTATCGCAGGCAGACATTTACCTGAGATGAAACAGAACTTGTTCTTTGATGAGGAAAAACTTCCTTGGAGTGTCTAATAATGAGTGTCTGTTTCCAAAACCCAGACCAAAACACCAGAACCATTAAAACACCGATCCTTGTTTGCAGCCAGGCACGGTGAGGCTGATCTGGTGGCCCCAGCAGAAAATTAAATTGGGGTGAATCACTGCAACATTACCTTTGGCCTTGGAAAGAAAATCATCAGCTGAGGGGTTTGTACCCCCAAGAGCTCATGGTTTCCCTCCTCAGAGGACTCCTGGGGAAGCCTGATCAGGACTGGCAGTTTAGGTGACACAGGGAGACATTCCCAGCAGCTGACTCACCACATTCAAGTCAAAGCTCTTCTCCACCCACTGCTTGGCTTCTTGGAATTCCTCCTCGAGTTCCATGATGTAGAGGGTATCTAAGGCATCTATCACAGTTGCTCCTCGAAGGCCTCCTGGGTGGCAAAAACACAGCAGAGGGATGAAGCCACAGCTCTGAGTCAGCCTGTGGGGCTGGGCCAGGCAGAGCTGCCCGTGCTGGGGGTGGCTGGGTGGGATCTGCCACCCAAAATGGGAGTTTTCAAAGTTTCAGTTTTCAAAGGCCTGAAAGAATTCTGAATTCTGGAAGAGCTCCCCAAAGGAACAGCTCAGGGTCCAGTCCTGAAGCCCCCAGTCACAGCTGCAAGCCTTGGCCTTGCTTCCAGTCCTGGCCCAGCAGTTCCAGCCTCAGCCATGGCTCAAACCCATCCTCAGCCTCTCTCCAAGCCCCTGCCAGGCACAGCCCGTGGGAGAATGGAACTGTAGGAATTGTGTTGTGCAAGAGCACCCAAGGCACGGCTGATCCTGCTGTCCTGAGGCAGGGCTGGTTTTTTTGGGCACAAATCTTTCTGTTCCATGCCATGAGCAGCACAGACACAAGCCCAGCCTCTCCTGGAGGCTGAGAGCAGGATCCCAGTGATTTAGGGACCTTCCCTTGTCCAGCAGCACATCCCTGTGAGCACACTGCCTGTTCCTCAGCGGATGGCAATGGGACACACTCAGCTGAAGGAAATTCCAGCCAGGAATTTGGACCAACAGTGTCATTTGTGTAAATGGGGTTATTTCTGCTCAGGGCCCCTAAAACTCCTCCTGCTGTGGGGCAGCCAGGGCTGTGAACTCATCCTGAGCTCTGCAGAGGCCACCCCAGCCCTGGGCAACCCAACAACACAAACCCCCCATGGGGGCTCCAGTCTGGAACCATCCCAGCACCAGGGCTCCAGTCTGGAACCTTCCCCAGCACCAGGGCTCCAGTCTGGAACCTTCCCCTCTCATCCAGGGCTCCAGTCTGGAACCTTCCCAGCACCAGGGCTCCAGTCTGGAACCTTCCCCAACACCAGGGCTCCAGTCTGGAACCTTCCCCAACACCAGGGCTCCAGTCTGGAACCTTCCCAGCACCAGGGCTCCAGTCTGGAACCTTCCCAGCACCAGGGCTTCAGTCTGGAACCTTCCCCTCTCATCCAGGGCTCCAGTCTGGAACCTTCCCCTCTCATCCAGGGCTCCAGTCTGGAACCTTCCCAACACCAGGGCTCCAGTCTGGAACCTTCCCAGCACCAGGGCTCCAGTCTGGAACCTTCCCCAGCACCAGGGCTCCAGTCTGGAACCTTCCCAGCACCAGGGCTCCAGTCTGGAACTTTCCCAGCACCAGGGCTTCAGTCTGGAACCTTCCCAGCACCAGGGCTTCAGTCTGGAACCTTCCCAGCACCAGGGCTTCAGTCTGGAACCTTCCCAGCACCAGGGCTCCAGTCTGGAACCTTCCCAACACCAGGGCTCCAGTCTGGAACCTTCCCCTCTCATCCAGGGCTCCAGTCTGGAACCTTCCCAACACCAGGGCTCCAGTCTGGAACCTTCCCCTCTCATCCAGGGCTCCAGTCTGGAACCTTCCCCAGCACCAGGGCTCCAGTCTGGAACCTTCCCCAGCACCAGGGCTCCAGTCTGGAACCTTCCCAGCACCAGGGCTCCAGTCTGGAACCATCCCAGCACCAGGGCTCCAGTCTGGAACCTTCCCCAGCACCAGGGCTCCAGTCTGGAACCTTCCCAGCACCAGGGCTCCAGTCTGGAACCTTCCCAACACCAGGGCTCCAGTCTGGAACCTTCCCCAGCACCAGGGCTCCAGTCTGGAACCTTCCCCAACACCAGGGCTCCAGTCTGGAACCTTCCCCTCTCATCCAGGGCTCCAGTCTGGAACCTTCCCAACACCAGGGCTCCAATCTGGAACCTTCCCCTCTCATCCAGGGCTCCAGTCTGGAACCTTCCCAACACCAGGGCTCCAGTCTGGAACCTTCCCCTCTCATCCAGGGCTCCAGTCTGGAACCTTCCCCAGCACCAGGGCTCCAGTCTGGAACCTTCCCAACACCAGGGCTCCAGTCTGGAACCTTCCCCAACACCAGGGCTCCAGTCTGGAACCTTCCCCAACACCAGGGCTCCAGTCTGGAACCTTCCCCAACACCAGGGCTTCAGTCTGGAACCTTCCCAGCACCAGGGCTCCAGTCTGGAACCTTCCCAGCACCAGGGCTCCAGTCTGGAACCTTCCCCTCTCATCCAGGGCTCCAGTCTGGAACCTTCCCAGCACCAGGGCTCCAGTCTGGAACCTTCCCCTCTCATCCAGGGCTCCAGTCTGGAACCTTCCCCAGCACCAGGGCTCCAGTCTGGAACCTTCCCAGCACCAGGGCTCCAGTCTGGAACCTTCCCCTCTCATCCAGGGCTCCAGTCTGGAACCTTCCCCTCTCATCCAGGGCTCCAGTCTGGAACCTTCCCCTCTCATCCAGGGCTCCAGTCTGGAACCTTCCCAGCCCTGGGGTGGCTCACAGGCCTGAGCTGCCTCTGCAGCACCACACACACTCTGTTCAGCTGAGCCACATTCCCACCCACCCCTGGCAGACCTTTGGGGATCTCTGCCAGGAGAGATCCTTGGATGAGGTTCAGGTTTTGTTTCTGCAGCAGAAGCTCCCTGTGCCCATCACCTCCCTCTCCACAGACTCCCTCACTGCTGTGCCCAGGGGTTTTCCTGAGACTTATTTCTGCTTGGCTCAGGTCGGTTCCTCCTCCTCACTCCCAGACTTTCAGCTGCTCTCCCAAATTCCCCCAGCCTTTCCCTGCACGCTCAGATGGGTTTGGCATTTCTGTGATTCCTCCAGTGCTACTTCAATCCCAGCTCTGCTCAAGAGAGGAATTGTGCTGCGGAGGGGAGAGGGAGGCAAAGGTGGATGGTGTGCCATCATCCTTTGGTCTGCTCTCACAAAGGGGCTGATGTGCATCTTCCTGCAGCCTCAGATCCACCCCTTGGGGCTCCTTCCTCCTCTCAGCATTCCTCTCCCCCGGGGAAGCATCCTGCCTTATTTTGTTGATGCTCCAAGATTGCAGTTTTGACGCTTTTCAGCCAGCCAGCACATCATTGCTTTAATAAAAACCCAAGCAGGCCTTTACTGCTCAACTCCAGATTGCTGCCTTTGGGATGCTGTCTGCATCAAAAGCAGGGGCTGTGGGAGAGGGGGAAGGCAGCTGAAACAGCCTCCAGAAATCCATTTATTCCCTCAGGAAATGTTCATCTAACTGGAGCCATCTCCATGGATGGAGTCAGTCACTGCATCAACTGGTGGGCTCTAAAAATCAGCAGGGCTTGATGTGGGCCTGCAATGTTTGCCAAAGCACTGCCCATGAAAAAACAACGCCAGGCAGCGCTGCTTTTATCAGCCCTAATGATTCTTCAATATTAATGATTATGTGATTTTTATACACTTTCCTGTTAGCAAGGCGAGACGTGACGGGGAGGCAGGGAAAGCATTTTAAAGAGGGAAGGAAGGGCAGTGGCACCTGAGGCACAGCCTGTGATATTCTGAGAGGAAAATCACACTGTCAGGCTCGGCTTAATTTGATGATATAATCAACAAAAGCTTTTCATAATCTGCAGAGAGACAATGAGGAAAGTTGGATTTGCTGAAGCTAAATGGAGACAAAGAGACAACAAACTCACCATTTTCTGGGATGATTAATTGAAGTGAGAAATACTGCTGGAATTGACAGAGCCTTTTATGTTTTTAGCGAGTCAGGCCTTTAAGTGGGTGAATTGCTCTGGGGATTGGGAACAAGCTCTGCTCTCTGCTTGGAGTGGCTCAGCTCTCGTGCCTGTGTTTGACAACGTGGAGGGCAAACCTCACTCCCCTGCTGCTTTGTGTCACATTAAACATTTGTTTTAAATATTCCCTCACCCTCTGCATCAGAACAACCTCGGGCTGTGTGTTTTGGACCAGGGGCTGGGCCGTGTTTCCTTTCTTCTGCAGCGGCTTTGGAGCAGCAGTAAAAGCTCAGTGACTTTTTCTGGTGCCACCAGAACCCTCCCCATGGCAGCAGGGACCAGGAGAGGGATGAAAAGGCAGCTCCTTCCACAGGACAAACCAGAGCTGGCTGTGTCTGTCCCTGGCCAGAACACCCAGACACCCCCAGCCTGTGACATCTTTGCTGGGGGAGCATCTCCCCTCCTTCCTGCTCAGCTTTTTTCATCAGAGCAGGGCTGAGCTGCAAGGGCAGCTGTCAGAATTCTGTGTGTGCACATCCCAGAACGGATCCAGCACAGACACAGCGTGGTGACACCTCCTGCACGCTTTGTCACACCAGCAGCACCTCTCTGCACCTGCACATTAGGATGGGAGGGGTGCAATCAAAGGGGAGGAGGCTCGAAACCAAATCAAACCAAATCAAACCCCTCTCTGTCACTCCTGACTCTTGCTGACACCCTCAGCTCGAAATTGCTGGTTTCAGCCTGACTGTACTTCCTCTGAGGGAGTTTTGAAATAGGAACCAAGTAACCCTTGACAGAAACCCTTGGCAGAAACCCTTGGCAGAAACCCTTGGCAGAAACCCTTGGCAGAAACCCTCCTGGAAATACCCAGGGCTGGGAGCAGTGGCTTTTTTAAGCAGGACCCCCCAACCTGAGACCTTTCCTGTCTCCACAAACCAAAGTGTGCTATGAAAAGCTCCTCCTGATCCTGCCCCAAACTGGCTGGAGCAGGGAAACCTTCACCAGGGAGAGGCAGAGTCACTCTGCTGATCCCAAAAGGGCAGGTGGGACTCCAGGATCCACAGCAGCTCCTCACAATCCCAGGAGAGAACAGAATCCCAGCTGAGCTGGAAGGAACCCACCAGGAGCAGTGAGAAGAACGGGGACCTTGGCAGGAATCTGGGAACTCTGGGGACATTTCTGACTGAATGCCACAGCAGCTCTGGTGACAGGGCCCCTGCCCTGAGCTGTCCCCTGAGTGATGGGCAGGGGAGGAGAAGCAGCAGCTGATGGGAGCACACAAAGGTTCATCTCTCCCCGAGCAGAAGGAGGGTCTGTGCCACCCCGGATTTGCTCTTTTGTGCAGCAGAAGAATGGAGAGAGGAGTGTGGGCAACAAGGCTGCTCTGTTCCTGCTCCCACCCACCCCAGGAGCCTGAGCCCTGCCACAGAGAGCACTAATCAACATTAACTTAATTACCATAATGCTGGGGAAAGGTGCTGGGTGGAGAGGAGCTGCCATTGCTGGCTCTGAGGGGATTTTGCCTTGTTTTGTTTCTTCTTTTCTTAATTTTTTATTTTTCTTTTTTTAAATTTTTGGTGGGAGATGACTCAGGCTCTAGGAAGAAATTCTGCCCCAGATGAAAATCCTTGGGGTGAGGATCTATGTGTCCAAGTCCGGACTCACCTGCACCTGCCTGAACAAGTGGCCTAAGGCCAGCACTTACCCAGCACCCAGAGCTTAGCAAATATCTGATTTTCCAAAGAGAGGCTGCCTTCCCTCGCTCCCCTCTTCCCAAAATAGCCCATGTGGAGCATCACAGGCCAGAGAGGAGACTTGAAGGGCTCCCAGCTGCAAGTCTGTCCCTTGAGAGCCTTAAAAAAAGCCACAAAAGTGATGCTTCAGCAGCCAAGTAGCTCTGAGTGGGGTCTGAAATAGCCTTTTCCTCAGGAAGGAGAGATCCTTCCAAAGCTGAATCCATCACACTCTCCGTGCCTGGGGAGCCATGGGGAATGAGGACCCCCAAAAACCACAGGCTGGACTCTCCTGTCCCACCAGCTTTGCTTTGGGATCCAAGGAATGAGGAGGAGTTCTTTGGAAAGGGGAACAGGGTGCAAGGATTCTGGAGCAGCAGGAGATGGGAGCATCCTCACCAGGATCTCCACCAGCTTCCCAGCTCTCCCTGATGTCAGGGTTTAGCTCCAATAAAATTATCCTTTCACAGGCTGGTTTGGGTTGGAAAAAGGGCCTTAAAGGTCACCCAATTCCAGCCTTTCAGAAGAAAATTCCTTGTGCTGTTTCCCCCTGTTTGGAGCCACGTTCCCCTGTGTCTGCCCCAGGGATGGAGGGAAGCCCACCCTGAGCTGCCAGAGCCCTGCAGCAGGAGGAGAGCTTGGGGAATCTCATCCCTAATGCCCTCAGCCCCAGGAGGCCTGCAACTGCCATTTGGCAAAGAAACCTTTATGAAGTCAACTCAGTGAACAGAAACCAAATCCTTCATTTGCAACAAAGCCATTTCAAAATCCGCACAGAGCCGCATTGTGCCGACGCCTCAAACGAGCAGCACAAGCCATTAGGAAGATATCAGAATTAATCTTGTGTACAGCAGGACTGTTTAAATGCTTCAGAACAGGGGGTTTCAAACAGCTCTTTGCTAACTTTAATAACAGAGTTTACAACTGAAAAGCAACGGCAGAAGGGGGAGGAATTTAGATCAGCGCTATGTGAACCAGGATCAAAAATGAAAGGTCTTGACTCCCACTGTTCTTATGTCAAATCGTATTTGTCAAAACAGAAATTAGTGATGAAATCTTGTTTGGAATAAAAATTAGGATGCAGTTTCTATGAAAGATGATGAAGTGGTTAACTGCCAAGGCACGAGGGGCTGTCACTGGTTGTTTGCCTTCATCTCTTGGGGTATGGGGGGAAAACACGAGATCCCTTCCCCTGCTTCTGCTGCTCTGAAAGCTTCAATTAAAATCAGTGCCCTGTTACAGCTGGAGTCTGAAATATTACCATCTCCAAATGATGCTTTTCCTGTTCTTTTTGGTCCTTTTTCTCCATGCCAGGGCTTGGAGAGCAGCCTGAACTGCTGACATTTATCCCAAGATGTGTGTGAGAAGCCTGGGAGCTGCCTGGGACCGCGTCACCACCCAGCTCCTGCCTGGTGGCAAACTGTCCAATTCTGGGAGAAATCCACACAGAGACGTTTTACACAGCTCAGGATTATCTTGGCAACGAGGCAAACTGTGAAAATCACTGCAGCTCCTTGAAAAATCTGCCCTGCAGCCAAGATTTGCCAGTCCCTGTGCAGAGGCTCCAGGTCAGGGAGCCTGCAGCTCCTGAGCTGGGATCTGGGTTTAGGTCACACTTCCCTGCCTGACCAGAGCTCCTTTTTTAGTTTTTTTTTAGCCAAAAAAAAAAAAAAAAAAGCAGGAGGAATTTTCCTCCAAAGCATGAAAAGAAAGAGGGTTTAAAGAAAGAGAATGTGATGGTTAGAGAAATAAGAATGAATTTCTCCACCCCATCCGATGTGGTGTCTCTGTTCTTCCCAAGAACTTTGCAGCAGCCATCCACCTCTGGAATTCTGCAGGAACATTCCCCAGCTGCTCATCCCTCCAGCACTCACTCCAGGGATAAACTCCAGTTCCAGATGTTCTCCAGTGGAAAGTCACTCTGCTCCCATTCCACCCCCCCGTGTCAGGGATCCCCAGGACAGGGCTGGTGCTACTGACAGGAATTAAACAGAAAATCCAAATGGAACTGGGAAATGGGTTTTCTTTTCAGCAAGAAAGGAAATTTCTCAGTTAAATCCACAATCATCTCATTACAATTCAGCTGCCTGTGAGTGGTACCTACTGCAGATGAAGCAGAAACACCAGAGCTGAGCTACAGCCCTGCCAGTGCCTTATTTATTGAGTTTTTTGTCTGTGAACCTGATAGCTAACACAGAGAAACTGCATTCCCTTTATTTAAGGCAAACTAAACAAATTACATCTGAGCAACAAGGAAGCAGAAGAGAGAGATGGAGGGGACAAAGAAGTAGTCCAAGAATTAAAGAAGATCTATTTCTTTTTGTATCAGCACATTCTCTTGCAGAGTTAGGGGAAAAAAAAAAAAAGAGAAAAGTCCATTAGCTTTTGAGCAACCTCATTTTTCTTTGCTTTCCAAATAAACCACTGCACCTACACTTCAGGGACCTCATCAAAAAGCACTTCATGGCCAAGGTTGCTTTCCCATCTTCTCCACATTAATCTTCCTCGCTCTCCTGTCCAGGTGTTGGTCCAAGGTCCCTCTGCCAACCCCACCCCACATCACCCCAAAACACCATTTCCTCCCTGATTTCAGTTTCTGGTCTGCTCTCTTCCACTTCACCACCTCTGGTAGATTCACAGCCTCTTCATCTATCCATCACCTGGCCCTGGAGATTCTCCCAGGGCTCCAGAGGAAATTCTGGATCTGTTGGAATTCCATGAATTTATGGAATCACACAGGGAATCGCTCAGACCACGCCGAGGTCCCGTTGCTCTCTGAGCTTCACGCCCAAACCAACTCCAGCTTCATCCTGGGTGTGTAAAATCACAATTCCCTAAGGAAAGGTGCAAGGGCTGATATTCCCTGAAAAGAGCAGAGAATCCTGGAGCTGGGAAGGAGCAGAGCCCAGGACACATCAGAGGCAGCACAACCCCGAAATCTCCATCTGCCAAACCCAGGCTGAGCCTCCCACCTCCAGCAAAGGAACTTTGAGGGCTGGCATGAGGGAAATCACCCAAACATCTGGCTCACACCACAGCTCACTCTGCTTTTTGCTGTCAACAGGAGAGATCTTCCAGGTTCTGGGGAAGTGCTGATGAATGCCAGCCTCAGCATATGGGCTGCACAGGTAAAGCTGGCACCAGACAGGCAGCTTCAAGTGCTGCCTTTTAGGCTGCTATAATCAAATTTAATAGAGACTGTGTTCCAGCTGGGGAAGAAACGGCTTTTTTTTTTTTTTTTTTGGATTACAAACCACTCATGTTTTTCAAATATCAATTTCCCCTGGAGAATTAAGGCTATCGTTCAAGCTGAAGCAGCGGTGGCAGCTCTGCCCTGAACCAGCGATGGCTGAGAGACACAAAATGAGAGTTTGGGCTCCTTTAGGGACATGGCAGAGTCTGCAGGAGGGCAGGCTGGGGTTAGCAATATTCTTATTATGCCCTGGGTAAAAAAAAAAAAAAGAGAAGAAAGGTGTTCAGCACAAAAATGAATCACTATTCACAGCACCAGCCCCTCAGATAAATTATTCCTTAAGAGGAATGGGAGAGCTGACGTATGATAAACACCTATTGCCAACTGATTCTTAAATATTTAATACTTGGCAGCACTCCCCAGTTTAATCCTCTTTTCCCCAGTTTCTCCAACCATCTTTCAACATTTAGTGATCCTCCACCACCCAGCTCTGGTTCATCCCTGCACGACTCCAACACCTCCTGGAGCTCAGATCAAACTGTTCCTGCTTCAAAGTGTCACTTTGGAGGAGGGGAGGTTTTCCTGGAGCTGGGAGCACAATCCCTGATACAGCAGAGATGCTGCAAATCCACTCTCCACGTGCCTCCCATCTGTCTCCAGTGACACACAGGCAGCTCTGGGGGTCTGGGAGAGCTCAGCAGGAAATTGGAAGTGATCATCGTTGAAATGCTCCTCTGGGAAAGAGCTTTCCTCCTGGTTTTGGGGCTCAGATGTTGGCAGAGGTAATTACTTCTGACAAAGATGGGTCATTTGACAAGCCAGGAGCGCTTCTGGGAGGAGCAGTTCAAGGAGGTTAAGCACAAGACAACAGCTGGGGCGAAACGCTGCTGGTGCCTTCCCTGTCCTGGCTGTTTGAAATTAATTTTAGAGTGGTTAAAGGTAATCTGATTATATTCAATTTATTGCTCCTCCACAGACCTCCTCGAGGACCTGCAGCATTTAATGTGAGGGGTCCCAAGAGGCCCATTAAAACAAACACACACGTCCTACCTGCAGCTATTATCCTGCTCTGCCAGAGCCACAGGTAGCAGTTAATGAGCACAGGCTGCTAATTCACCTCCCAATTCAAAGGGGAGATGCTTCATTAGAACAATCAGAAGAAGGTGCCCTTCTGCTTCCCAAACACACTTCCCAAAAAGTGGCAGATGTGTTATGACAGCACAGCCTGGAACTCCTGACAGTGAATTTTCTCTCAGATCTGATCTGCTCTGGATGGACTCTGCAGAGCAGGCACCACCTTGAAGTTGGGGCTGTAAAACCATTCCTTTTGTGGTTTTATCCACAAAAATCATCCAGCAAACATCACCTCCCAGAAATGATCTTGTCCTCAACACCAGCCAACGTGGGAGAGAATTCAGTGATAAAGAAACAAAACCACCCTTGGCCTCAAAATGAATTCACAGGATTAATTCATTAATCCTGGGGCCTGGCACCTGCCATGAGCTGAGCCTGGAACCTTCATAATCACCGATGGAAGAATCTAAACACATTTTCTCTGTGAATGCAGTGGGTCAGGAGAATGCAAATGGTCCATTACCACGAGCACAAACACATTAAACCACTGCAACTCTATCACTTTGGGACCATCTGTCCGTGTTCTTCCCTTCCTCTCCCATATTGTTAAAGTCACACCAACAAGACCCCAGCTGAAAGCCTCCAAATGCTCTCCAGTATGCTGCTTGACAGGATTAGATATCAAAATAATCTCTGCAAATTGGGAAAATAGTCAGAAACAAGCGGGGATGCAATTCAATAAGGCCACACGGCGCATCCTGCCCCGGGGGAAGCACAACGAACCGTGAAGCAGAAGGAATAAATGGTGAGGCAGCACTCTTGTGAAAGCATTACCCAGGAAATGCAGCTCAAACCAAGGATTTCCAGCTCAAACCAAGGATTTCCAGCTCAAACCAACGACTTTGGAATGGGAAAAAGGAGCAAAGCCCATCCCAGGATGAGGAATGATGAATTCTCGCACAAGAAAGGGCACAGAGTCTCCTTCCAGCTGCATCTGGAGATTCCAGAGGGCTCAGCAGGAGGAATGTGACCTGCAATTAAAGCTGCCTAGGTCTGAGGCTGCTCAGCCTTGCGGGGAGAAGGCTGGAGGAAACCTGACAACATTCTGGAGATGCTGCAAAGGAGGAGAAGCTGGAAAGGCCAGGGAGTCACAGCTTAATTCTGCAGGAGAGAGGGGTCAGGCACCAGGACAAGCTTTAAAGCTGGAAAGCACTGAGGCAGAATTGCCTGCCAGGCCTTTCCAGCCTCGGGAAGAGAAGCACAAACAAACCCCTCGCTGGTATTTTTGTGTTTTGTTGCTTCCTGAGACGAGTGGGAACTGCAGAAAATCCAAAATCCACCTGAAATGCCCCTGGGAGAGGCAGCAGAGCGATCCTGAGGGAAGGAAGAGCTCCATAAAATCCTCCCTGATGTCTCCATCCCCCTGCAAACCTTTCCCAGAGCTACCTCAGTGACAGAGAACATCACAGCGACAATTTGGGATGTACACACAAAAGTCAGGAAATTAAAAATGCTGGTTCCCACAGCAACCAGGATGGAGCCTGCCAACAGAGAGAAGGAACGTTCTAGCCTAGGCAAAAGGTGTTAATTTTAATGCCTGAAGGCAACTTCCACTTCCAGCTGCCTGAAGGAGAAGTCCATGAAAGCTGTGCCCTCCTGCACAGGCAAACCTTGATCCTGAGGTTCTTTGTTCCCGAGTTCCCTCTGTTCCTGGCAGAACACAGCAGAGTGGAGCTTGGAAATGGAGATGAACCAGAGCAATCAAGGCTGCTGTAAACCCATCCCTGAGTGCTGTGATCCCCAGTTCAGAATTCAGTTTGTGTTCAGTGCTGTGATCCCCAGTTCAGAATTCAGTTTGTGTTCCATTCTGTGATTCCCAGTTCAGAATTCAGTTTGTGTTTGATGCTGTGGTCCCCAGTTCAGAATTCAGTTTGTGTTCCATTCTGTGATTCCCAGTTCAGAATTCAGTTTGTGTTTGATGCTGTGATCCCCAGTTCAGAATTCAGTTTGTGTTCAGTGCTGTGATCCCCAGTTCAGAATTCAGTTTGTGTTCGATGCTGATCCCCAGTTCAGAATTCAGTTTGTGTTCGATGCTGATCCCCAGTTCAGAATTCAGTTTGTGTTCGATGCTGATCCCCAGTTCAGAATTCAGTTTGTGTTCAGTGCTGTGATCCCCAGTTCAGAATTCAGTTTGTGTTCCATTCTGTGATTCCCAGTTCAGAATTCAGTTTGTGTTTGATGCTGTGATCCCCAGTTCAGAATTCAGTTTGTGTTCAGTGCTGTGATCCCCAGTTCAGAATTCAGTTTGTGTTCAGTGCTGTGATCCCCAGTTCAGAATTCAGTTTGTGTTCAGTGCTGTGATCCCCAGTTCAGAATTCAGTTTGTGTTTGATGCTGTGATCCCCAGTTCAGAATTCAGTTTGTGTTCCATTCTGTGATTCCCAGTTCAGAATTCAGTTTGTGTTCAGTGCTGTGATCCCCAGTTCAGAATTCAGTTTGTGTTTGATGCTGTGATCCCCAGTTCAGAATTCAGTTTGTGTTCGATGCTGATCCCCAGTTCAGAATTCAGTTTGTGTTCCATTCTGTGATCCCCAGTTCAGAATTCAGTTTGTGTTCCATTCTGTGATCCCCAGTTCAGAATTCAGTTTGTGTTCAGTGCTGTGATCCCCAGTTCAGAATTCAGTTTGTGTTCCATTCTGTGATTCCCAGTTCAGAATTCAGTTTGTGTTTGATGCTGTGATCCCCAGTTCAGAATTCAGTTTGTGTTCAGTGCTGTGATCCCCAGTTCAGAATTCAGTTTGTGTTTGATGCTGATCCCCAGTTCAGAATTCAGTTTGTGTTCAGTGCTGTGATCCCCAGTTCAGAATTCAGTTTGTGTTCGATGCTGATCCCCAGTTCAGAATTCAGTTTGTGTTCGATGCTGATCCCCAGTTCAGAATTCAGTTTGTGTTCCATTCTGTGATCCCCAGTTCAGAATTCAGTTTGTGTTCGATGCTGATCCCCAGTTCAGAATTCAGTTTGTGTTCAGTGCTGTGATCCCCAGTTCAGAATTCAGTTTGTGTTCCATTCTGTGATCCCCAGTTCAGAATTCAATTTGTGTTTGATGCTGTGATCCCCAGTTCAGAATTCAGTTTGTGTTCCATTCTGTGATTCCCAGTTCAGAATTCAGTTTGTGTTCGATGCTGATCCCCAGTTCAGAATTCAGTTTATGTTTTCCCACCCCCAGCTCTGTGAGGAAATGACCCCATTTCTGATCTGAATGATCCTGTGCTCAGATGAAAGCACTGTGGAGAGCAACAGGAATAACTTAGGTGTTCTTAATCCCGTGTTTGTACCTGAGAGATAAATTCTGTCTATATTGAAATTAGTAGGAAACGACCTCTGCCTTTAGAACTTTCTCTCAAAACGCTTTCATTTTCCTGCACTGAACTTTTTCTCCCTTTTTTCCCCCCTGTTTTGGAGCTGCATATAAAGTGTGTTAGGGTGCAGAAGTGGTGTTGGGAATAAAACATCAGAAGAAGGATGAACAATTTTAGTCAGACCAAAAAAATAAAATCCTCCCTGTGTTTCACACTGATGCCTCAAGCAAAGGCTAAGGGATTTCCTTGAACTTCCAAAAAAACCCTCTCTAGAGACAGGAACAATCCTGGGAGGCTAAAAGGAAATACTTTGTGAAAGCATAAAGGTCTTGGAGTGACAAATGCCTGCCACAGCATTCTGAGCACACAGAGCCAGCCCCGGCAGCGGTGACAAATCTGAAAGTTGATGTCCTGTGGGAGGAAGTTAAACCCACTGATTAAGTGAGATAAGGGACTTCTCTCCCCCAAAAAAGGCAGCAGAGATAGGAAAAAAAATCAGAAACAAGCACCTGGAGAAATTACAGAGGAAGAAATTCTGTAGCAGGACCCATTTGATATATGATCTCCTGGAGGTGAATAGAAAAATGTCAAAATCTAATGCTAATCCAGATGAATATCCAATGAGATCCATAATGAGACTGGAAAGAAACCTCAGCAGCAGCACAAAATGATGTGATAAAGCAGTTAAGTCCTAAATGTGAAATCCAACACAGCAAAGCCAGTTTGGAACCTGTTTAATCTCTTCAGAAGTTTCAGGAGTGGAAACCAAGTGAATTAAAACCAAAGTAAGTGGGTTTGCTTTTGCTGCACAGTTTCCATCTCCTCTGAATAAAGGGAAATAAAAGAGGGATAAAGGTAAGAAACCCACGAGTCTCAAGATATTTCCACCATTAAAAGGCATAGCTAAAAATGTATTTTTAAAATATTCTTAACCTGCTCTGTTTTTTTTTTATGTAGTTCCTGGTGGTGCAGGGGGGTCTGCAAACTCCTCCTGGAATAAAGCTGGAGCCAGAGGGGAGTCAGGCTCTGCTCCCAGGCACCCAGGGACAGGACAAGAAACAGCCTCAGGGGAGGTTTAGGTTGGATATTGGGGAAAAATTCTTCAGTGAATGGGTTATCAAGTGTTGGAAGCTTCTGCTCAGGGAAGTGGTGGAGTCAGCAGCCCTGGGAGCGCTCAGAAATGTGGGGATGTGGGTTAGTGGTGAACACAGGGGTGGTGCTGGGTCAGTGCTTGGGTTTAAAGGAATTTAAAGGAATTCTCCAAGCCTAGTTCTGTGATTCTGGCAAAAATCTCATAAAGAATCCGACTGCAAGCAGTGGCCAGAGGACAGCTGGCCCTGAACATTCCCAAAAACCACCTTCAGCCCAAGCAGGGCAGCCAGGAGCCCCAGCTCTGGCATTTACCTCCCTATGGAATCCCTGAGTGGTTGGGGTGGGGAGGGACCTGAAAGCCCATCCCATCCCATGGATCCCATCCCATGGATCCCATGGATCCCATGGATCCCATCCCATCCCATCCAATCCCATGGATCCCATCCCATCCCATGGATCCCATCCCATCCCATCCCATGGATCCCATCCCATCCCATGGATCCCATCCCATCCCATCCCATGGATCCCATCCCATGGATCCCATCCCATGGATTCCATCCTATGGATCCCATCCCATGGATCCCATCCCATGGATCCCATCCCATGGATCCCATCCCATGGATTCCATCCTATGGATCCCATCCCATGGATCCCATCCCATCCCATGGATCCCATCCCATCCCATCCCATCCCATGGATCCCATCCCATCCCATGGATCCCATCCCATCCCATGGATCCCATGGATCCCATCCCATCCCATGGATCCCATCCCATCCCATGGATCCCATGGATCCCATCCCATCCCATGGATCCCATCCCATCCCATGGATCCCATGGATCCCATGGATCCCATCCCATCCCATCCCATCCCATGGATCCCATCCCATCCCATCCCATCCCATGGATCCCATCCCATCCCATGGATCCCATCCTATCCCATGGATCCCATCCCATCCAATCCCATGGATCCCATCCTATCCCATGGATCCCATCCCATGGATCCCATCCCATGGATCCCATCCCATCCCATGGATCCCATCCCATCCTATCCCATGGATCCCATCCCATGGATCCCATCCCATGGATCCCATCCTATGGATCCCATCCCATGGATTCCATCCTATGGATCCCACCCCATGGATCCCATCCCATCCCAGCCATGGGCAGGGACCCCTCCCACCCTGCCAGGCTGCTCCACGCCCCATCCAGCCCCACATTCCCTGGGATTCCCAAGCTCAGGGCCATGCCCAGGCCCCTGGAGCTGGATGTTTGCTCAAACCAGTGCCAAGCCTCCAACTCAGCTTTTGCCGTGGAGCTGCCACCAAATCCTCCTAATCCAGAGTTGGATCTGTGAGCAGTCCAACTCCACCCACTCTCAGCTGGCTGCCTTTTAATCACACGCTCAATATCTCTGAAGATTAGACAATTATTTCCGCATAATTAGTGTCCAGAATGAGGCACAGGCAACATCCATAATGGGGTGCTTAAAGAAAATATCAAAAGAAAAGAAGGAAAAAAATCTTAAAGATGAGCTTGCTGTGTTTTAAAATCCACCCAGAGCCTGGAAAGAAAAAAATAGGTTTAAAAAATAGAAAAAAAAAGGATTTAAAAAATAGCTCCAGCCTGATTGTTCCGTGCGTGCTCCGCCACGGGGCCGCTCACGTGTGGCTTCCTCCACATCTCTGCCTGTTCCTCTCTCAGGAACAGCCCACAGAGACCCCACAGAACCCTCTCCACTCACAGCTCAACGCAATTTTCTCCCTTTTTCTGCTGCCATTTGCTACTCTAATGGTTGTTTTTTCTATTTCTTGTTTTGTTTCTTTCTCCCCCGTTTTGCTGCGCCAAGCACTTCTGACAAATCCCAAGGCGCTCTCTCCACTTCTAGGCCTCATTAAGCTCCAGACTCAGTTTGGGGTCAGTGGAAAGTTCAGGAAGCTCGTGAGGAAGCTGGGATGATTAATGGGGTTGTGTGGAGATAACGAGGAGCTTGCCCAGTTTGCTGCTTGGGACAGGCCCAGGCTGAGCTGTGCTGTCCAGAGCCCCCAAATCCTCCACTATGGGCTCCCAAACCCTCCAGTCTGGGATCCCAAATCCCTCAACCTGTGACCCCAAATCCCCCAGTCTAGGCTCCCAAATCCCCCACTCTGTGATCCCAAATCCCCCAACCTGTGACCCCAAATCCCCCAGCCTGGGCTCCCAAATCCCCCACTCTGGGCTCCCCGTTCCCCCACCCTGGGCTCTCAGGTCCCAGCTTTTCCAGCCAATTCTCCTTTCTGACTTTATCTCTTTGCTAAGATGTAAATCTAAGATGAACCCACTCGGTCCAAATGACATTTTTTCAGCAGTCCCTGCCCAGCCCCAGAACCAGGGCTTGATGCTGAAACACAAAAGGTGTTTGAGGAGGGCTGGAGGTGAAACATTGGGTTTTTTGACCTGTTTAAACTTTTGAAATGAATATTTCAAGCTGAGAAGTCAGCTGAGCCACCGTGATCAGCTTAAACCCCCGTGTGGGTTTTAGGCAGAGCCTAATTTGAGCCACCAGGACCCAAGGTGAGAGTGGAGTGGGGACAGATCTCCTGATGGATCAATTAGCTTGGGAGTGATCTCAAAAGAGGGGAAATAAAAACCCCACAACAGGGATTAATGTCAGCTCCGACACGCAGCCAGACTCCAGTGAGTTTGGGATTTGGAGGACATCCTGATTCCTGCTGCCAGGAAATAAGTTTGTTGCTGCAGTTTCCACTGACAGCAAAAGCCAAAGTCAATTCAAAATGCCCTCCTGAAAATGATTCATCTGGGGAACATTATACATGAGAAAAGAAAATAAAAAAAGATGATGATGATGCCAGGGAACAACAGAGTTGCAGCAACATCTTCATTACAAGGTATTTTTCTCTTTAATGGAGCCAAGCATCCACTGTCATGTGCAATAGGCAGCAGGCATAATTCATCACAGAAATTAAGAGTGCCATTATTATTATTATTATTATTATTATTATTTTAATCACATAAAAGGACTCTCCAGGGTTTTGCAATTTTGTGATCACAGGGAAAGAGACCCAGAGACAGAAAAGGTGCAGTAAGTGATTGCACAATTGGAGGTTCCCATTTCTCTTCTGGGTAGCTGGGATATTGCTGAATTAATATTTTCATTCAATTACCTCTCCTCTGTTATATATTCACAGACCTGTTGCTTCTAATTGAGGTGGGTGTGTTTGCTGCCTGCCAAATCCTGGATGGAGGAGGCAGGAAATGTTCAAATTTGGGAAAATTTTTGGTTCAGCTGGGTGATTGGAGGAACCAACCCTGGCACTTGGGTGATTTTGGGGTCCAGCACCCCAGAGCTGTTAAAAGCTGCTGTCACAGGAGCTTGGGGGTGTTAAATCCAGTGGGGATGTTTGGAATTTGCAGTGGGATTCCTGGAATCTCCCTCCAGACCTGAGCCTGGCAGGTCACAGTGCCACCGAGCAGTGACAAAGTGCGGTGGCATTTGCCAGGCAGAACAAACCTGAAGGTTCTGGACCTCAGGACAATCGGTTCTGTCCTTTCCAGAGGTCTCTCTGTGCTCACTGCTTTTCTTCCCCAGCCATTTCATCCCCTTTTTTTCATCCTGAAGAGCCAAACCAGCCCCATTTCCAGGCAGCTGAGGCCAGTGACCTCCTGTCTCCAAAGCTCAGGGCAGAGTCTGAGCCCAGCACACAAACACAGCCACGGATTTATCCAGGAATTCCTCCACTCTGCGCTGTCACCAGGCAATCAAACGTGGAGCAACACCAGAGCCCTGCTGCAGGATGAGGTGTGAACACCTCCTGTCCTCTCAGTCCAGCTGCTGGCAGAGCTCTCTGACCTGGCACTGTCCTGCCTGTGACAGTTGTCACTTGGATTGCCACCAGCCTCGCCACGCTGCAGAAATTCAGCATATGCTGAGAGGAGCAATGGCTGCAACAAGGCAACTCGTGATTTCAGGCATGATAGGGAGTGGGGAAAGAGGAAAAAAGGGGAGAAACCTGGTTAAGGCTTGCTATTTTTAAACTAGAATTAATAAAACAACGTGCATTTAGGTGGTGAAAAACACCTAACAGCACAGCAAGGTTCCATATTTATTTGCTGTCACTGATTTGAGAGCAAATTGGCTCAGGTTAGAAGTCAAAGAAAGATTCTTCTGCTGCCAGCACTGCACACTTCAAGAGATATCTGAAAATCAGGCTTCTCACCTTATCATTGTTAAAAGACTGTGCAATCAAAATGTAACTGACAATTCAGCTGATGCACGAGCAGAACGAGATGCCAGCTCACTCTCCCGTAGCTACAGAAGCTCTGTAAAGCTAACAGGATTTTAAAAACATTTTGTCAGAAAAAATAAGTGGCTCTGACAGAGCTGGGGAGTGGGCAGAATAATAATGCAGTGCTCTGGAGCTCCTGGTGACAGGTGCATTTCTGGGGCTGTGACACGCAGAGCTGCCCTCCCTGCTCTGAGGGAGCCAACATTTGCAAACATCGCTGGATTTAATCCTTCCAGCACCAAAGGCAGCAGTGCTGAGCTGCTTGACAAGGGTTAAAATAATAACTGCATCAGCACTGGGAGCAGAATTTGCACCTGCACATCTCCAGCCTCAAGCTCAGCTGTGGCATTTTCCTTAAATGTTCCTAAAGCAGAAGGTTTGGGGCTTGGTTTGAGCAGTGCCTGGAATCCTGCAGCTTTTCCTTGGGAAATCCTGCAGATAATCCTTGTTATAGATACATTTTATATTGTTGGCTTTTTGCAAATATTAAAATGAATGTTATGTGTGTCAGAATGAGAAATTTTTGTTGTATTAATAGAGTTTTCTTTATTTCTGTTATTGATGAAATTTAGAAATAGTGGTATAATACATAGATGTTGGGCTATGGCATAGTATTAAAATAAAAACTGCTTTTGTTTGTATAAACCAAAGACTGAGGAAAAAAATAGCTGGAGAACTCCTGCATTTGTAAATTCTCTTATCCAGATGAAGCCAGCAGTGACCAGAACTCTGGGGGGGAGGAATTTATTGCATTTCTGTGATCAGGGAATGTAAATCTCAAGAAGATTGATCTATTGGGAAGGGGGCAAGAGAAAACTGAACAGAAGAACCCCAAAGATCCTGAGAAGAATGTCTGAATATGTGTGAGAATTTATGGATATGTAGCAGGGTTCTGTTTTTAAGGGACAATCCTTTGAGACACCCAGCCCTACCTGTATATTTCACTTTATTTTTTATCTCCTAATTGTCTTTTTTATTAAACTTCTAAATTCTATAAAAATTAAGTGAACCTCATTTTTCACATCCTGAACACCCTCCCCCCAAGCCGTGCAGCCGGTTTGGAGGCACTGGAACCTCCAGTTCCAGCAGAGATCATCCCCCCACCCTCGTGGAGCACTTCCAGGGCATCATTTCCAGGGAAATCATCACACATCCCAAAGCCTGAACCGTCTTTACCCCACTGGAGGCCACGGGCTGGGCTGTTGAGCGTGGCACTTCTGATCACAAGCATCACTGATGAATAATTAATGCTGATGAAAGGAGCACAGCTTGTGGGTTTAAGGAAAGGGCTCTCGAGCTGCAGTGATTGTAAATGACAGCAATCACAGGAGTTCTGTGAGAATAAACTCCGTCCAGAAACGTGGGAGAGGCTTTGATGAGAGTGATGCCTTAGAAACAAGAGCTGGAGAACATCGAGCACCAGCAGGAACGTGAGAGCAAGTCACCAGATTAAAGTCCAGGAGAGGGGGAATGCTGCCTGTGGAGCAGCTGGAAAATACTTGGTTAGTGGCAAAGTTGGATTTCTGGAGAGATTAATGGGGTTGGGGATCCAAGTTTTCCTTCCTGGGCAGGAAAATGGGGAAGGATGCTCTCTCCTGGCTGGCAGGAGGAGCAGGACACTCCGTAGGAGCAGAATTCAGAGATCATTTTTATTTCTGCTTGGACTAGAGGGAATATTTGATCCAGAGCAGCTCCCCCCAGGCTGAGGCTGCCAAACTGAAGGCTCCAAGTGAGCAGCAGCACATCCACAACAGCAAAATTTAATCACCCTTCAGGAACTTGATTGCTTCCCATGCACACAAACACACTCAAAAATAGCCCCAAAGAGGTTCCTCCCCTCCCACATGGAAGCAGCTGCAGAGAAATCTCAGCTTAATATTGACATTTCCAGCCTGGAGAGCACCCGGTTTGCCTCCTTTCCATCTGGAGTTTGGAATAAAAAGACACTTGATGTGACAGGAGGGGGAATGGGCAACAAAGCAAGGCCACACTGTGCCCTGTCCTCGTTTCTCACATCTCTGAAGGCAAAAGGGACAGAGAGGGCTGCACCAAGGGATTGTCTGATGCTGCCCTCCTTTAGCAGGCACACTCAGAAGGAGGAAAAGCCCATGGAAAGGTTGAAATGTACCACGGAGCTGCTTTTCTGCAATTGTCTGCAAATCCTCCTGCTCCAAAGCATTTTTCCTTGAGAGTGCTCACAGGCACACTACAAACAAGCATAAGTACTGTCAATTGTTTTAGCATGATAAATGCATTTTAAAGCTTTCAATATTTTTGACTGTTTACTGGCACACTCCTTTGAGGAATTTTGACAAGCTCACCAGAGTGGAAGAGCTGCAAAATGTTTCAACTTGCTGCTGAACTCCATGCAAATTCTCAATTACCCAACCTGGCTGTTGCTGGAAGGGGTTGAAAGAGCAAAGCCAAGGCCAAACCCACCCAAATCTGCTCCTGGCAGAGAGGGGCTGGCCAGGGGCAGTGGCTGCTCACACCCAGACCATGGCAATCCCAAAGCTCCTTCCCTGAACCTCCCCAAGGGTTCAGGGGGTTTCCTTGCAGACCAGCCCTGCCAGCTGTGAGTCAGATGTGGCCTCAACACCCCCACAGTAAAGCAAATTATTGTCCCTAATACCCCATCTAACCCTGCCCTCTGTCAGTCTGCAGCCACTTGTGTCACTCCACACCCTGGGAAATGGTCTCTCCATCATTCTTGTCCTCCTTCAGGTCCTGCAAGGCCAAAATTGGGTCACCCCAATCCTTCTCTTCTCCAGGCTGATGGTGTCAGAGACACCTGATGCCATTCCCACCTTCGCTTCCCCACATCTCAGCCCCCAAAGCTGAGCAGGATCAGGGCTGGGCTCCACACAAAGCAGATCTCCACAGGCTGGAAGTTGCCCCCCAGGTCCTGGAGCTGATGTGGAGAAGGACCTGGACACCCACAGAGTGCAAATGAGGATGGGAGCATTCCCCAAAGCCTCAGTACCATCCTCTGCACTGGGGAAATCAGCTCCTGCCCACGGAGGAACTCTACTGTGCCCTGGTGTGGGTGAGGAGCTCCAGGAGATCATCTCTGCACACAGATCCCTTGGAAAGGAGTCCAGAGCCCTCTGCACAGCAGGAATTCCCCAGGGATGGGCAGGGAAGGGAAAGGAAGGGCTGCTGAGGCACATTGTGCTGTGCTCAGGGAGCAGAGCAGGGAAAAGCTCTGAGTGCAGAGCAACAAAAAGACATTTTACATCCCCAAATGCCAACAAATACCCCAAAACCACAACAAGTATCCCACCAGAATGAGCGGGGGAATAGCACTGAAAGTGGCTCACATAAAAAAAGGTAATCTGCTTTAAAGAGTAAAATTATACAAGCCAGTTAGCACAGAGTATAAAGAGCTTTTAATATTGATTCACTCAATATTTCATGGAATTCACATCTTGCTCAACAGTGGAGAAATGAGAGAGAAAAAGCTCAATTTGGTCGGGTCCTGAAGCCTACAAGCTCAGACAAATAGCAGCATTGTCAGCTCAGGGCTGGCTTCATGTTTTAATAAAGACACTTTGATTTCAGCACTGCTCCCAAGCACATTTGGTGCTGGCTCTGCACAGAGGTGAGCCAGGCTGGGACTGGGAGGTGCCTCAAGGGCTGAGATTCCCAGCCCTGGACACGCACAGGTCACCTCCAGCACGGGGATTCAGAGCCTTGCTTCTCTGCAACAGCCAGAGGGACAAGATCAAAGCTGTGCCAGACACTGCAGAGAGACAAACTGCCCTGGACTTGTGACCTTCAAATCCTCAGAAAAAAGGGGAATTGCAGTAAATTGAGCCCCACTCACCGAACATGTTCCCGATGTGGCCGTTCTTCGTCAGCGGGCGCAGCTCGTTCTTCCCCAGGGCGTACTGCTTGTAGTTATCCCAGGCAAACTTCATCATCTGGGAGGGGAAAAGGGAATGAAAACAGTCAGCACAAGTGAGAATTTGCAAACCTGAGCTCTGGGAATTGATGGGAGTTTCCCACTCACTGCTAAACCCATGGGCCATTAATGATAAAATCTTAATTCCCACTGAACACGAGGAGTGGGGCTGCATCCAGAGGTTGGATGAAGTCTCCAGCTCATCACTGCTGGTGAAGAACCTGGCACATCTCACACCAAAACCCCACTTTCCACCCTGGCCCTGCAAACCACATGGGATTTGTTGAAAGCTGTCTCCATCCCTGAATTTCCAGCCTTTTTCTGAGAGCATCCCTATTTCAGAATGGTTGTTAAAATGGGTTAGGAATGTAAGGCCAAAGCTGATCTGTCCCCAAGTTCAGGGAGAAACCGATCTCAGGGACTGCACAGAGGTTTTCATTCCATTAATTAAAAGAATACATTCACAAAGACCAAATCCATGACATTTTCTTATCTTCTATCAAAACTCCACCGTGCTTTCCTCAGAGAGCTCTGCAATGGGCTGGGTGATTTCTGAGCAGCCCCTTCCAACTCAAACAATTCCTTTTGGCATCTTTGAGCTGGGGCCCAGCACCCTGAGCTTCCCCTGGGGGCTGTGGGGCAGTGCTTGTGCAAGTTCCAACACACACACACACACACATCACAGCTTCTTTTGTCCTCCTGCCCCTCTGGCTCCAGCTGGGAGGAAAAATTAAACCTACAAATGTCCTTTAGGAGAGAGTGGGACTTGTCAGCTTCCAAGGAGTGCTTTAAATAAAGCTGATTTTTCGCACCCCCCCAGCCTGGCTCTGAGCAGTTCCAGCCCAGCATCACGCTGACCTGAACATCCTTTGATTCAATCCCTGGGAAAAAAGATAACAAAGGGGAAGAAGGGGCTTCAGAGAATCAAGCATGTTCTCCAACAAAGATAAGTCTGAAATGCTTCCCTCAGACCAGGCTTTTGAGGGGAAATGACAGTTTAAACCAAATTCTTCCTCCACAGAGCGCTCCCATCTCGTGTCTGCAGCAGCATTTGCTGCTCTGTTTCAGGATCAGAACCTGCAGGTTACTTTGGTCTGAAATTCCTCCTCTCATCTCAGCTCTTACTCTTCCCTCCAGCTGTGTGTTTCACTAACCCAACATCACAAGCCCCTGGCAGTATCCTCCTTAATTAGCAAAAAGCCACATCCCCAGATTCCCCCCTCCTTTTTAAACATCAAGCTTCCAAAGTAAAGTTTCCTGGAGCTGTTCAGATGGAGGAGGATAAACATTTGCTGAACTGATTGATAACGCTCAGGCTCCAACACCACCAGGAGATGGAATGCTGGACAAACAAATAAAGCCAATTTGGGGTTTAAAAACTGGGTGTGGGATGGATTAAATCAGTGGAGAGCTCTGCTGAGGAAACTGAATAATAACCCAGGGAGGGGGGGAAAAAACTCTCCCCAAATGCACTCAGACACATCCCAGGCAGAAGACTTGAGGTGTTCACTTTATTTTGGCCAAATCTCTGGGTTTTTATTTTATTTTTATTTATCCAGCAGGTTCTAGAAGGGAAGTTCTCATTCTTCATGAACGCAACAGGGTGAATCTCTGAGGAGCTCTGGCCTGTCCCTGGGCAATGCAGGGTGCAGGTTTGATGTGTCAGAGCTGGATCCTGAGGCTGTCACAGGAAGGATGGTGTTTTTAAAGGCAGCATTCCCACAGCCAGCAGCACCAAAAGGAAACAGCCAGGCACCTCCTGGGCTCATTTCTCCTCTCAGAGCTGAGGAAGGAGGACCCTCCCTTCCATGGGGAGCCTGGACACGCAGAGGATGTGGAAATGATTCTGTTTTGTTCCCTAAAACTCCTCACGCTGTATTTCTGAGTCAACCTCGTTTTAAGCTGAGTGTGGCATTTAAAGTTATTTCCTTCCCTGGACTTCTTTAACCCCTCCACTGCAGAAGGTGCAGGGTGAGCCACAGCTCCCTGGTACCCAGAGTCTGCACACACCTCCAGGCCAGGGAGGGGATGGAAAACCACCCTGGGCTTCCCTTCAGCCTCCAACAGCCACATCAGGGAAAATCTCCTTTCCTCCTCCCCAAAGTGCCCCACTTCAGCCAGGGCTCAGAGTTGTGATGGAGCCACCACGTGCAGCTCTCCTCTGCTTATTCAGCCATTCCAGCTGCTGCAAGAAGTTCCCTCACCAAAAGATTTCTGTCTCAAGCTGTGCCTCTGCTCAGTCCTGAGCTGCTCAGCAGGGAGGCAGGGGATTCACCTCACCAGGCTCCCTTCAGGTGAAGCACACTGTGCTGGCTGCCTTTAAACCCCGCAGATTTGGGAGGCAGGATGCAGAAGGTGGCAGCTTTTCATCTCCCAGCAGCATCCCAGAGCTTTTCCTCTCTCCGCTGACAGCTCCAAAAAAGCAGCAACTGGAAAAGTTGAAGAGCCAAAAAAGCATCTGCACCACTCTGCCCGTTCTGGCTCCCTGCAGCTGCCTCTCCAGTCCAAATTTAGCACCTCAGCTTCCAAACCACCCAAGGGATGCAGCAAAACCCTAAAAATGGGGGCTCCACATTCTCAGCAGCTTCCTCTGCGCACAGATTCCAAATTCCAGGCTGGAAGAGAAGGGATGGAGGTGCAGGAGGGAGGGGAATGCATGTGCTGAGGTGTTCCAGGCTCATTTCTGATGAGGCACCAGGATTAGGAGTGAATATTTTCTGCCATTCCAGTCCTGACACATCACAATACATCAGTGTTAACACTGTGCCACTTTGCATTTGAAAAATGGCACCGGAACCACAAAAATTATGGAAATAGATCCATAATTTCAGATTTTGTTCTCACCACTGAGCCATCTGCCACCTAATAGACAATTATCTATTTGGCCCTGGTATTCAAAGCACTCTGGGTCTCAACTGATTTACAGCAGAGACTTCCAAATTTATAACTTCATTTGTCAGATGGCTCTTTCTTTTCTTTCACCTGTAAGTCACTTGTTACTTTGGAGAGTTTCAGCCAGACAAGTCTGTATTAAAATCAGCTAGAAATGACAAAACTGAACTCTGGAAACCTGCACTATCATTTTTCACCATTTAGATTCTTAGCTTTTTCTTATTCTTTGCTCCATCCAAACCCAAAAAGGAGCTGGCTTCCAAGGCCACCTGTGTTTCACGGAGGCAGCAGCAGAACAAAAAGCATTTAGAAGATCCAGAAAATGAGGAAATAGGTCTTGGGATAAAAAACTTGACCAAGAAAGCGTTTTCACTCAGAAGAGATGTGCAAATCTTCAGCACATTTCCTAATTAAACCACTCCAGATCTCTGGGTTTATGGACTTGCAAAAAGCAGAAAGATGAGAGGGAAGAAGAGAAAGCTTCCCCCAACCATCCTTTTGTTAACAGGGAAGATTTCCAAATGCAGAGCATTCCCAAACAGCTATTTGATTAATTTTATCCATCTAGACTGGGATAATTAATAAATGCTTAAAGGATGAAATCTATATATACCAACCAATCAGCCCCTTTCAAGCACTTCCAAGGAACATTACACAAAGCCATTATCTTCACAAGACAACCACTTCTGTGGCTCTTTAGCCTCCTTCCATCAACTCCTCTTCAAATATTTCACTATAAAATATCAAAGAATTTTCCAGTTTGGGTTAAAAAAAAAAAAAAGGAGGGCAGGGGGGCAAGTGGAATTTTAATATTTCTTTCCCCATTGTATTCTTAACTTGTTTTTTCCCCACCTCTCTTCCTTTTCCTGCAGCTGGAAGCAGATTATTTGTCCTACCAGTTTCCAAAGCAGGACCTGTTCTTTCCCACCTTTAACATCCTTGCTGCCCCATGGTAGCCCTGTGCCAATTTGTGTTTTTAAGCTGCAAGAATACCATTTATTTCCCCCTGCTGTATAAAATATCATTTTCCAGATGACAAAAGAGAGAGAGAAAAAGAGGAGCTGTCAGTCTTGTAGGAAGAAGTCTGCCCAAACACATCGGGATAACTCATTTCTATTTGGAATAATGGATGTATTTTTCCCTTATCAGACTTGCATAAACCTGTATAATTCAGGATCTGCAGAAAAGGTAATGAAACAGCATCATGTTTATTTTGTGTTGCTTGCCTTCAGTACTATCACATGGAGATATAAATATCCAGGCAAACAGCAGGGCAGAATGCTATAAAAAGGCTGGGATTCATTTGAAAACCTTTAATAGAAAGCTGAGCAACTTCTCAGGTTGCTTCTCTGGGCCCGTGTCCCTGGTAATGCTTTTATGTAACAGCAAAATGATGACAAAAAGGCAGTGTGCTCACTCCAGTGGATGGAGATGTTCCATTTAGGCAGACACTGATAGCCAGAGGCTTCCTCTGCCTGGGTTTGAAAGCCTGGAAGTGCAGAGCAGGAGGAGCTGCAGCTCCAGGGACGTTACCAAGCAACTCCTGGAGATGGACACCAACATTGGTAATCCATCCTAAAGTAATTACACTTTATAATTAAAGATTACAGTAAATCCAATAGATCCCAACAGGAACTCCAGTAATTTGGAGGCAGGCTGGCTAACCTGCCTGTTTTCCAGCAGCCATCTTCTCTCCTGCCTGCAATGAAACACTCAGGGAACTGCAGAGATTTCCATTTAATCGGCCTTCAAACGCCGCCTGGGACGTGTTAATCCAACATCCCCTCTCTTCTCCCACTTTAAATCAAGCTCATCCTTTTAACTGATGGCAGAGGGGCAAAACCTGAGCCTGTCACTCCCAAAGGAAAGCCAGGAGAGCACAATCCCAGCTCCAACTCCAGCTATTTCCTCTCTGCTCGCCACTGATGACTCTGACACATCCTCTGGGCAACTTCCACTGCTCTGGGTTCCTCCATCGAAATCACACTCAGCCCTTTGCTCTCACAGCACTGGGCAGGGTGGAAATACCCAGGGTGTACTGGATACTGAAATATCCAGGGTGAACTGGACACTGAAATATCCAGGGTGAAATGGACACTGAAATATCCAGGGTGTACTGGACACTGAAATATCCAGGGTGCATGGACACTGTGAGCCTGAGCTCACTTGGTCCATCAGGTTGCCCAGAGCAGCTGTGGCTGTCCCTGGATCCCTGGCAGTGCCCAAGGCCAGGCTGGACAGGGCTTGGAGCAGCCTGGGATGGTGGAAGGTGTCCCTGGAGCACTGGGATTTCACCCTTCCCAGGCTGATTGGTCTCACAGACAGCACAGGGCTGGCTCCTGTCACCAGCCAACCCCCCCAAAAGCAGATTTCTCCAGACACACCCTTTGGAATGAACCCCAAAGCTCAGGAAAGCATCACCCTTTTACCACCTGCTGCTGTTCTGCTCAGGTTCTCCCTAAACACAAGATAAAGGCTCGTTTTCCACACCTAAAGCAGCAGCCTGGGTACAGAACTCCTCCCTGGGGCTCTTCCTGGAGGATTCTCACCCAAAATTTCCATCCCTGCCTGCAAACACATCAGCTGAGAGTTGGGTGGGAGATGGCAGATACAGGAATTGCTTGCCACAGGCAGCTTTATCTGGAAGTAAATATAACAGAGCAATTCCAGCAACAGGTGAGTGGGGCTTGCTTTGCTTCAATTCCTTTCTGCAGACTCCTGGCAGCTCCTTCTCAAAGCTGCATGGGTGGATTTTTTTCTGCTCTCACAGCTCACCCTCTCTTGCACAACAGCAGAAGACATTGCTCAGAAAACTGATCTCCATCACTGGAACAATGGGGGAATTCTTTAGGAAGTCAGGAGAAATCACCTTCCAGCAAGTTACAGTAGAAAAAAAGGAACTTTTAAGCTGTCCTTGCTGCTCCCAGATGGCCAGGTCATGGTGAGTTTTCCACAGACCTGTAGGGCCAAGCACTCCCTGCCCACCACAGCCAGGGGAAAAGCAGGACTGGGAGTCTGATTTGTACTGGGAGGACAGAAAAAAGCCCAGCACAGAGCAGTCCAAGGTTGTCAGTGTCTGTGGCAAGGACAGAAATAGAACTCAAGAGTCTCCCTGACTCAGTCCCTGCTAGGAAAGCTGAATGGGAGAAAAGAGCTCAAACCACAATTAAACTAACACCTAATTAAATTCCTAATGCAACTAGATTTAACTGTGTCAAGAGGGGGAAAAAAAAATAAAACCCTTCTAGGGCTATCTGAGGCACTAAAGCCCAGCTGGATCCAGCTGCATCTAAATCAGGAAACATGTCAGCAAGAGCAGTTGATTTTGCAGTTAGCTCTGTAATGAGATGCTGGCCTGGAAGAGGCCGACAATGGTTTGGAGAACAAATTTGCAAGTCTAGACTGAAGCACGAGGTGATTTAGTGGAGAGATGAGGGAAACTGCAGCCTCCTCTTTTGCTTCCCAGAATCAAAGCTTGAGGGGGAAATTCTGATAGGAATAAAAGGAATTTGTGTTCCTGGCCACCCTGATACCTCAGCCCCTAGAGCTGATCAGACTCAGGATATTCCAGAGCAATAAACACAATAAATATTCCTTCTATCCCAAGCCTGTCACCTCCAGTGGCCACACAGGCGCTGCTGTCACCGGGTTTAGGGAGCTGGCAGCAAAAGGCAATTCCTGAGATCCTCTCTGCACCTGGCAAAGGGGAGCTGGGAAATCTGAGTTCTTCCCTGGATGGAAACTCCAGGGATCATCTGGAACACTGCAGAAAGGATTGGGATCAGTGTGGAAGGGCAGGGGTGACTGGGGCTCGTGTGAGGGACACCAGAGTGGAGATGGTGGCAGCAATCTCAGGGAAAATTAATAGCAGGGGACAGGAAGGATTGAAAATTGAAGTGGTGACACTTAAGGTGAGCTTAAAACCAAAGGAAGAGTTCTGATCTCCCTTGCTTGAGTGCAGAAGCAGCTCTTTGAGCAGAAGCTGTAAGTAGGAGGAAATCAGGGAAGAAATTTAAGGTCTGTATAAAAGGGGTTTTGGGGTTTTTAGACCCCAGTGACTTCCCAAGCTGACTCTTGTTGTGTGTTAGGAGATGACTGTCAAACACAACACACCCTGAGCTGCAGGCACACAGGATAGCAGGAGCACCACAAAGCCACCAGCACCCATTGTGTGACACTGCAATCTGCATTTTTTCCACTCCAGGCTGGGCAGCCTGGCTTTTCTTAGCGATCACTATTGCATTCCAGCACACTTGAAGGAAGGAAAGTGGGGAAAAAATTGCTTCCCTAGTAATGATGCTCCTTGAAATGTCACCAGAGTCCCCTCCTGGGTTTTGTGCCTGCAGCACAAACCACAAAGGAAATTCCCTGAGCTCTTAAGATTTTGGGCACTGTCTCATTCCCTTAGGCTGCCTTGAGGGCTCTTCCATTTCAGCTGCTTCCCTTCGAGCATGTACAGCACACAGGCTTTGTAAATCCCTAATTACACACACTACAAATTCTCCTTGAAAGTGCCCAGCATTCCAGGTGAACGATGGGCAACAGCTGAGCCAGGATCCATCAGCTCCTCCCCAAAATCCCCCCACGCTGAGTGGGAAGGATGGAAACACAAACACGATGCAGGATTGTTCTTACAGACCTGCATTATGACAAGGGAAGGTTTTTTTGTTTTTTTCCTTTCCCCTACAGATATCATCTGCACAGGATTCTCATTTCTCGAGAGCCACAGCCCAAGGGGATGCTCAAAAGGAGCTGTAGCCATAAGTAACCCAAAATGCTGCAAGGAGATGGAAGAAAAGGAAAAGGTGTGGAAACATTTTGCTTTTCTTTTTCAAGGAAAATAAAAACAAAATAGAAACAAAGTCTCTGGAATGTATCGGGCCTGTGTGTTTGAGAGCCTGTAGGACAAATGTCAAACAGATCAATAATGAAAAGTAACAAAACAGAGGGGAGAGGAGGCTTTGTACTCCCCGAGCCTTGGATGTGGGAGCATGGCAGGAATCCTCAGTGGGCTTGGAGGAGAAAGAGCAAACTCCAGAGTATCTGTGTGCAAACCTGCCCAACAAAACCCTCCCTGCCCACAGCACCAGATGTGGATGCAGATCAGGATCCACCAGAGCTGGGCTCCTCTGGGGGGCTGCAATTCCAGCAGTGAGGAGCTCCCTCCAGCCAAGGGAACGCTTCCAGAGCATTCTCAGAGACAAAAAGCGATGATCAGCCTCACAAGCGTCACATCTGTCAGAGACAAAAGGAATAACCCCCCGTGCCAGGTTCCCTCAGCTCAAATCACTCTCCCTCTCCCCATTCCAGCCTCGCTCTCCCACTCCAGGCCCAGCAGCTGAGCTGCCTCTCCCCCCAGCACCCACAAGGTGTGAGCTGCTTCTGACACATGGATGGCTCAGGGGCCCAAAACACAGCAGAAACAGATGGGAGAACTGAAGGAAAGGAAGAAGGGAAGGAAAAAAAATGTAAATACAGGCCAAGAGTCATCCTGCATCACTCCTGTTCTGCACTGTGAAAATGGATTTAGGGAGCAGGAGGAACATCTGTTTGGAAACTGGCTTTGTCTCAGTCCAAATGCTGGAGCAGGAGAAGGAGGGAGGCTGAGGACTGCCAGCACACCTCGTGCTTCATCTCACACTTGGATGGCTTAGCAGGAGAGATCTGGGAGGATGAGTTTAGTTTAATGATTTCTTGCTGGTTCACCTGCTCCCCATCTGTCTTTGTAGTCCTTGCTCAGAGGGACAGATTGGAGCACTGCTGTCCTCTCCCTTTTCCAGAGTTCCTCGTGATTGGAACTTCTGAAGAGAGGAACAGAGCAACTCTCAAGTATTAAGTAGTCAGCTGAGATTAGTCTGATAATTTATCACAGGTAATAGCTAATAACAGACACAAGAAACTCACTCAGAGCCTTCCTAGAGCCACGTGTCAGAGCTGTCACCTTACAAAAGTGGTACAAGAAATCCTTGGACCACAGTAGCAAATTTATTAGCCAGAGGCTGATAAACCTTTCCAAGAGTCCCAGAGCCCACAATAAATCATACAAACCAGGTTGAAAACACCGGATCTCTGATGAGAATGAGGCTGGTGGGGTGGATGTGAGAACAATGTTAGGATTCAGCTGGCAGGATGGAGGGGCCTGGCTCTCCCTGGGCCTGGCCTCCCATCCTCAGAGGGATCAAGGCTCGGTCCTGGCACTGCTCCAGCACAGCCATCACATGGCAGTGACTAATGGACTGCTGACAGAATAAAGCAAGGAATGGCAGCTTTGAGGATGTGGGTAATAAACTCCAGAAAAGAGCCATAAAGGTTCATCAGAGTCAGAGGCAGGAGGCAGCTCCTGGCTGGCAGACTCCACGTCAGGGCACCCACAGAACTGCTCAGGCCTGAGGAACGAGCCTCCACTTACCAAACCCCACCCCAACACTCAACTCAAGATTTTATTTGAGCCTTTGAAAGCCAGAAGTGAAAGAACCAAGAGAGGAAAGCTGTCTATGGCCTCGTCCTACACCAGCCAGAGCTGAAATCAACCTTTTGAATTATTTTGTTGTGCAGCCACCGATGAGAGTGGGCAGAGCCACAGCCAGCAGTGTTCTTCTGATTGTTTGGGCTCAGCAGCACCCAGCACAAACCTCTGAGAGATAAGATAATCAAACACAGCCACGGTGGTTCAGCAATCCTGACGTGGTCTTGGTGCTGGAGAAAGGCCTTCAGGAAAGCCAAAACAGCACCAGAAATCAGCCAAGGGTTTGTTTGGGTTCATCAGTGCTGAACTCCAACATAAATACGTGTCCTTCCTAGATAACTCCAGAGAAAAATGAGGCTCAGATTGAAAGAGAGCCAGAAACATCCCGTTTCCACTGGAAGCATTTTATTTGTATTTTATTCTGCTGGCTAACCCAGGCTGCAGGAGGGTTTCAGGATGGATGAAACACGATTACTTTATAATTATCCTTTGTTACTTCTCAAAGTACATGGTTCTGCACTTCCCTCCCTGCCCAGGGAAATCATGTTAACACAATTAGAGCAAGAGCCCTGCTTCAAACGCTGCTGCTCGGACGTTGCTAACATGGCTCCAATTCTCAGCACAGACAGTCTGCAGAGCCATCCTGCTCCACAAATCAGCAGGAGTTCTGTCACCGAGTCCCTCTGAAGGGAAGGGACACTCTGGAGGAGGAACATTCACTGTAAATCATCATCCTGTGCTAGTGCTGCAGCATTTCTGCATCTCTTTGCATTTAATGTATATTGCTGCCTTATTCTTGCAATATCTAAGAGAGGAAATCTAAGAACAGCTCTAGGGCCACGCAAGGCAAGTGTTGGAGCTCAGATTAGAACTAATGAGCTCCTGGCTGCCACTCAATGCCAGCCTTGACAACAATTAGCTCAAATAAAACCAGGAACCGTTTTCTGCCCCGCTCTCGTCTGTCCGGCAACTCCTGAGCTGGAAAACTTCAATTGGGTTTGACAGAGGGGAGAGGTCACAGAGAAACCAAAGTTCAGTGCAGCACTGACCCCCAGAGTGCCCCAGGGAGATGGAGCAGTGAAAGGCTCCTGCACAGGACCAGGATGGTGCGGCAGGGGACACGGGGCAGGGCTGGGTGACACAGATGGACACACGGGGCTGCGTGGTGGCCCTAAGGATGAAGGAGAGCAGGCAGGGCTCCTGTTCCTAGAAAGCTGCACTCTGAGCTCAGGGAAGGAGGCTCAGGAGCACAATTGGCCTTTCCAAAGCCGCCAGAGATCTCTCCTTTGGTTGCAGCAGACACTCGCTCACCCAGGGGACTCTGCAGCTCGGCTGTCAGCATGAGGAGATGCAGAAGGGAAGCACGGGAGTCACTTCAGTTTAGTGCAGCCTCCTCCTGCTGTTCCTCACGCTCCAGTGTCCTCCCAGGGAGTGCTGGAGTGCCCAGGAGGAAACACTTCTGCTGCGCATTTCCCTGCTGGATGAGGGATGAAGCAGCGTGTGCCCATTTCACAGAGGTGCCAGGATGGATCTGCCCTCAGGAGCAGAACACAAAGTGTCCTGCTTTAATTAGCAGAGGGTGCTGTGCCCTGTTAGCCAGGGTACAAATGAGTGCCATCCTGGCCCATAAACAGGGGATGTTTATTATCCAGTCCTCCAGCACAGCTCCCTCTGTGCTCTGGGTCCATCGTGCACAAAGCCCTCGCATTTTGTGCGGCTCACAGCCACTGCTGCCCACCACAGCTCCTCTGGAGCCCTTCCAAAATGTGGTGTCAGATGATGAGCTCAAGTGCCAGGGGACCCAGGGTAAAGACAGCAATCATGGCAGTGTGTGCTCCTCATGCCAAATCCACTGAAAAGTATTTTTCTGGGGAATGTAAATGGAGGTTCTTCCTTAAGTTTAAAAATCAGAATGCTCCCAGCACCAAGATTTCCTCTGGCCACCACCGGAGTGATAATTCCTTCCTGCCTTCTCCTTCTGACAGCTCCATGTCAGTTTTATATTCAGGTCAGTCTCTCATTTAGTACTAAGGTACATTTCCCTTCCTCCCTCTCAGCCAGCCCATCTAAAATCTGAATTGTTTTCAGTACTGGAGAACATATTCAAAAACATAAAAATGATCAACAATCTGTGCAAAGCAGAATCACAGAGTAAACCAAACATGATGGATTAACCTCATCTACCAGAGCCTTGCATACAGAACCAAAGGAAAGAACGCTTAGCACGAAAATCTTTCTTCCATTAAGGGGCAGATTTAATTATTGATTAAAAGTTAATCATGAGTCCATAAAAATTTTGGCTGGAAAGATGGAATCTTAATGCAGGTGACAGCTTTTCAGTAAATATTTGAAGACCTGGATGTGCACAGGCCCCAGACTGATGGAAGAGCAGGGGGATGTTACTGACAGCTCACAGCCAGGCTCCATCCCCCTGCCCTAAACCCATCTTCCCATCCAAAGAATTTCAAGGAGCTGATGTGTATTTCCTGAGGTGATTCAGGAAAGTGCAGGTCCTTCAGCACAGCACATCCGTGGCCATCCTAGAAAGTCATTTCCCCACGCCCAGCACTCGCACTCACTCCTCACTCCGCACTGCTGGCTCTAAGTGGCAGTTCAGAAACCAGTCTAGCATCAAATTTAGTTGTTGTGGTACAAATGTTTTCACTGCTAGATTTGGGGAGAGAAGAGCAAATGATTGCAAATTGCAGAGCGCTCCCAAATTCCAGAGTACCCTCAGCTCTCTGAGGGAGAGCTGGGTCAGAGCGAGCTCTGAGGTATCAAACAGCTCTGCAGCACTGATCACAGCACACCAGAAATTTCCTGCACTCTACCAACAAAACAAATACATTTTTAGTCAATTAACTGTATCCCCTACAGCTGAAACAGGCTCGAGGTCAGGGCTAAATTCTGTTTGCATGAATCCACCTGAGGCTACTGAAGCAAAAAAAAACCCCACTGCACGCACCATTTGTGGGATTTACACTACAGTACCCCTTTCACAGGTTCAGTAAATAAATGCATGAGGAGTGTGGAGCAAAGGAAAATTCCAGCAAGGCTAGAGCCAGCCACTGCTTCAAACTGCAGAGAAATTCTCTTTTGCAGAGGTATTTGTACCCCAGAGAAAGAATTACAATCTGATCACAGCACGTCTGACTGGTTTGAGATCATAATTCCACTCCAGCATAGTAAATATTTTACTGAGAAGTGGTTTCCTTACCCCCAGCAGCCAGAGCAAGTCTGTTGGAAGTCCCTGGGTTTCCATCTGGCCAGCACAGAGGATTAGACCTTCCCCACGTGCCTCAGTGAGGAAGATGAGCACGGGAGGTGCATTTCCAGCTGGAACTGTGCGTGGTGCTCCTCACGTACCCAAACCACGGATGGATTACACCACTGGCCTGGAGTGCTGCTCAGCCCCAGATTACAGAGAGAAAAGGCATTTTCTCCAAATGGAAGAACAGAAAGTTGCACAGTGCAGGCAAAGGGAGAGGTCTGACATCTTTTTTCCCACTGGCTGTGGAAAGGATATGGTCAGAAATGACCAATAATGGGATTGACAGCCCAGCTCAGCCTGAGAGCTGCTCTGAGCCCTGCTTTTGGCAAACTGGTGATCACAGCCCAGCCCCTGGGAGCTCCAGAACACCCAAACCCACACAGCTGTACCAGAGACAACCAGCACCAGAGCTGAGACTTCTACTGGCAGGGGTCAGGGCTGTGGCAAAAAAATTCGGGAGAACCTGCAGCACTTCCCCAGCTCTGTCCTAAAAATGAGCAATTTTTTTATTGTGGTCACAACAGTCAAAATCACACAAAGGGAACCCATCAACCAACACCAAGCAGCTTTCAGCAGAGGCTGAGCTCCTGATAACATTCCTGTCTCTTGCTAATTATCTTCTAGTGATAAAGTGTCAGGTTATTTGTGTTTGAAAGACTGATCCACCTGCTGATGTGCAGAGTGATGCTGTGTACAGTGGCTGTGGTGCCTCCTTCCCCCCCTGATTTTTGAGAGCAAATACATCTTTACAGCTGTGCTACAAGAGGACAGGGGACAGGCAGGTGGAGCTGGAGATGGCAGAAAAAGCCAGGATGATAAAACAAACAGGCTTTGGTACCACTAATCCAGAGGAAATGAATGTGGGTGTCAAATCCAAGGGAAAAATCCCTGCCTGGATTTGACACATTCCCTCATTTGAAAGGGACAAAGGACGCTGTCAGGTTCAGGCATGAGGCATTCCCACACCTCAGACATGGAAACATGCCTTTTGCACCCAAAAAAAAAAGACAAAAAAAACAGTAAATCTCTGTTCCCATTTTTCTCACATCCCATGACTGAGCAGGAAGTATTTGATGATGAACTTGCTGCTCTGGCTGGTTCCTGTGGTTGTGTTTAAGCACTGGTTGGTATAAAAATACCTTAAAGAAATGCTCTTCCCTGGCTCCCCACTGCTCCCCCACCTATGAGATCCAGGAGTCGAAGGCAGCAGGAGTGCAGCAAGGAGCAGCCTGTTTGGCTCCATCCATCATCAGCAAAACTGTCAGCTCAGCTCCACCAGCAAAATCTTTATTACTGGTTATGATGCAGAAGGCAGGAACCACACGGTCTGATTTCCTCACATCTGAGGCTGAGTTTGCAGAGGCAGCAGTTGGAGGGGAAATAATTTTGACTTCTCCCTGAGCCAATTTGATCTGGAAATTGTTGAGAGCAAATAAATATGGAATCCCACCGTGGCATTTCTGCAGTCACTCTCCAGCTACAACCACTTCTCTTTTTTCTCCTGAGCATCAGTGATTTGTATTTGGCACATGTAAAAAAAATCAGCTAATCCCCAAAGCCATGCCTGACTGATCAATTACACAACTAATACCTTTTCCAGAGGTCATCTTAAGAGATGAATAATCCCTTCCAAAATTTCCCAACCTGCAGCATGGGGAGATTTGTTATTTGGCTTTCTGCAGCTTTCCTGGAAAGGTCAGAGTGCCCCAGCCCACAGGAACACACAGCAGTGGATCCCAGGCCGTTCTCCAGGTGACCAGTGACCTTTAGCAGCAAAGGCTGTTGCAATACAGGTGCTCTCTTTTTTTATTTCTCAAGAAAACAACTGTTAACTGACCCTGGACTTGTCTTTTTAGGTAAAGCTACCTGCACACACACATCAGCCCAGCAGATCCAGCCCAGCCTGGCTCCTGCTCCTCAGCTTCAAAGGCCTTTCCCAAACAGCAACAGAGTGGGAGAGGCCACGAGGCTTCCAGCTCTAAATTCTACTTTTTTTAAGCAGGGAAGGTCCAGCAGGGCTCCATGAGCTGCCACTTTGCACACAGAACAGCCAGAAAAGCCATGGCACTGCCTCTTCTTCAGCTGAAGCACCAGGCAGCCCAGAGGTGGTGGGAAAGAATGGACACCAGCTCGGATTCCTGGCTGCAATTCCTCACACCCAAGGGTCCTGTGGAAAACAGAAAGTCTCTAGGCTGGGCATCACCTCTGGGCATCTTTGATCATGCACCAGTTTTTCCTCCTGGCTTTCATCTGGCAGGAAGATGGGGGAAAATATCAACAAATCCCATCCACATCCATCCTCCTCCCTGTTACAGAGGTGCTGACCTGTGAGAATGGCTTGAGGGAAGGCAAAGAAAATAACAAAACTTCCAGCACAAGGACCGTTTGGGACTCGTTTTAGCAAGCTGAAAAGGACTGAAAGCTCTGCAGGAAGGAGGGAAAAGCCACTTGCAGCTCCTGCAAACACCTCAGCACAGCCATCACCTGCCCTGCTGGCATCTCACATCATCTGAGCAACATTTGCTAATCCAAAGGCTGTATCATCACTTCTTCCTTGAAATTCTTTTTCTTTCCTCCATCTGTTTCTTTTTATGCAGCATTTTGTCTTCTAACCTTGCTGGTTTGTTTTCCTCTTGTCTTTTTGATTAACAAAAAGAGACACACCTTATCTCTTCCCCAGGCTGCACCACCCTCCCTTGTTTTGCGTGTTCAGCCTCATATCTCAGCACCATATTTGTTTCTCTCTCTCTGAATAAATAGAAGTGTAGGCACTTTTAAGAAATAAGGGCTCTGTTTGAAGAGTAATTAGCTGTCAGCATAAAACTAATATTTATGGATTCTCATCCTTGAAAACTCTAACTCTGCTACCCAGCACTGATTATGGCTGTTAGAAACAGATGGGGCTGAATCCATACAGCTTGAAATAATGCTATATTTAAAAAATAATTAACTCCAAATGAAGGACTGAATGCCACTCGCTTCCCCCAAATTTGATTTTTCAATTTGATTTGCTGGCACAGAGTGGAAGCTGGGTTATTCCCGGGTGTGTCGTGCTCCCTGGCACACCTTGGAGGTGGGAATCTGCAGAGAGCCAGGTGAGGGCTGGGCACTGGAATATTCCAAACACCCTGCAGCAGGGAAGGATGCCTCAATCCCTCCTGGGATCATAAAGGAACCCAGCACCCCTGGGTGTGTTGTGTCTGGTTGCCTGGTAGAGGAATTGGAATTTTACCAGCGGTGCAGCCTTTGTTTTAGTGCCTGACAAAGATACCGGGAGGGGAGCTTTAAAAACCATTTTTCAGATGCAGTTTGGAGAGGATGAAAGCCCTCAGTGGGTTATTCCCTGACTCAATTCTCCCTTCAACCCGGGGCAGCGTCATCACTGGATGCCTGCACCTCTGTGAGAGCACAGACCCAGGAAATTTACACTCTGCTTAATTAAATCTATGCTTTTTACTTATTGGCACCTCTTCCGAGAGCAGAATTCCCTCCAAGTTGGTTATCCATCACGGCAAAGGATCCGACAGCCACAATCGAATCCCACACAAACCTGGTTAAGTGGGTCACAGCCTGCTCCGTGCTGCCTGTGAGGCTGCCAGGCTTTCCTGCACGGGCTGGGGGCACGGGGACAAACCCTCTGGCACCCCTGGACCCCCTCAGCAGGGCCACCCCGGCTCGGCGGGGTCACCTCCCAGCAGTGGGTGACAATTCCAGCCCCACAGGGATCTACAGGGACATCCTGTCCCTGTCTCCATCCCCGTGGACCAGCCAAGTTCTGTCATCTCCCAGTTTTTGTGTAAATCTGACCCCCCACCAGGGATGGAGGCTCTTGCACAACCAAAGGCATCTCCCACCAAGCAAGGCTTTTTTCCCCCCTATAACCCTTTTTTTCCCCCCTAATAACCAAGCTGAAATTTCACTGATTTCAGTCACACCCCACTGGGCAGCCCCCACATTGCTCCGGTGAGTGGAGGTGTGTGCTCAGTGACAGGGACCCTCCCTCAGAAAGGGACACCCCAATTCCTGCCACCCTCCTTGGCAAAAGGAGGGAGCTTGTGCGAGAAATGGGGGCGAGGATGGGGAGGTGAGGGGTGGGTGATGGCAGTGGGGGAAATGAGGGGGGGACACGGCTGAGGGCAGTGATGGCTGATTGAGGGGGGACACGGCTGAGGGCAGTGATGGCTGATTGAGGGGGGACATGGCTGAGGGCAGTGATGGCTGACTGAGGGGGGACACGGCTGTGAGGGCAGTGATGGCTGATTGAGGGGGGACACAGCTGAGGGCAGTGATGGCTGATTGAGGGGGGACACGGCTGAGGGCAGTGATGGCTGATTGAGGGGGGACACGGCTGAGGGCAGTGATGGCTGATTGAGGGGGGACACGGCTGAGGGCAGTGATGGCTGATTGAGGGGGGACACGGCTGTGAGGGCAGTGATGGCTGACTGAGGGGGGACACGGCTGTGAGGGCAGTGATGGCTGACTGAGGGGGGACATGGCTGTGAGGGCAGTGATGGCTGATTGAGGGGGGACCCAGACATGAGGGCAGCAATGGCTGACTGAGGGGGGACATGGCTGTGAGGGCAGTGATGGCTGACTGAGGGGGGACACGGCTGTGAGGGCAGTGATGGCTGACTGAGGGGGGACACGGCTGAGGGCAGTGATGGCTGATTGAGGGGGGACATGGCTGAGGGCAGAGATGGGAGATTGAGAAGGGACCCAGCCATGAGGACCGAGGTAGACATGGCCCCAAAAACTGAGGGGGGTGACGACCATGAGGGTTGACTGAGGGCTGTGAGGGGAGGCAAGGGCTGACTGAGGGGAAGATGTGGCGGCTGCCGGCAGGTGAGGACTGAGGGGACACACACCTGTGAGGGGAGATTTGATGGCGACACGGCTGTAAGGGCCGACTGAGGGGACACACACCTGAGATGATGCTGTGAGGTGAAGCAAGGTGAAGGCTGCCTTTGGGGGATGTGAGCACTGAGGCGAGGGCTGCCTGATGGGGGTCACGGAGGGAGGTGAGGCAGCACCGAGCGGGAGCACGGCCGGGAGCGCTGCCCGCGCTCCTCACCCACCTCTTTGATCTTCATCCTGCGGCCGCGGGTCTCGGGGTCCTCTCCGGGCCGCCCGCCCCGCACCGGGTGCCGGAGGCTCCGGCGGAACCGCTCGTAGTCGAAGCGGAACGGGGCCCGCGTCTGCCGGGCCGGGGGCGGGCCGCTGGCGGGCTGGGCTCGGCTCTCGGAGCCCTGCACCTGCTGCCGGGAGCCGGGCGCGGTGCGGGCCGCCGGCCCGGCCATGCGGGCGCCCGTGCGGAGCTTCTCCCGCAGGCGGCGCGGGGCGGCGGGGCTGGCGTGGCGGGGCTCGGCGGCGGCGGGGGGGCTGCGGGGCAGGTCGGTGTCGCGGGTGGAGGAGGAGGAGGCTGAGGACGAGGAGGCGGAGGATGAAGAGGAGGCGGAGGCGGTGGCCCGGCGGGGTAGGAAGAGGCGCTTGAAACGGGAGGAATCGGGCAGGAGGAAGAGGGCCCCGAAGCAGAGCGTGAGCAGGCCCGAGAGGAAGAGCAGGAACAGGAACTTCTGCGGCAGCCGCAGCCCCAGCGCCGCCGGCCAGCCCGGCATGCCCGGCAGCTTCCGCAGCACCACCATGGGGCACCGGATCGCGGCCGCCGGGCGGGACCCGCCGCCACGCCGGGGACTGCCGCTGCCTCCTGCGGCGAAAGGCTCAGCGGGGCCCGCCCTGGGCACCACCGGCCGCCTTCACCGGGGACCGCACGTGGGAGGCTCCGGGCCGGGCGGAGCGGCGGCTCAGCGTCCCCCCTGCCGGCATGAAGGCGGCGGCGAGCGCATCCCGCCGGGGCCGGGCGGCGAGCGGCGGCGCGGGGCTGGGCTGGGCTGCTCCCGGTGCGGGCTCCCGGCCGGCCGGTGCTCCGGAGCTGGCTCAGGCAGCGGCGCCGGGGCGGTGCGAGCCCGTCTCTCTAGGCGGCGGTGGGTTCATGCTGCAGCATTTCTGCGGGGCGGGGGGAGACAAGAGCGTGGTCAGTCAACACTGCCGAGGATGCGGCCGGCGAGACGAGCCTTTGTCCCCGGCCGGTTCCCCACCCTCCAGCGGCACTAGTTCGGTTCCCTCTGTCCGGACTTGGCACCAACTCTCCGGTGTGCGAGCAGCTCCCAGCTCTGCACCATCTCCCCTCCAGCGCCGGGATGCCGGGCTCTGCTGGCGGGGGACAAGAGGGAGAACCCCGGCAGGGACGAGGTGCTCTGGGACACCCCAGGAGGGGCAGAGTGCCCTGGGACAGCACAGCCAGGGACGAGGCTGCTCCGCTCCTCTGCCGGGAGCTGCCGGGCTGGGGACGATGGGGCTGCAAACCAGCCATGCGGAAAGCTCGGCTCGGGCTGAGCTTCTTGAGGCACAAAAATAGTCATTAAAAAAAAAAAAAAAAAAAAAAAAAAAAAAAAAAAAAGCTAAATCAACGGGTTTTGGTTTTGCCTAATAGATCCCGGCAAATTTCTCCCAAATCTCTGCCTGCTGGAGTTATCCATACCCCCACACAAATCCTCTCCTTGCGGAAGAGACAGAGCTCAACTTTCAGACCCCGCAAGCCAGAAGGGCACGGCTCAAACCCCGACGTGCGACCCCCAAATCTCCCCTTCTCCTGCGGGCAGGGGCAGCGCTGCCCCCGAGCGCCCTCACACCCGCTGGGGAGGACGCTCTCCTACCCCCAGCGCTGTTTACTCACCCCTCTGACAAATCCAAGCCTCTCTGGCTCCTACAGCGAGCAAAATCTTCTCAGTGCTGCCCGCTCATCCCAAAAGCGACAGCCCCTCGCTGCTGCCAGCGCTCATGGGTGCCCGCTCAATTAGGAGAGGGAAGATGCTGCGCTCCCCAGGGGACAGCTCCTCTCCCGGCCCATCCGAGCGTGCAGGAGGGAAGCGCTTAACTGCCCCGAGCTCCTTGCAAGGCTGCGGTTTTGCCCTCCCCCGTGCCGGGCGCGGGGAGCGGCGGGGCAGCGCTGCCCGGTACCCTCACGGAGCCCCGCCCGCGCGGCCGCTCACTGCGACAGCGCCCGGCCCCGCCCCCGCCGCGCCCCCGCCGCGCCCCCTCCCGCCAACGGTCACTCCGCCGCCGCGCCAGCCAATCAGCGCGCACGGCTCTGCCCGCCCTCGCTCGCTATTGGCTGGTTGTCCCCGCCTGGGATCGCCCATTGGCTGCTGCCCGCGCCAGGGAAGCCGCGGGGACCTCCCCCTTGTTTACCACAGTTGCCCGGCTCGAGCTCGAGGAGGGATGGCCCCGCCCCTTTTCTCCAGTCATCGCCTCCCATTGGCTGCGAGGGACGCCCCGTCCGCGCTGTGATTGGCGGAGGGGGGGCGCCGCTACTTTAAAAAGGGGCTGCGGGCACGCGGCGGCTGCAGAGGCTGTGAGGGTTCGGCGGGTAAGGGGGAGCTGTTGGTGCCGTTTCCGAGCCTCACGCACCGTGAGGGCTCTGAGGGACCGATTTACCCGCACATCCCCCACGAGGAGCTCGGTACCCTGGGGGGCACTGCCTCGCTGCCTGGCACGAGGGGAGGGGCTGTGGAGGTGCCTTGGGAACCTCTTTTCTGGTTTATAGAAGCCCACGTTCAAGTGCTGTGAAACGCTTCCTAATCCCAAATCGTTAAATCCACACCTTAACCTTCAATGTATCACCCGGTAAATTTGAGTGACCCTGTAAGTTAATACTGTACCATAGGGGAAGGTGATGAATTAGAGTTTCTGCTTGTAAATGTTACAAAAGACACCCTCAAGCTTGCAGAATTAGCAGTGAAAAGGAGGAAAGGGCATCACCCACACCCGGAGGCATCTGAAACCCCTCAGGAATAACTGGATGGGTGGAAGGGGCAGGATGAGGCTCTCAGGAAAGGATAAACACAGCCACCAGAGAACGGCTGTGACTAAACTTGGAAGAGCTAAAAGGGAACATTTTGTAGGCTGGAAAGGAGCCGGAGCTGAGAGGAAAGAAATCATCTGTGGTTTGTGTCTGGCTGCGCTCAGTGTGTGCCTGCTGCACAATAACCAGCACCGCGGGGGACAAATACCTGAGCTGATTGCTGGGGCTGCTGCGGGCCCCACGCTCCCCCCTGAGAACCAGAGACACAACTAATATTGTCATTTTCCTCTGAAAACCGCTTTAAGGGCTAGAAGGGATCGTGGAGCTGCCTTTGACCCCAGGCCGCCCGTCGTCCTACTTCACCTTCCTCACAGCTCCACAACTGCCTCAGGTTTAGTCCAAATAAACCCAAAAAATCCCCGAAGTTTTCACCTCCAGTGGCTGCCCAGCAGATCTTGAAGGCGGAAGATGGAATCTTCCTTCCTCAGAGGAAGATTTGCATCTCGATGTTTTGGGTTTGCCATCGTTCTTTCCGCCGTGGTTGAAGGCAGGGCCTGCCGAGCGTGAGGGAGCTGCGGGCACCGCGGCCTGGGCCGTGCTCCGTGAGGAAGAGGAGGGAGGGATGGAGCTGCTCCTCCTCGGCAGGTTCCTCACGGTTTGTTTTTGGTTGTGCTCAGGATGAGGACAGAGCCCTGCCAGCCCCACTACTTTAAGCACAGATGGATTCTGGCAGCGTTTCTACCTCAGCGACCATCACCAGCCAGAGACCATCGCTCCCTGAGCTTTCCCTGAGCTCAGACTGAACAGAAATAATCCTTCACCTTCCTCAAATCTCCTCTCCCCTCTGGGGAAACCTCACGCATCAGGTAAGGCTTCATTTTGTCTCATTGTTAAAAAAAAAAACAACCCAACAAACCCAAACCAACCAAACAAAGCCCCATCAAACCAAATCTCTCTGCTCTTCCAGTGCTGGTCCCTTGATCTTCTTAGGGAAGGGCCCAGGATGGGGAAGGTTGGACTAAGAGGATTTGGGGGCATCAAGGAGGATAATAAAAAAAATCGACAGCAGAGAGCAAAGCAGAGGGATGATAAAATAGACAATTCTGAGCAAACCAAAGGGCTACGCCTCGCTCCTCATTCCAGGCAGCTCTGGTGGAAAAGTTGGAGGCTTATCTTTTAATTAAGTTAAATTAGGAAATCTTTTTTGTTATGCTTTGTGTTTTAGCATAGCATTGTCTTGGAGGTAAAAGCTTGGAAATGGAAGGTTTTCCAGATTAGGTTAAATTAAGATATTATGCTTCTTAAAGAAGACAAAGCATTGTCTTCAAGGTAAATGTTTAATTGCATTTTAAAAACAATTTTGTCTGTGCAATAATAAGACAGAGCCCAGCTCTGCCCGTGACTGCAGTTCCAGATGGAAGTAAAATAAATTGAGAAATTGTTGTTGAAGGAGTTAGGAGGCAGAGTGTAATTACTGGGGAAATGGGGGTCCTGCTGCATTATGATTCTTGGTTTTTTAGCAGCTCTGGAAGAAATAATTTAGAGAAAATTACTTTTTTTTTTTTTTAATGGGCATAAGAAAAATAGAATTTAATATCCACCTTTCTGTGAGGAAACAAAGCACAGAGTGAGAGATAACACTCAGGGCAAAGGAGTTTGGCCCAATCGTTGCTCGAGCCTCCAGACTATCTTTTAAAGAGCTTTGATGTTTATTCCTCTCTCAGAGCAGAAAACTGGTTCAGTGCTGGAACAGAGCTCCAGAAAAGCCTCTCTGGCTCCCGGGATCGCTCCAGCTGGGATTTTTGGGCATCACAGCCACGAAAGGATGGAGCAGGCAGATGGGAGAGAGGCTCAGGGGCAGAGCCAACCCAGAGAGGGGAGGAAGGAAGGAGAGGAAGGAAGGAGAGGAAGGAAGGAGAGGAAGGAAGGAGAGAGAGGAAGGAAGGAGCTGCCCCTGGTTTATCTGCTTGGGATCAGATCGGGACAAACCCCGACATTTAAACCTGGCCGGGCCATTCTGCAAACAGCAGCCCTAAACTCCGAGCGGGGAGAACGAACAAAACAATCCCTGATGGCCTGTAATGACTCAGGACAGGAGAAATCTCTGTGGTATCGATTGTTTTAAGGCTGTAGAAATCCAGAGCAGAGGGCAGGAGGCTGCGGAGGAGCCCGGGTAATTAAGGATGCTCGTTATCTGGACATGGATTGCAGCGCTCCTCAGGTATTTAAGGAGCAGGAATGGAGGGCCAGGAGAGCCTGGCAGATTAAACCGAGTGCTGGGGGATTGTTCCAGCCAAACACCCCAAAGGATGAATTGTGTAGGCTGGAAAGGAACTGGAGCTGCGAGGAAAGAAATGATCTGCACATTGTGACCTGTGCAGGGAGGGTGGAGAAGCCAGAGGGGTTCAGCCAGCATAGCTGGAGCAGCACCAGGTGTGGGAAAACTGATGGAGAAAGAGGGAAAGGATAAAGGTGAAGAAAGGCTGCTCCAAAGAACACCTTTCTCCTCCTTCAAATGATCCCCTCAGCATCTCTTGGCCATCCTGCATTGCCAAGGAGGAATTTGCAGGCTGGAAGTTGCAGAAATGGATAAACTGGAAGTGGGGCTTGTCCTGATTTCATTTAGAGAATTTCAATGAGCTAAACCTGCAAAAAAAAGGGGTTCCTAAGCCCCCTCTGTGCCAGTCAGGGGTGAATGGACGGGGCAGAGAAAGCAGCTGCCTCACCTAAAGCTACAGAAATGCTCCAGCCACATCCAGACCACACAAAATGGGGATATTTGGTCCCCCAAAGCTCTGAATTCAGGGGCATCATAACACACTGATCTGCAGGTCTGGCTGCTTTGCCCTTAACTCCACATGCCTACATAAAAGATTTTAATTTTCTGAATGAAGAATCACACTCAGGGATGCACAGAAGCCTTGCTGAGAATCCCACCAGTCCTCTGCAGGCAGGGGAGAGACAATGGAAACCCCATCACCTCAGCCAGACTCATGTTCTGTCCCAGGAGAGGGGGAAAAAACCCCATTCACATCTGAGATAACAACCTGAGTCCCTCACACCAGAATTGTGTAGGAACGAGCTCTCACAAGAAGAGGAATCTTGTTTAATTAAGGTAAATGTCTACATCTCAACAATCTTCCCTCCTGCGTGCCAGGGAAAAATATCAAAGACGCTGAAAAATGGTACAAAAGCAGAAACACAACATAAGGTGCATGGAGGAGAGAGCAGGAACATTCCTAGTTTATTACTTTCCTGTAACACCAGGTGACTAATGGAGCAGGCTGCAGCTTTTTTGCTTTTTTTTTTTTTTTCCTGGTTTTTTCATTAAAATCAGCATCACCAGAACTCCTGTGCTCCATTTTGCCCTGCTTAAATAAGGAGAGGGCCAGAGGAACGCTGTGAATTTGCTCCTGTGAATGTGGAGCAACAGCCTATTTTAGATGGCTTCAGAAATAAGATCCCAAGTGGGAAAGGTCTAAGAATAATTTCCAGCCTAAGACTTCACCTGTCAGGCAAAGCAGACCCCAAGATAAGTCAGGGAGGAAGAAAACAAATCCAGTTTTTCCCTGAGTGCCCATCTCCCCTTGTGGGGCCAAACCCCTCCAGCTGTGCTCTGAAAGCACTGAAATAAACACTGAAATAGTCACTGGAATAAGGAGAGGGTTCTCTACAGCCCAAAATAACTTTCCAGTCACCTTGAGGGTGAAGTTCATCTGTCCTGACCTGAGGAACGGGTCCCTCCCGACCTGGCTGGGATGAATCACTGTCTGCACTAAATTTAAGCAGAGCCTGGGGAGGTCAGCACTGAATTGTTGTCATTTTGCTGCTGTCCCACGCTGCTCATGTCACACAGCCACAGCCTGCAGCTGCCTCAGCCTCCCCTCACCCTGGAGTTTGCTCTCCCAGTCCCACCCAGGAGCTGCTTGTGGTCCTTGAGTGGTCACACAGCCCCTGCTGCTGCTGGGAGAAGGGTTTTGATCCTCCAGCTCCGTTCAGAAATGTCCTCAGTGGCCTCTCAATTTGTCCTGGGTCAGTAGAAAATGAAATAATTTTATTCTGCTGGTGTGAACCAGGGAAATGTTTTTTCCTTCCTGGTGTCTCCGTGGTGCTGGCTCAGCCTCATCACTCCACAAAATGACAAATCTCCTACAGGCACCCACAGATTCCATCTTTCCTTTTTTTACTCCTTTAAAACTGCAGGGCAACCCTTAATTCATGGGAAAAAAACCCCAAAATTCTCTTCCTTGGACCCTCACCCAGGAGATGTTGTGCTGCAGGAGCTCACAGATTTTAGTGCTGTCTCCCAGGGGCTGCTCCAGCCACGCAGGCTGAATACAGATGGAAAAGGCTCTGCCCAGGTGGCCAGGCTGGAACGAAAAGAAAAAACAAAAAAGAAAACTGGGAGCTGGGGAAAACAACAATTATGGGATTGTAAAAATACCTGCCAGGTATCAGGAATGTGAGAGAGAGGGGGATGGAGGAATGCTGGGGGAAGGGAATTAATGGCTCAGGGCTGTGTCCTTCAGTCCTGGCTTGGGGAAGGAGAAAAAAAACCCCAAAATTTCTTGGTGAGACCCGAGGGGACACACGGTCCAGCGGTGGAGCAATGCCAACCCCCCAGCGCTGATTTTCTCCCAGGTTTAGGGGCTCTTTGAAGCCCCTCAGGACAGGCTGATCTCCTGTGGGGCACGAGGAATCTGCAGGACCAGGGGAGAGAGGCTGGAATTGCTCATTTTGAGCTGCCTGGGAGGGAGGAGCGAGGTCACCTCTGCACATCTGAGGTTGGGGCTTTGTGTCTGTGACCACTTGAGTGGTCCCAGTGAGCCCTCAGGGCCGTGGGGCACACAGGGGGTGGATTTGGGACTCCTCATCTGCGGGATGGACGGAGCTGCAGCATCCAGGAGCATCCCAAAGCCTGGGAGATGCCTGCAGAGCCCGGGGAAGCGCCGTGTGCATGGCCCGAGGCAAACCCAGCTCAGCCTTTAAAGCCTCGCAGCTTCCAGAGCCTTCCCCTAAACTTGCTCAGGGCTCTTTCCATTTCATCCTGCAGCAGCCCAGTGCAGGCTCTGAGCTCCCAGGGATGAAACAGGAGGAACCTCAGCCTGCAAACATCCCTTGCTGAGACTCCTGGAGACAGCAGGACAAGCCAGGGCTGCTGATGGAGCGGCTGGTGGCACTCGGGTCACACGGAGGGGACTCTCCTCCCAAGGCAGCTGCCACCTCCTCACTCCTCAAAAAGGAGAGGCCTTTCAGAGAGAGGAAATGATCTTTTAAAAACACTTTTGAGAGCTGTGTGTGGCCTGGTGGCTCTGGTGACATCTCAGAGCCAGCTGAGGAAAGGCAGAGCAGAATGTTCTCACCACAGCCAGGAGCTCCTCTCCTCTCCAGATGATGTGGGATGGCTCCAGCACCTTCCTGAGATGGCCCAAAGCAGATAAACCCCAGGCTCATCATGGCAGGCGCCTTGAAATGGGCATTGGAAGGAGATTTTCTCTCTCAGAGCCGCGGTGGGAGGCAGGGGATGCTCAGCCTGGACGTTTCCCAGCCCCTGGCCCAGCCTGCAGCTCCTCCCGAGGCTCTGAGGGACGAAGAGAAGGGTTCAGTGACATTTCACCGAGGCTGGCAGAGCTGGGGGGTGACTCCAGCTCTCCTGCCTGCCCCAGGAGCTCTCCCAGCACATTCCATGAGCCAGAGCAGCTGGAAACACCAACAGGAGCCCACAGAGCGACCCAGATTCTCACAGACCTTCCCCAATTCCATCCTGATGTTCACCACCACCGTGTTTAACCAGCATGAAGAGACAAAGCCTGGCCTCTCACGTCCCCTATAAGCCAAGCACAGGCTCTTTTCACACACAAACACATTTTACCCCCCAAACTCTCACAGATCCTCCAACATAAATGTGAAAGGATCAAACCTGGCCCCGTCCCACAGGTAACAAATCCTTTCCAGAGCCTGTGGCTGTGGCTTTGGGATTTATTTGGTTCCTGGGAGAGGTGGGAAGGTGGATTTGGTCTCCAGCTGTGGAGGGGGAGACCTGAGCTGATGTGGAGCAGCTGGGAGGGAGCTGAGGAGGCAGGGAGAGCCCCAGCTCTGAGTTTCGGTGTGATCCATGCCCAGGAAATATTCCTGACTCCAGCTGCACCACGGAGCTCTGCCAGAGCCACTTGGATCATCCTCTGCCTCATGCAGCAACCACGAAATGACAGGTTCCTGTTTCAGGCTCTTTATTAGAGGGTGATTTCACGGGAGCTGTGATTTTCAAACCCAAGCAGGATCTGCAGGTCCAGCAGATTTTTTGCATCGTTCTCATCCCTCTCCAACCACCCACCTGCTGTGCTCTGTTTTTAACTCTCACCTGAAGCCAGGCTGATCTGAAAGTGGCTGACAGAAGATTCACCTGGCCCCTGGCACTGCCTCACTCCGTTCCCAAAATCTGCAGCCTCCCCCAACCTTCCTCACAAACCAAATCACCCCAAGAATTTCATATTTCCCTTGTTTTTAACATTTCCCTTTGGGCTGGCTGAGCCCCAGCCACTCATCTGCACATCTTGTTCTGGGAAGAATGCAGTGATCAGAAATATTTCATGTGTTTTCAGGCTGCCTCGTTGCCCTGTGCAGACAGATCCACGTGAATGGTGCGGGGCAGGACCCGGGAATGTTCCACAGCAAAATTCAAATCAAAGTGGGAATCAAAGGCAAATCCCTGCTGCTCCTGACCATGCCAGGATCTGCCTGGGCTCAGGATCCTGTTCCTACACACAGGACACTGATTAAAGCTCTGCTCTTCCCCTCAGCTGGCCAGGACAGGCTGCAAACACAGCTCAGTGTCATCATTCCACTGACAATAACACATGAGCTCGGAGGAAGCCTCTCAGCTGCAGCTTTTTATATCCAAACTCTTCCTGGCTGAGCAATCTCAACCTACTATTGATCCAGATGACGCATCTGATTCCTATAATTGAGATTGGAATTAAAAAAAAGAAAAGGAAAAGAAGCCTTTCTATTTCTTGCAGCGAGTTTGTTTCTCACGTTTGACAGCTCGGAGCATGCAGCACTCGGGCTTTTGTCGTGATTGAAGTGAAGGAATTTTTTAAAGCTGTTTCAGCCCAAAAGTCGCTGAGGATGGAAGAAAAATATCTGGGTGTTCTCTCAGCCATGGGCTGTGGAAGGTCAGGCAGCTGCTGAAGTCGTTTTCTGGGGGATCATGGAATGGTTTGGGTGGGAAGGGAAATAAAAATCACCTCGTTGCCAGCCCTGGGACACCTTCCCCCATCCCAGGTGCTGCAGCCTGGCCTGGGACACTCCAGGGGCCTCCCCACCCTCCCAGGGAAGGATTTCTCCCTAATATTTCATCTGATCCCCCTCGCTCTGAGCTTTAACCCCTTCCCCCTTGTCCTGTCAAGCAGGGATTTGGAAAGAATAAACCAGAACTAAACCCGTGGCCAGCTGGGAATCAAAGAAAGATGTTCCTCAGGGGATCAGAGATCTTCCCTTGCTGCTTTCCCCTGGTCCCAGAGAATTTCCAGGAGCTGAGCTGGACACAATTCCACATGGAATAACCAGCAACTCCGAGGAAAAAGTCTGATTAAAGATCAAACCTGCAGCTCCTCCTCTCTGGGTAGCAAATTGAGCCAGCACTTATTCACTTTAGATCTTTCTGCAGGTGATGGAGAAAGTGCTGTGTGTTCACTTGTTTATTTGCAAAAAAAAAAAAGATTTAAAAAAAAAAAAGTCTATTAAAACCCTGCACCTCTGGGACTGCCTTTGAAAGGAGTGTGATGTGACTCCAGCAGAGAAGTGATCAGCCTGCAATAATTTAGATGTTCCTGTTGCTATGGATACTTTCTTTAAGTGAAGCATACCATTATCATTTAAATTTCCAGTAACTCACACAAAAAAATAAAAGGGAAAGACAGCACGTTAAAAGTAATAAAAAATGCCAGAGACGCAATTGTTTTATTCCTTGCTGTCACTTGTGCTGGAGAAGTGACAGAAGTGCCACCTTGGAGCAGATTTAGGACTTTTACACAATTTATTCCATTAATTAGACCTGGGGGTGGTGGCTGGGATCCAGGCAGTGGCCCAGTGACACTGGGAGGTGACACTGGGATAGGGGAGGTGACACTGGGAGTGAGGATGTGACACTGAGAGCACTGGGAGTGGTTCAGTAACACTAGGACGTGACACTGGGAGCTGGGATGTGACACTGGAATAGGGGAGGTGACACTGGGAGCTGGGATGTGACACTGGGAGCGAGGACGTGACACTGGGAGTGGCTCGGTGACACTGGGAGTGGCCCAGTGACACTGGGATGTGACGCTGGGAGCTGGGATGTGACACTGGGAGCACTGGGAGCACTGGGAATGGGGATGTGACACTGGGAGCACTGGGAGGTGACACTGGGAGCTGGGATGTGACACTGGGAGTGGGGAGGTGACACTGGGAGCACTGGGAGGTGACACTGGGAGCTGGGAAGTGACACTGGGAGCTGGGAAGTGACACTGGGAGCACTGGGAGGTGACACTGGGAGCACTGGGAGGTGACACTGGGAGGTGACACTGGCAACAGGGAAGGAGGAGGGCTCGGAGCTCACCCAAGCCGTGCCCAGCAGCGCCTTTGGGGCCGTTCCAGCAGCACCAGCGCAGGCAGATGGAAACACAGGCACACAAAGAGCTGCAAAGAATCCTCAGGCAGGATTTTAAACCAAAAACTTCGCCTGGAGTGGGATGGGAGCAGCTGAGACAGAAACTGCGGCTGGCAGGGAACGTCGGGAGAAGTCTGCTGTGGAGGCTGGAGTGTTTGCTGAGGAAGGAACTGCTGATGGTGAGGGCTGGAAAGGTGGAAAAAAAAAACCCTCTTGGAGGCAGAAAGTGTGAGATGTGGAGTTTGCAGTGTCTGGTTAGGAGGGAGAGGAAGGAGAATCCCCCGTGCTCCGAAACCGTGCTGGTGAAATTTTGGGACAAACGAGGGGTTTGGGGAATAATTTGGTGTTCAAATCCTGCTTTTCTCACCTGGCTCTGCAGGCAGCAGAGGCCCTGCAGCTCCATCCCAGCAAGGCTCTTCCCACCCCTCTCCCTCAGCCAGGACAGGAGTCTTGTCCTGAGCCTGTGGCCTTTAAAGCTGAGCTTTTCAAATCCATCTTTTCCCCTCCTCACCTCTCTGGTGGTACAGAGGGAAGGGGTGGCACAGAAACCCAAAGGGATTTCTCCAGCTGCAGGATCTGCAGGGGGTTGAGCAGCCAGAGCTCTGCTGGGCTCTCTCCATCCACAGGGAAACTGCACAAATTCAGCTGCCCCCAGATAAAAGCACTTTGTGACTCAGAAACTGACAGTGAAGAGGTCTGGGGGGGTTTGATGTCGCTCTTTCCGTGCAGGTGAGCCTGGAGCACCGACCTGCCTCTTCTCCCCCTTCACCAGCCTCACCTGGAGGCCAAAGCAGCCAGCCAGGGCCAGGAGCTGCATCCCTCTGTGCATCCCCTGCGAGCAGAGCCCAGCTCCAGCTCTCCTGGAATCGCCTCCCCAGGACAATCCTGATCTCATCCTGCCACAAACCAAGGCCAGGCAGAGCCCAACCACCCACAGACACAAATTAAGGAAAATAATTGCCTTTAATGCCACACATTAAAGGGAAAATAAAGTCACCCAGCACAGAGGCTCCAAAAACCGGCAGAGTTTTTATTCCCCTCAGTACAGAATATTCTTTACAGCATCAAAAAATAAAAACAAACCCCACTCTAGACACGCACAGATAGTGTTGTGGATTTCAGGATTTGCTGCTGGAACCTCTAGGGAAGGAGAGAGGGCAGTGCACAGAGAAACCCTCACACCCCATCCCAGTTTCCTGCGGAGATCAGAGCTCCCTGGGGGCTACAACCACTGCTGGGCTTCTGCAGCACGAGCTCTGCTGGCTCCTGCCAGCCCAGGAGGCTGCTGCTGCATTCAGCATCCAGGGAATCCTGGGCACAGCCATCCTGAGATGCAAAACTCCTTTAAAACTGCTTAAAACTGCTTTAAAACTGCTTAAAACTGCTTAAAACTGCTTTAAAACTGCTTTAAAACTGCTTTAAAACTGCTTTAAAACTGCTTTAAAACTGCTTTAAAACTGCTTTAAAACTGCTTTAAAACTGCTTTAAAACTGCTTTAAAACGCCTTAAAACTGCTTTAAACTGCTTTAAAACTGCTAAAAACACCACTTTGCAGGATCCACAGAGCACAGATGAGTCAGCTCCACGAGTCCTCCACACCTTCTCACACTCACACTTGGGTGGGGGGAAAAAACAGATCTCAAATCTTGGTCAGAGTCACTCGGCTGCTTCCTAATGAATTCTTACAGCTGACAGAGAAGGATTTTTTCCCTCCCTGCGAGCAGTTTTAAGGGAGTTCTAAAAGAGCTATCTGGGGAACGAATTAGTGCTTCAAACCCAAGTTAGAAATCTATAAAACAGATTAGTACACTTCATGTAAGGCCACAAACACTGCGAGGTGTCAGCGCGACTCTTTAGGATCATTAAACTTAAGCTTTTAATTAGCATAAGCTTTACACCTCCAGTGCTGATTTTTCAGTTCCAGGGGTAGATGGAGCTTCCTGAGCCCCCTGGGAGGTGTCAGGGACAAGGGGGGGGCACAGCCAGGTATCGCTCCTGCCCGATCCGATCCCATCCACTGAGCAACAACCCCGCGGTTCCGAGGCAGGAACAAGTCCTGGACGGCCAAACCCAGCGGCTCAGGCTGGGAACACGGATCTGTGGCCCTCCCAAGCTGCCCTTCCCAGCAGAATTCAGCAAAACAAATCCTCCCTCCCTGCTGGTTTGGCTTTTAAAGGTGAGAGGGAGCTTTAGGATCCGGAGTCACGCCGGAGGTGAGGGCTCAGCTCGGAGCCAGAGCTGCAGCATGGCCAGGGTGGGCTCTTTTTGGGTAAAATTGCTTCTGAAGAGAAGCTCCAGGCACTGCTTACCTTGACAATTCGGACCATTGCTTTCAGTTCAAGTTTTTAAAGTGCAAAACTTCGTAGAGTCTTTGGGTTAAAAAAGCATCAATTCCCACAGGGAGCCGCAGGGCGACTGGCAGCCGTGAGAGTGCCCCAGACACTCACACAAAAACTCCAGCTCTGCTCCCTCTTTGATTTCACACTGGCAGCAGCTGCTGCAAATCCCCTCCCTGCCCAGGCAGGTGATGTGTTGTTCCAGAGCCCTGGATTTCATCCCAGCCCTTGGGTGGGGGATGCTGAGAGGGGCTGTGGTGGTGCCTGGGCTGTTTGCAGGAGGAGCAGGCGCTGCTGCAGCTCCCCCCTGGTTCTCCCCACACCTCCCAGCAGCACTGTAAACTGTGAATAAATACATCCAAGGGCATCTCGTGCTTTCCCTAAGAGCAAGGTATAAAAATCCGTGTTAGGTTTCTGAAGCTTTGGTCTAAGCTGGGCTGTGACATCCTCTGAGCTGCTCCAGAGCCCTTGGAAGGTTCCCTGCTTCCAGCAGGATCCAGGCCACGGCCTCGGGGGGCTTCTCCTCTCTCAGAACATGAACAGATCGTCCTTCTCTGCCGTGCCAGGGTCGATTTTGTTCCAGTCCATAGGGGACAGAGTCTCTGCACTCTGGATGTCCTGAGCAGTCAGCCCCGTGTCCAGGACCTGGGGGTTTGTCCTGGACTGGGCCAGCCTGGGGGGACACAGAACACGGAGTGAAACGCGGTTCCTGCTGCGCCCCAGCGCTGCCCTCCCCACCCCAACCCCCCCCAGTGCCTCGGGAACGCTCAGGAAGGGCCAAAAGACAACGGGGGGAGCTGGCACAGGACACCCACAGCACTCCCCAGCCTTGCTGCTGGCTTCTCCCAGCATTTCCCCTGCAGGCACGCCGGGAATGTGCAAGGCTGGCCAGGCCACGGGAGAGCAGTGCTCTCCTCCCCGGAGCCAGCCCCGGAACAGGGACTGTCCCTGCCTCAGGACAGCCCCAGCTGATGTTCAGCAGCCCCAGCTGATGCTCAGCAGCCCCAGAATCAGCCTTTTCATCCCAAATGTCACACAAAGCCCAAGCAGCCCCGGGTTGTTGCTGTGTGAGAATACCGAGGCGTCACTCAGACGTTTGGGGTTTCGTCCAGGGGGAGGCACAAGGTCAAAAAGAGCCTGAGAAAAGGCCCAGTTTTGGATAAAGAAGAGAAAGGTGCAGCTGTGATGATGTGGCAGGGATGGATCTGGGAGCAGCCCAAACTCTGAGTCAGCAGGGGCTGAGGGTGGTGGAGCAGAGCAGAATAAAGCCCCAAAGCAGCGCCAGAGCAGCCCCAGTGGGGCAGGGAGAACAGAGCAGGACATAAATCAGCCCTGGGACGAGGCTGTGGGGAAGGGGAAGCTGTAAAATCATCCCTGAGAGACCAAATGGGACCCCAAGGGCTGAGCAGGAGCTGCTGCAAACCTTTCTCCTGCCTCACTCCCTCCTCCAGCACCTCCCAGCCCCAGGGGGAGGAAGAGGAGGAGGAAGAGGAGAAGGAAGAGGAGGATGGGAGCCATGTAAACCACACCAACCCTGCCAGGAAAACCCACCCGAAAGGAAATGGGTTTGTTTGGCTTTGCTCAGCAACACGGGCAAGGAAGCCTTCAATTTGGAGTGGAAAAAGGAATAAACCCCACACCCCCTGAATTTCTGGGCTGGGGAAGAGCAAAGCCCCAAGTGCCAGAAGCTGGGAGCAGCAGCCTGAAAAAGCCTCGGTGAGTGGGAGCAGACACAGCAACTGCTCGGGGAATTAAATTCCCTATCACACACAGCCTCTCTCCATCCTTAAAAGGTTGTCAAAATATTTGGCTTATCAGGCAGCCTTAAAGCCTATCTTTCAATTACCAGCCCAGGCAATGATGGGGCAGCTGCCTAGGTCAGATCACGGCCCTGATTAGATTAAGGAGCATTATTAAAAGCTCAGCCACCAGCCAAGTCTCTGGGGCTGCTCCCCGTGCTGAACTCGTGAAGGGAGTTATGAGAATTACCTTGAAAACGCCTCGTCGAGCCCATCATCCATTTCCTTTGTTAAGAGATAAAAAGAGAGACAAGTAGTTGCTAAGAGAACTGCACAAAAGTGTGTTTAGAGATCTTGGCTCTGCGCTCAGACAGAAAAATATCGGTGCCTGTTGGCTTCAGTGGGCTCCTCTGCAATCTGCCTCCTCTCCAGGGGAAAGGGTGAACTCCAGGCTTGGCCCCTTCCCTCCATCCCTGCTCCCAGGAGAGTGAGATCCAGCAGTCCCTGGGGCTTTTCTGCACCAGGATCACGGAGGGCAGCCCTGCACTGGCACAGTAAAAGCAGCTCTGGGCCCCCTCAGCTCTGCTCTGCTCCCAGGAAAACCCTGGAGCTGCTTGGGAGAAAGGTTTTCCATGCTCTGTGCGAGGGCTGCTCCCAAAATCCTGTGATGCACTTACAGACTTAATGCAATTAATAAATAAAGTATGAAAACTCTGTAAGCAGGGAAGGATTGGAGATTGCTGATAAGCCCCCAGGATTTGATTTAGCCTTAGAGCTGATCTTCAGGTTTAACCCAAAAGCCTCAGGCTCAAGGAGTGGGCTCCAGGCAAAGGCAATTCCTTCATTCCTGATCCTGCAATTCCCCAAAACCCAGCAGGCAGGGGGGCTCCAGAGAGGGGCTGTGGCCCCAAAGGAAAGTGGGGCTTCATGGGTTTGTGGTCAGAGAACCATGGAATGGTTTGGGTGGGAAACCTTAAATCCCACCTCCAGTGCTCCAGCCTGGCCTTGGGCACTGCCAGGGATCCAGGGGCAGCCAAATCCTCTCTGGGCACCCCGTGCCAGGGCCTGCCCACCCTCCCAGGGAGGAATTCCTTCCCAAAATCCCAGCCAGCCCCACCCTCTTCCAGCCACGGAGAGGCTCCCTGGTGGATGCACACCCAGGGCTGCATCATCACTCTTCCATCACAGACTCATGAAATAATTAAGCCACAGGACTGAGGACGTTTCCAAGAAGCCATCCAAGCTCCCACAGACACCAACAGGAGCAGGGAGAAATAAGACTTAACAATGAACATAAATATAACTGGGTTTTAGTGAGCAGTAAACAAAAGCCATCAGCCTAATGATTTCTGCCCCTGAACAGAGCAGTTAGGTGCTCTCTCAATTAAGTGACAAACCACTGAGAAATGCTGCTCCAGAAGAAGGAATATTCAATTACCTGCCAGCAGCATTTTTCACATTTGTGAGTTTATCCCCCGAGCCCAGAAGGGGCAGCAGGCCCTGAACACTCATGGATCACCTCTGGGAACACCCCTGAGCGGCTCAGGCACCCCCCAGCCCCCAGTTTGTCCCAGGAGAAGCCCTGGGAGGGCAGCAGGAGCGCTCCTGGCCGTGCCTTACCCACAGCACGTTGTTGTTGACCGAGGGGCCGGGCCCGAAGCTGCTGTTGTCCAGCTGTGGTGACTCCGTGCTGCTGCCCAGGGGGGACCTGGCAGGACCCTCCAAATCCAGCAAGTTCCCCGTGGCTGCTGCTGTGGGGAGAGCACAGAGGGGATCAGGGGAGAGCAGCACACACAGGCAAACCTTCCCTGCAGGAATCCCTGCCCTGCAGGAATCCCTGCCCTGCAGGAATCCCTGCCCTGCAGGAGTGGAATCCAAGGGCAGCAGCAAATTCCCTTTGGGGGCCCCAAATCTGAGCCCTGAGGGGCTGTGGCTTGTCCAGCACGTCCAGGTCAGGCACCGAGGACTCCCAAGGGAGATTCAGGCCAGGCTCATCCCTCCTTTGGGATCCATCCTCCCTTGGGAAGGCTCCTGGGTGCCCACTCGGGGTCAGGGTGAGCCTCAGGGCAGCATCAGCTGAACTGGTGTTTTATAGGGCTGAGGGCAATAAAACAAATAAATTTCACCCCCTGGGTGAAGTTCAGCCCTTGGAGAGCCTCAAGCCCTCCCCAGCAGCCTGCCCTGGGCTGGGGGCTGGAGCATCCCAGCTCTGGGAGGTGCTGGAGCTCATTCCATCACCCATGGCAGCCCCAGGCTGGACTCATCCCAACGTGCCACCCTTTGGGAGAGATTCCTCCAGGCCTGAGCCTTCAGGAAGAAGCAGGATGTGCCAGCCTGGAAGGAAGCCCAGTTTAATGCTATTTTTCTCCATGCCAAATCCTCTTATCTCTGTGGCCAGCGTGGAGGGGGGGGATGAGCCTTTTGTCCCACTTCTCCCTGTCCTGCACCTCAGAGGCAGCCAGGCCCCGAGCTGTGAGGGGATTTATGATTTAACTGTTTTATTTCACACATTTCCCCTTCCTTGGGGGCACCTGGATGTTCACCCCCCTCAGCCCAGGGCATGGTGAGCGTTTGGGGTGTGACACAGCCCCAAAAACCGAGCTTGGGATGTGCTCAGATCCAGGCTGAGCTCGTAAGGACATCACAGCCAATCTGCCTGGGGCAGGAGCAAACAGATCTGGGGTGGCAATAGGGGATGTTTTAGGGCGAGAAGGAAGCGCTCAGCTGGCAGCCAAAACACTCTGAAATGTTCTCCTGGCCTTCAGAACCCTCCCAGAACCACCCTGTTTGGGGAAAATCCTTCAGGAATTTTTTTTTTCAGGAAAATCCTGTTCCCTGCCCTGTTCAGGGTAACCCCTCATTCCTCATGGACACTCCTCCATTCCTCAGGGACAATCCCCCATCCCTCAGGAACACTCCCCGTCCCTCATGGACACTCCTCCATTCCTCAGGGACACTCCTCCATTCCTCAGGGACACTGCCCCATCCCTCAGGGACACTGCCCCATCCCTCAGGGACACTGCCCCATCCCTCAGGGACACTGCCCCATCCCTCAGGGACACTGCCCCATCCCTCAGGGACAATCCCCCATCCCTCAGGGACAATCCCCCATCCCTCAGGGACACTCTCCTGTCCCTCAGGGACACTCTCCTGTCCCTCAGAGACAATCCCCCATCCCTCAGGGACAATCTCCCATCCCTCAGAGACAATCCCCCATCCCTCAGAGACAATCCCCCATCCCTCAGGGACAATCCCCCATCCCTCAGGGACAATCCCCCATCCCTCAGGGACACTCTCCCGTCCCTCAGGGACACTCCCCGTCCCTCAGGGACACTCCCCGTCCCTCAGGCCGTTCCCTGCCCAGGACAGTCCCCAGGCTGTCCCCAGGCCCAGAGCAGGCCCTGCTGTGCTGCCTCACGTGTGACAGGCCGGGCAGGAGCTTCCGAGCCGGGGCTGCTCGTCCCTTCTGCGTCCAGGATGGCCCTTTCCCGCTTCTCCTTCTCTGCAGAAGAAGGAAATCCCATCACTGCCTGCCAGGTTTTAGGGAGGAGGGATGGGGACAGCTCGGCCAGGCCTCCTGTGGCTGCTTTTATCACCTCGTGGAAGGTGAAAGCAAAAATCCCAACAGGGCACCTCAGGGCCTCCTTTAAGTGCAGCCAAAATCCGGCTGGATTTGCAAGGCTGCCAAAAGAAACCTGGAAATTCGGGAGGCAGGAGGGAAATGCACTGAGAAAGCTGAGAAAACACCAGAGCCACCCCCCGAGCTTCCCCGTGAAGAGGGGAGCGAAACTCACCTTCCTTTGCGGCCTGCCAGAACTCGAAGGCGATTTTGAAGGCCTGGGCCACGGTGAGGGTGACAGCCTGAGCCTGCAGGGGAGAAATCACTGAAATCTCTGTTCTACCTGGCTGTGAGCTGAGCACCCAACACTGCTGGGGCTGGCAGAGCCACCCAACACTGCTGGGGCACTGCAGGCTGGGCCAGGGAGGGGACAGGGCTGGCCCTGAGCTGTCCTGGGCTGTCCCAGCCTGTCCTGGGCTGTCCCAGCCTGTCCTGGGCTGTCCCTGGGCTGTCCCAGCCTGTCCTGGGCTGTCCCAGCCTGTCCCTGGGCTCTCCCAGCCTGTCCCTGGGCTGTCCCTGGGCTATCCCAGCCTGTCCCTGGGCTGTCCCTGGGCTATCCCAGCCTGTCCCTGGGCTGTCCCAGCCTGTCCCTGGGCTGTCCCAGCCTGTCCCTGGGCTGTCCCAGCCTGTCCCTGGACTGTCCTGGGCTGTCCCTGGGCTGTCCCAGCCTGTCTCTACCCTGGAGATGACGGATGGGGAGAGAGCAGCCTCTCAGAGCTGCTCCCCACACCTCACCATGACCCAACCACCCCAGGCCCTTCCCTGCAGGCCAGGAGAACAGCCAGGAGCACCAACAGCTCCCAGGGATCAGCCCCAGAGCCCAGAGAGCTCGGGAGGGACAGCCTGGCACGGGCAGCAGGGTTTGTCCTGTGCCACCAGCCCTGCCCCGGCTGCAGGGCCAGAAATGCCAATTCCAGAGGAGCAGGCAGAGCTCAGGAGCAGCCCCAGCACCAGCAGGGCACAGGGAACGCTCCCAACACCCAGAGCCTCCAGCCTGAGCTTGGTTTCCCAAAGCAGGAACAGAACAAAGCCAGAGCCAGGACTGGAACCAGCTGCCAGGGGCTGGGGGGGCACAGCCAGGGCACAGCACCCCCAAAAAGCCAGGCAGGGGGGCAAGGAGACCCCCAGAGCCATCAGTGCCAACTAAGGCTGGCAAGCAGGAGAGCTCATTTGAATGTTGGAGCTATTTACATCCTTGATGGAAGTGCAAATGCTTTATGGCAAAAAAACCTTAAATATGGTAATTAAGTATGAAACTCCTCACAGCTGTTTACAATTTAAGCTGTCACATCTGAATCAAGTTTAATAGACCCAGCTACTGCTGAGAATTACCCAGGAACTAAAATTATGGACTAATTATATGCCTGTGACTGGGAGCTGTGGTGCATCCAGGGACCCTGCCCTGGGGAGGGCTGGCTCCCAGCCTGGGAGCAGGGATCACCTCAGCAGCAGGACGCTCCTGCAAGTTACAGGCCAGGAAAAAGGAAGTTATTCCTAGTTTTTTTTTGCCATAAAAGGCTTTGGAGAACTTTATTTGGAGGGGGATGCACTGAGCTGATGTAGCACTGAGATAATTCTTTTAGCACCAGGAAGATTTAAATTTTAATTTGCAGAGAGAGGCTTATCTTGGCCATGCAAGGATGGGAGCACACGCCGAGGACAGGAGAGACAACTTGTAGCTCCCATTATTCTCTCCAAGGGGAAAAAAATGAGCTGGGAGAAGCAGGGAATATTAACAGAGCTGAGCTCCAGGCACAGGGATGCTCCTGAGGTGGGAATGGCCCTCACAGGGGATTTGGGACACCCTACTCTCCGTGCAGGGGGCACCAGGAAAGGATTTCTGGGGGCAGAGGGGTCTGAGCTGCCCTTGCTCTTCCCTGAAGCCCCTCCCTGGCACGGGGAGGGGGCTCAGTCCCAGCTCTGGCTCCACCAGGGCTCTCCTTGCCCCACCTCTCTCTCTCCTCACCAGGTCCCTTCCCATCCTGGAGCACTGACTCGGCAGCAGAAGATCCCAGGAGGGTTCACAGTGAGAGCCACTCTGTCCCACACCCGAGTCCCCACTCTGAGCCCCATCCCCATCCCACAGCGGGGTCTCCTGAGGGGGGACACGGCCCCAGCTGCAAGGATCCCAGCAAACCAAATCCATGGAGCTGCCAGGGAGCCCCTGGGCACCTCCTGCCCAAGCCCCAGGGCTCAGGATGCTGCTCCCAGGGGAGTGGGGCAGGGAATGCAGCAAGGAGGGGCTCTGCAGGGGTTGGTGCAGCAGCCTGGGAGCTGTCCCTGTCCCCAGCACCCCTGCACTGACCATTTTGCGCTTGGTGCACAGGAAGGCGTGGCACTCCAGGTTCTCATTCAGCTGGTTCTGGGCGATGTAGGCGAACACTTTGTCGTGGCTCTTGTCTGCCGTGCAGTAGGAAATCCTGAGAGGCACAAGGACACGGCCCTGAGCTCGGGGAGAGGCTCCAAACCCTCCTGGGGCTGCCAGGGCCGAGCAGGGAGCACGGGGAGGGCACAGGGAGGGCACCAGGCTTGGCACAACTCCCTCCCAGAGAGGAGGAGCTGGGCACTGAGAGAAGCCAGGGTGAGTTCTTCAAAGAGAAGAAAGAGTTTCTTTCACCTTGTGGGACGGGACAGGTTAGAGAAAGGGAAGATTCCAGCAGACCAGCACCTCACAAGTGCTCTGCCTTGCTCTGAAGGCTTTCCTTGGACGATAAGGAAGGAGAAGGGAGCTGTTCTCAGCCTGGGATTTCATCTTCAGGTTCAAAGCAAGGGTGCCCAGGACAGGCTCTGGGATTTGCAGCAGCAGCTCCTGAGCTCAGGGAAGGTGGGAGGGAGGCTCAGCCTCCTCACTGGAGCATCCCCAGCATCCCTGGGGCTCTCCCAGCCCCTGGGCAGGGCAGGCCTGACCCTGGAATGCCCAACCAGGCTGTGGAAGAGCAGCAGGCTGAGAGGTTTAGGGAGCTCAGGCTGTGCCTGAGGGCTCAGCTCCCTTCTGTGACCCCTCAGCATCATCCCCTGCCAGCACAGTGCAAGCTGGGAAGAGCTAGCAGCCAGCAAAGCCTCTCTCTCCTGACCAAACAGGTGCTAAAGCCAGAGAAAAGCCCAGGAAGAAGTGGGATTTTCAGCAGAAGTTCCTTCAGGCCCCATTTTGCCCCTCCAGCTCCTGCTCTCGCTGCCCCTGAGAGTTTGCAGAGAGGGGATTTCAAAAAGCCACATTCAAAGTTTATTTACACATGATTTCACCCACCTCCCTTCCCACACCTCTGCACCAGCCAGGGCTGATGGAGAGCAGCCCAAAACCCACCTGTAAATGGAGATGTTCTCGATGAGCTCGTTGGTCCTGCTGTCGTTCAGCACGATCCCGCGGGGTGACACTTTCAGGGTCACTTTCTGCAGCTTCTTCCCACTTGCTTTTGCCTTTGGGAGGGAAAGAGGGAGGGGAAATCCCGGGATTTTAATGCTGGCACCTCCAAAGATGCACCCCGGGCTGATTCTGCTGCCAGACAGAGCGTGGTTAACCCTTCCCTTCCCTGCAGCAGGGATTTGAGCTGGCAGGGACACATCCCACCTAGCACCTCCCCAGGGATGTCCCCAGGGATGTCCTCAGGGATGTCCCCAGGGCCACAGGAGCTGTGCTGGGAGCAGGATGGGCCTAACCAACCCCAGTCCAGTGGTAAAGCACACCCTGGACAGGACATCAGCTTAAAACCAGACTTTCACAAGCTGCTTTCTCTTACTGATCAGCCTGGTGCTTTCAGCCTGCAGCTCGCTGCCCCAAATCATCACATCCAGCACATCCAACTAGCTCCAGGCTGGAGTCCTCAGCCCCACCCCCGGGGCACCTCAAAGCCGTGCCCAGAGAGTCCTGCCCAGCCCCAGGGCTTTACTGAAGAGCTCCATTCCCAGTGGATCAGAGATGTGAAGGGCTCTGCCAGCAGCTCCCGTTCAGTGGAGCAATTCCCTCCTTTCCCTGCTGGCCAGGAGAGGATCCAGCACTCCCCACCCCATTGAGCTTTATGGCACAGCTGGGGCTCTGCCTCATTCACTTTTACAAGGGCTTAAAGAAGCGTTAATTTTACCCAGAGCCTGGTGAGGCTCTGAGCTGGGAATGAGCTGGGAATCAGGGGGATGGCTGGGAATCAGGGGGATGGGCTGGGAATCAGGGGGATGGGCTGGGAATCAGGGGGATGGGCTGGGAATCCATCCCTCTGAGGTGACACTGGGGCAGTGGCTGGGACCTGGAGCAAGCTGTCCCCCCTCTAACCCTCCCAAATCCTGGGAAGGAGAGCTCAGGATGGCGCTGGCCAGGCTCCAAGCGCTGTCCCTGCTCTGCTGAGGGGACCCAGCCCCGGGGCAGGCTGATTCCAGCGGGTCAGAGCCTCCTCACACACCCTGGCTTATCACAGGGAGCCAGAGCCCAGCACATGCCAGCCTTCCCCATCCCACGGCCTGGGCTGATCCCAGGGGCTCCCCAGGAGCTGTCTGCACCTCCACCCACACTCCTGGAGGGGCTGGAGCTCCAAAATCCTGAGCCCCTGGAGCTCCAAAATCCTGAGCCCCTGGAGCTCCAAAATCCTGAGGCCCAGGAGCTGCAATCCTCACATCCCTGGAGCTCCAAAATCCTCACATCCCTGGAGAATCCTGAATTCCTGGAGCTGCAAAATCCTGAATTCCTGCAGCTGCAATCCCAAACCCCTGGAATTACACATCCCAGCACCCCCCAGCTCTGCAACTCTTTCCCGTGGGATTTCCCCCTCAGAGCGGGGCCAGCAGGGGACACTCACAGTGGCCACGATCCTTTTGACAGCGGCTGCAGAGAGCTCCTCTCCCTTGGGCTGCTCCACCAGGGTCATGCCCAGGTACTTGAGGCTGAAGAGCATTCCCTCCAGCAGCGTCTCCCGCGTGTCCGTCCAGTTCTCGGGCAGCTCTGGGGACACAAGGAAGGGCTGGATTCACTCCGAGCTCGGAGCAGGGGAGGCAGCAGCGCTCAGGAGCCTCTCCCCAAATCCCAAAGTGTTTCCCAGCAGCCACATCCCTTCAGGAGCCCCCAGGGAGAAGTGAGGGGAGCGCAGGGCTCGGTGCCACCCTGTGACCTGACCCTGCAAGAGGATAAACCGGGATTTGCTGCTAAACCCGGGCGGGATCCAGGTGAGGTGAATCAGGCACCTGCAGCCCCTGAAAGCACCGGGGGACTCTTCCCTGCAGGGCTGGGGGGCCGGAAGGAGGGCTCTAAACATGGGATAAGGGCGGCTGGAGAGGGGCAGGGGGTCCCCAGGGTGTGCAGGAGGGCGGGGGTCTCACCCCACATACCTGGAGAGGGGCAGGAAACAGCTCAGGACAGGCGGGATGCTGTGCTGGCCTGGCTGAAAATGGGGTGACAGGGTTTCTAAAAGCCAGGTGTCACACACCCACAGATGTCACACACCTCCAGGTGTCACACAGCCCCCACAGGTGTCACGCACAGGTGTGACACAGCCCTTCACGGGTGTCACACCCCTCCACCCCCGCTGTCCCCACGCCAGCCCCGCCCGTGTCCCGCTGCTGCCTGTCCCTAATCCCAGCAGTACCACGCCGGGCCAGCCTCATCGGCTCAGCGACAGCCACAAGTTGTGGCCTCGGGGGGTGCGGGGTGGCCCCCCCGGCCCCGGGTGGCCGCTCGCCACGGGGACATCGATCGAAGCCAGCAGCGGGACGAGGTCACCCAGTGCCCGCCGGGCTCCAGGGCTGGACAGGGGTACACGGGGACAGAGGGACACGAGGACACAGGGACACATGGACACGGGGACACAGGGACAGGGGGACACGGGGACAGCCCCCACCCAGCCCCGGCCAAGGGGCGCGCACCGGGCTGGATGCGGCCGAAAGCGAAGCTAAAAGTGCCAAGAACCGCCAGGAGCGAGCCCTGAGGCAGCGAGGGGGGAGCGCAGGCGGCCGCAGGAAGGGGAGAGAGCGGACGGGGCAGAGCCGAGGGAAAAGAAGGCGTAAAGCGGGGAAAAGTGAGCGCGGGGGCCGGGAGCGGGCAGAGGCCGGTGGGATGAGGGGGAGAAGGGGCTGGGTCTCACTCTTGTGCCGCCCGCCGGCCCAGGACGGTTTGTGGACGCTGGGGCTCCTCAGCAGGGCCCGACCCGCGGATTTGAGCGCGTCCATCCCGGCCCGGCCCGGCCCGGCCCCGCCGCAAACTTTCCTGAGGCGCCAGCGCTGACCGCGTCCGGGGGCGGGGCCATGCAAATGAGCCCTGGCGTCATCGCGTCACGCCCTGTGCCACGCCCACCCCGAAGTTGTGAGGGGCACCCGAAACTCCGGAGGGATAAAAAACAGCCCTGAGGGTCTCCAAAAAACTCTGAGGTTGTGAGGGGTCCCTGAAACTCCGGAGGGATCAAAAGCAGCCCTGAGGGTCTCCAAAAAACTCTGAGGTTGTGAGGGGTCCCTGAAACTCCGGCGGGATCATAAACAGCCCCGAGGGGTCCCCAAAACTCTGCGGGGGCCCCAAAAGTTGTGTGGGGTTCTTAAAGCTCCGCAGGGACACCAAACGCAATGGGACCCTAAAATTGTGCAGGGTTCCTAAAGCTCCTCGGGGTCCCCAAAACTCTGCAGGGTCCCAAAAGCTCCATGAGATCCTAAAGTTGTGCAGGGTCCAGAAAAGCCCATGGGGTCCCCAAAGCTCCATGGGGACCCTAAAGCTCTGCAGGGACCCCAAAGCTGTGCAGGGTCCCAAAAACTCTGTGGGGTCCCCAAAGCTCCTCAGGGACCCTAAAGCTGTGGAGGGTCCCTAAAGCTCCACGGGATCCTAAAGTTGTGCAGGGTCCCAAAAACTCTATGGCTACCCAAAAAACTCCACGGGGACCCCAAAACTGTGATAGGACCCCAAAGCAAAAAATCCCAAAAAATCGCTGTGTAAGGAACAAATTTAAGCCTGCTCTGTGCAAAAATACATCTTTGCTCAGGGGAAGATGCTCAGCGTTCCAGCTGCCACTGCAGCTCCTTTTGGGGTGTCCCCCTGTCCCTTGGGGCTGAGAGGAGGAGTTTTCCCACTCAATCCACCCCAATCAGACTCCCTGGAAGTCTGGAGTTTAAAATGTCCTTGTTTTAGGGAAAAAAAAAATAAAAATGGGAAGGCAGCTCCAACCTGCTGCTCCACACCCATTTCCCTGGGTGGGATTCCAGGCTTTCCTGCAGAGGGAAAACCCCAGGACAAGCAGGCCCTGGCAAAAAGAATCAATTTATTTACTTTTAATTCATGGAGTCCTGAGCCTGCAGAGCAGCGATTTTTTGGGGGAAACCTCCTGGTTCTCCTTCCTGCCGTCCATGTCCCATTTATTGTCCCCATTTATTGTCCCCGCTTCCCTCCTCCCCAGGTTATTTCCAGCTCTGCAAACGCAGGAATTGTGCAGCAGCTCCTCTCCCCTCCTGGAAACACCAGAGGAATCCGCGGTTTTTGCATCCTCGAGGAAATAAACTCATCTTTCCAGGGAGCCTTCTGCATTTTGGGGAAACTCCTGCAGGTTTTTGTGCTGCTGATGTGTTTTCCCAGCCGGTGGGGGCTGGCCCTGAATTTCTTTTGAAATTCTTTTGATTTTTCCCAAGGAATTTGCAGCCCTGGCTCCAAGGCCGGTGGCAGGAGGGCGGCTGCTCGTTTGCTGCCGGCTTTAATTAATGAGGGCAGCAAAGCCAGGCTTTGCTCTCTCCTCATGTTCACATTTATGGCAAACCAGGACGTGGCTCCCTCCTGATAAATGGGCTGAGAGGGCTCTGTCTAATTCCTGGGTGATAAAAACACCAATTGCTGACATTTCCCTCTGTTTTCCCTTCCTCTGACATTTCATTTAGGAGAAAACAACGCCAGCCACTCCAAATGTGCTCTCATTGACATTTGCTGGCCCTGATTAAGCCAGAGTTTGACAGAGAGGGGATGTCCCTGTCCCCAGGATCCCAAAATCCCCCCAGGGAATTCCTCCCAGGACAGGCTGAGCTGCTCCCAGCTCAGGAATCACCTCAGCTCACCCCACCCAGCCCAAATTAAACCAACCCCTCACTGCAGCCCGGCAGGAAATCCAATTTATAGTCATGCTAGGAACTCCAATTACCACAGCCATTAACAATTTGTTAATGAGTCAATTAACATGCTTTGGGATCTATGGAGAAAGGCCATTATAAATATGATGGCATCAAATACTGCACAAATAAAGATTTGAGTGTGCCAGGGGCTGCTGCTGGGTGCAGGTGGGACCAGCTCCACTGAGATCCTTCCCTGCCAGGACAGCCTGGAAGCTGCTGGGATGGCCAGGAATGCTGCTGGGATGGCCAAAACCCTCCCAGGATGGACACAAACCCCCCAAGGATGGACACAAACCCTCCCAGGATGGACACAAACCCCCCAAGGATGGACACACACCCCCCCAAGGATGGACACAAACCCCCCCAAGGATGGACACAAACCCTCCCAGGATGGACACAAACCCCCCAAGGATGGACACACACCCCCCCAAGGATGGACACACACCCCCCCAAGGATGGACACACACCCCCCCAAGGATGGACACAAACCCCCCCAAGGATGGACACAAACCCCTCAAGGATGGACACAAACCCCCCCAAGGATGGACACAAACCCTCCAAGGATGGACACAAACCCTCCTGGCACTCTCCAGGTGAGGGAGATGCTGGCTGGGGTTAATCCTGAGCAGAGGGAACAGGAGTTCAGTCATTTATTTGGGTTAATTCTGCTTTTTCTCCCGTGGAATTCAGGCCTCAGCCCAGTGTTAAACTGGATTTGTTTTATTGATGTCTCGTTATGTAATGCAGCAAAGATGAAAATGCAGCAGGGTGAAATTGCAGCTGCTGGAGGAAATAACTGGAGTTATTTCTGAACTATTGTACTGAATTATTTCTGAATTATTATACTGAATAACTAATAATATACTGAATTATTACACTGAAATAACACATTTAAGTCCTGAAAAAAGGGGAGAAATCTCAGTGCTGGAATGCTCAGGGCATCCTCTATCACAGGGTATCAAAGCATAAATCAGGATTTATTTAAACCTTGTCACATGCTGCTCACAGCCAGAGCAATCCTGGGGCAGGGTGTGAACCTGGGGAGCAGCAGCAGCAGACAGGGAAATATTCCAACTAAATTTAAAAATATTTCAATAGTTAAAAAGATTAAATCTTTAATAAAATATTTATTATTTAATTTTTCTAAAAGAATTAAGATTTTTTTAAAAAATAATAGTATTTTTATTTTTTAATTTAATATTTCAAATTTTAAAATTAATTAATAATAGTAATAGTAATACTACTACTACTACTACTACTAATAATAATAATAATGTTAAAAGGTCACCTTTGCCTGGCACAGAGGGCTGGAAGGAGCAGGGAGAACTCAGCTCCCAGACTTTTGTTATCTTTTGCTGCTCTCCAATAATTTAAATAATAATTTAATTATCATTATTAGTAATAATACTAATACTAATAATTTAATTTTTAAATAATTTAATTTTTTTAATTTAAATTTTTGCATTCATTAAAGCAGCATTAGCGATTCTTCTGCTCTCCCAGACAGGATCCCAATTTATTCCAGGGCAGCTTCCTGAGCTTTATCCCTCCTCCAGCACCTCCAGGGTCACCAGAATTCCCAAAATCCAACATTCCCAAATCCCATCCTGGATCAGCTTCACCCACAGCCCCCTCTGGGCACAAAATTGGGATGAGAGGACACCGAGTTTAACCCTGGGAATGTTTTCCCATCATCTGCCTCAAAAAAGGAAGGGAATTGTTGGGAGCACCAAGAGCATCTCGAGAGTGGGGTGACATTGTCACCGCTGCTTCCATGGAAACCGCGTTTGTTTCTCGGAGCTGTTCCAGCATAATTAATAAAAACCTCCCCTGCACGTGGGCCCTGCTCTGAGCTTCCCCAGGACACGTGGAAAAACCAAAAAAAACAGGGAAAAAAAAGAACTTTTCTGGTCTGTTCTGGTCCCTGGGAGCACCTGATGGTGCTCCAGGATAATCCTGAGGTGGGGAATAATTTAATAAAGGGATCAGGAACGGGCTCACCCTGCAGATTTGGGGGATCCCAGATAATTCCATGTGGGAAGAAGAGCAGCTCTCAGCACCTGGAAGGGGTGAGAAAGGAAAATTCAGGTGTTGCAAGCCATGGTTTGGGAATTTCCAGGTGTTGCTCCACAGTTTTAGCTCCAGGCAGAAACCAGGGGGGTTTTGCTGCTCCAGCTTTTCAGGGAATCCATAAAAGCGAGTGGCTGAATCCATGAGAGCCAGAGAACATCCCGTGCCACTTCCAGAGGAGGAGGCTCTGGAATTCCAGAGAATTCTGTCCTGCCAAGCTCTGTTCTCCCTCCAGCTCCAGCTGGACACGAAGTTTGGGGTTTTTTTTATCTCTGAGATGCATTTCTGGCTCTTTTTCCTGCTGAGTGAACTTTTCAAATTAAAAAAAATTACCCAAACAACAAGAAAATAAAACAAAACAAAATAATAAAAACCCCAAATAAAACAAAAACCCACAATCTAAACAAAAAAAAAAAAAAACCAACAAAAAACAAACACCAACCTCTTCCCCCCCAAAAACCCTGAAATAAATTAAATTCCCAGTTTCTTCCAGGGTTCCCCTCCCTTCTGCCAGAGTGGGAATAACGAGAGGTCCAGGAGGATGAGGATGGAGCTGAGCCCTGCTGGCACCCAGGGGGGTTCGGGCTGAGCAGAGCCAGAGCCACCAGCAGGAACAATCCCGGGAATATCCCTGGGAATTCCCTGGAAAGGAGCTGGGGAGTGATGGGCACAGCGGGCAGGGGTGAGGAGCGCTCAGTCCTCAAAATCCCGGGAGCCAAAATCCCTGGGGATCAAAATCCCTGGAGTCAAAACTTCGGGAATCAAAACCTCGGGAGCCAAAATCCCCGGGAGTCAAAATCCCCAGGAGTCAAAACCTCGGGAGCCAAAACCTCGGGGGCCAAAACTTCGGGAATCAAAATCCTGTGAGCCAATACCTCCGGAGTCAAAACCTCGGGGGCCAAAATCCCTGGAGCCAAAATCTCAGGGAGCCAAAATCCCTGGAGTCAAAATCCCGGGGGCCAAAACCTCCAGAATCAAAATCCCTGGAGCCAAAACTTCGGGAATCAAAATCCCTGGAGCCAAAACCTCCGGAGCCAAAACAGGAGCCGGAGCTGCTGCCCGGGCCCGGCCTGGGAGCATCAGCGGGAGACGAGGGGATCCTGCAGTGATTGCCCTGTGCCAAAGGCTCGGGATTGTCCCGTTCCTCCGATCCCTCCCGATCCCCGGCCGGGCTCTGCTGTCTCCCACCCTGCTCCTTTCCCAGCCGGAGCTTCCCAAGCCTCTGGCAGCTCGGAGGGATAAAGCTGCGCTTTTTATTTCCCTGCCAGGACCCTTCCACCGTGCCCTGAGCTCTGCTTTTGGCTCCTTCTTCCTCCTGGCGTTCCCCCCATTGCCATTCCCGTTTTCCCAGCCCCAATTCCCGAGGATTCCGGACTCTCGAGGCTCCGGGATCGCCTCCAAGGGGTTTTGTTTTCATTCCTGGAGTTAAACATCCGCTCCTCCAACAACGCCTGCGACAACGCCCTTCCTTCCCGAGCTTTTCCCGAGCCTTTTCCTCAAGGCTGTGCCTCCTTTTGGAGGGAAAAGAACAGAAAACTTCCAAGAGCAGAGAGGGTAAAGCTGGGAAAGCGCAGGGAGAGGGAGCCCCAGGTTTGTTCCCACCCTGATCCCAGCAATCATCGCTCCAGGAGGATCCCAAGCTGGATCCCGGCTCCTGCTGCCATTCCCGGGTTCCTCGCAGCAGAGGGGATGAGGAAATGCGGGATTGGGCAGGGAAGACGCCCTCCCAGAGCTGCTCCCTGCCCGGCTGGAGCAGGAAGGCTCAGCAGCATCGCTTGGAGCCGGGATGGGGAGGGAAAATCCAGCTGGGATGGACGGGGAAGATCCCAGTCCCTGCCGGGGCCACTCACCCGAGCACTGGGCAGGCACAGACAGAGGTTTGGGGTGGCACCCCCAGCCCAGGGAGAGATTTGGGGTGGCACCCCCAGCCCAAGCAGAATTTTGGGATGGCACCCCCAGCTCACTCAGAGATTTGGGGTGGCACCCCCAGCCCAGATAGTTTTGGGATGGCACCCCCAGCTCACACAGAGATTTGGGGTGACACTCCCAGCTCACACAGAGATTTGGGGTGGCACTCCCAGCTCACACAGAGATTTGGGATGGCACCCCCAGCCCAGGCAGTTTTGGGGTACACCCCCAGCTCAGACAGAGTTTTGCAGCCCAGATTATCGTGAGGAGGATTCCTCCCATTTCAGCACAGGCTGTGGGCAGAGAGCAGCAGCAGCCCCTGTTCCCATTGCCCTTCTGGAATGTTCTCACTCCTGAGCCCTCCCAAACCCCCGAGGCTTTTGGGGCAGAGCAAGGTGCCCCTGCCTGGCTCAGGGAAGCCCAGGAAGAGCAGAAATCCCTGCTGGAATTCCTCCCACTGGATTAAACCTGTGGTGTTTCCCTCCTCCAGGATCTTTGGGATGCTCAGGAGGACCCCGAGGAGAAGGGAATTAATTGTTTTAACCTGATTAATGCCCTCACCCAGCCAGGTTTCCTACCCAGCCTTGCAGATGACCTTCCCCAATCAAACATTAACTCTGCAGCAAACAATCATTAGGGAGCAGTTGCTGCCTTTAATAATTAAGGCTTTTATTAATCCACTGGCTCCACTTGGAGCAACAAGTGTCTCCAGAATTAATTCTGTTGTCATTTAGGGGAGGAATAAATGAATATCACTGCGAGGCAGGGAAGGAGAAGGTGTTTAGATTCCAGAGCACTTTCTAAAGGGACTGGATCTGCTGCTGGAGCTGTAATTATGCAGATTATTAACTGCCAAACATCAGGCTCAGTCATTTCCAGAGAGAAATCACACTCCTGCAACCCAAAAGTGCAGGCTCCAAACTTCCAGCAGCTCCATCAGCTGCTGCAGAAGCAGGAGGGAGAGGAGCTCTGGAATGAGGAGAGGAGGGAGCAGCCTCCAGCTGCCAGCTGGGTTTGCCTTGCTGCAGTTGTGCCCAGAGCCCCAGGAATTGGAAAAGGATTTGAAAAACCCCAAAGCCAGAAGGACCCCAAAGGCCCATGAGATAAAGAGAAGAGATAAAATCACTCCAGAGTCACCCAGGGCAGATCTTCTCCTTCTCTTCTCCTTCTCCTTCTCTTCTCCTTCTCCTTCTCTTCTCCTTCTCTTCTCCTTCTCTTCTCCTTCTCTTCTCCTTCTCTTCTCCTTCTCTTCTCCTTCTCTTCTCCTTCTCTTCTCCTTCTCTTCTCCTTCTCTTCTCCTTCTCTTCTCCTTCTCTTCTCCTTCTCTTCTCCTTCTCTTCTCTTCTCTTCTCTTCTCTTCTCTTCTCTTCTCTTCTCTTCTCTTCTCTTCTCTTCTCTTCTCTTCTCTTCTCTTCTCTTCTCTTCTCTTCTCTTCTCTTCTCTTCTCTTCTCTTCTCTTCTCTTCTCTTCTCTTCTCTTCTCTTCCTCCTGCTCTTCCTCCTCCTCCTTCTCTTCTCTCCTCTCTTTTTTTTCTGCTGGGTCAGGGCAGGGGAAGCTGAAACACAGAAATTGCAGAGGGGTGAATCGATAATGTTGCTTTGTGTAACTGCTGGGAAACGTCAATGCTGGGAAAAAGCCAGGAGGAAACGATCAGAACCGATTAAAAACCAGAAAATGGCAGATATTTCATTGGCAGGAGGCATCACTGAAACATTCCTGGGGTTGGGATGCTGTGGGAAAAAAGCTGAGCACAAATCCAAGGATTCCTCAGCTCTCTGGGCTTCCCAGATAAATTCCCTCTTCCTCCACACGACAACAAGAGCATGAAGTTACATTCAGATGTCACATTTAGGGAAAAAAAGGGATTTTTTCCAGCCTGTGTGGAAAAAATTTGGGCTCCTGGGCCCTCTCGTGGCTGCTGGGGACAGGACACGAAGGAATTCTCCTTTAATTTTCTCTCAAACACCCATTTCGTGTTATTGGAAGGAGATTTTTGGGTTTGGAGTGCAGAAAATCCCATTTGTTGCACAGAAATGCCCTCAAAACTGAAATGTTTGGAGCAGCTGGTGGGCACGGGAATGGCAGGAGTGGGAAATTCCAAATGGAAACTTTATTTTTTCTTCCCCAGGAGCAATTCCAGGGTGAAATTCCGAGGTGCTGGAGGAGGCAGGGAAATAATTCCAAAGGTGAATGGAAAAGGAGGAAAAAGGGAGGAGGAAAAAAGGGAGGGAGGAAAAAGGGAAAGGGGAAAAAAAGGGGAAGGGGAAAAAAGGGAAAGGGGAAAAAAGGGAAAGGAAAAAATGGGAGAGGGGAAAAAAAGGAAAAGGGGAAAAAGGGGAAGGAATAAAAAGGGAGAGGAATAAAAGGGAGAGTCAAAAAAGGGAAAGGGAAAAAAAAGGGAAAGGGGGAAAAAAAAAGGGAAAGGGGAGAAAAAAAGGGAAAGGGGGGAAAAGGGGAGAGGAATAAAAGGGGAGAGAAAAAAAGGGGAAGGAATAAAAGGGGAGAGGAATAAAAGGGAGAGGAATATAAAGGAGGGGAAAAGGCAAAGCAAGGCCCAGGAGCCAGTTCTAGGATAAAACCCTGGCTGAGAGAGCATCCTGTGATATATTTTAATATTAATTATTATTAATATTATTAATATTAATACAGCAGAACCAGTTTTCTGCTCCACTTGCAGCCAGGAGAAGCCCAGAGGCACCAAAGCCATCACCCACAAATCGGCTTTTCCTGCCTGGAGAAGCTTCTGGATGCCTCAGTTTCCCTCTGGAGCTCTCTCCAGAGCGTTTATCCCACAATAAAATTCCAAATCCCGCCGTGGCAAACCCAAAATATCCGGGGTGAGCCTTCTGCAGGTTGAAACTCCCCAAATATTCACCCTGTAATGTGAATTTCTGAGGATGCAGGGCTTGGCTGGGGGGATTGATGCTCCTCCAGCTCGTCCTGGTTCCTGCAGGGATTCCCAGATTTCCTGAGGAATTCTTTCCATTGGAGATGGGTGGGAAATGCAACGGGGGCTCTGCAGATTCCAAACTTATCCAGGATGTGCTTTGATGGGAAATAATCCAGGTGTGTGTCACACTAGTGGTGGCTTCAGAAGAAAACTCAAAATAAATTAAAAAAAAAAATACAAAGATAATAATAAAGATAATAAAAATAATTAATAATAAGATATAGATAGAATAAATATATATATAAATAGAATTTATATTCTATTTATATATATAAAAATAGAATTAACTATAAATATAATAAAGATTAATAATAAATATAATAAATATAATTAATGTTAAATATAGTTATAATTACTAATAAATATAGATATATTAATGACAAACATAATAATAAATGTAATAACTATAATAATGAAAATAATTAATAATAACATATAAATATAATTAATAATACATATAATAAAATATAAGAAATATAATAAAGATATGTAATAAATATAATAAATAATAAATATAATCATATAGATAATCATAAAGATAATTATTAAATAATTAATAATATATAAAGATAATTAATAATGCATATAATAGGAATATAATAAATAATAAAGAGAATAAATATTAATAAAGATAATAAATATAATAATAAATATAATAATAAATATAATAATATAATAAAAATAAAGATAATAAATATATTAATAAATATGAAAATAAATATAATTAATAATAAATATAATAAATATATTAATAGTAAGTATAATAATGAATATAATAAATATATTAATAGTAAATAAAATAAATAATAAAGATAACAATAAATATAATTAATAATAAAGATTCCTCAGGGAAGTTTTGGCAGGATCCTGGGGCAGAGGAGGTTGGAATTTCCTGGTACCTGAAGGATTTTACCTGCAGGCCCAAAATCCCAGGAGCCAAGGCCAGGAGGGAAATCCCAGATCTTTCACCCCAAATCCAACTGCAGAATTCCCAAGAAATGATTTTATAACAGAGAATTGGGCAGAAACACAAAACCAGGGAGAAGCTGCTCCTCCTTTGTGTTTGGAAAAGGACAAAGGCCAAACTTAGAGAGTTCTGCAAGTCCCAAGAAATTTAAATTTACCTTTTTTCCCCATTTTTCCAGCCCACAGACAGGGGAAATTGCTAATTTTATACAGGACCCCCCCCCAGAAAGCTGCTCCTCCTTCTGCTTCACAAGATAAAACTTACCTGGGCATTTAAAAAGGCAAAAAAAAACCAAATTAAAAAAAAATTAAAATTATTTCTTTTATCTGCAAGAAAATGTTTTATTCTTTCTAAACCCCACAGAAAAAAAGAAAAATAAAGATGCAGCCAAAACCAAGCAATTTGGATTTTTCTATTGACTAATAGCCCTACTCCTTTTTGTTGGTGTTGTTACATGTCAATTAACATTATAATTAGAAAAAAACCCCAAAATTATTTCTTTTTTTCAGGTTTTCCAGAGTCCACTGCAGGTTTGTAAAATCCTAAAGCTGGGGTTGGATTTTTTTCTTGGCCTCCCACCCTTCCCAAATCCCAACCCACTGCAGAAATTACCAGTTCAAACACATTTTCTACCTGTGTAAAAATGTGTTAAAAACCCATTTTTAACTTTGTGCAATTGCTGAAACTCCTTAATAAAATAAAAACCAACCCAAACTCGTTGGCAGCGGGGCTGGGAGACATCAGAGGAGATAAAAAAATGTAAAAATCACAGCTGAATAAAATAAAATAATAAAAAAAACCACCCCAGAACTGCAGCTTTTATTAGGCAGCTTTACAGTCTCTGGTGTACAGAACATTTTTTCGCTCTCCTGGAGGGATCTGCTGCAGAACCACCGAGCACAGAACAACTGCTGAGCTTGGACCAAAAGAAACAAGAGGTTGGAGAGACCCAAATTACCACGATTTGCAGCAGGCTCTGTCGTGAGTTTTGATACAGAAGCTGACAGTGAAGTGTGGGGGGGATAAAAATAATTTATAAACCAAGTTTCCTCTTGAAATGTCTTTTCCCAAGGCACTGTGAACAAGACTGTTTAGCAGTTAAAAAAAACACCAATGGGGATAGAAATATTTCACACAACAACCACCATCACATCATCAGCTATTCTTTATTCCTTCCCTTAAACAACGCCCCTGGAATTTGTTTGGTCCTTTGAAAAGGGGGGGAAAAAAAAAAATAAATCAAATTATCTTCTGCAACATACCACGTGTTTGTATTTAATACATCCAGAAATCAAAGCTTTGTTGGATTGTTTAACCCTTTCACTGGGAAAACTCCAGGGTTTTCCTCACTGGATGAATCTGCAAATCCAATTTGATCATTAAATAAAAAAACTGAAGGAGAAAGGGTTTAAAACCAAGCAAAGCCCTGTGGTTTGTTTTGTTTGTTTGTTTTTCAAGAGGAAACCATGCAAGAGTACATAAAAAGGCAAAATTGGCTACTTGAAAACCAAGAATCGTTTTTAATGCGTTGGCCGAGGAAAATAAATCGCAAAGTTCCGTGAGGTTTCTCGAAAAATTTACAAGAAAAAAAAAACCCAAAAAACCTGATGGGCAGCTCTAGTCAACGCTCTTTTCTCCTGCTGGAAATGACAACAAACACAGTCCCACACGAAACAATTTCATCTTGACTGCAAGAGACCCCCCCTGGGAGCTCGTGCAGCCCCCAGGGCAGAGGGAAACCTTGGCATTTATTCATTTCTTCAGGGGTTGGTAGACAGAGGCGTTGGGGTCGAGTCCAGAGGGGCTGGGCTCCACGAATTTGGAAGAATAATGTGGGGACACGGGGCTCAGAGTGCTGGTGGCTGCGGTGTAGGTGATGCTGGGCATCACTGCCATCACCTCTGCGATCTTCTGTTTGAGCTCCTTGATTTCCTGATCCTTCTGCAGGATCTGCCCTGTGAACAGCAAAGGACAGAGCTCAGGAGGGGTTTGGGTTCAAAATCTTCCCTTCTGCAGGCTGAAATCAGCACTTGGTTCGTTGGCAGAGCTGTCTCCAATTGCCAGAGAACAAAACTCAGGGCTCCTGTTATCATTTTGAATTATTTGGAGTCACAGCTGCAGCAGCCCCAGAGATTATTTCTATTTAATCTCATTTTTCTGCCCTTTTCCATTCCCCTGCTCCAAACCCCTCACAAAAGCCAAAGTATTTTGGTCGTAAAATCTGTTAATTTTCCAAATTGTCCCATTCCCATCATTTCTTCTCAGCAATTCCTGAAACCAGGTGCCAAAAAAACCCCAAACCAAAACAGTTTCTCCCTCTAATTAAGTATTCCTGCAATCAAAGAACCCTCTGCAGGGAAATTCAACTGGTGTTAAATTCAAACTTATTGAATTTTGTTTTTGCACAGCTGCACCAAGCCTGGGCTGGGTTTTATGTTGGTTTTCTGCTCCCTCTGGTGGCATCACACTCCCCTCACCTGCTGAGGGTTAAAACAGGTTGGGTTCTACCCAAATGTAGCTTTTATTTACTTCAGGAGCAATAAATAATAATAATAATAATAATAATAATAATAATAATAATAATAATAATAATAATAATAATAATATAATCATCATCATCATCATCATCATCATTATCATTACCATTATTATTATTACCATTATTTATTATTATTATTATTATTATTATTACTACTATTATTACTATTATTATTATTATTAGACAGCAGCTAAGTAACAGGCTTAATTTAATTAATTAATATATTTTAAAAAAAAGAGTTTTTTCAGAGCTTTAAAAGACCTCCAGCTCCTTGTAATAGTTTATAAAATAAATAAATAAAATGTATAAAAAATAATTTTTATAAATTTATTAAGTTTATTGATTTAGATAATATTATTTATATAATATTGGTTTATATTTATATATATTATTAATATGGTTTATTGGTTTATATCATAATATAATATATTGATTTATATAATTTTATATATTGATTTTATATTGCTTTCTCTATTATTTATATATTGATTTATATATTATTTATATTATTTATATATTAATTTATTGATTTATATTATTATAATATATTGATTTATATAATTTTATATGTTGATTTTATATAGATTTATATATTATTTATAATATATTGATTTATATGTTCTTATTTAGAAATATTAAGTTGTCTTTTTATATTATTTATATAATTCATATATTAATTTATTGATTTATATTATGATATAACATATGGATTTATATAATTTTATGTATTGATTTTATATTTATTTATATATATACATATATATACACATATATATACACATATATATATACACATATGTACACATATGTACACATATATACACACATATATATATAAATACAATTATTTCTATAAAATAAATTATCCAGAAAACAATCCTGAATTAATTTAAACACCTATTTTAATGTTTATTTTCAGTCTGATGGGCTGGGAAGGTGAGACCAGACGATTCAACCTCCACACTCCCAGAGCCAGAAACACCAAATTCCCTCTGAGAACCACAAAATTCCAGGATTTTCCCCCTCAGTGGAGGTGGAATGGGAGCTCTTGGTTACCTTGGGCAATCTCCAGCTGCCTTTTTGCATCTCCCAGGGCAGAGAACAGGTCCAGCTTGATCCTGGTCTCTGCACTCAGGCTGTTCTCCAGGTGTTGTGTCTTGTCCTGCATGGCTGACAGCGCTGACATCAACACCTCCGTGTCCTTCTCGTTCTCCTTGTACTTCCTCAGCTCCTGCAGGGAAAATCGGGATGAGGATGCCTCCAGGAACATGCTGGGGGGTGGAAAATGTCAGCCTGGGTGGGGGGAATGGCATCTTGGGGTGGAAAAATGGCATCTCTGGGGACAAAAATGGCATCCTGAGGGGCAAAAATCCCACCCTGGGGGAAAAAATGGAATCATGGGAGATAAAAATACCATCCTAAGGACAAAAATGGCATCCCTGGGGACAAAAATGGTACCCTAAGGACAAAAATGCATGGAATGGTTTGGATGGAGCCCCTGGATGTTCCTGAGGATGGAATGGTTTGGATGGAGGCTCTTGATGTTGGTTTGGAATGGTTTGGATGGTTTGGAATGGTCTGGAATGGTTTGGAATGGTTTGGATGGTTTGGATGGTTTGGATGGAGCCCCTGGATGTTGGTTTGGAATGGTTTGGAATGGTCTGGAATGGGTTGGATGGTTTAGAATGGTCTGGATTGTTTGGAATGGTTTGGATGGTTTGGAATGGTCTGGAATGGTTTGGAATGGTTTGGATGGAGCCCCTGGACGTTGGTTTGGAATGTTTTGAATGGTTTGGAATGGTCTGGAATGGTCTGGAATGGTCTGGATGGAGCCCCTGGATGTTGGTTTGGAATGGTTTGGAATGTTTTGAATGGTTTGGAATGGTCTGGATGGTTTGGAATGGTTTGGAATGTTTTGAATGGTTTGGAATGGTTTGGAATGGTCTGGAATGGTCTGGATGGAGCCCCTGGATGTCCCTCCTGCCCAGGCTGTGCTCCCTGGGTGTTGTTCTCCCACAGATCCAGGGATTTGGAGCTCTCCTGGAGCTCTGGCCTTACCTGAACTTTCATTTCCAGCTCTCTGATCTGATCCTCTTTCAGTTTGATGTCGATTGTTAATTTCTTGCACTCTGTCTCCAGCTCCCGGATGCGATTCCGAAGGCTTTCGGTGCATTCCCCCCTGCAGGGAAACAGCACAAGGAGAAAATAAAAATTAAAATAAAAATGAAAGAAATTAAAAGGAATTAAATTAAAAATTGAAAATAAGAAATTGAAATAAAAAATCGAGATAATAAAAAATAAACCAAAAATATTAAAATAAAGAAATTTTTAAAAATTACAATAAAGAAATTAAAATAAAAATTGAAAATAAGAAATTGAAATAAAAAATAAAAAATAAAACCAAAAATATTAAAATAAAGAAATTTTTAAAAATTACAATAAAGAAATTAAAATAAAAATTGAAAATAAGAAATTGAAATAAAAAATAAAAAATAAACCAAAAATATTAAAATAAAGAAATTTTTAAAAATTACAATAAAGAAATTAAAATAAAAATTGAAAATAAGAAATTGAAATAAAAAATAAAAAATAAACCAAAAAGATTAAAATAAAGAAATTTTTAAAAATTACAATAAAGAAATTAAAATAAAAATTGAAAATAAGAAATTGAAATAAAAAATAAAAAATAAAACAAAAAGATTAAAATAAAGAAATGAAAAGAAATTACAATAAAGAAATTAAAATAAAAATTGAAAATAAGAAATTGAAATAAAAAATAAAAAATAAAACAAAAAGATTAAAATAAAGAAATGAAAAGAAATTACAATAAAGAAATTAAAAGAATAAAAGAATAAAAAATAATAAAATAATAAAATAATAAAAGAATTAAATTAAAAATTGAAAATAAGAAATTGAAATAAAAAATCGAAATAATAAAAAATAAAACAAAAAGATTAAAATAAAGTAAAATAAAGAAATTAAAGAAATTAAAAGAAAAATTAAAAGAAAGAAATTAAAAGAAAGAAATTAAAAGAAAGAAATTAAAAGAAAGAAATTAAAATAAATAAAAATTAAAATAAAAATATTAAAATAAAATATTAAAATAAATTAATTAAAACAATGAATTAAAACAATAAATTAAAATAAAAATAAATAAATATTTTTTTTTAAAAAAAAAAATAAAAGCACAGGCTCCTCCCTCCTGCCCCAAAGGCTCCCCAGGGCAGAGCACCTGGTGGCAGCAGCAAAGGCCACAGCTCGTGCAGCAGTTGCTTCTTCCAACTTCTTCCTTTTCTTCTCCTCCATTAATTGCTTTTCTACAAAGGTCCGTGCCTCCTGCTCTGCCTTCAGCTTCTTCTCCAGCTGGCTGATGGTCTGTTTGTCCTTCTGCTTCATCTGTACAGCGTTGTGCAACCTGCAGGGGACAGCGGGCACTGAGCGTCCCTGATTTAACACAGCAACCCCCCCTGCAGCCCCCAGGACAGGTAGGGTTATTGATAAAAAATGCACAGAAAAATATAGATATCAATCAGGAGAAATGAAGATGGAAAATTGATAGAAATGACAATGTGGCTGGTTCATTTATATGTATATAAGTAAATAATTGATAGCAATATTGATAGCAATTGGATAGAAAAATGTAAATATCAGTAGAAATTAATATGGAAAATTGATAGAAATCAGTAGAAATTAATATGAAAAATTGATAGAAATGACAATGTGGCTGGTTCATTTATATATATATAAGTAAATAATTGATAGCAATTTGATATAAAAATGTAAATATCAATCAGTAGAAATGAATATGAAAAATTGATAGAAATGACAATGTGGCTGGTTCATTTATATGTATATAAGTAAATAATTGATAGCAATATTGATAGCAATTGGATAGAAAAATGTAAATATCAGTAGAAATGAAGATGGAAAATTGATGTAAATGACATTGATAGCAATATTGATAGCAATTGAACAGAAAAATGTAAATATCAGTAGAAATTAATATGAAAAATTGATAGAAATGACAATGTAGCTGGTTCATTTATATGTATATAAGTAAATAATTGATAGCAATATTGATAGCAATTGGATAGAAAAATGTAAATATCAGTAGAAATGAAGATGGAAAATTGATGTAAATGACATTGATAGCAATATTGATAGCAATTGAACAGAAAAATGTAAATATCAGTAGAAATTAATATGAAAAATTGATAGAAATCAGTAGAAATTAATATGAAAAACTGATAGAAATCAGTAGAAATTAATATGAAAAATTAATAGAAATGACAATGTAGCTGGTTCATTTATATGTATATAAGTAAATAATTGATAGCAATATTGATAGCAATTGGATAGAAATATGTAAATATCAGGAGAAATGAATACGGAAAACTGATGTAAATGACAATGTGGTTGGTTCATTTATATGTATATAAGTAAATAATTAAAAAGGCAAATAATAAATGGCAAATAAGAAATAAAAAATACCAAAGAAATAAGCAAGAAGAAATAAGAAAAAAAAGAAAATAAGAAGAAATAAGAAGAAATAAGAAAGAAATAAGAAAGAAATAAGTAGTAAGGAATAAGTTAGAAATAAGTATGAAATAAATACGAAATAAATACGAAATAAGTTAGAAATAAGTAAGAAATAAGTAAGAAAAAAGTAAGAAAAAAGTAAGAAATAAATATAAAATAAATACGAAATAAATCATCCATAAATCATCGACAAATCATCGATAAATCATCGACAAATCATCGATAAATCACCGATAAATCAGCAACAAATCAGCAACAAATCAGCAACAAATCAGCAACAAATCAGCAATAAATCAGCAATAAATCACCAATAAATCACCAATAAATCACCAATAAATCAGCAATAAATCATCAATAAGTCAGCAATAAGTAAGCAATAAATCACTAATAAATCACCAATAAATCACCAATAAATCACCAATAGATCACCAATAGATCACCAATAAATCACCAATAAATCACCAATAAATCAGCAATAAATCAGCAATAAATCAGCAATAAATCAGCAATAAATCAGCAATAAATCAGCAATAAATCAGCAATAAATCAGCCATAAGCAGCTGTGTGCTGGGACGTACTTGTTCTGCAGCAGCTCGTTCTCCTGCCGGAGCTGGCCCATCTCGGCGCGGCTGCCGCGCTCGGCGGAGCTCAGCGAGCTCACCTGGCTGCGCAGCTCCTGCTCCACCTGCCTGCTGGCCTGCAGGTCAGCCTTTAGCTTCTTGATGTCCTGCTCCAACCTGCAAACGACAATTCCAGAGGGCACCTTCAGCTTCCAAAAACCAGCAATGACCTCGTGCCACCAGCCAGAACCTCAGAGCTTCAGCCTCACCTCTGAATGGGTCCTAAATTGAGTTTTAATTGCTCTTTGTTATAAATTGATACCATATTTTATTGGCTTTTTGTAAATGTTATAATGAATGTTATGTGTATAAGATTAGAAAATTTACCTGTATTAATATAGTTTATTTCTGTTATTGATGAAACTTAGAAATAGTGGTATAATATATATATATATATATATATATATATATATATATATATATATATGTGTGTGTTAATCTATGGCATAGTATGAAAATAAAAACTGCTTTTGAGACTGAAAAAGATATTTAGAGACCCCCCTGCATTCATAAATTCTCTTATCCAGATAAAGACAGCAGTGACCAGAGTTCTGGGGAAGGAATTTATTGGGATGGGAAATCTCAATGGCACCAAGAGGATTGATCTATTGGAAAGGGGGCAAGAGAAAATTAAACAGAAGAACCCCAAAAATCTTAAGAATGTCTGAATATGTGTGAGAATTTATGGATATGTAGTAGGATTCTGTTTTTAAGAGACAATCCTTTCTCAGTGAGGTGAATGCAGAGACACCCAGCTGTATCTGGATATTTTTTATCTCCTAATTGTCTTTTTATTAAACTTTTAAATTCTGTAAGAAAAACATGTGAACCTCGTTTTTCACGCTCTTGAACAGAGCCCATCTGCTCCACGCTTCAAACTGCAGCTTTGGAAAGTTAATGAAGATTTGTGTAATCTTATTAATTAAAGTATTGTTAAATAAAACACACTTTTCAGATGAGAGGCTCTCAGCTCACTTTGATTTCGCTCCCCACAAATAAAGTTATTGATTTTTTAGAATAAAAATACATCACAGGTGAATAATCAACCTTTCTAAACTCTGTTACACACTTATTTAAAGCAAATACACCCCAGCCATTCTCACACAATCTTCCTTTGCTCTGCCAGCTATTGATTTGAGAGTTTTTAAATGCCCATAAAAGTGGTTTTATTTCCTAGGGCTGCATTCTGAATTAGTGGGACACTGAGATGAGGAGAACAAATCACAAAAAGCCAGAAAGAGCTTTTGCAGCAGATGAATGGCTGGAGCTTTCCTCATTCCTTAATGGAACATTTTTGGGCTTCAGTGCAGGGAAATCTCAGCCTAAAAGGCACTGAGAGATGAGCAGTGAGAACATCCTGTGCCACTGGATCCAGAGGGGAAGGGAATCTGTGCAAATCCATGGAATTGAGAGGATGAGAGGGTGGATGAAGAGCCAGGAGCAGCCTCTAAAGGAGCTGTGGATGGGCTGGGACACCTCCCACAACTCCAGCCTCAGCCCCCTCCTGCCTCTCCAACCCTCCTGGGAAGATGAATTCCTTCAGTGCACTAGAAATGCTCAAAAACACCCTTAAACAGGAAAAAAAAATAAATCAATTTACAGGCAAATAGTAACAGCACAAAGCAAATACCCACCTCAAAGGGAAGTGCACAAATCACTTCAACGCCTGGGGCTCTGCTGAGGGAAAGAATTTACAAACCTGACCAAATATCCCAAATATCAGCCCCAAAATAGCAACACCAGGAGCTGGTGGTGCCACCAATGCAGCGTTAAATGATGGTCAGGGCAGCTGTTGGGCAAAGAAATCAGAGTTTTGTTTCATCTGCCAAAAAAAAGCAGCAGCCCAGCGTTGGAGATGTTTTAATTAAAGAGAGTAAGAAGCTGTAGGAGCCACTACCAGACTGGGGTGTGCCAAGAGCTGATTGGTTTTATTCCATGCTTTCAAAAATAGGTGGAAAAATGCTGTTTCAACAGAGAAACACACCTGAATCCCACTGTACACATAAATAATTTCCATATCCGTGGCTCCAGTGAAGTGATAACTGAAGTGCTGTAAATAGCTTTTACCTATGCCAAACTAAGATAGTCCAGGATTTATTTTTGGGTGTTGAGTATTCCAGGAAAAGAAGCCCTGAGCACACAGAGCCTCAACAGCTCAGAGGTGCTGGCACAGGATGGGCTGAATTTGTGTTTTTTGGCAAGGGGGAACTGATGTGAGTTCAGGGTTGTGGAGCCATTCCTGCACCTGAGTGTTCCCAGGGCTGCTCCAGGAAAACTGCTTTTTCCTTCTGTGTGGATGGAATTGGTGGGATCTGGGCTCAGGGAGGGTGGAAAATCCATGAGACATTGCTCCAAAGGGGCCAGAAAAAAAATGAACAGAGAAAATTCCTCTCCTTCCAGTCAATGCCACACAAAACCACTGGAAATTGGGAATGGGCTTGTTTGGAATGAGGAAGATTTCAGCAGGTTTTAATCAGCCCTTTCCATTACATTGAAGGTTTTGCTCCAGCTTTAAACACCTGAATTTTCTGCCAATTATGGAGCAAATCCAGGCTCCTGTCTCTCTAAAACCAGTGAGGAAGATCAAGATCATCATCATCATCATAATCCAAAGGTTTCCTGTGTGGTTTCTGTCCCAGACCTGCCCCAATTAGGCAGAGACACAACTTCATTAAGGAGAAAACCAGAAGGGAGTTACCCCTTAGAGCCAGGCTTGCACTGTCACACAAGGACATCTACACTGCTCCAAAATAAAATCACATCAAGGTAAATCAATAAAAAGCCATAAAAATATCCCTGCTGCAAGCAGGGAGCTGGGCCTCCTCCCCTCTGGAGCAGGCTGCACTGCTGGGACCATGATAAATGACCCCCAAAACCGGCATTTTTCAGATTATTTTTATTCTTATTCTGATTTCATTTGCTGCTTAAGTCTCTTATTTCCAAGTTTATTGGAGAAAATTATTTCCAGAGGAGGGGGAACAAAGAAAAGTTCTGGAAGATGTTTTTCCCTGCACACAGCAGCACTCACTGTGACACAAAACTGCTTTTTAAATGAGGCTTTAGTTGCAGATTATGTTGTGCTGTTTATACAAGAGAGGTCAATTCCTTGGGTTTGTCATTGCTCTAGCTGCAGATTTACCCATTTCCTCTGCTGAGCACCACCTCCTGTCACTCCTGGTAAGGAGAATTCATCAGGGATCATCTCTGAGAGGGACAATTCTCCCAAATGCCTCGGGGGAGACTGATGGAGGAACTTAAAGACAACTCAATTCCGCTTTAATGTTCACCAGTATTGACATCCAGGTGCTCAGTTTACTCCATCCCATAATCACCTCGTGATTGCACTCAAGTGAAACACAGTTTATATCAAAATTATCACTTTGAAGCACCCACAAGGCCCTGAGGTGCTGTGGAAGAGCCCCAGCTCTGCCTTTGTCCTGCTCTGGGCACAAGCAGCCCCTGCAGTGGAGCTGCTCCTGTGCTCCTGCAGCCCTGAGCTGCTCCTGCTGGAGCTCAGAGGCTCTGAGGAGCATCCTGCATTCCCAGAGAATTCCAGGATCCACAGAAAGCCAGGATCCACAGAAAGCCAGGATCCTCTCCTTTGCAGCATCCTGCATTCCCAAACAGCCAGGATCCACAGAAATCCAAGATCCACAGAAATCCAGGATCCACAGAAAGCCAGGATCCACAGAAAGCCAGGATCCACAGAAAGCCAGAATCCTGCTTTGCAGCATCCTGCATTCCCAAACAGCCAGGATCCACAGAAATCCAAGATCCACAGAAATCCAGGATCCACAGAAAGCCAGGATCCACAGAAAGCCAGGATCCTGCTTTGCAGCATCCTGCATTCCCAAACAGCCAGGGATCCACAGAAAGCCAGGATCCTCCTTTCCCTGCTGGAACTCACAGGCCCTGAGGAACAACCTGCATTCTCAAACAGCCAGGATCCACAGAAATCCAAGATCCACAGAAATCCAGGATCCACAGAAATCCAGGATCCTCCTCTCCCTGCTCAGCACTGCTCCAAGCAGCTGCCAGCTCCAAAGGTCGCTCAGTTTCGAGCATTCTGCTGCCTGGGGAAGGAGGGATTGGCTCCCACATTCCTCATTTCCATTCCCAATCCTGATTTTCTGTTCTGTGCTTGCTTTCCTAGGGCAGGAAAGCCTGGCCATCACCTCCCTGCAGCTGACACAGGAAACCTTCTGCTGCTTTAACGCCACTCCAGGCAGGGGGTGAACAGGAGGCACCAACCCCTCTCTGCCCATCAGTGAGGCCACCAAATTTTATGATAATAGCACCAAATAGGCCATAAATTCATAAATTCACATTAAAACCTTCCAGTCTGTCTCTGCAGGTAAAGCCATTTTAGGAAAGCGAAATAAGCTGTGGCAGAGCAGCTTTTGCTTCAGCAAGAATTTTCCCAGCTCGACTGCCAGAAGATGTCCTCGTTATCTGTGGGAATAATTAGTACAGGAGACAGCTTGTTCATCACCTCGTGTGCCAAAGGCAGGACCTCTATGGATACAGAGAGTTCTGCCAAGCTGCACTGCCAGGTTTTTTTTGTGCGGTTTTAGTGCAGGGACTTTAAGGGTGCTAAAAGCCAGGGGCAGGTCATGGGTTTTGCCACGTAATGTGCAATAAACAGCCACAAAGTAATAATTCTGCAGCAATTACAGCTTGGAATTGTTCCATATATTGAGGCTCTAAATCTGTTTCACCTCAGGAAAGAGTGAAATGGTAAAAAATGAATTTTCTCTGTGCCTCCTGACAAACAGCAAAGTGCAAAGGGACTGATCCCAAATGGATCTGGAGACCAGAGAGCTGGGAAAGCGCTCAGAGCACAGAGATTCAGTGATGAAGGGTTTGACAAGCACCAGCAGACGTCTCAGGAAAGCCCAAAGGTTCCTGAACCTCTGGGATCCCTCAGCTCTGGCCAGCAAGAATGGAACAATTCCCAGGAATGGGCATCAGGAAGCTCCTCACCACAAAACCAAGCAGTCAGGCCCTGATGTTCCACCAGACAGAGCAAAAAGAAAAGCTTAGCTCCAAATAACAGCAGTATTTTATGCATAAAATAGATATATAAACCTTAACAAGCAGATTCCAGATAGATCATGTCAAGTGTTTCAAAGTAAAACTCCTGGCCTCCAAATCCTCCTGATCTTGACTGTCTCCAGCCCTGTTAACCCCAAGTCCCCAGCAGCAGAAGGAATATTTCACATTTATTTCTGCTTACTCAGGGCCATCATGTGTGGACACAAAAGGAAAGCAGCTCGGGGCTGCCACCCTGCAGCTGGACACCGAGTAGGAAAAAACAGCTTTATTTGGAAGCTGAGCAGATCTGACCTGAGTCTGAACAAATGCAGGACTTCACTCAGCCCTTTCCAGGCTCCAGCAGCAATGCAGACTGAAAGTTTAATAACAGGAATGAGTAACACTCCTGGAAGTGGAAAAGATGATGAACAAATGCCTGGCACTCCAGGGATGGGATAATTGACAAGGTTAAAATAAAAAAAAGCACCATGAATTTTTAAATTTAAGTGCATCCATCTAATCCAATTTGTCAGGTGAGTTTATGCTCCCACTGGTGTGGGAGCTACACGGGCAGGCTGAGCAGAAACGAGATTTCATGAATGATTTCAGGCAGAATTCTGGGCTCTGGTGTTCCCCTGCTCCTGGGCTGCCTGCACAGGGACATCACGGACAAGAAACAGCTCCAGGGATTTGTAGCACAACTCCACACCCACACATCCCAAAAAATACTTGCTTGAAGAAGTTCAACTCCCTCTCAGGGCAGAGTCAGGCATTTTCAGAGTGGAGCTGTGTCCTCTGTCCTTCCCCAGCGAGCTGGAATTCCCTAATCTGGAATTCCTGATCTGTTTTGCTGCAAGATTCATTTCTGTTATCCAAAACTCACCCTGGGCAATTGATGACCCCTGCTCTAAGCTCCCACATGAGGATTTCAACATGGAATTTAAGCTTTAAACACACCAGGATGACAGTCCCTGTCACAGCCACACAATTCTCAGGCTGGCAGGTCATTCCTAAAGGCTTTCCCTCTTCTCAAGGCTTAGGAATGTTTGGAATTGCAGCAAACTGAGCTGACCCTTCTCTCCCAACCTTAAAAAGAGTGCAGAGCTGCCAGCTGAGGATGGGAACCCCCAGGTTTTTGCTGAAGGCAGAGCCATCAATCCTGGATTCACAGATCAGATTGATTGCTGCTTTCTCATTTGCCTCACACAAGCTCTCTACAGACATTAGGTATCAATTAGTCCGGGTGTTTAATTGGCAGGGCTATGTCAATCAGGGGCAGAGCGATTATCAGAGGTGAAAAATAGTATTTCCACTGAAGTAATTGTGTTGCCACAGCACAAATCCTCAGAGACAAAAGCCCAATTATCAAAGGTACCTGCAGGGAAAACAAGCTTGATCTGCCAATTAAGTTAGCCAACAGTGATTTGGTGGAATAAGGAAGAAAAGAGGCATGAGCCAGGTGGAAAATGCTGGAGGAGAATTGTGGAACAGTTTTTGTTCCTGACATCTCTCCGTGCACAGTCACACCGCTTTCCTCACTGCTGCACATGACAACACCATCTGTCTTGGGGTGAGCTGCTGCACCTCACAAATCCATCTCCCTCTCCACTTCCCAGGAGCAGATGGATTTTTCCATGGGGCTTTTCCATGCTGACAGGTTCCCAAACCAATCCCTGTGAGCTGTGGCTGAACTCAGCTCTCTGCACTCGCTGCCTCCACACTGGGAATTACGGATTAAAGCAGAAGCTGAACACACAAAAGGAAAAACAAAACCTGCTCAGGCACCAAGAAACCCCAGTGAACCCCCAGAGAGGCAAAGGTCGCTCCACAGAAGAGCTGGCAAGGACAGATGAGCTGATTTTCTCCATGTTTCTCTTGCTTTCTAGCAGAGCATTGATGGTGCCTCACAAGAGCCCTGTGAGGTAGGGGAGCAGCAGATCCTGAGCCAGAAATGATCTGCTCCAGGCTGCACATCAAACAAAAACCAGGAATTGGATCTCCTGGAGATCTTACCCCACACACCCCTACACAATTCTGTCTTCTCCACGTGATCAGAAATGACATTTTTGATAATAAAAAGCAAACCCCCCTGAGTCCTGATGGACCAAGGGAGGATGAGACAAGGCTCAGGCCCAACTTACCTTACCAGTGCATCTGGTTTGCTTAGCTGGTTATTAGGAATACAATTTTCCATTAAGTCCTTATGTGTGCTCGGGCTCTTGCTGGCACATTTCTGTTTTTTCTCATTTTTTGAGGATGAGGAAGGGATGCTCCCGTTGGTTGCACTGTGGCTGCGGGGTGAGGAGTTCACAACCCCACTGACATTTTTGTAATTTTTGGACGAGGCAGTGCATGAGTCCTCTTTTAAGAGGTTTTCTGTACTTCCTACAAGATCATTATTTAATCTTTTACTATTGATATGGTTTTCCATATATTCAATTTCTTGTATTTTAGAGTCTACAGGTTGCAAAATGTTGTTGTTTATTCCAAGGTTGTGTTTCTTTGCATCCTTGTCCTTTTCTTTCCCTTTTTCTCGATATTCCAGCTCTGGCAACGTTGCAGAGATTTTTTTATTGGCTGGAATGCCTCCATTGTGCTGCAGGAGCATTGAGGAATCCATATCAGATAATCCTTTGGCTGCTGCAACACCAAAGTGAAAACAAAAAACCCAACTTAGTTCATTAAATCCATCAATACCGTGCCACAGAAAGAAAAGTCATTATGGACACATCCATCATTCCTGCAGGAAACAATCAGTATTGGAGACTCTCTAGAAAAGAGAACCTTTTTCTCCAAAGTCACCTATTTTAAGGCATTTTTGCCTCATTCCAGGCAGGAAACAGGAATTTAATAAGATAGTATTTATTATTATTGTTAATATAGTATTTATTTGTTTTTTTATTTATTATTATTGAGCTTCACCCAACTCTGACTGACCAGATGGATGCAACTGCTAATGAAGAACTGAGCAGATAATTCACTTTTCCTGTCACATTAACCACTCCAAACTGATTTCATTTCTGCCCCTCTGAGCTCACCACCAAACCAAGCTGGGCTGAAACAGCTCCTGAGGGTCTGGGGCTGGTTTTTCCTTGGAAAACAACACAAGAAGGAATAACTTGCCTTCCTCTGCCTCCCTCTCTTGCCTTTGCAGCATCTGCTGCTCTGGGGGCAGTGCCTGCTGCAGGAGCTGCATGTAGAACTCGTTCTCCTTCTGCACCTCTTTCTGCTTCCTCAAACGCATCTTGTAGCTGACGTAACTTTTAAAGCCAAAGCCCAAAGTCACAACAGGGTAGCCAATGCTAAGGAGAAAATAAAATAAAATAAAAAAAAGCAGTGTTATTAATCAAATTATAGCCTTGATAGAGAGTTAATCAAGTGTGTACACCTGGGAACAACTTCCATAGAAGATGATCTATAAAGTGGTTTTTGCTGCTCCACAGGAGGTTTCCAGCAATGTTTGGAATATCCACACTCCAAATTCCTCACAGCACACACAGGTGGGACTTGTTTACACTCATTTCTCGTGGAATATTGGAATATTTCATGGCAGAAGTGTGAGGGAAAAACTGAACAGCCGAGCCCTGAACCCAAATAAAAAGGCCTGATTGTTCATTTTCCTGGTGAAATGAAGGTTAACAGGGAAAGGACAGAGAAGAACTCACCAGTGCGCTGCAAACGGACGACAAAGGTCCACGTGGAAGTTTTTTAAATCTTTAAATCTAATGGCTGCTTCAATATAAACAAAAAGTATCCACAGTGATACTGTTGGTAAGCACACACCTCTTTCTGTGGAGAGAAGGGAAACAGAGGCACCTCAGGGGCAGAGTACAGGCAGCAAGGATTTGAAAGTTCTTTTTAGAACATTTCAGGAGTCTAAGGAAAGGTTTCACCCCAAAAAGATCATAACTTAGAAAAAAAAAAGCAAGTTCCCATCAACTTGGATGAGCACTGAAAATGAGTAAGTCCTGAGGTTGCCATGAATTAAAATATTAAATCAGCTCAATAGCTACAGCTAAAACTGGCCCATCAGGTTCCTCCTTCTAAGCACCAACCCTGAACAACTTCAGATAAGGCTTTAACATATTAATACAGCTCTAAAAATAACCCCAGATTCTGCAGGTATTTGAAATTGGGCAGCAAGTGGCTCACAGCATCTGCCATCAGCTCCCACACTGCTGCTATTAGCAATGACTAAGTTGTCACAGAGCTGAGTGAGGGATGATCAAACCCCTGGGATCACAAAATGTTCCACAAATCCCAAGAATCTGGGGAGCAAAAGATCACCACTAAAAAAAACCAAAACAACTTAAATCAAATTTTAATCCTAAAATGTTTTGATTGAGGGAAGGAACTAAATCATCTCTCCCCAGCTCCGCTGCTTCATCCAAACCCAGGGATTTATGAGAACAAACCCAAACAACTCGGGGAGAAAAGGGCAGCAGAGGGGGACAAAAATTCTCCATATAAGTCTCAAACTGTCAGGAAAACCTCTGGTATCACCAGCTCAGAAACTGGATCCAGCTTTGCTAAAACAGAATTTAACTCTGCCCACTGAAATAACTGAAATCTGAATATTATTATCTAAATTTGAGTGGGGAAGAACAGAGCACTGTCACAAACTTTTCCTGTGCGCTCTGTATTTGTTGAATTGCTGCAGGAGAGTTTTAAAGTCAGGAAATTAATCTTCTTTTTACTACTCTGGAATTCCTGTTTATTCCCCTCCAGTTCCTGCTTACTTGAGATGCACCCCAAGTGCAAAACCAAAAAACAAACCAACATTTTTAGCTCGAAAAAAATTGCATTAAGTGAGGTAACAGCAGGGGGGTTTTATTCCTAAAAGATGTGAGAGAAATTCTGAGCCCTGGAAGCTGTCAATAAAGAAGAGTTGTAAATAAAGAAGTAATAAATGAGTCTTTGCAAATAAAGAATAATGCCCCACCTGTGTGCCACACATACTGTACCCACACGTAGGTGCTGGCAGCAAAGAACAGCCACTGGATTGGGATGAAGAGCAGACAGATGATGTTGGAGGTAAATGCTACACACACAAAAAATACTGAGAAGGCCTGAAAGAAAGGAGGCAGGGGGATAAAGAAGAGAAAAAATAACCAAAATAGTTTTTTATATATATTAAAATATGTATAATACATTTTAGATAAAAAATCTAATAGCTATACTTTTATAACACACCAATATTTATAATATTCCATGATTATTTAATTTTAATCTAACATATTAGAAATATTTTTCTACAAGCTATTTATTTATATTTATATATAATCTATTTATAAATAAAAATTTTATATTTATATAATTTTATATAAAATATTTATCTATTTATATATAAAATTTTAATATAAAATTATATTTATATATTTATATTTATATATATTTATAGATATTTATATCTATTTATCTACATTTATCTATCTATATAATAGATATTTAAATCTATTTACATATAGATAGCATATGCCTATATACACACATACTTATATAAATATAAAAACTCTATATAACAGGGTTTTCATTAAAATAATAAAGTCTTGCCTGTTTACATATATATATAAGGTTATACACATATAATAATATATTATTAATAAATATAAATATAAATATAAATATAAAATTATAAATATGTATATATAAAATATAATTCTGTTTAATTCAAACCCAGCTCAGCAATTGAAACAATATTTTTCCTGTGGTGAAATTTGGATAAATCTTTATTTCATTTTCACTCGCCACAGATAAAATATCCATTAGAGAGAAGAAATAAATCAGAGAAAAGCTCTCCTGGTTGAGGAGGCTCTGAGTGCTATTGTAATATGGAATATTATATATATAATAATGTAGTAAATAATAATAGTGATAGTAATAATAATAGTAATAGTAATAATAATAATAATAAATAGTAAATAATAATAATAATAATAGCAAATAATAAAAATAATTATGATAATGATAATAATGATGAAAATGATAATGATGATGATGATAATCATGATAATAATGATGATAATAATGATAACAATAATAATAATAATAATGATAATAATAGTAAATAATAATGATAATGATAATAACGATAATTATAATAATGATAATAAAGATGATAATGATAATTATGATGATGATAATGATAATAATAACAGTGATAATGATGATAATGATAATAATAATAAATAATAGTAAATAATAATAGCAAATAATAATAATAATAAAAAAATAATGATGATAATAATGATGATAATAATGATGATAATGATGATGATTGATAATGATGATGATAATGATGATGATAATGATGATGATAATAATAATAATAATAATAATAATAATAATAATAATAATAATAATATAATTGCTGTGTAATATGGAATATTCCCTGGAGTGCAGGATTTCCTGGAAAGGCTCAGGGCTCCTGAGCACACTCACCAAGCCCTGGTATCGGAAGGAATCGTAAACGCTCCTGATGAAGAGCCAGAAGGGCCACAGGTACTCAAACCTGAACTCCAGCACAAAATCTGCCAGCAGCACCAGGGCCCACACCACCAGGAACTTCAGGTACAGGAAGGTGCTGGGGGGAAAGAAGAAGGAAATTTCAGGTCAGGATTTCCAATAGATAAACTCAGTTTTTGGGTTTTTTTTTGGTTTTTTTGGGTTTTTTAATTAAAATATTCAGAATTACAACTGTAATACAGAGAAGGAAATGTCAGCCAAAATAATTTTATAAAATAAGTTCAGGGTTTTTTTTTTTTATTATTATTATTCCATTACAGCAGGCCTGGTCTAATGAAGCTGATACTGAACTGCATTTATTTCTCCTGATAAACAGCAGGACACACATGACATCAGCACCCATTTGCATTTTCACACAGTGAAATCCTGCCAAAGGTAACTTCTCCAAGCTGCAATCTTCCTTTTCCAGTCCTCTCCTGCCCCTGGAGCTCAGGAATTTCAGTGTTGCCCCTCCTCAGCAGGCTGCAGATGTTCCCTCATTTAACACAGACTGTAACACCGATAAACTGAGATGTATTTAGAGCCCACAGCAATTTAAAGATTGTTTTGATACTGAGTTACCAGTGTTAGATTTGAAAACGTTTCTATGAAGGCAAAGGGGTCCCTTAAAAACAAACAAACAAAAGCCCAGAAAAATGGAAGCACACGAGGCTTGAGAGCAGCCTAACTTCTATTTTTTAATTCTTTCTGAGCCACATTCCCATGTTCTGAGTCCTGCATTTTGAACCACTGATGATCCTTCTTGGCAACAGAGCTTAAAAACATTTTCAGCTCATACCCAAGGAACACTTGAGGCATCATTCCTCCAAAAAAGAACCCAAATCCCTTTTTCCCCCCCAAACCCACCACCCCCAGATCTGGCACTCCAGCTCCCCAATACCTCGCTGCACTCTATTGGGTTACAGACAAAAAAAAGTGGGGTTAAAAATACATTTTTCTCTTTTAAATCAAGTGCCAATTTTCCTTTTAGTCACTTGTTTTCCCTCCTCTAGCACAACCAGCAGAACTTTGCCCTGGAATGTTTTGTGGGATGTGCCAAGGGTTTGCACCCAGAGCCAGGCAGGGTCGAGTTCCTGCTCAGGGCCACGGGGCTTTTTTAGGAACTTGTTCAGAATTTTGGGGAAGAGACAAAACACAACATTTCCAGAGAAAAAGGAAAACCAAAAAAGCAGGAGAGGTTTGGAAACAACTGAATTTGTGCCATTCTCACTCGCTTGTCACACAAATCCAGGTCCAAAGCTCCAAGGCTGGGGAAAAACCACTTGGATTTGGTGGGAATCAGAGGTGAATGGGATGTGCTTGAGAATCAACAGAATGGGGTGAGGAAAAAAACACAGCAAAAGGCTCCAGGAAACCCTTTAATGGAATGGAAACAAAATTAACTGCACACACTTGGAAAAATTAAAGAAATTCGATTTTCAGTTCTGATGGACCCAGCCCCAGTCACAAATTACTGTTTGAGAAGAATGAAACTATAATGTATTAAAAAAAAAAAACAAACTCAAACCCAACAAAATATCCCACAGCAAAACCCAGCCAACCAAAAGTCACCACAACCCCTTAAATGGTCACATTGTCCTGGTGAATTATGCTTCCACAGACTGCCTTTCCCTGTTTATTTAAAGTTTAGATCCTCACCAGGAATCTGTAAAAAAAGCAGCTGCATTCAGAGAACATTTGACACTAAAGGTGACATTTGGGCCCAGACTCTGGAATTATACCTGGAATTGTATCAGATCTGAGGGATTCTAGAAAATCATCCTAGCCAGAAATTCCTTGCTCTGCTCAGTTGTGTTGTGGAGCTTTTTCCTGGGTTACACTCATGGCTTTTGTTTATTTTCCACGAGGAAACCCCATTTTTCCCAGCAAATTAGGGCTGTCAGGCCTAATGCTGCTCAACTGTGAAGTGCCACTCCAAGTGAAAGCATTTGCAGAACAAGAGATCTGTACCAGAACCATTAAAGTGATTTCTGATATTAAATTCATATCAATCCAAGGGCCCTGCTGACACTTAGCACTTTCTAAAGTGGAATTGGAACAATGCAACACTTGTAAGGAGGTTTTGCCAACAGTATTAAAGAGCCTATTTCTCATTGTCTGAAGGGCTCCAAAGCCATTCAGAATTCCAGGGGTACAGGAAAAGTTTAAAAGCCTCAAGCCTGGTGTTGGCCCCAGCAGGGAAGGAGCCCAAATCTCAGTTCCTGCTCCCCCTGAGCTGCTGCACAGCCAGGTTTGTGTTCAGACAAGCCCCCAGCCCAGCAGGATGAGCTGACAGCTCCCCATGGAATCAGGGAGAGCTGAAACACATCCCCAGGAATTAAACCCCCTGGAAAACCTCGTTATTGTTATATCAAATATATCCCACGAGACCAACTGGAATTCTGAAGTGGATCCCAAAATGGGGGGGGGGGGAAAGATTCTTGCAGATGAAAACCTAAAAATCTGGGTTATCCAATTTCCTGACACATGTCAAAAAAATCTGCCCTGGGTGGCCTGGCAGAGGTTTAAGGACAGGGCTTTTCCCATGAAACAGCATATGGCATCTAATCCTGGAGGGTGATAAAGGAAAAGGAGGAGCAGGGCACAGGGCAGGGAGGAGCAGTGATTACAGTGCTGCAATTTCTCTGAAAGGTCAATTGATGGCTAATGTACACTGAATAGAAAGATTTATTCATAACCCTGTAGTGACTGTGCTCCCCCTTTGAATTTGCAAACAAATAATTTTCCTCCTTATTCTTCCTCCCCCTGCAAGTGCCAGATGCCATTTCCTTCTTTTTTTTTTTTTCCCCTCTCTCTTGTTCTTTGTTCTCCTTTTACTGCCCCACAGCAGCAAATCCTCTGCTGGCTCTAAGGTAAAAACATTGCCAAAAATCCCTAGAAAAAGACCCAGTTCTGTACCCCAAACCCAAAGTGGGGGTCGATGAAGCTTTAATTCTCTCCCCACTATTATTAGCAATGGCCAAAGGCTGGAAAGGAAATCCTGGCATGTTCCATTTGGCAGCCTGACTCATCCAAGACAATGGAGCAGGAGGCATCCCGAGGCTGGCAGGGTGCCAAGGGCACAGGTGAGCTTTAAAAAAGGTGAATTTGAACATTTGGGTGAAATTCCCAAATAATCAACAACCCTCCCCCACCTCAGGGGTTACCCAGCAGCCACAACACTGGGGATGCTGAGTGGAGATTAGCAAATAGAAAAGCTTGATATAAATAAACACACCAACAGATATCAAGTGGGCAGGAGAAGTGGAACAGATCGAGCACAGCGAGTCTGAAAAGCAGAAAACATCACTGCTGGCACTGGCCACGTGAAACACTTGCCAGCTACAGGTTTGAAAAGGAAAAGAAATGTAAAGAATCCCAGGAAAGCTCCCTGACTCCTGATTCTTGTCAGGACGGATCCATCCCTGAGCTGGGGCAGGTAAGAAAAGGCAGCCCCGAGGGAAAATCCTGGCAGTGTTGGAAGCCAGGCAGCACCCAGCCCGTGGGGCTGGGACAGGAGGCACTGGGAATTCAGCTACAAACACCAAAATCCAGCCACAGGAGCTGCAGGGAGAGTCAGGGGCTGATACTCCCTGTGCCACCGGGGCTGGCACAGTGGAACACATTAAATGTAGGCGAAATTACACTGGAGCTCAAGTGAGAAAAGGCAGCTCTGCTGCTTTGTTCCAGACCTCCGGGGCAGCTCCAGCAGAAAATGCTTTACCCTCTATAGGGAAGCTGGTAAAGAAGTGTCAGAATAAATTAGGAGGAGAAATCATTATAGATTTTCAAGAAAAGCCTAAAAAAGGCCACATTCCTGGAGGTAGCGCTGATGTTTTCCTTCCAGTTTATTTGGCTGACAAAAATCCAGTCCTTGGAATTCAGCCCTGTCAGGATTTGGGTGGCAGAGGGAACCAGGAATATTTTAGGGGTGGTGGCACCCAGGAATCCTGTCCTGTGCCACCAGGGCCAGGTGGAGATGAGACACCCTCCCCTGCCAGCCCACGGAGCGCCTGGATAAAGGGCAATTTACATCCTGAGCTAAAAAAACCCTGGCTCTGAAGGAACGGGGAGTATTTCAGGACTATTGTCAGGGAATCCACGAGACAGCATCCACCAGCTGATGTGACAGCACAAGTTAAAGGAATTCATCTTGAAAATTCCTCAGCTAAAAAAGCAGGGCCAAGCAGAACCAAATATCAGCAATGCAGCTGAAGGATCCTCACCAGATTTCAACCAGATCCAAGATGAGGACCAGGAAGACTTAGGGACGAGTAAACTTTAATTGCTTGACTGATGACAAGCTGCAATTAATACTTTAATTAACAATTAAGGGTTTAATGGATGCACACTGCCAAAAAGTAGATGTTAAATCGCTTTAGCATTTTTAAACTGTTGCCATTGTTTTACGTGGGAAAAGGCAGAATTTGGAATATAAGCTATGGAAATAAGAGATCCTCCAATTACAATCTGGAGATCTGTTGAAATCAGTTATTTTAAATTATAATAAAGTTCTTTCCATAGATCCTTCTAGAAAGCACAAGTCACTACAAAAATCAACATTCAAGAAACAGATCATCCATATCTTTCAGTGCAGCTCAGGATTTTATAATTCTAATTCTGTTTTACTATCACTTCTTATAATCTGCTGCAGTTTTACACATGCAAACTCTGCCACTAGAGCTTCCCTGCAGGACAATCCCTTCCTTGCTCCACCTGCTCTAAAACTTCTCATTTTCCCAGCTCTCCCCCACCCCACGTGTCTCAGTGACAGCTGTGTCTCGCTCACACACCCGAGCTGGACAGGAGCCTTAATTTAACATCAGGCTTAATTTAAAAAGCAAACAAAACAAAGAGTTAAGTATCCAAATCCCACTGTTTGTTCAGCCTGGCTGCTCTGCCCATAAACCCAGGATGCTTCCTCCTGATAACTGCATTTACTGGGTCTGTCTAAGCTGATGGGGACAATTAAGATAAGCTGAGTAAATAACTGCAGTAATTACAAGAATTTAGACAACTGTAGTTCTGTGAGAAGTTACATGTATGTAATCACTGAATTATGGAGTGGAGAGAGAAAAAAGTTTGAAAAAAAAAAAAAAAGAAGAAAGAAAAATATCCCAGTCCTGTAGGAGAACATCCCTGCTCAGATTTCCAGAGGGAAAAGCCTTCCCAATATTTCTCCTTTCTGTGGGACAGCATTCTAAGGATGCTGATTGTTTCTGTTTAGCAAAACACCATGTGAAGCAAAGGCTAAAAATCCCATTCCTGAGCCAAAGCATGCCAGGAGAATCAAAGGCAGAGGTGCTCACACGACACCAGCAGCTCTTCCTGCTGTACACACTCAGCTCCTGGAGTTCCTCTGAGCTTTCCCTGATTTTCCCTCCTTCTCTCACCCCATTTTCCCTGCCAGTCACCTCAAGGGCAAAGCATTTGGATTGACTTCTGAAATAAGCAATTCCTTATATATTTAAATTATTCTTCACCTTGAATAATAATTTCTACACAAGGGATGTTTTTCTTTACCATTCCAGGCAGCGTTTTCCCAAAACCTGAAAGTCTAAAGCAGACAGCTCTCTGCTCTCACAGATTCACTACAAGTGGGATAAGCAGCACGCTGGGACAATTTTATTCCTGTCACAGCTCCCCAGCAGCTGCTTCCCTCATGCAAAGTTTAACATCTGAATTGTATGAGCTCGCTCAGGTTTCCAGGCACTGCATTCATCAACCCCACTGAACTAGAAACAGAAATGGGACAGCAGCACTTTTACTACAGCTCTCACAAACTCCTGCTGTTTGAGAAACACAGAATTACTGCGTTCCACACAAAATCCGACGCACTCGGGAGAGCAGAGCTCTAAAGGACTCTTTAAACAGGCTCACAACAACGGTGTTGGGACACAAATCAGCGTTTTGGTGCGTTCTGCCTGTGGACACCTGGAAAACACATCCCAATTCCCAGGGTGAGGCACATCCCAAGGGAATCTCGGTTCATCGCTGTTTGTTTCCTCATTCCCCAGGTCAGAGGTGAGTCGGGCACCTGCTCTGTCCCCACCACACCAGGCCATCCATCCCTGCTCCGGGAATTCCCAAAACACCTCCTGCTCCCACGGCTCGGGAAAAAACAACTTCGTGAAACCCTGCAGGAAGAGCGGAGCAACATCCCAGCTGTTCACCGCTGCTGAGTGCAGCCTCTGGCAATGTGCAGCCGGGAAAACCTCCCCGGGTAGCTCCGCTACCCCCGGCAATGTCCAGCTGCGAGACCCCGCCGGGAAAAACTCCCCAGGGAGAGCCGGGAGAGGCTCGGGGAGCCGCAGCGGAGCCCCCCGGGGGTGACACAGGGGGAAGGCCCCGGTGCTGGGTGCTCAGCCCAGGCCGGCTCCGGCCGCTCCCTCACGGCGGTGCCGGCAGCACCTTGGCCAGCAGCTGCCCCCGGCGCGGCGGAGCCCCGGGAGCGCGGAGGGCCCGGGGCGGGGCAGCGCCTGAGGGGAGCCGGGGCGCCATGACGGTGACAGGGCCGGGGGGCTACCGGGGAGAGCCCGGGGCCGCGAACCGCCCGCTCCCGGCGCCGCGGCGGCCGCTCGGTACCTGCCGTAGATGCCCTCGGTGATGCGGTTCCGCTTGAGCGGCCGCCGCAGTTTGCTGCAGTCCGCGCTCCGCCGCTTCATCCCGCCGGCCCGGCCCGGCCCGGCCCGCCCCGCTCACGGCAGCACCATCCGCCCCCGCGGGGGGTTCCCGAGCGCGGGGCCTTTTTTTTTCGTTTATTTTTCTTTTTTTCCCTTTTTTTTTCTATTTTTTTTCCCCGGGAAACAAAGAAATAAAAATAATTCCTGGTCCGTCCCTCCCCGCCGTGTCCCCCCGCGCAGCCGCCGCGCAGCGCCCCGCCTCCCCGGCGCTGACCAATCAAACTATTTGCTCTATGTGAGTGACAGCATGTGAGACCAATCAGCAGCGAAAAAAGTCAGACAGACGGTAGAATAGACCAATCGCAGTGCCAGAAAGTTGAGCCCGCCTCGTGCCGTCGCGTGGCACGCCCACCACTGTGATTGACGGCTGTACAACCCAATCAGAGGTGGTAAATTGTGATTGACGGGTCTGTCAACCAATTATTATATAGATTTGGGTCTCCTCCCGCCTACTGCGCTGCGGGCTTGTTCCCGCCCCTTGCGGTGACCGACAGCAAAACTGCCCAATGGAAGAGAAACAGAAAAATAAAAGGACAGCTCAGCCATCCACTCGGAAACGGAAGAAGGAGGGCTCAATTTCCTCTGTCACCGTAGCACAGAGGTGCCACCTCTCCCGCTTGAATGACAACCTCGCTGGCAAATGGGCAGTTGGGGAAGGGGATGTAATGTTTCAGGTGCAAAGACAAGCAGTGACAGTTTGCGACTCCCGGCGCCGCCCCCACAGCGCGGCCTACCCTGCCGGCTCACCGGAGGGCAAAATAACCCCCGCGGAGAATGACGGGCCGCGCCAGCCAATAAATAGCGCGCGTATCTGAGTGACAAGCGAGCGAACCAATCGCAGTGCAGGACGCGCAGCCCAAAGACGGCCGGTGCTGGGGATAGGCCAATCAGAGGCCAGGAGGAGCTGAGCTCGGCCAATGGGAGGGCAGTCCCTATGGGCGGCGTGTGGGGAGGGGGCGGGCGTTGAGGGAGGGGCGGGGCCGGGCGGGTGCCGCCGCTGCCGCCAGCGGGGGCTGCCGAGTCACCGCCGGGCAGCGGCAGCGCTGTGGGGCCGGGCTCTGGGCCTACGCTCCGGGCTCTGCTCGCCAGGGCTGCCCGGCTGCGCCCCTCGCCCTGGGCCCGCGGCTGGGGTCTCCGTGGAGCCCCCTTTCTGAGTCCTCTGCGGCCTGTGGGAGCCGTGAGGGGAGCTATGGCGGCGCCGCTCCTGAGGGAGCCGGAGCGCGGTGTGGGCCCCGCCTGGGTGCAGGGTGGCGGTGCCCGCGGTCTGGGCTGCTCCGGGGCTGGGCTGGGCCTGCCGGGGGATGATGGATCACCCAGAGCAAGGCTGAGTGTGAGGAGTGCGGGTCCCAGAACGGCGTTAAAACTGTCCCAGGAGGGTGCTGGGCTGAGTCATGAGGATGTTTTCCTGGCAGTAGAGTTATAATTTAGAATCGGGGCATCATGGATTTGTTTGGGCTGGAAGAGACCTTGAAGATCATCTTGTTCCATACCCTGCCATGGGCAGGGACACCTTCCACTGTCCCAAACTGCTCCAAGCTCCATCCAGCCTGCCCTTGGACACTTCCAGGGATCCAGGGACAGCCACAGCTGCCTCCCCACCCTCGTGGGGGAGAACTTTTTCCTAATATAAAAGTCAATTTGTGCTTCATCCTGGCAGAGATCACCGACCTTTGATCTGTGTTTGGAAGTATAAGTTGTGAGTCCGAGCATCACCTTTCCGATGTGTCATCCTGAGGGAAAATGGGTGAATTCCTCACATTTGGGATGTTTTCCCTGGGTGTTAACACTGAGGGGATTTACTAGCAGGTAGCAAAGAGGCTACATCGTGTTAGCTAAATTAATTCCTAATTTATTAATATTTTATTAATATTTTATTAATTGCTGCTTGAACTGTTATTCTGTTCAGAGAAAGTTCACCAGGTGTTCTGGTTCTGAGTTACCCATGGGCTCAGAGAATTCCCAGAAAAAGAACCTGAATTACTGCATCAGGATTTTCCTGAAGCCAGGGCAGTGCCTTGCATGCCTAGGAAAGTTTTTGATGTCATTTAGAAGTTTCTGAAATGTGTGTAGGGATATTTAACTTTGTTAGGCCTAAACAAAAACTGGGAGAGGGCTTTGGGATTGAAGTGATACACTGTTAAAGCAGTTTGATGTTGGATGGGAGGAAGGTTCAAGCTGTCACCACAAATCCAAACCTTGCACAGGTGCTTTGAACACTATTATTGTGCCCTACAGCCTGGGTTGGCAGGAGGGAGTCCTAAAATTTAAGTGAGCTGTGAGTTTTCCGTGTATATTTTTGCCTGATAAATGTCCATGTCACCAGCAGGTGGCTTTATCCCTATTTCTGAGCACGTTTCTCCCCATTTCTGTGCTGTGCCAGCTCAGCTCTGGCTTTGTGACAGCCTCAGAGCAGAGTCTGGGGTGTAATTACAGTGCTTTAATCTGAATTTCCTGCACAGAGGGCTCACTTCACAGGCACAGGGAATACTGAGGGGGGACAAATGTTCCTCTAGTGCCTAAAGGGGGCACATAAAGGGAGGAGAGGGATTTTTATATGGCAGGACAAGGGAGAATGGCTTTGAACTGCCAGAAGGCAGGGTTGGGATGGATATTAAGAGGAAATTCTTTATTCAGAGGAGGTGAGGCCCTGGCACAGAGCAGCTGGAGCTGCCCCTGGATCCCAAGGCCAGGTTGGACGGGGCTTGGGGCAGCCTGAGGCAGAGGAAGGTGTCCCTGCCGTGGCAGGGTGGCTACTGGATGGATATTAAGGTCCCTTCCCACCCAAACCACCCCATGATTTGTATTACGGATCCATAAAGCGTCCCTGGAGCTGTTCTGTGAACAACAGACTGATCCTCCAGTAGTAGAGGAGGTGCTGCATCTCCAGAGGTCCCTGATTCCCTGGATCCATCCATCCAGAGTTTGCTGTGGGATGTGTCTACAGGGCTGTGGAATCCCACTGGGGGTCTCAGCAGGACCCTCCCCACCTTCCTGTGACAGCACCAAAGCCCACAAATAATGATTCTGCTCAGGGAGTGTGTGTTCTCCTTGCCCTTTGGGGAGCTGCCAGGCCCCAGGAGGTGTCCTGGGGGTGCTGGCAGCCGCCTGTGCCTGTGTCCAGGGGCTCTCGCTGAGCTGGGCTGAGCTCCTGCCACAGCACAGATAAGGAGCTGCTCACGCCTCTTTTATCTCTCTCTGAGTTCTCCCTGCTGGCCTCCCACACCTCCTTTGCCATTGGTGTGAGGACAGCAGGGCATTTTTACAGGGAGAAGGAATAATTCACGTGTTGGTGCTTCATGTAGCCGAGCACACGATGCCTTCCCGTTACCTCAACTTCCGCTGCAGCGTGCCCTGGCTGATCCTGTCTCTGCAAACTCTCTTCCTCATCCGCTCTTTCTTTGTCTTCCCAGGTGCTGGTGACATCTACTCCCCATCCAATTTCTACCCAGGTAAGCCTGGAACCTGCTGGGAGAGGAGGGATGATGCTCCTGCTGTGCCCTGCAGAATGGTTTTATTGCTCTTTGAACTTGCCAGCAGTGGTGGGGGTTCCTTTATACCCCAGGTGTGATGGGGATCAAAGACTAAATTGTATTTTTGGTCAGTTTTCTGTTGGGTCTTTTGACCTCTCAGCCCCCATCCTGTGGCATCCATTCAGATCACGGTGTAAAAATCAGCATTAAGAGTATTTTTTTCTCTGATTATAGATTGGAAAGAAAGCTCTGGAATTCTTTGCAAGCTCTAAACAGTAGTGGCACTTAATTTTTTATCTGTAGGCTTCTTAGTTAATTGTAATTTCTTAATTGGTGCTTTTTTTTAACCAGAAATCTGCATTAATCTTTTCACTGCTGTCTTGTTCTTTTCTGTCCTGCAGAATTTCAAGATGTCAACCACATGGTCATTTTTGGATTTGGCTTCTTCCTGATAGTTCTGAGAAGATATGGCTTTAGCAGCACTGGATTCAACCTCCTGCTGATTGTTCTTGGTGTCCAGTGCTCTGTGCTGGTAGATGATTTATTAGTTTTCCTTAGCCTACAGCAAAGTGAAATTGGCATGAGAAGGTAACAAGTTCGTGTTAGAGCTTTTCCAGAATTGCTGATTGCTCCTTGTGCTTCTAGGGATGAGCAGAGTCACTTTTACAGGCATTTTAGAGGGTTTTTGGTTTTTAAGTACATTGTTCTGTTCCTTTTTATCGGCCCTGGTGTCACCCTGAGACTGAGTTGTTTTTCTCTCCTTTCTTTCTTGCAGTCTGGCAAAGGCTGTGGTGAGCATGACTGCTGTGGCCATCTCCTCTGGGGCTGTGCTGGGGAAGGCCAGTCCTGTGCAGTTAATTGTGATGACCCTGGTGGAATTAATCATTTTCTATGTGAGCAGATGCATCAACAGGATACTCCTGCAGGTACCCTGGTGGGATTCTCAGATGTGTGAGGGGAAATGTCACTGGAGCTTTGGAACAGCTCTGTCAGGAGCTGCAGCAAAGGCTTTGTGTGGCCTGAATCAGCCCACAGACGGTGAATATTCTGTTGCTGCAGGTCCCAGAGCACCTCACCCTGATGCACGTGCACCTCTTCGGAGCTTACTTTGGTCTGGCAGTCACCTCCCGCTTCCCTGAGCCTGCCCCAGGGCTGGACAAGCACAGGAGCACCCCAAAGTCAGACCTGTTCTCCATGCTGGGTGAGTCCTGGGCTGCTGTGCCTCAGCTGGATAAGGGATTGCAGGGATTGCTGGGTGAGGGTTGGGGGTTGAAATGCACAGAAACTGCTGCTGTGCTCTGGTTTGTGACATTCCTACCTGGCCCCAGCTGGGGCTCAGTTTGCTTTTGTCACCTCAGCATAAAGGCTACTCCAGGTTAGCAGTTCTTTCTCCAGCTTCAGCACTCCCTTTCCTGGCCAGGTTGTCCCCTCTGGCTTGCCCAGGCCTGCTGGTGAGGGGCTGTGGGCCAGAGCTGAGCTCATAACTTGTATTTCAGCAGAGCTCAGGCTGCTTCTCCAGGTGGTGCACAGAGATAGAAAGGGGCAGTCCCTGCTGGTAACATAAATAAAAAGATAAAGCCTGGGGAAGGGTGGGGAGTGGCCCACCAGAGAGGATCTGGTGTCTGGGACTTTCATTCCTTTTCTTATTATCACAACTTTTATAGTTCTGGTCGTGCCACCAGCTGAACCCAGAGCTTCCTGCAGGAATCCACAGAGTCTCATCCTCAGTCAGTCTTTGCCCAGCTTAGGGAATACAAAATTGAAGTGCTGCTCTTTTGTGTCCCTGGAGTTCTTGTTTGCTGTTCATTTCCAGAGCTAAGCAGATTCTCATAAGAATACTTCAGCAGATTTTATATCTATATTTATGACTGACTGCCTAATCAATGGGAACAGGGTAAATCATCTCACAAGTCCTCAGTGTAGGTTTAGAGTGGCTGAAATGGCCTCTCCTGTCTGAGGCAGGGTTATCTCTGCCTTGGTGCACTGACACTGTGGATTTTAGCAATGGGAGCTGGATTTCAGAGCCCAGACAAGCTGGTGCATAATCACCAGGGCTGCTGGAAACTGCATTTGTGCCTCACAGTGACAACGCCTGTGTCACTTGTTGGGGGTCTTGGACAAGAACAAACCAAATGTCAGGTGGATTGCACAAAGGTCTGGTGCCTCTGTGGGGTGGGAACACAACATCAGTGATGGCAGTGGGCTGGAAACTTTGTCCCAGCTGGGCAGGGTTTGTGTCTGTGCTCAGGGCTGAGCCTGAGGCGCTCTGAGGCCACCACATCCCTCTGCTGGCTGCAATTCCATCTGTGCACGTGCATCCCCTGGCACGCAGGGAGTCATGCATCCTGCCAGGCAGGACTGGGCTCCAGGGAGCCTGGGCTTCCCCAGTGCTGACCATTAAGGGCACAGAAGCAGGAGAACCTGTTTTCATTCCTGTTGGAGAAGCCTGGGTGGCCATGGAGGTGTGACAGCAGCAGTTCCTCGCTGGGACTGCTCTTAGAGGAGGCTCTGCTTTGGGAATGGTTTGGGAATTACAGTGAATGCACAGTGTGGGCTGTGTCCAGAGATAGGCAGTGATGGGTTCCCTGTGCCTCAGAGCAGCTCCTGAGGGTCTCTTGTCCTTGTCCCCAAGGCACTGTGTTTGTCTGGGTGTTCTGGCCAAGCTTCAATTCTATCCTGGCTGACTCCAAGAACCAAGCAGTTCTCAACACTTACTTGGCCCTCGCAGTGAGTGCTGTGGCTGCCTTCATGTTGTCTGCTCTGACCTCCAAGGATGGCAAATTCAGAATGGTAAGGGTGAGGAAGCATCCCTGCACGGGTTTTTTTCTGTTCAAAGGGATTTTCTGGTACCCTCAGGAGCACGCTGGCAATACAACAGCTGTTAACTGAAACCAAGTCCAGGGTCTGACAGTCACAGACTCACAGACAGGTTTGGATGGCAAGGAGCATCAGAGATCACCTCATTCCACCCCTGCCATGGCCAGGGACACCTTCCACTGTCCCAGACTGCTCCAAACCCTGTCCAACCTGGCCTTGGACACTCTCAGGGCTCCAGGGGCAGCCCCAGCTTCTCTGGGCACCCTGTGCCAGGGCCTCCCCATGCCCACAGGCAACAATTCCTTCCTAATATTTAATCTGCACCTTCCCTCTTTCAGTTTAAGGCCATTGCCCCTTGTTCTATCACTACAACCCCTTGTAAAAAGTCCCTTAACTCCCCGTTCTTGTTCTTGTACAGACTCACATCCACAGTGCAGTCCTGGCTGGAGGGGTCACCATCAGTTACACAGCATCCAGAATCCTGCACCCTTGGATTGCCATGATTCTGGGGCTGCTTGGCAGTGTCATCACCATCCTGGGATCTCACTGTTTGCAGGTAATGCTCAAACCTCAAAATGGTTCTTGGATAAGCTAAGATTCTTTTTCAATGCAGGATAACCCCAAGGGAAACCTCTTTTCCAAGCTAGGAAACCTGAAATGTTCTGAACAGAGTGCAGGATTTGCTCCTGAGAGCAAATTCATCCTCTAGCTCTGCAACAGCTGATCTGCAATTCCCAACTTGTGTTTCTGGGTGCCAATTAAACCTTTTCTTCTTCCCAGAGGTGCTTTAATCGTGCTTTGAAGATTCAGGATACTTGTGGAGTTCATTTCACTTTTGGTTTGCCTGCTGTGCTTGGAGCTGTGGCTGCTGTTGTTCTCGTTGTCATAGAAAATGGGATTCATAAACAATGGAGTAATTTATCCAGGTACATAAATTGTTGCATTAAATAACGAAGATAAATAATTAGGGAGAGAGAAATCAGGGTGCAGCATGAAGGCCTGACACTTCTCGTTATGTTCTCAACAAAACAAATTTAATTAAGTTTTAATACCAAAAAGTTGGATAAAATAAATCCTCTGAAATCTGCATTAGTTTTCTGGTATGCTCCAAAAACATCTCACTGCAACTGCAGGTTTGAGAATTACAGTTTCTGTGGGAGATTTTGATAGATGCAGATTCATCCACAGTGTTAAATGCTAAGTGAAACACTTTTTTTTTGCTTTTCAGTCTGGGCTATTTGATCTTTGTTGACATTGGTGCCTTCTGCCAGACCATCAGCACTGCCTTGATAACAGGTCTGATCACAGGTCAGTACTGAAACATCCCAGGAATTCCTTTATTTCCTCCGAGCAGGTTTCTATGGGTGAATCACTCGTGCAGTAAATGCAAATATTAATGCCAGGGACTCATCCCAGCCAGGCTTTTGAAGGAGAAGAGCTATTTTGCACAGAAATAACCCAGCAGCACCATTCTTTCAGTGCTGAAGTTTTATTTTAACCAAGCTGCCTTCAACCTGCAGACAGGAAAGGTGTGAAGATGAAAATAACTTCCACTTTTGGGTGTTGTCTTAGTGACAGAAGATGCCCCAATCTGGGGCTTGTCACTTTTTAGTCCATTTGGAGCAAATGTGCAAAGTCTCAATGACATCAGGGTGTGGCACAGCCCAATTTGATCAAGAGATTTTGGGATTTTGGGGACTTTTTGCTGCTTTGGGAGCAGCAGCACTCACGTGGCTGCCACAGGATGCTCTGCTTTGTGGCAGCTGCTGCTTTTCCCCAGCCCCTAATTCTGTCTGGAGTAACAGAGAAATCACCAATGAAAATTGCTGGGAAACACACCCAAAAATGATTTTTTTTTTGAGTATTTTAATTTATTTAAACCTTTGCATTACTTGAAGTGTAATGAAGAAGGGATCTTTTAGAAAACATCCATCTGAAAGAACCATTCAGTGTTTAACCAATTGTTTAAAAATCCAGAGATTCCCATCAGAAATCCCAAACTAAGTGCTGAGAAGCCAGATTGTTTTAAATACACAGGCACTTCTCATTATTTTGATGTATTTTCATAATCTAGCAGCTGTTTAATGGGGTTTTATCAAAAGTAATTAATTTTAGAATCCCAAGCCTTGATCCTGGCAAGCCTCTTTTTGTATTTGGGCTCCAGTCAGGGGGCTCTGCTGGAGGATTTAGGTCCAAATTTGTGTTTTGATCTGATACATTTGGATAAATGTTACCAAGAAACTCCTGTAACACCTCCCCTTGACCTGGTGTTTATTTTGTATCTCTTTTTACCCACAGGTTTAATCTTAAACATCAAACTCCTTAAAACTGTGCATGTCTCAAAGTACTTCGATGACCAATTTTACTGGGAGGTGAGTTTCAAAATGATTTCAGATTCCCTGTGGGGGAGTTCATTTAGCACCTTGATGAAGAGCTCCAGATATTTGAATTTAAAAAATGAGGGGAAAAAAGGGTTATTCCTTTTCCCAGCACATTTTGCTGCACAAACAATCCTTGGGCACCTTTAGGTGCTGATGTGAGGCTGTATTTGATAAGCAAATGGGTGAAAATAAGCTTTTAATCAGTTTTTCCATTTGTTTTGGGTTTTTTTTTTCTGTGATTTGATATGTTCTGATACAAGAATGTTTGTGTTGACAGTTTCCTCACTTGTCTGTTGGATTTTGAGTGGAGGATCCCAGCTGACTGACAGGACCAAGATAAGATTTTCCTCTTTATCACCAGAAAAACTCAACAGCTACAATGGGTTCAAAGAGCACTGAAATATCAATTCTGAGGCCCACAAAAGCCACTCCAAATGGACACTCAAAAATCAAACTGTTCCAGTTATTCCTGAAAGATAAAATGTAAATTCACAGATGCAAACTTCAGATGCATTCAGCTTTTCTACTTTGTTTGCCTCAAATATTTTTTTTGTAAGATATGTACAAAAAAAGTTGGCTGCATTCTTGGCTTATCAATCCAAATGGAAACACTGAACTGTGTTTAAGCTCCCTAAGTTTAAAACTCTCTAAGTTTAAAAGGCAAAATGATGGATTTCAAAGTGTAATTTCTCAAGGAGCACTTCTTCTCCAGCAAAATACTCAGGTTTTTAAGCTGAATTCATTCTGCTGACAAGCCAGGATTTGATGAGTGAGCTGGAGCAGGCCCAGAGCTCTGCATCCTGCCAGACTGGAACTCCTGGAAAAATCTGGGATTACTTGGCTGGGGGCTGGATGTTGGGAGGTTGTGATGGCAAAAAGTTCAGCTGTGGATGGTGCTGCTGATGTAAAACACAAACAGAGCTCAGGCAGGGTCTGGGAGGGGAGAGCCTGGCCCCAGCACCCAGTTTTGGAAGTGCAGAGGATTTTCTGCCAGTGAACCCTGCTTTTTGAAGTGATCCTCAGTGCTTCTTACTCTCAAAAATAGTTGACACAGAAAATCTCCCAGCAGTGCTTACCTAATAAAGGAGTGAAAACGTGGCTGTTTTCTGTTCCTTCAGCAGCCCTGTGAGGAATGAAGGAGGGAGCTCGTGACAAGGCTGAGTCCTTTGATGAGGCTCAGTGGCCTCATTCACTCCCTGGGATGAGCAGATCAGCTCCCAAGGAATGCAGGATTGCAGGGGAAGAGCCACTTTTCCTCCTTCCCAGCTCCCACAGAACCAGCAGGAGTTCAGCCCAAACCTACACACAACTGTGAGTTGCTACTTCCCAAAAACTTCCTCTTTATCACCACAGGATAAATGAAATATTCAGGGGGGGAAAAAGGAAAAAAAGCCCAAACCACCACAGTTCTGAATTACACAAGAAAAGCCACACACCAGCAAAGTTTTGAAATTGAAGAAATGGTTATATTGCCCAGATATAGGAAATATTTAATAAATACCTGTTAAAAGGTTGTTTTAATGAAGTTTTTAGTAAGTCCTGCGTTGTAAATAACATCATAGAAACAGCTGGTTAAATACATCCATATTCCACTCTCCTTTTATTTGTAACAAACAGCATTTTAGAAAAGTGACTCCACTGTTGTTTGTAGCAATTTTGCATTTCTCAAAAACACCACAACATTGAAGTGGACGTACAAGAGTAAAAAAAATAAACAGAATAGAGCTGGATTTAGTGCTTTCAGCTTTCCTTGATTCCTCTTTAGACACGATGGAAGGTTTACAAAATGGTTTTACAAAAACTTTTTGGGGTGCAGTTAAAGCCCAGGGCACTCCAGGCTGGGGTTCACTGCCACAAATCCTCCGTGCGACCGAACTTGAACACCAGGCCCCTGTAAAAACACAGCAAAAGGGACACCAGAAATCAAATCCCTCTGGTTTTAAACACAGGATTTCAAGGGGAATTTGTTAATCCAGCTCCTGTGCAGGCAGATCCCAGTTTATTCACACAGGTCTGGTCACTAAACAGGACTTGAGGACCAAACAGATTGCAGCAAGTTGCAGTTTTTTAATCATTAAAAACCAATTAAATGGGAAATAAATAAAAGAGGACAGTCTTACCCAAAAAAGATGAATGCATTCTGGAAAAACACAGCTATTCCTGGGTACACCACTGGCTTTTCTAAGAGGGGAAAAAAAAAATCCCCATCAACTTTTTTGGAAGCAATTTTCAAGCACATCCCATTTCTGACACATCATTTCCCTTGTGGTAATTTAGCAGAGAGGTTTTGGGAGCAATTTGCAGGAACTCAGTCATTTGTAGTCTGGGAATAAATGTTCACTCAGGGAATTATTCCCTTAAAACTGCAGCAGTTTAATTATATCCATGGAGTTCCCAGTTGGGTAAGAGCTGGGTTTGTAGAGGAAGTTTGTACTTAGATCAAATCCACCCCAAAATAAGTATAATTTTATAGTATATGTTTTTATAGTATTATATGTATTATATATATTATAGTAGTATATATATTATATAACACATATATTAGTAATTATATATTAGTAATTATATGGGATATTGGTGTGTAGGGCAAAATATTCAAACTAGGCCTGCCTAAAAACCCTCTAAATACCAGTTCTAAAATTCAGGAGTCATTTAAAACCCCTTAAAACTTCCAAAACCAGGGTCAGGTCTTACCTTTAACCACGTAGCCCCCAAAAAGGATCCACATGGAAGCAATGAGGGATCCAAAAGCCATCATGAAGCCGATGAAGAGCCAGATCCGAGCCCCTAGGATGGGATTTGGGGATATCCTGTGGCCGTGGGACCCCCAGGAACCCCCCCTGGCACAGCTGGGGACCCCCTGGTACCTGTCTGGCCCAGGCAGCCCTCGCTGTAGCTGTCCCCCCGAACCTGCCCGTTGGACACGGCGTTGATCCTGGGGAAAAACAGGACAAAAACGGGACGAAAAGGGACGTGAAAATCTCCTTTTCACGGTGAAGCCACAAAGGGGCTGGGCTGTGTGCTCACATCAGGAATGCGATGGTGGCTATCACCCCGCAGGCGTGGTAGGAATGGTTGAAGTCTTCCACCTGCGGGTATTTCACAGCGGCATCGATGATGATCCACCAGCCCGTGAAAAACTGGGGGGAAAAGAAGAGTTTGGGATTAGACACAGCCTTTCCTCAGCCTGTGAGATTGCTCCAGAGAAAACATCATTGCTGTTTAATTGTCTCCGAGCCACTGGTAACACCATTAGTTCTGATTTGGGATCAAGCTGACTGCAAAGCTCACTCCAGCAGTCACTTCCTGGGTAAAACTGAAATTCAAACAAAAAATGGATGGGAGAAACCGGGCCAGATTGTGTCAGTAACTCTACTGCTCCACACAGGGACAATTTATCCCTGTTCTTTCTTTCCCTGGAGTTGCTTAGGTTGGAGCAGCCCTCTAAAATCAACTCCAGCCCACCGTGGTCAGCACTAAAGCGTGTCCCCAAATGCCACATCCGTGTATTTCCTAAACATTCCCGGGGCAGCGACTCCACCTCTGCCTGCCCATCCTTTCAGCGGGGAAATTTCCCCTTTTCTCCCACCTAAGCCTCCAACTTGAGGCCGTTTCCTCTCATCCTCCCACTCGTAACGCGGGAGACCCCCCCCCAAACTGCTCCTAATTTTTATCTTAGGGCAGAAAAGCCAAAAGAATCCCAAAATCCCGAGCAGGGCGGGGCCGTACCAGCACCCCCGCGGCCACCGAGGCGATGGTGTTGCGCTTCTCGCCCCAGTCCACGCACTCCGAGCACCGCAGGCTCTCCAGGAAGCCGGACATGGTTCAGCGCTGCCAACAACTGCGGGAGGAAAAGCGAGCTCGGTCCGCACGGGAAAGGGGCGGGAGCGGAGCGCGGGGACCGCCCGGGGCCGGGGCCGCCCGCCGGGACCCGCCGCTGGTCCCGGGCACCGCCGGCACCCCCCGGGCCGCGGCCCCGACCCGCGCATCCCCCGCGCATCCCCCGCTCCTGCACCCCGCGCATCCCCCGCGCATCCCCCGCTCCTGCACCCCGCGCATCCCCCGCGCATCCCCCACTCCTGCACCCCGCGCATCCCCCGCGCATCCCCCGCTCCTGCACCCCGAGCATCCCCCGCGCATCCCGAGCCCGCACCCCGAGCAACCCCCGCGCATCCCCCGCCCTCCCGATCCTGCACCCCGCACACCCCCCCCGGTCCCCCGAGCCCGCGCATCCCCCGCGCGTGCCCGCACCGTGCGCGCCCCTTGGCCCCGCGCATCCCCCGCGCACCGTCACGGGACGCGGCGCCGGCGGCCGCGCGCAGGCGCAGCGCGCGCGCGCAGGGGCGGGGGCGCGTCCCGAGCGCCGGGGGCGGGGCCTGCGCTCGGCGGGGGGGCGGGGCCGGCGCATGCGCCGCGAGCGCGCGGGTTGCGTAACGGGAGGGACGTTCTGGAAGGTTCTGGGCCGGCCCTCAGTTGCTGGCGGGCGGCGGCAGCGGGCAGAGGCGGCTGAGGGCTGCGCTTCTATCGCGGTTCTATCGCTGTTCTATCGCGCTTCTGTCGCCGATCGCGGCTGGCGCAGCGGGCCCGGCGCTATGGGGGTGACTCAGGAAGCGGGGCTCTCCCCTCAGGACCCGTGCGGGGGCAGCCCGGCGGGCTGGAGCCGGTGAGGCGGCGGGCCGGGGGGGGGAATGATGCGGGTGAGGCCGATCGCGGTGGCCCCTGCCGTGCGAGGGCCGTGGATCCCTCCCGGGTGGATTTTTACGGGTTTTTATTGATTTTATTCCAGGAGCGCCCAGGTGCCTCAGGGAAACCAGCGCGGGGCGTGCCCGGCGGCGCCCAGCGGTGAGTGAGGGACTCTTGAGGGCTCGGGTGGTCCGGTACCGGCCATGGGCCCCGATGGACCGGGCTGGACACGGGCCGGCATGGGGTTGGCGATGGCAAGCGGCACTTGGGGATTTATCTTAATTACCGTCCCAGCCGTGTGACCTTGGCCCTGGCGTAGAGGTGAAGCAGTGAAACTTTACCTGGAGTAGTAGCGAGAGAAGTGCGTCTGACAACTCTCACGCAACTTAAATTACACATTTCAGTGCGGGGGTTGGATTTGTTGCCTAACGTCGCTTTGCGCTGAGCTCTAAATAGAAATTCGGTGTCAAAGCAAGCTTCCCTAAAGTGTAAACTGGTTACGTAACTCAGGGCTTAAGTCTTGTGATAAGATCCTTACCCCGAGTAACCTTTGTAGCCATAAAATGGCTGCCACTCCAGGGACAGCCATTTTAATTATTAATATAGAGCCATAAAGCGTCGCTGAATCATCACCCGGGCTCTGCGCTGTTTATGTAGAATGTTTTGAACAGCTGCTTGTTGCATTCACTGCTGGGATGTGTGGATGCTGTTATGGCATGATACAGGCAAGATCTCAGTTGATTTGTACTTAAAAGATACTTTTGTTTTCCCTTGTTGGAGTAAAAACCTCAGTGGAATTGTAGCAGAAAACTCAGTTTGTACAGAGCTGGAAGGCAAACGGTTATTTTGTTTTGTAGATACAGTGGGCTGTTTTTAGGGTAGATGGAAGATAAAATACCTTGAAAATTTATTTTCAAGAATGTCAAGATGGAGGGAAAAAAGGTATTGCAAAAGGAATTACTTAAAACCCACATGGAGTTCTCTCAAACTCCACACAGAACATGGTTTAAACTGAAGCCTTCTTTGATACAGCCTTGTGTTTGAGTTCTGTGGCTGCAGGAGAGGGAATTGCAGAGCTCAGTTGTTACTGGGAGGTTGTTGGGGAATTTCTTTATCCCTGCTGAGGCGATGCAGAAACGCCGAGCTTCGTCTCTGCACCCCACAGGAACAGAGACCGGGCACTGCAGAGCAGCAGCCAAGCCCGAGGCGGGCGCTGAGGGCGCGCAGAAATCCGGCAAAGCGGACGACATGACGGATATCATGGACGAGCTGAGCCTCAGCTCGCCCCAGCAGAGGGAATCACCGCGGAGCTCCAGGCGGAGCTGCGCCCGCTCCTCCAGCCGCTCCTCCAGCCGTTCCTCGTGCAGCTCCCGCTCCAGCTCCAGCAGCTCCTCCAGCCGCTCCTCGCGCAGCTGGAGCCGCTCCCGGTCCCGCTCTCGCTCCCGCGCGCGGCGCTCGCGGCGTTCCCGGCGCTACTCCCGCTCCTGCTCGCGCAGCCGCTCGCGCTCCCGTGGCTGCCGGCGCTACCGCAGCCGCTACCCGGCCCGGCACTACCGGCACCGCTACCCCCGGCCGCGCTCCCGCTCCCGCGGCAGGGCCTACTACCGGCGCTCCTACTCGCGGAGCCGCTCGCGCTCCCGCGGCCGCAGGTACTACGGCTTCGGCAGAACCGTCTACCCCGAGGCCTACAGGAGCTGGAGGAGCCGCTCCCGGACGCGCTCTCGGAGCAGGTCACCTCTGCACCTCAGTGAAAAAGGTACTTGAGGGGGGTTTTTGGGGTTTCTTTATGTGGGAGCCCACAAACAGGTGTTGTTTGGATGAGGCAGATGCTCCTTTGCTTGATTGGTTTGTAAAGCCCAAGTGAGGGAAAGCCTCAGTGTGGTTGGACAGATGTATTTAATAAAAATTGTTCTTCAGAACATTATGTTCTGAAGGCTGTGATGAGCTCAGTCCCAGCTGATGCTTGAATCAAACCTGAACGATTTAGGCTTGAGTAGATGCACACGGATTTTAACGTGACACAAAGCACTTTTTTTCATTCCTTCCTCTTCTAGACAAGAGGGAACTCCTGGAAATTGCAAAAGCCAATGCTGCCAAAGCTCTGGGAACAGACAACATTGTCCTGCCAGCCAGCCTGAAGATCTCTGCTCCTGCCAAAGAGGTCAAAGCTGAGAAGCAGGAGCGTGCGGAAGCCACGGAGTCAGCTGAGGTAAGTATGGAATGTTCTCCCTGGAAAGGTAAACACCTCTTAGACTTGTCTGCATGGCTCTGTTGTAGTTCAACTGTGGAGGTTGTGCTTATGAGTTCAAGCTCTTGAACAAAAACTTGTCCAGAAACCTCGAGGCTTTGCCTTAAGCTGGAAGCACAGAAGCTCTCTCAGAGGTGTTTGATCCCCTGAGTGTCCAGTAGGGACAGCTGGGGAAGGAGAGGAGACTTGTTCCTTTGACTTGTTCTCCTAATGGGATGTTTCCCATCAATTCCACTAGTTTATGTCTTCCTGACCTAAAACCAGGACTCTCCTTGCCAAACCTAGTCAATAGTGTGGGGTTATTTTATTTTTTTTTTTAAGATTAAATCTTTCTGCCTTTTTTTTAACTGTTAAAAGCTTTTCATGTGCAACAAACTGTTTCCCAGAAATTCCATACCCAAGCACACAATGCATTTTACATACTTTATTTCTGTCTTATAGAAATCATGACTATGGTTCCAGACATGAGGAAGAAAATCTGGTGGTAATTAAGGGACTTGTGGGCTGTAGCTGCTGTGAACTGAAGGGAGGGAGAAACTCGAGCAGCTTAAAGTGAATTTTAGTTTGGTTCTGTCGTGGTGTGTTACCCTGAGTCACAGTAAATACAAACCTGCAGCAACTGCCTGGCTCAGCTGCTGCTGCTGGAAAGGGAATTTGCTGAGGGTTTGACACAAATGGTCCAGGCATCCCTTTCATAAACATATGCAATATATTCCAGATGTTGAGAGAGTACAGAAGAAGAGGCCTGCATCCCTTGCAGATAAGTTTATTGTTGTTCTCCCGAGCTCTGCAGGATGGGTGTGCAGAACTGCTGCCACTGTCACTGCTCTGCTGTGGCAGCTTGTGCTGTGACTCTGAGTCCTCTCTGAGCTGGGGCTGGAGCTGCCCCCACTCCCACGGGAATTGGCACAGCTGCCTTGGGCAGGCTCAGTGGGCTCAGCCCTGCTGGGCTGTAGCTTTACAGCTACTTTAGATAAATCCTGAAATGTTGCAGTTGTGCTGTGCAGTGCCTACCCTGCCCCAGGGATCCCACCTCAGCTGTGTCTGCTCTTCTTTAGCAACCTGGGAGTGCGGCTGAGGACGTGACCAAGGGTGGCATGGAGAGAACAACCATCCAGAGGAGCATTTCCTTCAGCCCTAAAGTGAGTGAGAGCATTTCCTTCAGCCCTAAAGTGAGTGAGAGCATTTCCTTCAGCCCTAAAGTGAGTGAGGGCATTTCCTTCAGCCCTGATGTGGGTGAGGGCATTTCCTTCAGCCTTAAAGTGAGGGAGAGCATTTCCTTCAGCCCTAAAGTGAGGGAGATGCCATTTCCTTCAGCCCTAAAGTGAGTGAGGGCATTTCCTTCAGCCCTAAAGTGAGTGAGGGCATTTCCTTCAGCCCTAAAGTGAGTGAGAGCATTTCCTTCAGCCCTGATGTGGGTGAGGGCATTTCCTTCAGCCCTAAAGGGAGTGAGGGCATTTCCTTCAGCCCTAAAGTGAGTGAGGGCATTTCCTTCAGCCCTGATGTGAGTGAGGGCATTTCCTTCAGCCCTGATATGAGTGAGGGCATTTCCTTCAGCCCTAAAGTGGGTGAGAGCATTTCCTTCAGCCCTGATGTGAGTGAGGGCATCCCAGTGCCTCAGCCCTCCTGCCTCAGACTTTCCCCATATAAAGATCTCAGTAACAAAAGGAAATTCATGTTTGATAATGAATTCTCTGGAGTTCTTCGAGTGCCCTAAATACTCCTCAGCAGTGTGTTTGAAATAAGTATTTACCCTCAACTTGAACAGTTTAAAACTAAAACTGGTTTAAAACACACCTTACACATTTTAGTAATGCAAGCTTAGCACTCAGGGATTGACACCCAGAGAACACATTTCTGTGATTTATATGATGAGCACAGATAAACCCCTTGGCTTTAGCACCTTTTCTCAGATGAAATCTCTTTTTTTTCCCCACAGAACACAATGGCCAAGCCTGCCCTGCAGAAGCCAGTGAGCCATGCTGTGGTTAAGGAGCCAGTGGTTTCTCCAGCCAGGGAGGATGACAGGAAGGGAAGCCCCTATGGGCAGTGGGTTCCTGTCAAGAAGGAGGAGAAGAAAACATTCCTGAACTTCTCACCCAAAAGCTCCCTGTTCCGAGCACGCTGATGGGATTCCCTGTCAGACTGCAGCACTTCACACCCCTCAGTAGAGAGACAGAGATTTCTCGTGGGCTTGAAGTTTTGTTAATACTGAGTATTTATTTTGAGGTCTTAATTTTTGGAATCTTAGGTTTCTCTTTCAGATAGAGAGCACACAGATCCAGAAGCCACAGATGGGAATCTTGTGTATATTTGTAAATATTTTGTATTGCTTTATTGGACTAGAACTTGCAGGTGGGTAACTTTTTCTAAACCATAGTTCAGTAGCTGTTCTTTGAACACCTGGATTTACATTGTGTAACTGTTTACTTGAAGTGAATAAAGTTTTAGTTTTGCACTGGCTGCGTGTGGCAGGTGTCAGCGTTTGTGTGGTTATTTCTGGCTGTACCCAGCTCCTCTCACCCGCTGCAGCACCGGGGACTGAGAGAGGATCCTGCCTCATCCTCCCGTGGATTTCCCTCTGGAAGTGGGGGTTGTGTAGGATTGCAGCTGCCTGCCACACAAATCACGGCTGTTCCCAATCCCGTTATCCCTTCTGACGCTGAACTCGAGTTGCTACAGCATTTTATTTATTTGGTTTGCTTCAAAATTTTCTCCCTGAGGAAGGAAAAGGTGCAGGGAGGGGCAGGAGGGTTCTGGAGCTCTGCTCCAGCAGAAAGGAGTTCAGGAAGACAAGGAGCTGGGAATAACCAGTAAAACCTGGGTTTTGTGTAAATAATGAGTAAAAGAAATGGAATTTTCTGCTCCTGTCTGGGAGTTCTTTAAGGAACCCTGGAATGGGTGGGAGGAGCCCATGTTTATCCTGTCCTGTGGCTGGGGCTGGACAGCCCAGGGGGAAATTCCACCCTTGGAATTGCTGCCAGGGGGGAAAATTCCACTTTGGGAATTGCTGAGGGCCAGCTGGCACGATGCTCTTCATCCTGCTGCCAAGCAAACCCCAGGAACAGACACCAACTCCCAAATTACAGCAAAGAGTTTATTTAGAGCACAAGCGGCAGAACCTGGCTACAACTGAACAAAAATTCACAGCTGGACTACACAAATTCCTCCAGCACACCCGGAGAGCAACAGCTGCACTCGGATACAATTTAAAATAGGGCTGAAAACGGCAACAGGAGAGAGCTGGGCTGGGCTGGGTGGGCTCACAGGGCCGTGCCCCTCTCCAGGTTCTGTTTGGGCTCACACAGCCCTGCCCCTCTCCAGGTTCTGTAGGAGCTGGGTGGGCTCACACAGCCCTGCCCCTCTCCAGGTTCTGTTTGGGCTGGGTGAGCTCACACAGCCCTGCCCCTCTCCAGGTTCTGTTTGGGCTCACACGGCCGTGCCCCTCTCCAGGTTCTGTTTGATCTCAGCCGTGTATTTCCCGTAGAACCTCTCGGCCTTCTGGTTGAACTTGGCGTTCCTCTCATTGATGTAGTCGATGTCGGCGTCGTCGTTGTAGGGCCGTCTCCGGCTGTACTTCTCCCTCTTCTCGATCCTGGGAGGCAGCGGGGGCTGAGCCCTGGGGCTGCAGCACCCCCAGCCCTCCCTGCCTGCCCTCTCCCCCCGTTACTCACTGCTTCTCCAGGTCTGCCACCATCCTGTCCACCCCTTCCTTGGAGGGCACGTGGGTGCCGTGCAGGAGGCTGTCCGAGCTGGGGTACAGGGCCTCCCCGCTGCAGGGCACAGCAGTGGGGCCGCACTCACACACCTGACGCTGCTGGGGCTTGCTCACAGCCCCAGAAGGGTCCTTACAGCCCACCCAGTGCCACCCCTGCACCTCCCACCATCCCAGGCTGCTCCAGCCCCATCTCGGACCCACAGCTTCCCTGGGAAACCTGTGCCAGGGCCTCACCCCCTCACAGGGAAGGATTTATTCCCAATATCCAACCTAAATTTCCCCTCTCTCCCTCTGAACCCCTCACCCCTTGTCCCATCCCTCGTGTCCTTGCAGCCCCGGTGTTTTTCCCTCACTCAGCCGTGGGAATCCCAGACTCAGGTGACAAATGTCAACACTAAACCCAAGCTCTCAATTCTTTTGAGAGGTGAAAGACACAGAACTCCCTGGAAATGCTGAATCCACCTCAACACAAACTGGGCAAGTCTCAGCCCTTAAAGCTGGGCTGCTCAAAAACCCCAAACCCCGCTCCAGGCAGCGATTTCACACTGACAATATTTCTTCCAACTCAGCAGTGCCAAGTTTGAAGAAATGAACCTCCTTAATTACCCCACTACCCCTCCCTGAAGCTCAGAGAACACCCCAGAGCACGGGAGAACAGGGTGGGAGGGTCCTGCTGATCCCTCAGAGACCCCACAGATGGTTCCAAGGACTGAAATCAGGACTCACTACTGCTCCTTGAGCTTCTCGTACTGCTCCAGGTCGGGTTTGATCTGCCGGGTCAGCCTCTGGTACTGGCGCAGCTGCGCCGCCGCGTAATCTGCGCCACAATTTGTGCTTTGAGCTCGCTCTTCCAGCCCAAACACCACCCCAGGAGCTCCCCAGCAGCGCAGCCCCACGGCCCAGCCCTCACCTGAGAATCCCAGGTCGGGATTTTTCTTCTTCTTCTTCCTCTCCCACCTCTCGGCGTCCTCGGCGCTGATCTCCAGCAGCTTCACCCGCTCGTAGTCCTCCCCCCTGGCTGCACATTCCTGCCCGGCACAGAGAACTCCCCAATTCCAGCAGAAATCCTGGATCCACCCCGGATCCGCCCCATTTCCATCCCCCCAGCCCTGCCCAGCCCTGCCCCCAAGCAGGACAGGGAGCGAAGCAATGGGGAGTTCATGAGGACCCGAATTTGGGGTTTGGGGTGAGCCCCGTGTAAGGCTAGCCGTGTCCCCGGGGGTTCTTTACCTTCTTCTTCTCCTGCACCTGCAGCTCCCACTCCAGACGAGCTTTTTTAGCTTCCCAGTTTGGGGGCAGTTTCAGCCTTTTGTCCTCCTCCACCACCTCCTGGCTGTTCAGCTTGCAGGCCTCATACTGCAACCAAGCAGGGCAGCGCTCGAGCACCGAGAGAACACCCCCAAACCCGCCCCGGGGCACGGAACAATCCCACAATAATCCGATCTGGAGATCCCCCGTACCCGCTTCATGTGGAGCTCCCGGAACCGGCGCAGCCGCTCCTCCCGCCTCTGCTCCGCCGCCGCCGCCGCGGCCGGGCCGGGCTCCGCCTCCTCCTCCTCCTCCTCTTCCTCGCTCTTCAACGACCCGTACTCAGCCAGGAGCCTCGGCAGAGTGCCGGGACCCCCGCCCCGCCCCATCCCGTCCCCGCCTCACCCCAACATCGGCCTCGGGCACCCCCAAACTGCTGAGGGCCGACACCGCCGCCGCCATCGCTCCCGCTGCTTCCGGCACTTCCGTCACTCCCGACACTTCCGGTGCTCCAGGCACTTCCGGCTTCCGGCGCGTCCCGCAGGGCGCCCCCCAGCGGGCCGGAGGTGCCGTCGCCTCCACCTGGAATTTTCCCGAAATCCTCAAAATAAAATCCCCCAGGTGTCCCAAAACCGGGGCAATTACCACAAAATAATAATAATAATTAAAAAAAAAATAAGGTTTTGTTGCAACTTCTGGGCCAAGAAAGAATTAGTCGGAATTTCCCCGGCGTTGCTGCAGCCGGGGAATGCAGATTTATTACAAATTATGATTGCAAATGTGGAAAATGTGGAAATAAAACGTGTGAAAGGCTTTGTGTGAGCACAGGGGAGGCAGCAGGGCTGGGCAGTTTGGGGTTCTGTGGAGGAAAGCTGTGGGTGAAGCTGATTTCCAGCAGAGGGAAGCGCAGCCCCAGCCGTGAGGGAAAAGGATTTGAGGGGGCCAAAATCCTCCCAAACACCCAAAATCACCCAAAATCCCCAAATTCCCCCAATTTGGGTGTGCAGGGCTGTGATTTGGGTGTGCAATTCCACATTTGGGGTGCACAATTCCACATTTGGGGTGCACAATTCCACATTTTGTGTGCGCAATTCCACATTTTGTGTGTGCAGTTCCATGTTTGGGGTGTGCAATTCCACATTTTGTGTGTGCATTTTCACATTTTGGGTGCACAATTCCACATTTGGGGTGCACAATTCCACATTTGGGGTGTGCAATTCCATGTTTGGGGTGTGTAATTCCACGTTTGGGTGCACAATTCCACATTTGGGGTGCACAATTCCACATTTAGGTGCACAATTCCACATTTGGGGTGTGCAATTCCACGTTTGGGGTGTGCAATTCCACAATCCAGACCCGCAGTGTCACAGTTTGGACCTGCACCACAGCAGGTCACACTCTGTGTTCCTGTGATGGTCACTCCATGTCCCCTGAACTGTGATGGTCACTCTGTGTCCCCTCAGCTCTGGGATGGTCACTCTGTGTCCCTGTGATGGTCACTCTGTGTCCCCTCACGTGCCAGGGGAGCTGCAGGAGCCGCTGGCACTTCCTGGCCCTGCTCCGGGCTGTTCCCAGCTGCATCCCAAATCCTGCTGCGTCCCAAATTCTGCCCATCCCAAATTCTCCTCATCCCAAATCCTGCTCATCCCAAATCCTGCTCATCCCAAATCCTACTGCATCCCAAATTCTGCCCATCCCAAATCCTGCTCATCCCAAATCCTGCTCATCCCAACTCCTGCTCATCCCAAATCCTTCTGTATCCCAAATCCTGCTCATCCCAAATCCTGCTCATCCCAAATCCTGCCCATCCCGAATCCTGCTCATCCCAAATCCTGCTGCATCCCAAATCCTGCTCATCCCAAATCCTTCTGTATCCCAAATCCTGCCCATCCCAAATCCTGCTCATCCCAAATCCTGCCCATCCCAAATCCTACTGCATCCCAAATCCTGCTCATCCCAAATTCTGCTGTATCCCAAATCCTGCCCATCCCAAATCCTGCTCATCCCAAATCCTGCTGCATCCCAAATCCTGCTGCATCCCAAATTCTCCTCATCCCAAATCCTGCCCATCCCAAATCCTGCTCATCCCAAATCCTGCTCATCCCAAATCCTGCCCATCCCAAATCCTGCTCATCCCAAATCCTGCTGCATCCCAACTCCTGCTCATCCCAAATCCTGCTGCATCCCAAATCCTGCTGCATCCCAAATTCCCACATGCCTGGGAACTCTGGGACTGGGATCCCTGGGAAGCACCAGCACAGATCCCAGTCAAGAAGAAGCAAACTGGGCCTGAAACTTGCACAGGACCCAATAAAACTCAAATTAAAATGTAATACCAACATTAATCCAGCCAAACGGGGCATCTGAACCGCTGGGGAATTAATTAGGGACGGCTGTAATTGCGTGTGGTCATTAACCACGGGGAAATTTGGAGGGAAGCGTGAAGAGGGTTTGGTTTTTCAGGGGGAGAGAAGCAGGTTCTGTGTCAGGCCAGTTCCTCTCCCTCACAGGCTCCTGCTCGTGTCCTCTTGGGTTGCAATTCCAATCGTTCAGCTCAGACACAAAATCATTGGGCTGGAGAGCCAAAAGTAGCTGGCTAATGGGATTAACAGAAATTAACCTGGTTAGGGGGGGACTCCATCGAAAATGAGAAAGTGCTGATGGCCAAAATCAATTCCTCCCCAGCCAAATGACTGCAGGCCTGGCTTAGGGTTTCAGTTTAATGCTCAGCCCTCCAGCAATGAGCAGGATGGGATTGAATTAGGTCCTGAGCGAGGAGTTCAGATGATGGCAGTGGTTTGTCTTTAATGCCAGCGGCGAGCTGGGGGGGGGGAAAATGGGAATTTCTCCCTGATTTTCCCCCCTGGAATCACAGGGAGGGTCCTGCTGGGGTCCCTGGTGCCCTCAGGAGGGGCTCGGGATCAGAGCTGGAACTGGGGCTGAGGAGTGGGGTGGGATGGTTTGGGATCCAAAATGGGCTGGGGGAGCAGGGTGGGATGGTTTGAGATTCACAGTGGATTGGGGGAGCAGATTGGGATGGTTTGGGATCCAAAATGGGATGGGGAATGGGGTGGGATGTTTTAGGATGCACAGTGGATTGGGAGAACAGATTGGGATGGTTTGGGATCCAAAATGGGCTGGGGGAGCAGGGTGGGATGGTTTGGGATCCAAAATGGGATGGGGAATGGGGTGGGATGTTTTAGGATGCACAGTGGATTGGGAGAACAGATTGGGATGGTTTGGGATCCAAAATGGGCTGGGGGAGCAGGATAGGATGTTCTAGGATGCACAGTGGGCTGGAGGAGCACGGTGGGATGTTTTAGGGTGCACAGTGGACTGGGGGAGCAGGGTGGGATATTTTGGGATCCAAAACGGGCTGGAGGAGCAGGGTGGGATGGTTTGGGATCCAAAATTGCCTGGGGACAGCAGGATGGGATGGCTTAGGATCCAAAATGGGCTGGGGGAGCAGGGTGGGATGTTTTAGGATGCACAGTGGGCTGGGGGAGCAGGATAAGATGTTTTAGGATGCACAGTGGGCTGGGGGAGCAGGATAAGATGTTTTAGGGTGCACAGTGGATTGGAGGAACAGATTGGGATATTTTAGAGTGCACAGTGGGCTGGGGGAGCAGATTGGGATGTTTTAGGGTGCACAGTGGGCTGGGGGAGCAGGGTGGGATGTTTTAGGGTGCACAGTGGATTGGGGGAGCAGGATAAGATGTTTTAGGGTGCACAGCCCCCCGAGCTGATAAATCCCAGCTCTCCCAGCCAGGGCTGCTCCCTTCGGAACCTCCCCAGCCTGCAGCTCCCGCCCGGCCTCATCTTTTCCCTTAAAAGCCGGAACCTGGCGGAGTTTCCTGCATGAGAGCAGCTCGGTCACTGCGGCGCATTGGAAATGAGGCAGATCTGCGGGGCTTGAGCGCACGGAGCCCGGGACTGCGACAGTGACAACCCATGGACTGTCCCCAGAGAGGGGAGGAGGGACCTGGGGTCCTGCTGGAGCTGCCGGGAGGGAGGAGGAGGAGGCTGAAGGGAGAGCCGGGAGGGTGCCCGGGGAGCTCGGGATTTGTTAATGTCCCTGCTCTGGAGCATCCCGAGGATGGAACCATCCCTGGAGGGATCATCCCTGGATGGAAACATCCCTGGATGGAGCATCCCGAGGGTGGAAACATCCCTGGAGGGCAAATCCCGAGGATGGAGCCATCCCTGGAGGGATCATCCCTGGATGGAGCATCCCGAGGATGGAGCCATCCCTGGAGAGCACATCCCGAGGGTGGAAACATCCCTGGAGAGCACATCCCGAGGGTGGAAACATCCCTGGAGGGCACATCCCGAGGGTGGAGCCATCCCTGGATGGAGCCATCCCTGGAGGGATCATCCCTGGATGGAGCCATCCCCGGAGGGATCATCCCGAGGATGGAACCATCCCTGGAGGGCACATCCCAAGGATGGAGCCATCCCTGGAGAGCACATCCCAAGGATGGAGCCATCCCTGGAGAGCACATCCCGAGGGTGGAAACATCCCTGGAGGAGGGAGCATCCCGAGGATGGAGCCATCCCTGGAGGAGGGAGCATCCCGAGGATGGAGCCATCCCTGGAGGGCACATCCCAAGGATGGAGCCATCCCTGGATGGAGCATCCCTGGATGGAGCCATCCCTGGAGAGCACATCCCGAGGGTGGAAACATCCCTGGAGGGATCATCCCTGGATGGAGCCATCCCTGGAGGGATCATCCCTGGATGGAGCCATCCCCGGAGGGCAGCAGCCTCGCCGGGGGCTCGGGGAAGGAGGATAACGTCACGTTTCCCCCGGATCAATGAAGATTTTGGTTCGGCAGTTATTAGCCCGGTGTCATAAACTATCTGAAAACCACAAAAGTAAAATAATAAATCTCCCTGTTTGCCTCCTGCGCGGGGTTTTTAAGTACCCGAGTCCCTCCAGGCAGCGGTTCGATATCTCAGAGAACACAAATCACCGAGACAGAGCCGGATTTTGGGGAATATCGCTCAGGCTTTGCTGCTTTCCAGCACTCGGCTGTGGCCAGGGAAGCTCCCCGGGCTCCTTGGGCAGGGCTGGGGGGCTCAGGGGGCTCAGGGGGCGGCCGGGGATGTGTCCCTGTCCCACAGAGGAACAATTCGGGATGATTCTCGCATGGCAAACACCCTTCAGGCATCGTTCGATGATTAAAACAAAGCTGGGGCTGCTAAAGCAGCAGCACCGAGCCCCCAAAGTGGGGTTCAGCGGCTGGGGGGGACAGGGGACCCCCAGTGCCCCTCCCCTGGGTGCCCTGCTGGGATTCCGGGGCTGTCCCTGGAGCCCGGAGGTCTCGGGGTGTCCCCTGAGCCCTCCCAGCCACAGGTTTGCTGTTTAAAGCTCTTTCTGGTGGCTTCTCCCGGTGTTTTTGTCTCGGGGCCGCGGCTGCCGCATCCTCCCTCCCTCCCTCGTTGTTTCCAGCCTGCTGAGAGCTGCTCTTTGGTTTGTCCCATCCCGGTGGGCTCCCCCTCGAAACCCACCGGGATAAACCCCTTAAAAAGGAAAAATAACCCCGACAAAATAATCCCCGTCAGAATAAAACCCGACAAAATAAACCCCCACAAAAATAATTCCGACAAAATAAAACCCGAAAAAATAAAACCCCACAAAATAAAACCCGAAAGAGTAAAACCCCACTAAATAAACCCCGACAAAGGGGGTTTGGGGCCGGCGCAGAAGGGGAGAACTTCCATCGGTAAAGGGAAGGAGAAGGAGAAGGAGAAGGAGAAGGAGAAGGAGAAGGAGAAGGAGAAGGAGAAGGAGAAGGAGAAGGAGAAGGAGAAGGAGAAGGAGAAGGAGAAGGAGAAGGAGAAGGAGAAGGAGAAGGAGAAGGAGAAGGAGAAGGAGAAGGAGAAGGAGAAGGAGAAGGAGAAGGAGAAGGAGAAGGAGAAGGAGAAGGAGAAGGAGAAGGAGAAGGATCGGGGGTCCGGCTGCATTCCAGGGCTGGGGTAATTAGCGCCCCCAGTTAATGAGGAGCTCAGAGGGAAGGGCCGGGGCTGCGCTGTCGCTTTTCAGGGTGGCGGATCCCTGGAGCTCATCCCAGCCCCGGGAAGGCTCCGGGGACCGGGCAGACCCCTCGGGACACCCCGAGCCCGCCCCCCACTCTCCGGGCAGGGCCGGGAACGGCGCTTCCCGTCCGGACACCTGGAATTGAGGAACCCCCAGGCTGTTCAAAGGCACGGAGCCTCTTCCCTGTCCGCGGGGAGCGGGTCCTGCTCCCTTGGTGCCCCCGGGCTGGGCGGGACCGGGGCTGGGAGAGGCTGCAGGAGCCTCGGGGGAGCGCAGATCCCGCTCCCCATGCGCTCCCCAGCCGCCCGAGCAGGATGCGAGCCCCGAGTTCGTGCCTCAAACACCATTTCCCAGCTCTTTGCGGCTCTGGAGCGGGATCGTGCCGGGATGGAAACAGGTGCAGCTTCCTGGGTTTCTGCTGAGGCCCGATTTTGGCTCCTTAAGTGTTAAGTGAGTGCTAAGCCCTATAAAATTGCCCTTTCAGCTACTATTTCTGCACAAAAGGCTCTCTGCGAAGAGATATGCCAAAGCATCTGATGAAGTAATACGTCTATTCTCTTTTGTGACATTTATTATTAACAGCGAAAAGCGAAAAAAAAAAACCCAAAAACCAACCCAACAAATCCCAGTCAGAAAGAAACTCTTAATTGAAGCACCATTGTGCCGTGGTAACTGCTATTAAATTAATCTGCTGCATTCCTTTCCACCCACACACTTTAAAACTTCCTGGTTATAATTAGAACCATTTCAAACCAATTTGACACTCCTCGGATGATGCTGTTCAGCTGCTGAATATGGTGAGGTTTTGGCGAAAGAAGAGGAGAAGGGATGCGAGCAAGCTGGGGCTGCTCGGGGAGGAGCAGAGCCGGGAGCTGCCGCTCCAGCCCGGGGATCTCAGCTCCAAATTCCGCTTCAGCTCTGCCCTGAGCCCACGGGAGATGCTCCTGCCCACAGCATCCCTCACCCGGAGCCCCCCACGCTGCTGGGCAGGGGGATTTGGGAGGTTCTTGTTTTGTTTTGGGAGCCCCTCGAGCTCTCCCCGTCCTTTTTGCCAGCTGGGAAAGGCACCCAAGCCGATAATTCCCCCGTGGAAAAGCGTTTGGGTGTTTTTCAGTGCGGGAAAGCTGAAAAATCCCCCCGAGTGCGGGGCTGAGAGGTGATTTTGTGGGAACGGGGCGATTTGGAGGTGTGGGGGGGATGCCACCCCACAAGGCTCTGCCTGCCCGGGGTTAGGATGCTCCTCCAGAGCTGCCGCTGGGGAATGTGCTGGGGGGACCTGAGCTGTAGCTGTTCCCTGGGAGAGCAAACACAGAAACCACCGAGCCGAGAGCCGGTGTCACTTCTGCAAACGTGTTCCTGCTGGCCGCCTTTATCTGTCATCCTCGGAACCACCTGGGTGGCATTTGATGCTATCGGGGGGCCAGGCCGAGCTCCCAGCACATCCCCGGCAGCCTCAAGGCACCGCCGGTTCCCCCGCAGCCCTGGAAGATCCCGTTAGTCACGGTATCTCCTCTGTCACCTTCTGCTTCCTTCTGCATTTGGCTTTCGCTCTGGGGCCATGTGTTAACCAGGGCTCCGCCGCTTCCTCAGCCTCCGCTGGGGCCGTTTCCTCCCTGCGCCCACCTCGGGATGTCCCCGGGGCCGGGATGGCTCCGGAGCTTCGGGTTCTGTGTCTCTCCTGTCCCTCGGGATGTCCCCGGGGCCGGGATGGCCCCAAAGCTTTGGGTTTTGTGTCTCTCCTGTCCCTCGGGATGTCCCCGGGTCCAGGGCTTTGGGTTCTGTGTCTCTCCTGTCCCTCGGGATGTCCCCGGGGCCGGGATGGCCCCAAAGCTTTGGGTTTTGTCCCTTTCTTGTCCCTCGGGATGTCCCTGGGGCCGGGATGGCTCCGGAGCTTTGGGTTCTGTGTCTCTCCTGTCCCTCGGGATGTCCCTGGGGCCGGGATGGCTCCGGGGCTTCGGGTTCTGTGTCTCTCCTGTCCCTTGGGATGTCCCTGGGGCCGGGATGGCCCCAAAGCTTTGGGTTTTGTCCCTTTCTTGTCCCTCGGGACGTCCCCAGGGTCGGGATGGCTGCAGAGCTCCGGGCTCTGTGTCTCTCCTGTCCCTCGGGATGTCCCTGGGGTTGGGATGGCTCCAGGGCTTTGGGTTCTGTCCCTCTCTTGTCCCTCGGGCTGTCCCCGGCTCGGGAGCTTCGGGCTCCGTCCCCTTCTTGTCCCTCGGGATGTCGCCGGGGTCGGGATGGCCCCAAAGCTTTGGGTTCTGTCCCTCTCTTGTCCCTGGTGATGTCCCCGGGGCCGGGATGTCCCCAAAGCTTTGGGTTTTGTCCCTTTCTTGTCCCTCAGGATGTCCCCGGGGCCAGGATGTCCCCAAAGCTTTGGGTTCTGTCCCTCTCTTGTCCCTGGGGATGTCCCCAGGGTCGGGATGTCCCCAAAGCTTTGTGTTCTGTCCCTCTCGTGTCCCTCGGGGCTGTCCTGATCCCCCCGGCTCCGCTTCCCCCTGCCGGGGCTGGGCCCTGGGGATGGGAAAGGCAGAAATTCGGGGCTGCTGCGAGCCCGGGGGCTCCTGGATGTGATTCTGAACCCCTGGGACAGCTCCTGGTGCTGCTGGGAGGTGTCACCAGCTCCAGCTCCAGCTCCAGCTCCAGCTCCAGCTCCAGCTCCAGCTCCAGCTCCAGCTCCAGCTCCAGCTCCAGCTCCAGCTCCAGCTCCAGCTCCAGCTCCAGCCGCTCCCTTCGCCTCTTTCAGGGCCAGCTCCTTCTTCTTCCTCCCTCCTTCCTCTTCCTCGCTCCTTCCTTTTCCTCCCTCCCTCCTTTTCCCTGCTCTCCCTCGTTTTCCACCTCTCCCAGAGGTCCCTGACCCCCTTGAGCTCATCCCCATGTCCCTCCCTGACTCCGAGCTCTCCTCCCAGCAGGGCCAAGAAGAAGGAAATTGTGGATTTTCCCCCCAAACCAGGACCCCCAGTTGGGGCTGGGCAGCTGCAGCCTCCAGCTCGTCTTGGGCACATTTTCCTTGTTTTGGATTTTACATTTTGATTTTTTCCCCCCTTTTTCCGCCCTGGAGCACGATCAACCCCCCAAGAGCCCAGAGATTATTTATAATTTTATCTTATCTCTGTTGCTTGGCTTTGAGTTGGGCCGTTATTTTTATTTTTATTTTTATTTTTATTTTTATTTTTATTTTTATTTTTATTTTTATTTTTATTTTTATTTTTATTTTTATTTTTATTGTTATTTTTATTTTTATTTATATTTTTATTTTTATTTTTATTTTTATTTTTATTTTTATTATTATTTTTATTTTTAATTTTTAATTTTTATTTTTATTTTTATTTTTATTTTTATTTTTATTTTTATTTTTATTTTTATTTTTATTTTTATTTTTATTTTTAATTTTAATTTTAATTTTAATTTTAATTTTATTTATTTTTTATTTTCATTTTTATTTTTATTTTTATTTCTATTTTTTTTCTATTTCTATTACTATTTCTATTTCTATTTCTATTTCTATTTCTATTTCTATTTTCAATTTCAATTTCAATTTCTATTTCTATTTCTATTTCTATTTCTATTTCTATTTTCTATTTCTATTTCTATTTCTATTTCTATTTCTATTTCTATTTCTATTTCTATTTCTATTTCTATATTTCTATTTCTATTTCTATTTCTATTTCTATTTCTATTTCTATTTTCAATTTCAATTTCTATTTCTATTTTCAATTTCTATTTCTATTTTCAATTTCTATTTCTATTTCTATTTCTATTTCTATTTCTATTTCTATTTCTATTTCTATTTCTATTTCTATTTCTATTTCTATTTTCAATTTTAATTTTTATTTTCATTTTTATTTTCATTTTCATCTTCATTTTTCCACTTCATTTCATTTCCCCCTCCTTTTTCTACTCCATAATTTTTTCCCCAACTTTGGAAGTGCAATTTTGGAGTGACCAAAGGCAAAACCAAACCGAGGATATTTCTGCTGCCCCGTTAACTTTCCAAAAACGCTGCGTGCCTGCAGCTCTTCGCGGAGGTAACGAGAACCAGGGGCTGCGAGCTCTGGCCAGAGCGGGTAAAATTAGCCCGGGGGGCGGAGAAGGGGAAACGGCTCCATCCTGGATCCTCCCGGCACAGATGGGATTTGGGATTCTCCCTTCTGGGTGTTCAGCCCGGTTTGCTTCGCTCCTTCCCCTCTAAAATCGGGATTTGTGCTTTGTTTCCTTCCCCGAGCTGTGATGTTTTCCCTCATGAGGGTTGGGATCGGTCCCAGAGTGGTTGGAGGAGACGCCTGTCCCTGTCCCCAACCCCGCGGGGACAGCGCGGGCCCCGGGAGGTTATTCCAGAGTTAGTCCAGAGTTTATTCCAGGGTTATTCCAGAGTTTATTCCAGAGTTAGTCCAGAGTTATTCCAGAGTTTATTCCAGAGTTAGTCCAGAGTTAGTCCAGAGTTAGTCCAGAGTTATTCCAGAGTTTATTCCAGAGTTAGTCCAGAGTTAGTCCAGAGTTTATTCCAGAGTTAGTCCAGAGTTTATCCCAAGGTTAGTCCAGAGTTATTCCAGAGTTTATTCCAGAGTTAGTCCAGAGTTTATCCCAGGGTTAGTCCGGAGTTAGTCCAGAGTTATTCCAGAGTTAGTCCAGAGTTATTCCAGAGTTAGTCCAGAGTTTATTCCAGAGTTAGTCCAGAGTTTATTCCAGAGTTTATCCCAGGGTTATCCCAGGGTTATCCCAGAGTTATCCCAAAGTTTATCCCAGGGTTAGTCCAGGGTTTGTCCAGGGTTAGTCCAGCATTATCCCAGGGTTATCCCAGAGTTGTCCCAGGGTTATTCCAGGGTTATTCCTGATTTATTCCAGAGTTATTCCAGTTGTTTGCAAGCCTATGCAGGGAGGCACCAGCTCGGTGCTGTGGCTCTGCCAGTGCTTGTCCCCACGGCCAGGACTTGTCCCCATGGCCAGGACTTGTCCCCATGGCTGTGATTTGTCCCCATGGCCGGGATTTGTCCCCAGGGCCACCCCTCTGTGTCCCCACGGTCACCCAGCCCCGGGGCCGCAGCAGAGCCGGGCTCTGTCACCTGTAGAATGTCCTGGTGTCACCTGGATTTGGGGTTGCAGGGATGAAAATGGCATTAAAGATGATCCAGGCTGTGGATTTTCAGGCTCCCCGATGTCCTGGTGTCTGGATCTGGAACTGATCCATTCATGGATCATGTTCTGAGGGGTTTTTTGGGTGTTCCTGGGGAGCACCACGGGCTGTGCCGTCATTTATCCACAGAAATAAATAAAAAATTTAAATAAAGCTGGAGATCAGGCCCTGAGCAAATGGGAATTGGGAATTAACGCTGGACTGGGTTGAGAATTCTGCTGGAGCTGCTCTGGGCACCGCAGAGGGTGAGAGAAGGGGGTAATTAAGGGGACAATTTGCGTTAATTAACAGCAGGATGGAGCGTGGCTGAGCAGGGAGAGGATGAGGATGAGGATGAGGATGAGGATGAAGACGGGGATGGGGATGGGGATGGGGATGAGGATGAGGATGGGGATGGGGATGGGGATGAAGATGAGGATGAGGATGAGGATGAAGATGAGGATGAAGATGAGGATGAGGATGAGGATGAGGATGAGGATGAGGATGAAGATGAGGATGGGGATGAGGATGAGGATGAGGATGAGGATGAGGATGAGGATGAAGATGAGGATGGGGATGAGGATGAGGATGAGGATGAGGATGAAGATGAGGATGGGGATGGGGATGGGGATGGGGATGAGGATGGGGATGAGGATGAGGATGAGGATGAGGATGAAGATGAGGATGAGGATGAGGATGGGGATGGGGATGAGGATGAGGATGAGGATGAGGATGAGGATGAAGATGAGGATGGGGATGGGGATGGGGATGGGGATGGGGATGGGGATGGGGATGAGGATGAGGATGAGGATGAGGATGGGGATGAGGATGAGGATGAGGATGAGGATGAGGATGAGGATGAGGATGGGGATGAGGAGGGGATGAGGATGAGGATGAGGATGAGGATGAGGATGAGGATGAGGATGGGGATGAGGATGAGGATGAGGATGAGGATGGGGATGAGGATGGGGATGGGGATGGGGATGAGGATGAGGATGAGGATGAGGATGAGGGTGAGGATGAGGATGAGGATGAGGATGAGGGTGAGGATGAGGATGAGGATGAGGATGAGGATGAGGACGAGAGGCACCCAGCTCTGGCCATGCCAGAGCACAGAGGGGTTTTTGGGGGGGTTTAAAAAGAAAAAGATAAAAGATAAAAGAGGAAGGAGCAGCGACTGAAGCACGAAGGAGCCGGGGAAGGGCTGGCCCTGCTCCCGTGCTGCTGGCAAACACCACCCTGAGGAAGCTGCTGCTCCCTGGAGCTGCTGCGATGCTGAAACAGCTCCAAAACTCCCCCAAATCCTCTCCTGACGGAGCCCTGGGAGAAGCAAAGCAGCAAAAAGGGGGAATTTGGGGAGCAGAGCAGGAGCAGGGGAGCCTCTGTGGCCCAGCAGATTTTGGGGTCTGTGCAGGGGTGGGAGAGCAGGAGCTGAGCTCTGGCTCCTGACCGTGCCTGCACAACCTTTGAGCTGCATTTGGGATTTCCCTCAGCCTGGCTGGAGCTTTCTGGGGGGTTTCTCACCAAAAAAGCAGAGCCTGTTCCATCAGAAGGTGAGAAACCTTCTCTCAAACCCTGCCAGAGCAGCTCTGGAGAGAGCTCGGGGAAAGGCGAGACCCCCACGGAGAATTTGGGGTCCCCGTGGGGCTCCCCCAGGTGTTCTGAGCCTCCAGGGATGGAGGGATGGGAATATCAGGGAATATCAGGGAATATCAGGGAATGGGAATATCAGGGAATATCAGGAAATATCAGGGAATATCAGGGAATGGGAATATCAGGGAATATCAGGGAATATCAGGGAATGGGAATATCAGGGAATATCAGGGAATATCAGGGAATGGGAATGGGAATATCAAGGAATGGGAATGGGAATATCAGGGAATGGGAATATCAGGGAATGGGAATATCAAGGAATGGGAATGGGAATATCAGGGAATGGGAATATCAGGGAATGGGAATATCAGGAAATACCAGGGAATATCAGGGAATATCAGGGAATATCAGGGAATATCAGGGAATGGGAATATCAGGGAATATCAGGGAATATCAGGGAATGGGAATATCAGGGAATGGGAATGGGAATATCAGGGAATATCAGGGAATATTAGGGAATATCAGGGAATGGGAATATCAGGGAATGGGAATGGGAATATCAGGGAATGGGAATATCAGGGAATATCAGGGAATGGGAATATCAGGGAATATCAGGGAACCATTTCTTTGTGTGCTCAGGGAGCAGCCCCAGGGGTTTGGGGAAACTTTGCCCCCCCAAAAGCTGCTCCCAGCGGTGTCACCCAGCGCGGTGACACCGCAGCACTTAGCAGCCCCCAGATGGATTCCAGACTTTTCTTGAGTCCAATTCTCTCCATTTGCTCTATTGATTTGAATTTTAAAGTGAGGGGGGGGATAATGCTGGTTTTAATGCTGTTTTTATTGTGCACCGAGGGATAAATGGGATTTTTTTGCCGTGTTTTTGGTGGGGCTGAAGCTGCTGTGAAGGGGATTTGGGGGTTTCCTCGTGGCATTTTTGGGATGAGCTCATCCCTGGTGGGCTCCCAGTCCATGCTGGGCATCCACAAACCCAACCTGCACACCTTGGGCGGCTCCCACATTAAATATAAATGGGGAGAAAATTACCTTAATCAAGTCTAAGCAGAATTGATTAATATTTTAGTAAAAACCTCACGCTGGAGTTTAACAGACTGGTTAAATCTCAGCTGGAAAAAAAAAAACCACTGTGGTTCCCCACCAGCTTATTTTTTATTTTTTATTTATTTTTTTTTTTACCCCTTAAAGCCTGATTTCCACAGCCCCTCTCTGCCTGTGGGGCCTTCACTGGGGTTGCTGGGGAGTATTTTTGCCCTTTAACTGAGCAAATCACCAGAGGTTTAAAAAAGCCCCTTCTCCCCCCTCCCAGCTCCCTTTTTATAGGTACAATAATCAGATAAAATATTTCTGGAAGACTATTTTACAAAATCCACCCCCCCCATCCCCATCAATCTTACGGTTAAGAAGGAGAGGAGGAAGAAATCTTAACCTCAAGAAGCTGCTAATGCAACCCAGCTCTTTAATGGTGGGGTGGAGATCTTCTTTTTTTTCCTGCTGCCATTACTATGGAATACATAATAACATCAATAATTAAATATAAATTGGATTTAATATTTTATGCTGGCGACATGTAATTTACACTCTACCCGAGAAATCAAAAGGTCACGTCTGAAGAGAAGGCGAGGAGGGGGAAAGGGAGAGGGGAATGGTGCTGGGAGGCTCAAAAAAATCCCTCCAGGGAGGGGAAGGGGAGAGTTTTGGGGTGAAAAATGAGGTTTTTGGGCTGGATTGCAGCTCCTGCTCTACCCAGATTTGCAGCATTTGGATCCAGGGGTGCTCTGGGGTTGGTTTTGGGGCTGGGGGGGAGTGTGGGGTGCCCGTCCCCGCTGTCCTGGGCAGGCTCTGAGGCCAGCAGAGCTCTCCTGCATCGATTGAGGCAGCTCGGGGTGTCCTGCCAGCCCAGCAGCTCCATTAACTCCCAGGTAATTCAGGAACTGCTGGGGCTATTTCAGGAATGGGCCGATTTTCAGCCTTTTATTCCTCTCCCCTGTTGGGTCATCGAAGATTTGGCTGATTTTCCCCTGCTGGGCCTGGGATTCTGCGCCCGGCTCCCTTTGCCACGAGCTTCACATCTTCCATTAATCCAACCCAGGAGAAATCAAACCTCTTCTGGGGCTCTCCCAGAGCTTTTCATCCCCTCCCGGGGCTGGTGGCAGCAAGGAGAGAACCCAGAGCCATCCCTGGGGTGGGCAGAGAGGATTTTATCCCCTCAGCCGAATTCTTGCTCGGGGCTGCGGGCAGAGGAGAGCTCTGGGGCTGCCCAGCACAGGTTTCTCTGCAAGTCAGGCTTCTGCTTTTTTAAGGGTTGTGCAACACATCTGGGCAAAGCCATTCCTGATTCTTCTTCTCCTTCTCCCCCGGCGCTGGTTTGGGCTGGGGAAGTTGGGGGGAAGCAGCCCTGGAGGGGGGGTTGGGTTTGGGGTCTCACCTGGCACGAACGTGGGGAGGGGCTGGGGATGTGAAATCACAGTGGGAGCTCTGGAGAGGGAATAAATCCTTTTTGTGCACTGGGGGGAGGCTGCCTGGGGGGGGGTTTGGCTCTCCCCAGGTGGGGTTTGGGAAAGGGAGGGAAGGAAAAGCCCTGGGTGCACCCTTGGGCGGTCCTTGAGGGAGGACAAGGGGTCCTGGGGAGCCTGGATCTGATTTTGGGGTCTGTTTTGCCCAGATTTGGTCCCTCCTGGATGTGATTGCTGCCCGTGGCCGAGGTGGAAAACCCTCCCTGAACCTGGAGCTGATCCAACTTTTGTTTGTTTGCTTCGGCCTCCGTGGCCAAGCGGAGTAAAAACCCCACAAGAGCCGAATTTCCAGCCCCTGCAGGGCCATAAAACCCTCTCAAATCAGCAGAAAATGCCCAGCCTGGCTTGGCAAAACCACAGCTGGGGCCAAAACATCTCCCTGTGGCTTCTGCCAGAGCCTCTGGTCCTCAGGAGAGCCCAACTCTGAGGGAAGGAGTTGGGAAGGACAGAGCTGGGATGGTGGGAGTTGTCCCTGCTGGGGACTGGATGGGCTTTAAGGTCCTTTCCAGCCCAAAAAATCCCCTAATTCTGTAAAAAGGAGGCTCAGACGCTTCCCCACCCCTGCATCCCTGCTGGGATTAATCCCAATTTGGATTTTAGGGTCACTTAGGGGGTGCCAGCGCTGCCTTTTAGGGCAGAGCTCCTTTGGGGACCCTCAGCTGAGCTGCCCCCAAATCACCCAAGGCTGAGATTTATGGGCTCATTACCCTTCAGAGCCTTTTTATAAAGCTCTGGGAGCCACTTGGGAACAGAGCCACTGGTTTTTTTGTCGGGATTAAAGAGGTTTTGATCAAAAATGGGGCGGATTTTTCCACCTCCCGCCCCGGGAGGAGGAAGGATTTAATGAATTGAGAGAGGATGGGACCTGCCCTGCCCTCTCAGGGGCTCCTTCCACGTATTTATTTCATTTTTCCGAGTCAAGTATGGAAAATCTTCATAAACCCTGCACTTTTGCAGCTTCTGGTGCCCCTGAAAGTGGAAACACCTGGTTTTCAAAGGGCAATCCTCACTCTTACTTGCTCTTAATGGAATATTTTGGTTTTGGGGTTTTCTGAGGATTTGAAGCTTGGAAGATTTTTAGCAGAGGATAAAATTTTTTGGGTGGGAGGAGAAAGGTTTCTGTGGGGGGTCAGAGCCCTCTGCACATCTCCAACCCCTGAACATTTTTTTTGGGGTCACAACAGCCACAACCTCATTGTGAAGGGGGCAGGAATCACCCCCAGACCCTGAAATTCCCATTTTTCCTGCAGGAGAATCCAGAGGAGCCCCTGGTGCAGGGCTGAGCCCCTCGGATCCGAGCTCAGCAGTTTGGTTTTCAAAATCCTCACTCTCGCTTGCTCTTAATGGAATATTTTGATTTTATGGATGGGATAATGTGACTGGGGTTTTCTGAGGATTTGAAGCTTGGAAGATTTTTAGCCAAGGATAAATTTTTTTGGGTGGGAGGAGAAAGGTTTCTGGGGGTGGTCAAAGCCCTCTGCACATCTCCAACCCCTGAACACTTCTTTTGGGGTCACAACAGCCACAACCTCATTGTGAAGGGGGCAGACCCCACAATTCCCATTTTTCCTGCAGGAGAATCCAGAGGAGCCTCTGGTGCAGGGCTGAGCCTCTCGGATCCGAGCTCAGCAGCGCCGCAGCCCCGTCGATACCCGATTATTTTCCATCTTTATCCATCCCCAGGTGCAGCAGGAATGGCTCCCTCCAGGCCGTTCAGAGCTGGCAGATGCTTTTAAAAAGGGCTTTAAGAGGCACAGGCTGAAGGTGCTGCTTTATGGCCCGGCAGGGTCGCCCTGAGGAAAAGCTTCACGGGTGTTTTGGGGTGAGTGATTGATGGCAGGGATTGCAATCCCTGAGGGTTGAGCCATCCCTGCAGGAGAGGAACCAGCCCTGAGGATGCAGAAATTCACCTTTAAATCCAGGGGTGCTGCTCTGGGGGAATTTGGGATTTGTGGTCGGGGTTAAAGGTGCTGGTATCACAGAATTATGGGATCCCAGAATGGGAATGGACCTTAAAATCCACCCAGTGCCACCTCCCACCGTCCCAGGGTGTTCCAGCCTGGCCTTGGGCGCTTCCAGGGATCCAGGGGCAGCCAGAGCTGTGCCAGGGTCCCTTCCCTGTCTGAGTGATGAATTTCTTCCCAATATCCCACCCCAACTCCCCCTCTGTGCGTTTCAAACCATGCCCACCCCCATCCTGTCGCTCCCTGCCCGTGGAAATTCCCTCTCCCTGTGTTTCACAAACCCTCCAAGGCCTGGAAGGATCCCAGAGCTCTCTGATATCGAGGCCTTTCACTGAAGGCAGCTCCAGGGAATGACAAAACTCGAGGTGTGAGTCCTCCCCAAATCTGCAGGAGGGACTCAGTGCCCCCATTTCCATCCCAGAAACTCCATCCTGCCCCCATTTCCATCCCAGAAACTCCATCCTGCCTCCAATTCCATCCCAGAAAACTCCATCCTGCCCCCATTTCCATCCCAGAAACTCCATCCTGCCCCCATTTCCATCCCAGAAACTCCATCCTGCCCCCAATTCAATCCCAGAAACTCCATCCTGCCTCCAATTCCATCCTCAAAACTCCATCCTGCCCCCATTTCCATCCATCCTGCCCCCAATTCAATCCCAGAAACTCCATCCTGCCCCCATTTCCATCCCAGAAAACTCCATCCTGCCTCCAGTTCCACCCCAGACCCTTCCTGCTGGTGTTGGATGCTCCCAGGATCTCCCTGGCCAGCATCATTCCCCCCAGGGAGCTTCAGCATCTCTTTTGTTTCACCTTTTGCAGCACAAAGCAATTAAAGCCAACGGCTCTGCCTCCCCAAACCCGATCCTTGTCACGTCCCATTAACTTCCAGTTCAGCACTAATCCCTGCCCCCGAAATGGATAATGAAAGACGTTCAAAATATATCAAAATGGCATGGCTATTGATTTATTAATGCTGGGGAATGCTGCCCTAATTGAATTTAGGTCCAGGAAGTCAGTTAATGCAGCTGACAGTGATACAGGAATTCAATCTCCCCAGTGCTCTGGGTTAGGACTGTTTTCCTCTCTCTTTGTTGTCAGTTGGATAAATAACAAATCAATTTAAATCTCAACGAGGTTGCTAAAAACAAGGCAGGCTCTGAGCGGGGCTGGGTCAGGGGGAGGCTCAGGGATCACCCCTGGCTGCTCTGGGGGTGTCCTGGGCTGGGGGCTGTGTTTGTCTCGGGGTTCAGAGGAGGGGCTGTGCCTGGAAATCCTCCCTTGGTGGTTTTCCCACCCATCCTGGCGCGGAGGACTCGGAATTTTCTCCTCCCAAGCCCACCTGGGCTGGGAGCAGCAGCTCCTGGGGACAGCAGGTCCCTCCCTGGGGCTCTGGGGTTGTCTCCCTGCCTGACCTGCCCAGAAACTCCAACATTCCTGGGTTTTTTTTTGGGAAGGGATGCAATCAGAAACCTCAGCAGAACACCAGGAGCTGCCCTTGGCTCCCCATGGCTGCGCCTTCACTTTTGGGTGCTGAACTCCTCCATTGACTCCTGGCTCAAGCTCAGGCAGAAAATCTTTGTTCCTAACGGAGTTTAGGATCCCAAACCAGCCCCAGCACCCTGCAATGGCACAGCCCAGCCCTTCAGAGCCGGCATTTCTCATTTCTCAGCTCTTTTCTTTTAAAGATTAAGCTCAAACCCTACTCCAGACCTTAATCCTGTGTTTTGCTCTCCAGCCCTGCTGGGGTTGGTCTGGTCAAGAAGGCAGAGGAGCCTGAGTTAATTAAATCAACAGCTAACAGTGGAGGTTACCCACAAAAGTGAACCTTGGTGCCCCTAAAACCACTGACCAGAGAATGGCTGGAAAAAAACAAAACCACAGTTGGAGTGAAATGGAAAAAGAAATCTTCAGCTCTATATCACTTCAGCCAGCCACAGGTATCAGAATATTAATTGCTCTTTGACTTGATTTTGTTGTGGGATTAAGGGCACATTGTGGCTTATGAAGATATTCTAGGAGCCACAAGGATGGATGCAAAATCCATCTCTGCAGGGTTTCTGTGCCTGCTGGAATGCAGGATGCTGCTGCAGGAGCTCCAGCCCGGAGCCCAGCACTGCTCCTGCTCCCCCCAGGCCGTGTGTTCCCCTCCCGCAGCTCCAAACTCCCGTTGGGAATGTCGGGGGTGGAGTTGGGAGAATGTTGGGGTTCTCCTTTGGGTGTGGTGATCTCCCAGAGAAAGCTCCGGGTGATGCTGCGGGGTCCTGCCCGCTCCCGGATCCTGGGGGATGCTCCAGCAGGGGAATTGAAACCCTGGGGTGGGAGGAGATTGTGAAGCGTTCGGAATGTTTGAGGCAGGGATGGGCTGCACGCTGGGATTTCCTCTCTCCTGCAAGGGGCTGCAGGGCTCATCCCTTGTCCCCAGGGTGTTGGGGACATCCCCATCCCTTCTCCTGGGCATTTCCATCCTTTCTCCTCAGGTGTATCCCTCCCTTTTCCCTGGGCGGCACTGTCCCTTCTCCTTGGATATCCCAATCCCTTCTCCTGGACATCCCAATCCCTTCTCCTTGGATATCCCAATCCCTTCTCCCTGGACATCCCAATCCCTTCTCCTTGGACATCCCAATCCCTTCTCCTTGGATATCCCAATCCCTTCTCCTTGGATATCCAAATCCCTTCTCCTTGGATATCCAAATCCCTTCTCCTGGACATCCCAATCCCTTCTCCTGGACATCCCAATCCCTTCTCCCTGGACATCCCAATCCCTTCTCCTTGGATATCCAAATCCCTTCTTCTGCATGTCCCAATCCCTTCTCCTGGGTGTCCCCATCCCTTTTTCTGCGTGTCCCTATCCCTTCTCCTTGACTATCTCCATCCTTCCTCCCTGGATATCCCAATCCCTTCTCCTGGATATCCCAATCCCTTCTCCTGGATATCCCAATCCCTTCTCCTGGATATCCCAATCCCTTTTTCTGGGTGTCCCAATTCCTTCTCCCTGTGTGTCCCAATTCCTTCTTCCTGGATATCCCAATTCCCTCTCCCTGGATATCCCAATCCCTTCTCCTGGATATCCCAATCCCTTCTCCCTGGACATCCCAATTCCTTCTCCCTGGACATCCCAATCCCTTCTCCTGGATATCCCAATCCCTTCTCCTGGATATCCCAATCCCTTCTCCTGGATATCCCAATCCCTTTTTCTGGGTGTCCCAATTCCTTCTCCCTGTGTGTCCCAATTCCCTCTCCCTGGATATCCCAATCCCTTCTCCCTGGATATCCCAATCCCTTCTCCTGGGTGTCCCCATCCCTTTTTCTGGGTGTCCCCTCCCTCCTCCCCGTTCCCTGCCCCACTCCAGCTGCCCCCTGGCACCGCTGGATTTGGGAATCGATGGATCCGGGGATGTTCCCGAGGCGCTCGGAGCTCCCCAGGAGCTGCTCCAGGAGCGAATTTGGCACCTCCGGGTGCCTTTCCCAAAGCTCCAGGGGATGGGAGCAGCGGGATCAGCCCGGGGGAACTCACGGGAATGCCGAACGAGCTGAGCCTTTCCTGCCAGGATTATTTTGAATTTCCTGGGCAGATGAAAGCTGAGATTTCCCGGATGGACAGGGAGCGAGGGCCGGGAACAATGCAGCTCCTTATCCCTGCAGATGTTAATTACAGCCCAAATTACCTGGGAAAGGCCTCGGTGTTGGCAGCCAGGAATAATTTTATTTTTTCCATAATTTTGTTGCCATTTGGGAGGGGAGGCTGCTGGGGGGAGTTGGGGTTATTTGTATTTCTGGCCAAATTTTCATTTGGGGTTTGTTTTCCTTGTAAATGTGTTTCTCTGATGCAATAATTAACATTTTTCTGCCTAATCCTGACTGGCCAGAGGCTTCCTCCCTGCTCTGGGTGTTGCCTGCATCCCCTGAGAGGCCAAGGAGGAGGAGGATAAAGGGATATTTGGAGGATCAACCCTTTGGAGGAGATGGAAAACCTCCAGCTGCTGTCACAGCCTGGGTCAAGCCCTCATTTCCATCCCCTTCCCTGCTTTCCTTCCTCCTCCTGGGTGTCCCCAGCCCCAGGGGATGCTCGGGGGTGACCTGTGGGATGAGGCTCTGGCCAGGCCGGGCACGGGGAGGATGCTGCAGATGGAAGTGGGAGAGGAGCTAAAGCAGAAGCAGTGATGATCTCCCGTGACCCCTGCTCCGCTCAGCGCTGGCCCAGGACGGATTTGGGCTCCTGCTGGCCCCGTGGAGCCACGGGGAGGTGACACCTGCGGGGCCAGGCTGGTGTCACCGCAGCGAAGGGGAAGTGGGGACAGGCTGGAGATGGGAACAGGAACGGAGAAGCCAAGGGCCACCATGGCTGGGGGACTGCCCGGAGCCTGTCCCTGCTCTCCTGGGGTTTGTGTCCATCCTGGCAGGGTCTGTGACACCCTGAGGTCTCTGCGGTGCTGGTGGCTTCTCCTGGCCCTCCCTCTGCCCAGCCCTCATTAACAAGCTCATTAATGAGCCCCAGTTTGTTTATATCAATCTCAAAATCTCCGAAGACGCTCCTGGAGCGGCGCAGGGCGGCAGAGCCCAGCCCTGTAATGGCTCATTAATGTATTTTAAACCAGGGAGACAAGTTGGTGTTGGCAGGGAGGAGGCTCAAAAATGCTTTTATAGCAGAATGACCAGGAGTGCCTCTGTGATTGCCTCCAAATTCCCAGTGAATAAATGAATAATAGACAAATAGATGAATAATAGATATTTCAGTGGGCTGGGTATCTCCAGGCAGGGATAACCAGGATATGGGTGTGACAGCACAGCAGGGTGGCAGGGGTTGTGTCATCGCAGGTGACAAACCCGGGGGGGTTCTGGGGGTTCTGTGCCCGAGCTGTGCCCTCAGGAGGTGGCAGATTCTGCCAGGACACCATTCCCTGTGCCAGGACACCATTCCCTGTGCCAGGACACCATTCCCTGAGCCAGGACACCATTCCCTGCACCAGGACACCATTCCCTGAGCCAGGACACCATTCCCTGTGCCAGGACACCATTCCCTGAGCCAGGACACCATTCCCTGTGCCAGGACACCATTCCCTGCACCAGGACACCATTCCCTGTGCCAGGACACCATTCCCTGCGCCAGGACACTGCTCCCTGTGCCAGGACACTGCTCCCTGTGCCAGGACACTGCTCCCTGTGCCAGGACACCATTCCCTGTGCCAGGACACCATTCCCTGACTCTGCCAGGACACCATTCCCTGTGCCAGGACACCATTCCCTGACTCTGCCAGGACACCATTCCCTGTGCCAGGACACCATTCCCTGTACCAGGACACCATTCCTTGACTCTGCCAGGACACCATTCCCTGTGCCAGGACACCATTCCCTGTGCCAGGACACCATTCCCTGTGCCACAGCTCCAGCTGTGTCCAGCACATCCCTCTGGCCACAGCTCCGGAGCACCGTGCACTAGAGGGAGACAGAGCCCTGTGCTCGGCTGGGGGTGCCCCGGGGTGGGAATGGGAATCCCATGGGATGGGAGCCCCAGGGATGGGAATGGGAACAGGAATCCCATGGGATGGGAACCCCAGGGATGGGAATGGGAACAGGAATCCCATGGGATTGGAACCCCATGGAATGGGAATGGCTCCCCAGGGAATGGGAACAGGAATCCCATGGGATTGGAACCCCAGGGATGGGAATGGGAACAGGAATCCCATGGGATGGGAACCCCAGGGAATGAGAATCTCATGGGATGGGAACCCCAGGGATGGGAATGGGAACCCCAGGGAATAGGAACCCCATGGGATGGGAATGGATGTTCCAGGGATGGGAACCCCAGGGGATGGGAATGGGTGCCCAGGGATGGGAATGGGAACCCTGTGGGATGGGATGAACACCCCCGGGATGGGGTCCCTGCCCAGCCCACGGGAGGCACAGATCCTCTCTTGGGTTTCGTGCTGGGAGGGCGCAGAGCTCTGGGGTCTCTTCCTTTGATCCCTGGGGGTTTTCCTGGCTGGAAAAGGCTCCTGGAGGGACAGGGAGTGTCTGCATGGGGGGGCTGGAGCTGCACCACATGGATTTGGGATCACAGCCCTGCTCCCAGCTCTCCACAGGAGCTCTCTGGGGCTCAGGGCTGAGTTCCTGCTGGAAGTGCCCAGTTCTCACCAGGCCTCTCCCACGCCTGGGCACTCTTTTCCAGGGAGATTTCTTTGTTTATTTTCCTGCCTTTCCACTCTGTTCCTGCTCAGAAACCCCATTTATGCTGAAAAACCATTTTGTCTCCCCGAGGCCTCACCTGCACACTGAGCCAGGCAGGGTGGCCTGAAAGGTACGGAGAAATCAGCCTGAAAAATTAAATCAATCAAATAAATGAAGTAAGCAGAGACTGTTGTCCCCCTCCTTCTGCCACTCTGCAGCCACAGAAGCTGCAGCACCACTGAGGTCTCTTTTTGGGGTCCCAGTGAAACCTCTCACCCAGAGCAGCCCTGGCTCAGCAGCTCGGCCTGGCACGAGCCAAATGTGGATAAATAACAATTAAAGGATGGATTGCACCGTCTGTGCAGCGACATCGGGGTGGGAACAACCCTGGGAGAAATTTTGGGGTTTTGGGGGTGTTTGGGGTGAGGGTTCAGCCCAGGTGTCAGGCAACGTCTGTGCCATCAGCCCAGAATATCCTCTGTGGTTGGGCTCAGGGCTCAGGGATGCAAACGAGCTCTTGCTTCGTTTATTTGTTTAGAGCCACCGCTTGTCTTTTTTTGGCTTCCTCCAAGCAGCCTCGTTTGTTTAGGCCGCTCATCTCTCCCAGGGCTGGGATAAAAGAGTTTTTCTAGGACTCTGTGGGCACTGAGATCACCCAGTGAAGCCAGAGCTCCTCGGGGCTGCTGTGGCTCCCCGGGGACCTGGTGGCAGCTGAGTTTTTGGGACACTCAGAGAAGCCACATGAAAGCCCCAGGAGCTGCTGGATGATGGATGATGGATGGATGATGGATGGATGATGGATGGATGGATGGATGGATGGATGGATGGATGGATGATGGATGATGGATGGATGATGGATGATGGATGGATGGATGATGGATGGATGGATGGATGGATGGATGGATGGATGATGGATGATGGATGGATGATGGATGGATGATGGATGGATGATGGATGGATGGATGGATGGATGGATGATGGATGGATGGTGGATGGTTGGATGGATGGATGGATGGATGGATGATGGATGGATGGATGGATGGATGGATGGATGATGGATGGATGGATGGATGGATGGATGGATGATGGATGGATGGATGATGGATGGATGGATGATGGATGATGGATGGATGGATGATGGATGATGGATGGATGGATGATGGATGGATGGATGGATGGATGGATGATGGATGGATGACAGATGGATGGATGGATGGATGGATGGATGGATGGATGGATGGATGGATGGATGATGGATGGATGATGGATGATGGATGGATGGATGGATGATGGATGGATGATGGATGGATGATGGATGGATGGATGGATGGATGATGGATGGATGATGGATGGATGGATGGATGGATGATGGATGGATGGATGATGGATGATGGATGGATGATGGATGGATGATGGATGGATGGATGGATGGATGGATGGATGGATGGATGATGGATGATGGATGGATGGATGATGGATGGATGGATGGATGGATGGATGGATGGATGGATGATGGATGGATGGATGGATGATGGATGATGGATGGATGGATGGATGATGGATGGATGGATGATGGATGGATGGATGATGGATGATGGATGGATGGATGGATGATGGATGGATGGATGGATGGATGGATGGATGATGGATGATGGATGGATGGATGATGGATGGATGATGGATGGATGGATGGATGGATGGATGGATGGATGGATGGATGGATGATGGATGGATGGATGGATGGATGGATGGATGGATGGATGATGGATGGATGATGGATGATGGATGGATGATGGATGGATGGATGGATGATGGATGGATGATGGATGGATGGATGGATGATGGATGATGGATGGATGGATGGATGGATGGATGGATGGATGGATGGATGGAAGGACAGGCAGCCACAGGACCTGGGGCTGGAGTTGCCCCTCCTGTCCCCAACACCCAGGAACATCTTCAGGACACCTCATCAAAGCCCCCAAAGCCGCTCCTATCCCTCAGGTGCCATCCTGGGGCCTTTCCCACGGCTGGTGACAACCTCAGGGAGGGGTTTGCAGCCAGCCTGGCTAAATCCTGCTGCTGCTGCTGGATTGGGACAGCTCCCCGAGGGTGGGAAAAGCCCCTTGTGCTTCCTCAGGGAACGTGACCGTGCCTTTTCACAGAGCCGGGAGGCGCGGCCGTGCCAGCGCAGGCCGCTGCAGTGAATCACTCAGCGGCCGCGTCCCGGAGCTAATGCTGCTCCTCCTAATGTAGGAAATCATTAAAGATCAATGAAGGAATCATTAGCAACGCGACGCCCTCGCCCGACCGCCCGGGCTGCAGATCCCCCACTTAATCCGGCCATAAAAACAGCACCATGAGCTCATTTTAATGGGTGTCAGCAAGATGGATTGGCCGGGGGCAGAGGTTACAGCAGCAATTTGGGAGCAGGACCGCTAATGCACTTGTAACTCTGCTACACTTTAATGCCAGTTAAACAGAAAATGCCCTGAAACCGCAGCCAGGCCTCCCCTGCAGACGCTGTGAAACGCTCTGGATGCAATGCTGGGGGGTTTTTAGGAAGAGAAACAGCTCAGTGCAGCTGAGGGATGGGGTTTGGTTAAAGAAAACCAGCCTGGCAGCTCCGTGGGGACAGCTGGGGGCCGGGGCTTTGGCATTCCAAAATGATTCCATCGCCTCTGAGCTCTGGAGGGGTTTTCCTTGGTTCACCTGTGCTTTGGAGGGACCCCTTGGGCTGTTCAAATGGTTGTTTTTACTCAAGAGCTGCCCTGCTTTGCCCATTTTTGGTGTGTTTTCCCAGTTTTTTGTGTTTTCTCCATGCCCTGAGGTGACCTTGGGCGAGTCCCTTGCCTTGCCTCAGTTTCCCTGGCTGTGCAATGGGACACTGTGCTGCTCAGCGGTGTCACCAGGGATCTCCAGAGCAGGGCCACCTCCTCCTCCAGCCTGCAGCAATCCCAAAAACCGGGAAAAATCCGGATTTCCACCGGGAAGGCCCTTGGGGCAGAGCAGCCAAATCCCAGCACCGAGGAGGGGAAATTGTGGTGGCACCCGAGGAGAGCCATTAGTGGGCAGCTCCTAAATCCTGTGGTCACTCCCATTTAATAAAACCCCATCCCAGCAGCAGCTGTGACCTCCCCATCCTTCACTTTTGGGCGGAATTTCTCACGGCAGGAGAGAGCCTGGATGGAAAAAGCTCAGCCCCGCTGACCAAACTGAAATAATGGAGCTGTGGTTTCTCCTTCCTGGGGTTTGAATTGCTGGCACGAGGAGAAAAAAACCCTCCTGTTAATTGGTCTTTTGAGTTAGAGGTTTTTCCTTTGGGGTGAGCAGTGGATTTAGGGGGTTTGAGCCCGGTCTGGGATGTGCTGGGAGAAGTTTGGGTTTGGTTTGGGTTCATTTCCACGTCGTGCTCCAGCTCCATTTCCATCAGGGAAGAATTCATTCCCTTCCCTGCCTTTAAACGTGTCACAAACCCCCTCGATCCTCACAGACCCTCGTTCTTGAGCAGACCAAAATATCAAAGCCCTGTGACAACCTGAGCATCAATTCACTCCACTGGAATTTCTGGGATCGTTGGAATCGAATCATGGGATGGTTTGAGTGGGAAAGGAGCTTAAAGCTCATCCCAAATTGCTCCCAGCCTTGTCCAGCCTGGCCTTGGGCACTGCCAGGGATGCAGGGGCAGCCCCAGCTGCTCTGGGCACCCTGAGGAAGAAAAAGCTGGAAAAACTGGAGAATTGGTCTGATTTCCCAGGCCATGGGATGGGATTTTCAGCAGCGGGACACAAACCACCCCCTGATCGGTGACACCCGATGCTCTTTGCTGCTTTTCCAAGCACCGAACGTGGAATTAAAAACGTCCCAAGAGCCCCCGGCTGATGAAGCACAGAGCCCAGGGCTGCAGCTCGCTGCTGACACCTTCCCAAAGCCCTGGGAGCCTCGGGAGGTTTCCTGGCTGTTCCATGAGGAATTCCCGATGGGAAGAGTGGGGCTGGTGATGGAGGAGGCGTTTCTGAGGTTCCTGGGGAGCGACTCCTCCGGTGCTGCTGCGGCTGCAGCCTCGCTCAGGAGGGGCTGGGGGGGAAAAAGCTCCGTGATCCCAGCGCTGGGAACAAGATCCGTCCTGCTTCGGGCTTCAGGATCGGGATCCCGACCCTTCCTGCTCTCCAGGGGTGAGGATCAACCCTGGGATGCTGTGGAGGAGCAGAGAGCCCCGGCTTGTGGTGCCTCTTGATTTGGGGAACCACCAAAACCTCTCACCTTGCAGAGTTTTTTCTGCCGAGATTTTTCATTTTAATTTTTTTTTTTCCCTAATTTCCCTGTGTTTTCTCCTTTTGCTTCTTTTTTATCCTGTAAAACCGGTGCTGATTTGAGGTTTGTTCCTCCCTCTAGGGCCAGCCCGACACCTCCACCTGCATTTTGGGGTCTCCAAGTTGGGAGAAGGTCTCAATTTTGGGACCTCATCCAAGGGATTCCAGCAGCGTGTCCTGCTGGAAATAAAGGAAAATCAGCGGCTTCCATCCCCCCCCTGCAACCCCTGCCCCCTCGGGGCTCCCAGAATGGAGCAGCGAATCTCTGAGTGTCGGGAATTCAGCCCAAATCCTCTCCCGAAAGGAAAACCCCCTGGCGGGGAGGGTTTTTCTCCAAGCCCCGGAGCGCTGCAGGTCACTGGAAGCTTCATCTTCCCTCCCGACCCTCGGGGGGGGCTGCAAAAACATCCCCCAAAACACCCGGAGAGTTCCCCAGGCCGGCTCAAGCTTCTGCTTGGGGAGCGCCTGGGGCTGGGGGAGCATCACCGGCGGCTGCCGGGGCTGTGTCTGCAGCAACCCCGGCAAAAAGCGGCGATTTCGGGAGTTCGGCATCCCAGGATGGGATGGTTTTGTGCTGCCGCTCCGTCTGCTCGAGTTTTTTTTGGGAAACTCCTCTCTGAGCTTCCTCCGAGCCTCGGGAAGGAGCAGGAGATGCTGGGGAAGGAGGGGATCCAAGCTGAGCCCTTCATCCCTCCCGACAGCGGAGCCCCGGTGGTTTTGGGGCAGAACGCGGTGCAAAGGAACCTCCGGGCCGGTCCGGGTCGCTGTGACCCCGGAGGGACCCCCCGAGTGCGGGCTGGGGCTCCCGGAGCTGCTTTCACATCTCTGCTGCGGCTCCCGGCTCACCGCAGGGCTCCTGCCGAGTTCAGCCCGGCTTTCGAATCCTCCCGAGCCGGAGCCGCCAGCCCTGTCCTGGCTCCTGTCCTGGCTCCTGTCCCTTCTCCTGTCCCCTCTCCTGTCCCCGCTCCTGTCCCTTCTCCTGTCCCTTCTCCTGTCCCTTCTCCTGTCCCTTCTCCTGTCCCTTCTCCTGTCCCTTCTCCTGTCCCCTCTCCTGTCCCCTCTCCTGTCCCTTCTCCTGTCCCCTCTCCTGTCCCTTCTCCTGTCCCCTCCCCTGTCCTCGCTCCTGTCCCCTCTCCTGTCCCTTCTCCTGTCCCTTCTCCTGTCCCTTCTCCTGTCCCCTCTCCTGTCCCTTCTCCTGTCCCTTCTCCTGTCCCTTCTCCTGTCCCTTCTCCTGTCCCCTCTCCTGTCCCCTCTCCTGTCCCTTCTCCTGTCCTGGCTCCTGTCCCCTCTCCTGTCCCTTCTCCTGTCCCTTCTCCTGTCCCCTCTCTTGTCCCCAGGGTCCCCTCTCCTGTCCCTTCTCCTGTCCCCAGGGTCCCCAGGGTCCCCAGGGTCCCCAGGGTCCCCAGGCCAGGCGGGATGTGCAGCTCCAGCCCCACAGAGCCCTGGGGATTCTCTGTTTTTCCCTTCAGGCTGTCGGGAAGTCTTTTCAACCGTGACTTTCTTCACCGAAACTTTCGAGAAGCTGAAAAGAAGCGTTTCCTCCCAGCCCAAACCTCGCCCTCAATCTTTTTTTTTTCTCCCTTTCTGATCTGCTTTTAAGGTTTGGATCCTCGCAGTTCTCAAAATCGCCCAGGAACTGGGAGAAATCGGATTTTGGGGGTGGATTTTTCCTTCCAGAGCAGCCTGCTCGCTGCTGGGGTCACCCACAGCACACCCCAAACTGCCCTGGGACCCCCCAAAAAAACAGTGAAACCCCCTCTGATTTAATTTTAGGGTTTGAAACCCCCTCTGATTTAATTTTAGGGGTTTTTTTTCCTTCCTCCCACTCTTCAGTTTGAGTCACCTGCAAACGGGGCCCTTCCAAACCCACTCAGAGCAAATTATGGGAATTCAATATTTCAATCTCAGAGGGGTTTGGTTTCGGTGGGAGATCTGGGGGGAGGTTTGAGCCCCCCCAGCACATCCTGCAGCCCCGGGTGTGTCAGCAGAAGCCTCTGGAGTCCCCCGAGGGTGGCTTTGTCCCCAGGAAGAGCCACCCCCGGCTCCTGCTGGGGCTCCTCAGCCAGGCAGGAACCTCGAGGATCTCCCACCTCCCACCTGAGGGCATGGAGACACCCAAAAATGGGTATTTTCACCCCAAAAATGCCACCCCGAGAGCCTGGGTGGCTCCACCTCAGCCTCAGGTGGGTTGTGCCTCAGTTTCCCTCACCACTGGATCCCTCTGCAGGGAAATGTGGGAGGCTGGAAGGAAAAGGAAAACCTGGATGTGCATTTCCCTCTCCTCTGCTCCAACCCATGGGCTCAGGGACCGAGTTTTGCTCCTCCAGGGTCCCTCCCTGGAGCCGGGGAGGGAGCAGCACCGATTCCCACTGCTGGAATTTTTATTATTGCTTCAATTATTTTATTTTATTTTATTTTATTTTATTTTATTTTATTTTATTTTATTTTATTTTATTTTATTTTATTTTATTTTATTTTATTTTATTTTATTTTATTTTATTTTATTTTATTTTATTTTATTTTATTTTATTTTATTTTATTTTATTTTATTTTATTTTATTTTATTTTATTTCTTTTTATTTCTTTTTATTTCTTTTTATTTCTTTTTATTTCTTTTTATTTTTTTATTTCTTTTTATTTCTTTTTATTTTTTTATTTCTTTTTATTTTATTTCTTTTTATTTTATTTTATTTTGGTTTTTATTTTATTTCTTTTTATTTCTTTTTATTTCTTTTTATTTTTTTATTTCTTTTTATTTTATTTAATTTCTATTTTATTTTATTTTATTTTAATTTAATTTCTTTTTATTTTATTTTATTTTATTTTATTTCTTTTTATTTTATTTCTTTTTATTTTATTTCTTTTTATTTTATTTCTTTTTATTTTAATCTGGTTTCTCTCTTTTCCTCCCTTGTCTTGCCGTGCCTGTGACTCAGCCGGCGGCAGCGGCGACACGAGAGGCACAAACCGCACGTCTGCAGGAGGTTCCCACGGTCTGACTTTCAACAGCTCTTCCTCCCCATCCTCTTCCTCTCCTCACACCTTCCCCTTTTCCCCCTCAAAAAAGAATTCAAAAAACGCCCCAAAGGGGAGTTTTTAGTCTTATTTTCCTCTCCAATGCAGGGCTGTGAGTGCTGCACCGAGGTTTCCTGGCCAAATCCGGGTTCTTGGTAGCCAAGCTCTGCCTGGTGGCACCTGCCAGCGCCGTGGGGTTCGTGAGATGCTGCTGAAAGTGTCATCAAAAGGAGAAAAAGGGGAAAAATAATAAAAAGAAGGGAATGAGACCCAAAAATGGCATGGTGGGAAAGGAGGGAATGCGGCAGGGCCCTGAACAACTTCCAGGGAATGAGGGACCGGGGTCCTGTGAAAGGACAGGGGGACAGGAGGTGACACTGGATGGATCCATGGATGGATGGATGGATGGATGGATGATGGATGGATGGATGGATGGATGGATGGATGGATGGATGGATGATGGATGGATGATGGATGGATGATGGATGATGGATGGATGATGGATGGATGGATGGATGGATGATGGATGGATGGATGGATGGATGGATGATGGATGGATGGATGGATGGATGGATGGATGATGGATGGATGGATGGATGGATGGATGATGGATGGATGATGGATGGATGGATGATGGATGGATGGATGGATGGATGGATGATGGATGAATGGATGGATGATGGATGGATGGATGATGGATGGATGGATGGATGGATGATGGATGACGGATGGATGACGGATGGATGATGGATGGATGATGGATGGATGGATGGATGATGGATGGATGGATGGATGATGGATGGATGATGGATGGATGGATGGATGGATGGATGGATGGATGGATGATGGATGGATGATGGATGGATGGATGGATGGATGATAGACGGATGATGGATGGATGATGGATGGATGGATGATGGATGGATGATGGATGGATGATGTTCAGGACGTGCAATTCCCACCTTTATCCTCAATCCAGGCTGGTCATTTTTGGGTTCTGCACAAATCCTCCTCTCCCTAGGCAGTGCAGGGTGTGAGGGAGGGCTTTTGTCCCCCCTGATGTCTCTGAGGGTGTCCTGCCAGGTGCAGAAGGGCCTTTATGGGGGAAAAAATTGGGATTTTGACCTTGCTGAAATATCCAAGTTCACCCCTGCCCTGTGTCCTGCCAGCCCTCCTGCCTGGAAGTGACACCAGGAACATCTCAGCTTCTGCAGGAAGCTCTCCTTGGAGCGTTCACACTCTGAGAACTCAGCCCAGACACAGAAATTCCCTTTTTCTGCCAACAATTGTTGTTTGTTTTTGCTCGAGAGCTGGGGGGGTCACGGCTGGACGGTCCCCGGGGCGTTTCAGACGCGTTTAACCCCAAAAGGGGAAGCGAATTTCCTCGTGCTCTGTGGATGAATTGAGGCTTGGGGGATTTTCAGACTTTCTCTCTGTGGGGCTGGAAGTGGCTTTGGCCTCGTGGGCACCTCCAGGCCCAGCTTGGCTGGGAAATGCCCCAAATCTGTCCAAGCCCTGGGGTGTGCTGGGGCAGGGCTGTCACCTCGGGTCACCGCAGTGCCCGTGACCTCTGGGTCAGGCAGAGGGCACTGATGTGAGAGCCCTGCCCGGTCCTGTCCTGTCTTCTCCTCTCCTCTCCTGTCCTGCCCTGCCCTGCCCTCCTAAATTTGAGGGTTTAATAGTATTTTTTTCTCTCAGCCCAGAGCAGTGGTCACCCTGTGGAAAACCCCCCAAAACTCAGCTCCAGGGTTCCTCAAGCTCCACCTCCCCAGCCATTCCTGGTTGGCACCTCCACCAGAACTCCAGATCCATTTCCACCAACTCCCAAATCAAACATTGCCAAGATCTCAGCACCAGGTGCAGAGGAACGGATGGATGGATGGATTAATGGATGGATGGATGGATGATGGATGATGGATGGATGGATGATGGATGGATGATGGATGGATGGATGGATGATGGATGGATGATGGATGGATTAATGGATGGATGGATGATGGATGGATGGATGAATGGATGATGGATGATGGATGGATGATGGATGGATGATGGATGGATGGATGATGGATGGATGGATGGATGGATGATGGATGGATGGATGATGGATGGATGGATGATGGATGATGGATGGATGATGGATGGATGATGGATGGATTAATGGATGGATGGATGATGGATGGATGGATGATGGATGGATGATGGATGGATTAATGGATGGATGGATGAATGGATGATGGATGGATGGATGGATGGATGGATGGATGGATGGAAGGATGGATGATGGATGGATTAATGGATGGATGGATGATGGATGGATGATGGATGGATGATGGATGGATGGATGGATGATGATGGATGGATGATGGATGGATGATGGATGGATGATGAATGGATGGATGGATGGATGATGGATGGATGATGAATGGATGGATGGATGGATGATGGATGATGGATGGATGATGGATGGATGGAGCCATCCTGTGTCCAATCCCTGTTCCAGGCTCCGCAGACAGTGGGGTCACAACACCGGCTTTGTGCCCGGGCCCGGCGTTCCCAGAGCACGCTGGCGCCGGGCGGGAGCGCTGGCAGAGGCTCGGACACAGCCGGGAGTTGTTCCTGGGTGGCGACCGCGGGGCTGCAGGGATCACAGGGATCTCAGGGATCACAGGGATCACATGTCTGCTTTCCCATGGCTCCGGGCGCTCTGGGCCCGCCGCTGGGCTGGGGATGTGGCTTTGTGGCCTCGTGGCTCGGGCAGAAGGTCATGCCCTGGCCAGCTCTGGGCTCCTAAAGCGACTTTGGGGCCCCGAATCCCCCAGGAGCTTCCTCCTCCTTCGGGCAGGAATTTCGGAGCTTGGGAATGAACCCTTGGGAATATCCGTGACTGTCCCCTGGAGGGAATTCAACATCCCAGATTCTTCACCCTGCTTCACCCTCCCATGGGAACCACCATGGATAATCCATGGAAAACCTGGAAGCTTGGAGCCCTGGAACTCCCCCCAGCCCTGACTGCAGCACTGACCAGGAGCACTTTGATTTAAAGCCCCAACTGAGGGGTGAAAAAATCCCAGTTTGGAAGTGGCAGGATGAGAAATTTCAGGATGAAAATTGATTCTGTAGCTCACGTGAGGATGATGAGAGGATCTGGCTGTGCCTGTTCTATGTCATTATTACTTTATTACAGATTGGTTTTACTTATATTTCTTTAATATTAATTTATATATAATGTAATATAATGTAATGTAATATAAAGCAATATATTATAATATAATAATTATATATATTATATACAAATTGTAATGCAATAATATATTATATTATAATATATTATTATATAATATATAATATCGAATATCAATATCTAATATAAATATATATTATCTAATATCTAATATCTAATATCTAATATCTAATATCTAATATCCAATATCTAATATACAATATACAATATACAATATACAATATACAATATACAATATACAATATACAATATACAATATACAATATACAATATAAAATATACCATTTAAAATATACAATATATAATATTTATATGATTATTTATTTAAATTTAATTGTTTAATATTAATTATTTAACCTACATTTACTTATACATATTTAATAATAAATTTCTGCCATTTGTGCTGAGCAGGAGCTCAGCTGCACCCTCTGCCTTCCTCCTCCTCCTCCTCCTTCTCTCCATCCTTCTCCACCTTCCCCAGCACCCTTCCCGCATCCTGATCCGTTTATTCCTCTGCATGTGCTTCCTATTTTTGGCTTTATCCGAATTCCCAGCGGATTCCCGGGAAGAGGAGCCGTCCGTCCGCACATGTGGAATCAGTCTGGGCACACGGAGCCCGTGCCCGGCTGGAGGCTCCAGACGAGCGCTGAATGTGGGGAAACGCAGCTAAAAGGAGAAAACCGCGGCGTGTAAACGGGTTATTACTTCAACCGCCCAATTAAGGGATCTGTGGGCTCTCTGCTTCGTTTGTTGTAAGGCAATAATTGAATTAATTAGGGAGAAACCTCCCCTCTGCTCCCGTCTGCTCCTGGTCCTGAGTCTGAGCGAGCTCTCCCAGCTCCAAACCATGAAATTCTCAGCTGGAGGAAAATGGGCAGGAAAAAAGAACCCAAAGCCCCAAAGCCACAGCCCCACTGAGGTCACTGTGGGCTGACCCCGAGCTGGCCACAGAACCTCACACCAACCTGGCCAACCGGGCCTTCCTCCTCATCATCATCATCCTCCTCCTTCTCATCTTCCTCCTCCTCCTTATCCTCGTCCTCATCCTCCTCCTCACCCTCCTTCTGCTCTTCATCTTCCTTGTCCTCCTCCTTCTCATCTTCCTCCTCCTCCTCGTCCTCCTCCTCCTCATCTTCCTCCTCCTCCTCATCTTCCTCCTCATCCTCCTCCTGCTCTTCATCTTCCTTGTCCTTTTCCTTCTCATCTTCCTCCTCCTCCTCGTCCTCCTCCTCCTCATCTTCCTCCTCCTCCTCATCTTCCTCCTCATCCTCCTCCTCATCCTCCTCCTCCTCACCGCTGCCTCTCCCAGCCATCTCCTTCCTCCTGCATGGCCCAGAGGATGGGATCCAACAGCGCCTTCAAGTCTTTGGCCACTAATAAAAATTAAATTAAATTTAAAATAAAATATAAAAAAGAAAAATTTAATAAAAATTAAATTCACAACCCAAAATTCCTCCTGCAGAGCAGATTTGGGCCTGGTTTGGAGGATGCAGAAGGTTCTGTGTCCTTCTGAGATGGATTCTGGGGTCATGACAACACCTTTGGGTTTCTTTTTGAGCAGGAGATGTTGGAGCTGCAGTGAAGGAGCCAGGGATGGAATGGGAGCACAGAATCCTGGAATGGTTTGGGTTGGATTTAAATCCCATCCAGTGCCACCACCCCTCCCATGGCAGGGACACCTCCCACCACCCCAGGCTGCTCCAAACCCCACCCAGCCTGGCCTGGATCATCCCATGGGTGAAGAATGGAGCTGTGGATGAGACAAGGGTGGGATAAAATGGAAATGGAAATGGAAATGGAAATGGAAATGGAAATGGAAATGGAAATGAAAATGGAAATGGAAATGGAAATGAAAATGGAAATGGAAATGGAAATGGAAATGGAAATGGAAATGGAAATGGAAATGGAAGTGGAAATGGAAATATGGAAAACCCAACCTGGCCTGGATCATCCCATGGGTGAAGAACGGAGCTGTGGATGAGACAGGGATGGGATAAGATGGAAATGGAAAATCCAGGCTGTCTTTGCCCAGCCCATCTTGGAGCACCACATCCCTGCCCTCTGCTCGGAGCTGGTGGCACCACAGACGAGTCCTTTGTAAATCCCTGCAGTTAATTAAAGGCAGTCCCATGGCAAGGAAAGAAGAGAAGTTTATAAAAACCATTCACAGGCTTCTTTTGAATCTCTCCTTCTCCCTCCCTGAGCCAGATGAAGAAACGTCGGGGCTGAAGTCGCTTGTTTAAAAATAAAAAGCCGGCAGAAATCTCACGTCTCGTCTGCAATTTCCACACAAATAGGAACTCATAAAAGCAATAAACATCTTTGTCTCAGACATGGTTTTTTATTAAATGAGGGGAGAATTAAATGATTGCACCAAGGCTGGAATGTGGCCAAATAGTGAAACATTTGTTTAGGATTAGGACAAGAAATCCTTGTTTTCTTTAAGGAGCTCAGTGTGTCTTCTCCTGCCTGGGTTGGGAGGAGTGTGAAACATCCTGGGATCTTCATTCCAGCTCCTCGTGGTTTTTTGGGATGCAGCCACTGCCACAGTTTGGTTTTGCTTTTCTGGTCACACCCAGTGAGGGTGGAGAGGTTCTTGATCCCGGTGATGGGGAGGTTCTTCATCCCGGTGGTGATGGAGAGGTTCTTGATCCCAGGGATGGAGAGATTCTTCATCCCAGTCATGGAAAGGTTCTTCATCCCAGGGATGGAGAGGTTCTTCATGCCAGGGATGGAGAGGTTCTTGATCCCAGTGGTGATGGAGAGGTTCTTCATGCCAGGGATGGAGAGGTTCTTCATCCCAGTGGTGATGGAGAGGTTCTTGATCCCAGTGGGGATGGAGAGGTTCTTCATGCCAGGGATGGAGAGGTTCTTGATCCCAGTGGTGATGGAGAGGTTCTTGATCCCAGTGGGGATGGAGAGGTTCTTCATGCCAGGGATGGAGCTCTGTCCTGCACGGTCCTGGCAGGGGAATGTGAATGGAAAGGATGGAGAGGATCCTCCTCCCATGCAGGACATCAGAATCTACTCTGGAATGCTTCCAAAAAAATCAGGATGCTGGCACAGCCTTTATCCTCCTCTTCCTCAGCTCTAAAAATTATTATTATTATTATTATTATTATTATTATTATTATTATTATTATTATTATTATTATTACTATTACTATTACTATTACTATTACTATTACTATTACTATCACTACTATTACTACTGCTACTATTGCTACTATTGCTACTATTGCTACTATTGCTACTATTACTATTACTATTACTATTACTATTACTATTATTTCTTCCTCAGCTCTAAAAATGCTTTAAATTATTCTGATTATTCTGATTATTATTATGATTATTATTCTGATTATTATGATGACTATTATTGTTATTATTTTTATTGTTATTGTTATTGTTATTGTTATTGTTAATATTTCTTCTTCCTCAGCTCTAAAAATGCTTTAAATTATTCTGGTTCTGATTATTATTACTATTATTATTATCATTATTATTATTATATTATCACCATTATTATAATTGTTATTATCATTATCATTATGATTACTGCTATTATTATTACTACTACTACTATTACTATTACTATTATTTTCAAGACAGCCTCTGTGATCTGGAGTTATTTTCCACAACGTAAATGGATCAAAAGGAATAGAAATTAAAAAAAAATTAAAACAAAACAAGAGAAGAAAAGGGAAAATAAACCAGAAACAATGATTTTCCATTCCCTCTGGAAGCGGAGAGCGCCTTTGGAACATGAGGAATGAATTACTCGAGCTATTGTAAAGTAAAATATAAAAACAACCAAAATAGGAGGAGAAGGGAGAGATTAAAAGAAAAAAAAAGGCTTCAATTGGGAAGGGAGAGACTGAAAACTGGGATTTTATTCAGCAAATGCAGTCGGGAAGGAGTTTGGGATTGGTGAATCCTGGGAGGAGGGAGAGGAGGCTCCAGGGTTGGAATTTCCACGTTCAGGGATCCCTGGGACACTGACAGGGACCTCCTGCCACCCTAGAGCATCTCTGAGGATTCACATCCCAAAAAGGATTCACATCCCAAAAAGGAATTCATATTCCCGAGGATTCACATCCCTGAGGATTCACATCCCAAAAGGATTCACATCCCAAAAAGGATTCACATCCCAAAAGGGATTCACATCCCTGAGGATTCACATCCCAAAAGGAATTCACATCCCAAAAAGGATTCACATCCCAAAAAGGGATTCACATCCCTGAGGATTCACATCCCAAAAAGGATTCACATCCCAAAAAGGGATTCACATCCCCAAGGATTCACATCCCAAAAGGATTCACATCCCAAAAAGGGATTCACATCCCTGAGGATTCACATCCCTAAGGATTCACATCCCAAAAGGGATTCACATCCCAAAAGGATTCACATCCCTAAGGATTCACATCCCAAAAATTATTCACATCCCTGAGGATTCACATCCCAAAAGGGATTCACATCCCAAAAGGGATTCACATCCCTGAGGATTCACATCCCAAAAAGGATTCACATCCCAAAAGGGATTCACATCCCTGAGGATTCACATCCCAAAAATTATTCACATCCCTGAGGATTCACATCCCCAAGGATTCACATCCCAAAAGGGATTCACATCCCCAAGGATTCACATCCCAAAAGGGATTCACATCCCAAAAGGGATTCACATCCCCGAGGATTCACATCCCTGAGGGATTTGTGCCCCATCCAGGAGGAAACGCTTCCAAGGCTTTTTCCCGTGGGATTCAGGGCTCACCACTGTGAGTTCACTGCTGCTGCACTGGGGTGCGATTTGAGAGGTTTTTATTAAAACAATTCCCAAAAAAAACCCCAGGAATGATGCGGTCCGGAGTCCGCCCTGCTCCCCCGGGGCTCAGCCCGGACAGACAGACGGACAGAGGCACTGCCCGGCCTGAACTGCTCATTAAAGCATAATTAATTCGTTAATGAGCCTCGCTCAGGGCTTTGCACCCTGCAGCTGGCTGGGGGAAGTTTTCCCGCAGGAAAAGCGGTGGCTCCGTGAGCTGCGGGTTATTCCCGGGAGCAGCAGAATTCCCGACAGACCCGCGGCGATTTCCCGGCTGGAACTCGGCTTCGCTCCCGGTGAGGAGCCAAAAAAAGCGGCGGAGAAAGCTCGGCTGGAGCCCGAACACCAAAATATTCCCTGTTTCCACTCTCTTTTTGCAGCGCTTAGGAAATGTTTCAGGGAATGTTGTTCCCTGAATCCCAGGGGGGTGCAAGAGGACCCTGGATCTGTGGAAAAATCGGGAAATTGTTTCTTTACATCCGGCAGGGATTAAATCCCAGGCAGGGGCAGCTCTGCTTCCCTTTAAATTTGGAGTGTGTGAGTGGGGATAACCTCGAGCCGGAGATTTGGATCAGGAATAAATTCCTTAGGGGAATTTGGGAAAGGCTGAGCTGTTTTCTCTCTTTAGGGCACAGAAAGGGAACCCCAAAATTCAATCAGATGTGCTGCTCCAGACCCCAGCCCTGGTTCTGCGGGTCCCTCTTGCCACACCGTGACACTTTTGTGCCAACCACCTCCAACCCTGTAATTAAACAGCTTTTTTTTTTAATTAGCCCAGGCTCATTTGGAAAATGAGGGAGCCTTCCATTGCTTTTTTTTCCCCATAGAATCTGAACATGCCAGGCTGGGAGGGGCAGCCCAGCCCTGAGTCCCGGTCCCTGGGGGAGGTGAGGAGCAGCCTGGGATGGAACAGGATGGATTTAGGGTCACCCCAAATCATTCCACGACTCCGTGATCTCCCTGCTGTGCCTTCTCCAGAGCCAGCCTGGGGGAAAACCACAAAGCTGCTTTCCAAACCCCCCACTTTTGGAGGTGCAGGGTGACTCAGGACACCCCGAATTTGTGTTTCCCAGCCCAGATCCCCTCTCTGCCCGTGGGAGACCCAGAGCCGCTCCCGGTCTGTCTGGGCAAGTTCTCCATTTCCCATCCCCAGCCCCAAAGTGCTCCAGAGCTTCTGTGACTTCCCTGGGCTGGCTGAGGAACCTCCCGTGGTGGCAGCCAGCTGACCCAGGCACCTCCTGCTTGCGTAGGAACTTTTATAAGAAACTTCTGCAAAAGCCCAGATGAGCTCACGCTGCTGAACGAGCTCGCCGGGGACGAGTTCCCTTTCCAAGCTGATGGATGAGGAGCAAACAGTGACTTCAGAGCAGCCCTAAATAACAACGAGCTGGAGCTGTCTGGGTTCATGGCCAGGAAGCAGAAAAGCATCTCCTGCCTCGTTTTTAGCCTGTGACTAATTCCCCCAAACCCGGGATTGCTCTGGGCCTCAGGGGATGTGTAAATGCCGGCTGGATTCACAGGCTGAGCCCTCTCAGGGGGTTTTTTGGAGCTGCTCTACAACCTCCAGGCTTGTTCAAGGGCTGTGTTGGGCAAAGTCACATCCGTGAGAGTCTGAATGGAAAGGTGGATGTGAAAGAAATGTTTATACAGGAAAAAAACAAACTGAGGAAGGAGCAAAAGGAGCACAAGGCAGAGCAGAAATCACATTTGGGGCTATTCTTAGAGTGAAAGCTGTGAACGATGGCAAAAATCAGATTAACCTGGCAAAAACGGTGTGACAGGCTGAGGTTTGGGACAGGGGGAACCTCTCCACCTGCAGCCAGGGGATATTTTGGGAGTTTAACCCGGAGGTTTCTCGGTGCCCTGCGGTGGGGCCGGGTGGGGCAGCCCAGCCCCGTTACCCCCCCAGCAAGGAGCAGAGCTGGGGGCTGCCCAGGGTGGGGGTCTGGGACCAGGGGGTGCCCTCAGGGTGACGAGTCTGGGTTCCTGTGGCCGTCCTGGTGTCCCACAGAGGAGTTCTGCAGAGCTGGCGAGCGTTTGCCCAGCCTGCCAAGCCGCTTCTGCAGAGACGTGACCTCTGTGAGACTCGAGCCAAAAAGGGAAACTGGAGTTCCCTGTCTGACACCAGCAGCGTCTCAGGCAGCTGCCAGAGCCGGGAGCAGCCACTCCTGTCCCCGCAGGGAGGGACAGAGGGGGACAGAGAGGGACAGGGAGGGACAGAGAGGGGCTGAGAGGGACAGAGAGGGGCTGAGAGGGGGACAGAGGGGGACACAGAGGGACACAGAGGGGCTGAGAGGGACACAGAGGGACAGAGAGGGGCTGAGAAGGACAGAGAGGGACAGAGGGGGACAGAGGGGGACAGAGGGGGACAGAGGGGGACAGAGAGGGACAGAGAGGGGGACAGAGGGGGACAGAGAGGGACAGAGAGGGACAGAGAGGGACAGAGGGGGACAGAGAGGGACAGAGGGGGACAGAGAGGGACAGAGAGGGACAGAGGGGGACAGAGAGGGACAGAGAGGGGCTGAGAGGGACAGAGGGGGACAGAGAGGGACACAGAGGGACAGAGAGGGACAGGGAGGGACAGAGGGGGACAGAGAGGGGCTGAGAGGGACAGAGAGGGGCTGAGAGGGACAGAGGAGGACAGAGGGGGACAGAGAGGGACAGAGAGGGGCTGAGAAGGACAGAGAGGGACAGAGAGGGACAGAGAGGGACAGAGAGGGACAGAGGGGGACAGAGAGGGACAGAGAGGGACAGAGGGGGACAGAGAGGGGCTGAGAGGGACACAGGGGGACACAGGGGGACACAGAGGGGCTGAGAGGGTCAGAAAGGGACACAGAGGGACGCAGAGGGGACACAGAGGGACACAGGGGGGACACAGAGGGACACAGAGGGACAGAGGGGGACACAGAGGGACAGAAAGGGACACAGAGGGACACAGAGGGACACAGAGGGACACAGGGGGACACAGGGGGGACACAGAGGGACACAGAGGGACAGACCCCGCGGCCGTGGCTCAGGGCCGAGCTTTGCCCTTGCTGGGGATGGGGATGGGGCTGTGTTATCGCATTCCCCAGGGATTTCTCTCCTCACCTTCCCCTTCCCCAAAGGGAACTTTCCACAGCAGAGCCCCGTGGGGCTCGGGCACATCCCTGATCCCCGTTTGGTGCTGACCCTGCCCCAGGACCCTGCAGGAGCCCTGCTCACAGGAGCGCTGCCGGCTGCTTTATCCCCGCAATCATCCCATTGATTCCCATCCCGACATTTCGGGCCAGGCTGTGCGAGCAGCACTGAAAATTCTCCTTGGGCTGCCCCTCCAGGCAGAGCTCAGGGACAGGGGCTTGGATCCCCCACCCCACCGGCTGCACCAAAGCACCGAGGCAAGAAACAGCTTGGCGCAGCATTTTCCTGCTTTGCTCAGCACGTGCAGGAGGATTTCCCTGCGCCTTGGAGCTCTGCCCGGGAGCCTTTCCGTGACAGAGCTGCTCCCAGCTCCTCTCCCTGCCATCACAGCTCAAACCCTGTTTTTCTGCGCCCGTTGTGCTTTTCTCGCCGTCATGTGCCTTTCGGTTCCTCTTTTCACCATCCAGACGTTTCCCCTTTTTCTTTCCTTTGGAATTTTTTTTTTTTTTTTTTAAAATTTCTCCCCCTGTCGCGTTTTGGGGTCTGGCGGCACCTCAGGCTCCGGTGGCTCCGCCGTGGGACAGGAGCCGGGCTCTCCTTCCCTTCCCGGGTGGGATTGGCTGTGCTGGGCTCCAGGGAAGGAATCTCAGAGGTTCCAAAGTCTCATGAAACTCCTTCCATGGGGAATGGACGGGCTGGAGGTGCCTCATTCCCCGCAGGACCTGCCAGAGGCGGCATCACCCCTCCCTAAAACCCCTCCAAAAGCCCCAGAGAGGGAGAAACTCCCGTGGAACTCGAGCAGCTCGGAACAAAGCGCAGCGTTTGCAGTTGTGCTCTGCACCTTTGGGCATTTTTGGAGGAGATGGGGGTGTCCTTAGGTGCTCCATAACCTTTGCATGAATGGCTCCTTTTCTCTGCATAAGCACATTCTTGGAGGAGTGTCGGGCTCTCGTTCTGCTCTCGCCCCAACTCCTCTGTTCACTTGTTTAAACCAAGCATAAAGCTCGAACTGTTCTTTGAATATTTATGACCAGTTTTTATCTCATGCCATGCATACAAAACATACTTGATTCCCTTCCTAAAAGTTTTTTTCAAGTGCAAAGTTTTAAAAACATGTGGCTTTTATTGCAGGCAGGAATGAATAACAGCATTCCACCCATAACCACATTAAATGGAACAGTAATATTCATATGCGTAAGGGCAAAAGCTGCCTTGTTTCCTATTTGCAGCCGAACTCTGAAATTAATTAAGAACTAAGAGGATCTGACAGTCATTAGGATCTTTTAAGAAGGAGTGGAAGTGGCAGATGGGACCCACGCTCCAAAAGCGCGGCCGTGCTATCAATAGCACAGAGGATGTGAGCCCCGAGCGTGCTCCTCGTCGTGGGGAGAGCAGAATCGCGGCCCGGAACAATGAAAAATGGCATTTTCGTGACTTCACAACCGCAGCGTTCACGTCAATCGCACTCGTGCTCCGGAGTCGCTTCGCAGCTTTTTTGAAAAGCCGGTCTGGTCCCCTGGCGCTGCCACCACACCCGACAGCGGGGACAGAGGGTCCCGCATCTCCTCGGGAGGTGACAAATCCCCCCGAGGACAAACCCGACGGGTCTCCTCTGGGGACCAGCGGGAGCTCGGGCTGTCCCCAAAGCTGTCAGGAGAGTCTCTGGTGATGATTTCTCCAGCGCAGCCCTTTTGTAGTGACTCAGACGCTGCTGGACGGCACCGGGGGTCGGTCCCAGACCGGGAGCAGTTCTGGGTCTCCCACGGGCAGAGAGGGGATCTGGGCTGGGAAACACAAACTCGGGGTCACCAGCCAGGTGGGAATCTCGAACTGATTTCCCTGCTGAGAACATCCCGTGCCAGCGCCTGAAATTCTGCCTAAACCTCGCTCCTGCTGCTGCCCCAAGCGAGGATCTCGGGACACAGCGAGCTGGGAACGGGCAGCTGAGGCTCCCGAGGGGTCACCGCATGTCCTGGCTCAGGATGAGCAGCAGTGGGATTGAGCAGAGCCCCCCAGAGCGGAATCCCCGAGCCCAGCAGAGCCCGGGGCAGCCCCTGGAGCAGTCCCGGGGCCGCTCTGGCAGCTGCTCCTTGCCCTAGACGAGATTTCCCTGATTTATGTCAGGGGCAGCCGCTGCTTTTTCCTCCCTCAGTTTCCCCTCATTCCTCCCCCTGAGCCCCACAGGAGCCTCTGCCCCCAGCCCCCGTTGGAGCGGTGACACTCAGGGGTTAAAAATTGTCGCCACCGTGCGCCCCATTGGCCCCGGCATCTGCTGTTTGATTTATGAATGAATTGCACGCTCCCTCCCTGCGTGCTGCTCTCAGATCCCCTTCCCTGAGCTCCAAAATAGATCCAGACACCCGCCTGGCCCTACTGAGCGCCGAGCTCCTGAGAGTTTGCGATGAATTTTTAATAGAAAGCTTCCTCTGAGCCTCTGCTCTCGCTGCTCTGCTGTGGAAACGAGCGGCTCTGCTGCTAAAAGAGCAGCTCAAATGAATTAAAAACTACAGAGGAGCCTGTAAGGGGAGTAATCCCAGCGAGGGATGATTTAAAGAGCTGCTGACCTCCCCGCCATGCGAACAGTAGCTTTTGAGTGTTTGTAAAGAGAACCATGCGAATCCTGGGTCTGGTACTCCCTGAAGCTCCTCGGGAGCGCGGGGAGGGCGGTGTTGGGATAATCCCCCCGTGTCGACATCTCCCGGTTTGCGGAGCACCGCCTTCAGCCTCTGCATCCTGCTGTGTTGGAAAAGCAGAATTCAAATGAAAACTCCTTCCCCCTCGGGTTCCCGGAGCTGTGGGGCGGCTTTTCTGGGCTGCACGCCTCTCGCAGGAGCAGCCGCGGGGTTGGTTTGCTGGGCTCTGCACCTCGGGAGGTCTCCAGACACTTTTGGGGGTGCGGGCAGCCCGGTTTGTCCCAGCTCCGTGGTTCGGGGCTCATCTTGGCCCTGCTGCGGGTTCTGGGGTGAGGCTGCACCCCGGCACCCTGAGGGGAGCAGGGAGGGCAGAGAGGGATGAGACGGAGGATTTGGGGAAGGGAACAGGACGCGGTACCCAGCAGGGCTGGGAGCGCTCTTGGACGATGCTTGGAGGGACCCAGGTGAGGCGCTCAGGATCCCAGGGGGCTCCCAGGATAAAAAGGGATCAGGGAAATAAAAAAGGGGATGGCGGGGCTGTGACAGCCGCTGGATAAATCAGTGGAGGCAGGGAACGAGCAGTCCCGCTGCAGGGAGACACCCAGCCCCAAACCACCCCAAAGGGCGAGCGGCACCAGCGGGGCTCCAGGGGCCCGTGTGGGGACCCCAGCCCTCCGCGGCCCCGGGGGGGTGACCGGTGACACCGCCGGGGTCCCGCGGGACGGGGGAGAGGCGGGGTAGCCCCGGGGGTCGGTTCAGCAGCGGGAAGGGACAAGAGAAGCACCGGGGCCGGGAGGTGTCGGGATCGCGGGGTGGTGCGGGGGTGTCAGCAGCCGGGGCGGTGTCAGGGTCCCGTTCCTTCCCGTTCCTTCCTGTTCCATCCCATCCCGTTCCATCCCATCCCGTCCCGTTCCATCCCGTTCCTTCCCGTTCCATCTCGTCCCGTTCCATCCCGTTCCATCCCGTTCCTTCCCGTTCCTTCCCGTCCCGTTCCATCCCGTTCCATCCCGCTCCATCCCTTTCCATCCCGTTCCATCCCGTTCCTTCCCGTTCCTTCCTGTTCCATCCCGTCCCGTTCCATCCCGTTCCATCCCGTCCCGTTCCATCCCGTTCCATCCCGTCCCGTTCCTTCCCGTTCCTTCCCGTCCCGTTCCTTCCCGTTCCATCCCGTCCCGTTCCATCCCGTTCCATCCCGTCCCGTTCCATCCCGTTCCTTCCCGTCCCGTTCCATCCCGTTCCATCCCGTCTCGTTCCATCCCGTTCCATCCCGTTCCATCCCGTTCCATCCCGTTCCATCCCGTTCCATCCCGTCCCGTTCCATCCCGTTCCATCCCGTCCCGTTCCTTCCCGTTCATCCCGTCCCGTTCCATCCCGTTCCTTCCCGTTCCTTCCCGTCCCGTTCCATCCCGTCCATCCCGTTCCATTCCTTCCCGTCCCGTCCCGCCCCGGCGGAGCCCCGGTGCCAACCAGCGGCCGCACGGCGGAACTGCAGCCTCGCCCCGCATGCTCCTCCTGCCCCCCCGTGCCCCCTCCGTGCCCCTCCCGGGGCTACCGGGGGGCACCGGCACCGGCCGTGCCCGACCCCCGGCAAATCCCGGCCCCGCCCGCAGCTCTGCCCCCGCCCCGGGGTTTGTGCGGTTCCCCCCGCTGGAGAACGGGGGCCGAAATTGAACAGAACCGGCGGCCGCTTTTCACCTAAAAAGGGCAGAATTGGAGCTCCGGTAGCGGCGGGGGCCGGCCCGGGGCTCGGGGCTGCTCCCGGTGTGCAGCCCGGTGCTTACCGCGGTGTAACGGGAGCTGCGGGGCCAGAGCCGCCGCTCCTCTCTTTTTATTATTAAAAAAAAATACATTTATTGTCGTTTTTATTGTTGTTTCTTATTTCTGGAGAAACACCGGGGGTTTCTGGGGCTTGCAGGGCCCGGCCCGGGCTCGCCCCTCGGGGCTCCGCGGCTCATAATGAAAATGGTTCATTACCGAGCGAGAGGCGAGCAGGAAAGGAGGATTTTCTGCTTTTGGGGGTTTTATTTTGCTTTGTTTAAAGGAAATTTGCGTTTCACACCGGGCAGCGCGGAGCCGGGAGCATCGCGGCCCGGCCGGCTCCTCTCGGACGGACAGCGCCGGTCTGCAGACACCTTCGGACCGAGTCGGGCACCGGGAAACAGGCGGGGAGCAGCGTGGCCACAGCAACCTCCTCCTCCTCCTCCTCCTCTCCTGGTTCTGCCCCGGTTCTGTCCCGGTTCTGTCCCGGTTCAGCCCCCGCCCGCCCCGCGGCTCGGGGCACCCGCGGAGCGCCGGGAGCCGCCGCTTTCGTTGTGTTTGCTCCCGCAGAACCGGAGGCTTCCCCTCGAATTTTCACGGCAACGGATTCGGGCCGGAGCCGCCGGCCCCGCCCGCAGCCGCAGCCCCGGGGGAGCTGCGGGGGCCCCGAGACCGCGGGCGGAGAGGAGGATCACAACTCTGGGGAGGGCGGGAGGAGGAGGTTTGGGAGCCGCGGTTTTCAGCGCACACCGAGGGGCGAATCCCCCCGGCGAGTGCCGGTGCTCCCCGCGGCCGCCGCCCCGCCACGGTCGCGGCACGGCGGGGGAAGCGCTGGGCGGCGGGGGAAGCGCTGGGCGGCGGGGCCCGGGATGCATCCTCAGCCCCAAACCGGCCCCACCGCACCCCAAAACCTCCCGGCGGCGGCGGCGGCGGCGGCCAAAAACCACCGGAGCCCCGACGGGCGCGGCGGGCGTGCCCCGATGAGGCCACGCCCCTTTCGCACTGACCACGCCCACTCATGTATTAACCGCGCTCATTTCCCCGTGACCACGCCCCCCGCCCCGCGGGAACGCGCTGATGGGCGGGGCCATCCCCCCTTGCCGGGCTCCCATTGGTGGAGCGGCCTGTCCGTCACGGCCGCCCCGCCCCGCCGGGGCCGGCAGTAAATACGGTACCGGGCGGCGCGGAGGGGCCGACAGCGGGGCTCGGGCTCGGCACGGGGAGCGGCACCGGGAGCGGCACCGGCACTCGGCACGGAGCACACCGCACCCACCGGCGGCCAGCCCCGGAGCCGCGCGGGACCCGATCCCCCGCGCCGCCCCGCCGAGGACGGCGCTCCGCCGGCACGGAGCGAGGCAGCGCGGGGCTCGGCCGCTCCCGCCGCCCGCCGAGCCCCGCCGGGTGCCCGCCCGTCCCGCCCGGCTCCCTGACGCCCGCCGTTGTGATGCGTATTCCCGTAGACCCCAGCACCAGCAGGCGCTTCACTCCCCCGTCCACGGCGTTCCCCTGCGGTAAGATGGGCGAGAACAGCGGGGCGCTGGCGGCTCCGGCCCCGGGCGCCCGCGCTCGGCCCGAGGTTCGCTCCGTCGTGGATGTCCTGGCCGACCACGCCGGCGAGCTGGTGCGCACCGACAGCCCCAACTTCTTGTGCTCCGTGCTGCCGTCGCACTGGAGGTGCAACAAGACGCTGCCCGTCGCCTTCAAGGTAAGCGCCGAGCCCCGACGGGACCGAGCGGAGGAGCCGCTCGTCCTCTCCCCTCCGCCCCTTTCGCTCCGAATCGCTGCTGACATCGCCGCCGAGAGAGCCCGCGTTATTATTTTTAATCAAATAGCCCGGTTTTATTATTTTTAATCAAGTCTCCGCATTGCCCCGCGGTCACGGCATCTTAGATATTCCGTACGGTTAGGAGCTCTCAGGCGACTTTGAAGTTTAATGAGATGGAGGTTAATTACCTTCCTGGGAGAGGGAGAGCGAGGCAGGGCAGGGAGATCTAATCTGCAAAAAGCCGAGCGAAGAGCTCGGTGAAGAGCGGTGAAGGCCGGTACCGGGCAGGGCTCCCCGGGCACCGCCGGGCTGAGCATCCCCGCTACCCCCGCCGGGACCGGCACCGGCCCAAACCGAGCCGGGAGGGGAACCGGGCAGGGCTCCCCGGGCTGAGCATCCCCGCTACCCCCACCGGGACCGGCACCGGCCCAAACCGAGCCGGGAGGGGCGAGGGGAACCGGGCAGGGCTCCCCGGGCTGAGCATCCCCGCTACCCCCGCGGGGACCGGCACCGGCCCAAACCGAGCCGGGAGGGGCGAGGGGAACCGGGCAGGGCTCCCCGGGCACCCCCGGGCTGAGCATCCCCGCTACCCCCGCCGGGACCGGCACCGGCCCAAACCGAGCCGGGAGGGGCGAGGGGAACCGGGCAGGGCGGCAGCGGAGTCCCGGCAGCACGGAGGGGTCAGGGGGGTTCTAAACCGGCTTCCCCCGGCCCCCGGTGCTGCTCCCCGGGAGGGGTGGGGACCCTTCCCCGCTCCCGGAGCTTCCCCGGGCCGGACGCGGAGCTCCGGGGCCTCGCTCGCAGCCGCCCCGCGCTTTATTTTTATCCCGAATCCAACAAAATAAACTCCCAGACTCCTCCGACGGGGCCGAGAGTGGCCTGACGTCCCCTTCACCCCCTCCCCGCGGACCCCCCGCCTGCTTTTAACCCTTTCTGAGCTCATTTTCCCTTTTCCCCTCGGATTTTCTCAGCCTTCCTCGGGGGGGCTCGCCTCGCTTTTGGTTTTACTTCGGGGTTTTTTGTGCGGGTTTAGGGAGGGACCCGGAGCTCAGCTTGGCTCGGATGAAAGTTCATTTTAGGCTGAAATGCTCTGGCCCTGCCCTAGGTCGTGGCTCTCGGAGATGTCCCCGATGGGACCGTGGTCACGGTGATGGCGGGGAACGACGAGAATTACTCGGCGGAGCTGCGCAACGCCTCTGCCGTGATGAAAAACCAAGTAGCGAGATTTAACGACCTCAGATTTGTTGGGAGAAGCGGCAGGGGTAGGTACCGGCCAGGAAATGGTTGGCCTTTTTATTTATTTTTTTTTTATCTTTTTTTTATTTTTTTTTTTTAGAGGAAAAAAAAAAAAAGAAAAATGAAAGAAAACTATTTTTTTTTTCTTTTTTTTTTTGTTATTTTATTGTTCTCTTTTCCATTTTTTAATCTTGTTTTTAAATTTCATTTTGTCGGTTTGCCTTTCTAGTTATTATTAATTTTATTTTATGCTATGCTATATTTTATTTTAACCGTGGTTTCTTTGCCGGGAGAAGCCCCCGAACCCCAGAGGGGTCCCCGAGGGATGCGGGAATGATGCGGGAGGGATGCAGGAACAGCCTCGCTCCTCCCAGAGCTTCTTCTCTACCGAGATACAGATGAAAAAAAAAAATAAAAAAATAAATTAAAATACAGACTTAAATATATCTAAATATCTATAAATCCATCTAAATATAAATAAGGCGGCCCCAGCCTGAATCTTCCCCAATTTCTCCCATCGCAGGAGGCAGCGGTGAGCGCTCGGTGAGCAAACCCCACCTGGCAGCTCCACTTTAAATAGCGAAAATCGAGAGTTTAAAGTGAAATAATAACTCAGAGCTGGGCCTGGAGGGCTGGGAGGGGGAGGGAGCCTCGGGCTCTGCTCCAAAGGAGGGATTTTACTCCTTTTCCCCGCTCTCGTGAGCAGGGAAAAGCAGGACAGCGATTTCTCGAGTTTTTCCAAACCAATCCATCCGAGCAGAGGGAAATAAATCCCCTGGAAATGTTAAACGCGGATTCCTGCCTGCCCCTCCCCGTACCTGAATTTCCGAGGCTATAAATAGAATTTCAGCGTTTCCTCACCAATGAACGCTGCAGATCGGAGCTCTCAATTCTCTTTTTGAGTGAAAACTCTATATTTTAATGGCCATATGGCAGCGTTTTCTCCAAGGCTCCAAATGTATACACACACTGTCAGATATATTTTGACTTCTCCGCATTAATTAAAAGCAGTGATGTTAGGAATTATTTGCATGTAATAACTGTTTACTTGTTCCTCTTTATGAAACTTGAATAGTTTACATTCTTTCATACATTTCCTTTTTCCTGTTGGCTCCTTCTCCGTGTTGCAGTTTCTTTAAAACTCTCCACTTAACTGGTTGCAGGTTGATGGATGGAAAATGTTTTTCTTTTATGAATTAAGCTTTCATTTCTGTAATCAATTATTCTCTTTTCTTTCTGGTTGGGCTTTTTTTTTTTCTTTTTTTCTTTATTTTTTTTTTTTTTTTCTTCTTTTTCCTTCATCCTCGCACAAATTTCCAAACCGAACGCAACCCAATCTCAGCGTGACTCTTGAATTCATTATTAACTTGCTTCCTCTGCACTCTCAAGCTCGGGATTAGCAGGAGTTTGGTCTCATAAAGCTCCCGGTGAATAAATTCCTTCCTCGGGCAGAATCCTCTCATTTACAGCGGCACCTCTAACGGGCGGGATTTCATGATTTGAATTTAAATTGATTTATTTATATTTTTTATATATATATATATTTTCGTGTGGGATGAGGCTTTGTCATATTCAGAGAGGAACAAACTCAGCGAGGCTCCCCGAGGGTTTTCTCGCAGTGTGGATTTCAATCCCTTTTCCCAGCACGGGGCAATTTCTGAGTAATTTACTGTGAAAAAAATCGCTCCTATTGAGTTTTTATTCCTCTCTCTGCCTTTTTTTGGCTCCATCCCTTGACAGCCCGGTGCTGCTTTCATTTATTCTGGCAGAAATTTGGAATATTTCCCTTTGTGTGTGTACAAATGTTTGTGGAAATCCCGGGAATTCGGGATCTCCTCGGGAAAACACCACTTTAAAAATGCCACTTTTGGGTATTTTTAATAATAAAATGTCAGGGATTATTCCCCGGCGCTGTGAGCTGGGAAGAGCCGCTCCTACTTCCACCTAAAAATAAATAAATTAATTCCCATCTTCATGTGCAAGACGAAGAGAAAAAAAAACCAAACAAAAAACCCAAACCAGACTTTTTTTTATTATTATTCAGATTAAAATTCATATAAATATATGAATTCATATATGAATATGAATATATGAATTCATATATGAATATATGAATATAAAATTCAAGCGATCCAGCCCCGGTGGGGATGAGAAACCTCAGCCCGGCTTCCTGAGAAGGAGGGAAATGACTAAAAATGATGCTGGGGTAGAATCATCATTTTCGGTTCAGAGCAGGGGTTTTGAGAGAGGCAGAAGCGGCCCGGGCTGGGTTTGTGTCTGCAGGGAGGTGATTTCAATTGGAGAATAGAAAATTAAAGGTAATAATAAATAAAATAAACCAGTATTTATCAGTATAAATAGGGGCACGGAGGTGATTTCAAGTAGAGAATAAGAAATTAAAGGTAATAATAAATGAAATAAATCAGTATAAACAGGGCAGGGAGGTGATTTCAATTGGAGAATAGAAAATTAAAGGTAATAATAAATGAAATAAATGAGTATTAATCAGTATAAACAGGGCAGGGAGGTGATTTCAATTGGAGAATAGAAAATTAAAGGTAATAATAAATAAAATAAACCAGTATTTATCAGTATAAACAGGGCAGGGAGGTGACTTTACGTGGAGAATAGAAAATTAAAGATAATAATAAATAAAATAAGTCAATATTAATCAGTATAAACAGGGCAAGGAGGTGATTTCAAGTAGAGAATAGAAAATTAAAGGTAATAATAAATAAAATAAACCAGTATTTATCAGTATAAATAGGGGCACGGAGGTGATTTCAAGTAGAAAATAGAAAATTAAAGGTAATAATAAATGAAATAAATGAGTATTAATCAGTATAAACAGGGCAGGGAGGTGATTTCACGTGGAGAATAGAAAATTTAAGGTAATAATAAATGAAATAAATCAATATTAATCAGTATAAACACGGGCAGGGAGGTGATTTCAAGTAGAGAATAGGAAATTAAAGGTAATAATAAATTAAATAAATCAGTATAAATAGGGCAGGGAAGTGATTTCACGTGGAGAATAGAAAATTAAAGATAATAATAAATGAAATAAATCAATATTAATCAGTATAAACACGGCAGGGAGGTGCCGGGCTCAGCTCTGGCTTTCAGAGCCGGGTTTTGCCGCACCTTTCCCTCTCCTCCTGCGAATTCCCTGAACAATTCCTCTTCATCCTCCTCACCCCGTGCTCATTTTTCTCCTCAAACTCTCGCTGCTGGTTGTTTTTCCCCTCGGTCCCTGCAGGTTGCATCCTTGGGGGTTAAAAATTGATTTAATTTCATTTCTTTTGCCCTCCCCGTGAGGAGAATGAGCTGAAGCTCTGTGAGGTTCAGTCCTGCTTTGAAAGCAGAATTGGTGATTTCTGATTTAGAACCAGAATTCCCTCCTTTCCCTGCTCCAAGGAGGAATTTTCCCACCTGGGATCATTCCGGGATATTCTCCGGGAGAGATAATTTCATTTTTCCCGTTTATTCCTTTTTTTTTTTCCCCTCTTATCTGGATAAATCCTTTTTGGTTTTGCTGTGGGTCCGACCCTGCAGGGAGAGACGAAGGTCGGAACCTAAAAACCCCCGATTGTTTCAGGGGAAAAAGGGAAAGGAGGTGGTTTTAAACTGCTTTTATTCGTGGAATAAAGGCTGGAGGAGCAGAAATCCATCGCAGAGAGGTTTTTATCCTGCTGGATTTCAGACCTCTGAAGCACCTGATACCTTTGAAATCCCCCAGGGATTGCTGCTGGGGTTTGGTTTGTGCATCCTCCTTTATATTTTTTATATATATATATATATATAATATATATATATATTTATATATATATATATATATAAATATATATATATATAAGCTTATATATATATAAGCCGAGGTTTTCCCGAGTTTGGGGAGCCTGAGGGAGAGCTGAGCCCTTTCCTGCGGGGTTTTCTGTCCTCCCACAGCCTCCCCTGGCTGGATACGGAGCCCCAGGGTCGGGGCTGGGGTGAGGTGAAGGCTTTGGGGTCAGGCTTTGGGGTCAGGGTGGGCCCAGGGGTGCTCACACCCTCTGTGATGATAAAGGCATTTTCATGCTGTGGATGGAAACTTGTTCTGCTGGGGCAAGAGGGGCTCATCTTCCAAAATTTGCCTCCCAAGAGCTTTTCACTGCTTTTTTCGTGGTTTTGTTATTTTGGGGTTTTTTTTTTTTCCCATAAAAGGTGACAGCTCTGTGCTCCAAAAGCATCTCTGAAACCTTTCCCGAGGGTATCCCGAGGCTTTCCCCCTGTGAGAGGGGACAGTCCCCGCAGAGCTGTCTGCTGGCCGCATTCACTTCCCATTTTGTGGGAATTTCCCCACTTTTTCCCACTTTTTGTGCCTCCCCTGGGTGCGAGCACAGGGATGGGGATGGATCCTCAGCGGGGCGATCCCAGCTCCTTCCCAAGGGAGCATCCCATGGCTCCGGCTGCCAGAGCTGCTCCAGGCCCGGCTCACCCCGGGGAAATGTCGGGAAACCCTCGGGAAGCTGCTCTGGGTGGAGGGATGGACACGGGGACAGGGCAGGGACGGACACGGGGACAGGGCAGGGAAGGACACGGGGACAGGGATGGACACGGGGACAGGGCAGGGATGGACACGGGGACAGGGATGGACACGGGGACAGGGATGGACACGGGGACAGGGCAGGGATGGACACGGGGACAGGGCAGGGATGGACACGGGGACAGGGAAGGACACGGGGACAGGGCAGGGATGGACACGGGGACAGGGCAGGACACGGGGACAGGGATGGACACGGGGACAGGGAAGGACACGGGGACAGGGAAGGACACGGGGACAGGGATAGACACGGGGACAGGGATGGACACGGGGACAGGGAAGGACACGGGGACAGGGATGGACACGGGGACAGGGCAGGGATGGACACGGGGACAGGGCAGGGATGGACACGGGGACAGGGCAGGGATGGACACGGGGACAAGGCAGGGATGGACACGGGGACAGGGAAGGACACGGGGACAGGGAAGGACACGGGGACAGGGATGGACACGGGGACAGGGATGGACACGGGGACAGGGCAGGGATGGACACGGGGACAGGGCAGGGTACGGGGACAGGGCAGGGAAGGACACGGGGACAGGGATGGACACGGGGACAGGGCAGGACACGGGGACAGGACAGGGATGGACACGGGGACAGGGCAGGGATGGACACGGGGACAGGGCAGGACACGGGGACAGGGATGGACACGGGGACAGGGAAGGACACGGGGACAGGGATGGACACAGGGACAGGGCAGGACACGGGGACAGGACAGGGAAGGACACGGGGACAGGGAAGGACACGGGGACAGGGCAGGGTACGGGATTTGCGTCCTGGCACTCGCGGCTCGTTCAATGCAAAGATTTGTGCGGGGATTTGCCTCTCCCTCCCACAAGAGCTGAACCGCCTGGGATCCTCACTTGTATCGTGATGTTTTTATTTCCTCCGCAGGGAAAAGCTTCACCCTGACCATCACCGTGTTCACCAACCCCACGCAGGTGGCCACCTACCACCGAGCCATCAAAGTCACCGTGGACGGACCCCGGGAGCCCCGCAGTGAGTGAGGGCTTGGCTTTGGCTTTGGGAAACGCTGATAATTGTGGGGAGGGGGCTCAGGGTCCGAGTTTTGAGGGCTCAGAGCTCTGCCTGAGGGGTGCAGGATGCGGAGCTGGCGCCCCCTGAGCTGCTCGGGTGTTCCCGTGTGTCCCTCCTCATCCTCCTCCAGCTCCACATCCCCTCGCTGGGGGATGCTTTGCTCCCTCACCCACCCTGCAGGGATAATTCCACACCTCCAGCTTGGGATGGTGGGAAAACCCTTTGGTAAAAGCGCCAAGGAGCCGATCTGGAGTTGTGGGGGTTGAATTCGGGGCTCGCTCTCGGGGGCTGATGCTGATCAAACCAAAAGCGGCGCAGGTTCCCCCGGTGGCTGCTCCGTCACGGAGCATCTTCCCCTCGGCCTGCCAAAATCTGGGGCTGGCAGCGCCCGGGGGCTGAGCCTGGAGAAAGCAGAGAGACTCTGAGACCGCAGAAGAGTCTGTGTTGTGCTGGGGAGGCTCTCCCGGGGGCAGGACGGTGCCTCGTGGTTCAGGGAGGCTCCGGGACCTGCCCTGCCTGGGCTCCCTTTCGGCGTCGGGCTGCTCGGAGCCGCTGCCCGCTGGACTTTCCTCTGGCCACGAGGATTCTTTGCCCTGTGGGACCCGGGAGGATTTTATTTCATTTTAATTTTATTTAATTTTAATTTTTTTTTCTTATTTTTAATTTTATTTTTAATTTTATTTAATTTTAATTTTATTTAATTTTAATTTTTTTCTTATTTTTAATTTTAATTTTATTTTTTTATTTTATTTAATTTTAAATTTATTTAATTTTAATTTTTTTTCTTATTTTTAATTTTATTTTTTATTTTATTTCATTTTAATTTTATTTAATTTTAATTTTTTTCTTATTTTTAATTTTATTTTTTATTTTATTTCATTTTAATTTTATTTAATTTTAATTTTTTTCTTATTTTTAATTTTATTTTTTATTTTATTTCATTTTAATTTTATTTAATTTTTTTTCTTATTTTTAATTTTATTTTTTATTTTATTTTATTTTAATTTTATTTAATTTTAATTCTTTTTCTTATTTTTAATTTTATTTTTTATTTTATTTCATTTTAATTTTATCTAATTTTAATTTATATTAATATTAATTAATTTATTTATTATTATTTATTTAATTAATTATTTTATATTAATTTATATTTATATATTATTTATTGTGCGATGGGATTTTATCCCTGGGGGGGGTTCCAGCTCCGACTTTTCACCCCGGCTTCGCTTCCTGCTCGCTCAGCACCAGCCCCGGGATTATAAAGCCGAGTTTGTTCCCTTTGCGTGTGAAGCTGTCAGTGCCCGCATTGAGGGGAAGCATTTGATCCTTCCAAAAACACCTCAGAAAACATTTTCTGTTGATGCTGTCCCTGGGCCATCGGTGTCCCTTGATGTCAGGCCAGGTGGGGGCCGTTCCCTCGGCCGGGGGTGGGTTTCATTCATTTCATTCATCTCTGGATTTTCCCCCTTCCCTGATTTTATTTCGGAGCCTGTCCAGGATGGATTTAGAAGTTGGAATGCAGGAAATCCAACGCTGCTGTTGTGGGTTGTTGTTGTTTTTTAAAGCCCAGAAACATCAGGCGGCTCCTGCTGTGGGGCACCTTTGGGTCGTGGTGGGTGCTGGGGCTGGGCAGGGAATTTCACAACTCCAGGAGTGTCAGGAATAGAAACCAGCCCTCCTGACTGCTGCCTCAGCCCCTTATCAGCTTCATCAGATCGCCTTTCTAATAATAATAATCATCATCACCATCATCAGGAATACATAAATAATAATAATAATACAAGGTGAGATAGTTGCTACTCTTGGAGCTCGGTTTGGCCTCCCCGACAGCCAAACCCTGGTGAATCACACCAGTTCCTCCTGAAATTCAACATTTCACCCCCGAGCTCCTCATCCTCCATTTCAATTTTCTGATACTCTGCAGTGGGGTTCCCTCCCTGGGACACAGCCCAGCGTTTTCATGGGGTTTTTCCTTTTTTTTTTTTTAAATTTTTGTGATGATTTCTGGACCTCGAATTGTGCTGGAAGTGTTGGTTCCTTCAGGAAATCTCTGTGGTTTTTATTTGGTGCTTGTGTCTCGCCTTGTGTGGCCCCCAAAGGTTGATCTCTCCTCCATCCCTGCACTCCCCAACCCAGAAATTGCCGATAGAAAAAGTTTAGACCCAAATTGTGGCTATTCTGGATTATTTTTTTCAGGTAATCATAGATTTTTTTGGGCCAAATTTTGGCTCCCAGCTTCAACTCACAGTTGACAAATTTCCAGTGGAATAAAAACATTTACCAAAAATAAAAAAAAAAAAATAAATTTATTTTTATTTTTATTTTGGCCACACTTTCAACTGAGGACCACAATTCCAAAAAAAAAAACAAAAAAACAAAAAAAAACCAATGAAACATCACCTTTCTCCCCTTCCTGCTCTGCAGAAGGATGGGGAAACAACTGGAAAATGATATCCTGGAAAGTCGAGGTGTTTTTCCTGCTTCTCCTGCTGCTGGGTGGCCCCGGGGCAGCCGGGCTGGCACCGGGGGCTGGCACAGCCCTGGTGGTGCCAAACACCGAACCTGGAGCTCCTTTGGCTGTGGGAGCTGAGAGCTGCCAGCGGGAATTGCGATTTTTATCAGTTTATATCCATTTTATGCACTTTTTAACGTGTGTGCGTTGATGTGTGGGTGGATGGATGAGCGGGTATAAAAAAATACATGGAATATTTTCCATATATTCCAAAATATGGAATTTTTTCCCCCTTTTTTGGCTTCAGAAGATGGGCCACGGTGTGCAGTGTGAGGATCAGCACTGGGCAGGGCTGGAGGCTGATGTGGGACTGCCGGAGAGGACAAAACCCATCCTTAATGTGGAAAGAATTGTCCATTTGTCTTGGTACCCTGGGAAAGCCCTGGGCAGCGTCTTCTCATCCCTCCAGCCGACATCCTTGTGGGGTTTGGGGGCCAGAACTGCGGCTCCACCTCTGAGCATCCCATTCATCTTCCAGCCCCGACCCATGGCTTCATCTCAGCCCTTGAGCGAGGCTTTTAACTCGGGCTGTGGCCAGATAAAGCTTCTGAGGATTCTGATGGGCAGAGGGAGCCGGGGAAGGAGGAAGCTCCTGGGGGCTGGAGCATCTCCTGGAGCATCTCAAGCTCCTCCCGGTGCCCAGCTCGCTGCGAGCTCTTTTTCCTTCTGCTCCAGCTTTTTCTGGGTTAGATCTGGAGGGGAGTGGGATAAAAAGGGACATTCTTGTCAAGTTGGCACCTTAGCTCTAAACAAATAGCGCAGCGGGTGCCAAGTGTTGACATACTTTGTACAAACAGGAAGTAATAAAATATTTGAACTTCCTGTGGAATTTCCTCCTTTCCCCCCCCTTTCTGCAGCCCTGTGTTCAGCAGGAGAACAGCTCTGGATGCTGCAGAGCCCTCTCGCATCCACAGCTGCTCCAAAAGCATCCCCGGCACACAGCGTGGGGAGCTGAAGGGCTGGGAGCTGCACAGGGGTGTTCAGTCTGTCCCTGGGGAAAGGGAGCAGCCCAGGGCCTTCCCCTCACACCCATCTGCTGCCTCCTTCCCCCTTTTCCTTCCCCTTTTCCATCCCCCTTTCCCCTTTTCCATCCCCTTTTCCATCCCCTTTTCCTTCCCCCTTTCCCCTTTTCCATCCCCTTTTCCTTCCCACTTTCCCCTTTTCCATCCCCTTTTCCTTCTCCTTTTCCATCCCCTTTTCCATCCCCCTTCCCCCTTTTCCATCCCCCTTTTCCATCCCCTTTTCCATCCCCCTTCCCCCTTTTCCATCCCCTTTTCCATCCCCTTTTCCTTCCCACTTTCCCCTTTTCCATCCCCTTTTCCTTCCCCTTTTCCCCTTTTCCTTCTCCTTTTCGTTCCCCTTTTCCATCCCCCTTCCCCCTTTTCCTTCCCCTTTTCCCTTTTCCTTCCCTTTTCCATCCCCCTTCCCCCTTTTCCTTCCCTTTTTTCCTTCCCCTTTTCCTTCCCCTTTTCCTTCCCCCTTTTCCATCCCCTTTTCCTTCCCTCTTTTCTTCCCCTTTTCCATCCCCCTTCTGCTTTTCCTCACTTCCCCCTTTTCCATCCCCTTTTCCTTCCCCCTTTCCATCCCCCTTTTTCTTCCCCTTTTCCTTCCCCTTTCCTTCCCCTTTTCCCTTTTCCTTCCCTTTTCCCCTTTCCTCCCACTTTTTCCTTCCTTTCCCTCCCAAGTCTCTCACTTTCTCTGCTCTCACTTTTCCTTTCTCCCTCTCACACCTCCAGCACCTTTCTTCCCAGACCTCTTGTGCAAAGCCTTTTTCTCCCTTTTTAAATTTCCTTTTCTCCCCTCTTGCACATTTTTTTCCCCTTGCCATTCAGCCTTTAACCTCTCTCCCCACTTTCTAAATCCCTTTTGGATTTAACCCCTTCTTTCTGCTCACCCCTCATTGCTGCTGTCCTTGCTGAGGAGGAAAGAGAGACCAGGAGGATTTGTCCCCACCCTGTGTGCTCCTGTTCCCTGGTTGTTGGTGCCTCCTGCCCTGTTCATTTTTGGGTTCCACATCACAGATTTGGTATTTTCTGCCTCGTCCCTGCTTGTTGTGACCCCAGGAAAGGCCAGAAATGCGTCCCCAGCGTGGCTGGATCGGGGAGGAGAGGAACATTTCACATCCCCTGTCCCACCTTGTCCCTGCAGTTTTTTTCTGGCAAGTTCCCTCCGTGGTGGCTTTTGTCTCCCCAGAGAAGGCTGCTGGTCCCCTGGGGGCTGTAGCTGTCCCCAGGCTGTCCCTGTCACGTAGCCAGCGCCTGGGGAGGCTTCTCACCTCCCCAGTGCGAGGCGTTTCCAGGAACCGCTGCTGCTCTTCGGCTTTCAGAGCTCTGAGAGCCGCAGCTGAGCCTGGGGTTCCCTCCCACCAGAGCTCACAGCCCTGCCCTGAGCTCTGAGCTGGGAAATGAGGGGTTGGGATGTGCAGAATGGAGTTGGGGATGTGCAGAAAGGAGTTAGGATGTGCAGCAAAAAGAGTTTGGGTTGGGTAGAAATGAGGAGTTTGGGATGCCCAGAAAGGGGTTTGGGATGTGCAGAAATGAGGAGTTTGGGATGTGCAGAAATGAGAATTTGGGATGTGCAGAAAGGAGTTGGGGATGTGCAGAAATGAGGAGTTTGGGATGTGCAGAAAGGAGAATTTGGGATGTGCAGAAAGGAGGAGTTTGGGATGTGCAGAAAGGAGGATTTGGGATGTGCAAAAGGGAGTTTGGGATATTCAGAAAGGAGAATTTGGGATGTGCAGAAATGAGGAGTTTGGGATGTGCAGAAATGAGGATTTGGGATATTCAGAAAGGAGGATTTGGGATGTGCAGAGAAGAGTTTGGGATGTGCAGAAAGGAGAATTTGGAATGTGCAGAAATGAGAATTTGGAATGTGCAGAAATGAGGATTTGGGATGTGCAGAAATGAGGATTTGGGATGTGCAGAAATGAGGATTTGGGATGTGCAGAAAGGAGGAGTTGAGATGTGTAGAAATGAGGAGTTAGGATGTGCAGAAAAAAGTTTGGGATGTGCAAAAGGGAGTTTGGGATGTGCAGAAAAAAAGAGTTTAGGATGTGTAGAAATGAGAATTTGGGATGTGCAGAAAGGAGTTGGGGATGTGCAGAAGAAAGAGTTTGGGATGTCCAGAGAGGAGTTTGGGATGTGCAGAAAGGAGAATTTAGGATGTGCAAAAGGGAGTTTGGGATGTGCAGAAATGAGGATTTGGGATGTGCAGAAATGAGAATTTGGGATATTCAGAAATGAGGATTTGGAATATTCAGAAAGGAGAATTTGGGATGTCCAGAAAGGAGAATTTGGGATGTGCAGAAATGAGGATTTGGGATGTGCAGAAATGAGAATTTGGAATGTGCAGAGAAGAGTTTGGGATGTGCAGAAATGAGGATTTGGGGATGTGCAGAAATGAGAATTTGGGATGTGCAGAAATGAGGATTTGGAATGTGCAGAAATGAGAGTTTGGGATGTGCAGAGAAGAGTTTGGGATGTGCAGAAATGAGGATTTGGGATGTGCAGAGAAGGGTTTGGGATGTGCAGAAAGGAGAATTTGGGATGTACAGAAAGGAGGATTTGGAATGTGCAGAAATGAGGATTTGGGATGTGCAGAAATGAGAGTTTAGGATGTGCAGAAAGGAGGATTTGGGATGTGCAAAAGGGAGTTTGGGATATTCAGAAAGGAGAATTTGGGATGTGCAGGGGTGACACCCTCTCGTCCCTCCTGTGCAGGTGTTTGTGGCATCGCTGTCCCCACGGTGCTGGCTGCCCTCACCTCATGCATTGCGAACTCTTGGCTTGAATATGAGATTAAAAAGCCAAAAAACCATGAGAAGGATGGACTGGGAAGGGAAATCTTGTGTGTAGATCCAGCCTGGGCTGGGCTCTGTAAATCTGGGCTGCAGCAGGAGGGTCCCCATGGCCAGGGGTGCCCCAGGTTGGCTGCTGGGACGTCCCTTCCCAGTTTGTGCTGCCCAGTTTGGAGCCTGGGAGCAGGAAGGGCTCTCCCAGCACTCTCAGCTGGCTGGGGCTCCTCTGTCCATCTCAAAGGGATAAAATCAGAGCCCTGACCTAGCCCCACCTCACCCCAGCCCCACCCTGCTAAAGCCTCTCCCACATTTTATGGGAAATCCATAAAATCCATTGATTGAATCCATTCCCCTTGGGTTCAGAGGATGCTGTGAGCTCTTTCACAGAATCACAGGGCTGAAAAAAAACCCCCACCTTTTTCCAACCTTCCACCAGAAGCAATTTTTTCACCTTTAATTCCTAGTAGAAACTCGAGAGAAAAAGGAAGCACAGAACAGTGCTAGGAAAATGAGTGACTCTATCTCTTGTGGCTGAGATTTATTCCCAGAAGCAGCAAAACTGAAACTCTGTTTTACACAGGGAGGGGAGAAGAGGTGCAAGAAGAGGTTAGCAGCATCCTCTTTTCCTGCCCTCGAGGTTGAAATGCCACCACAAGTGCCAAATGTCCTGTTTATTACTCAGATTTGCTTGTTTCCACGCTGAGTTTTGGATTATTTAAAAGCACTGATGGTTTCTCTTCTGCTTGTAACAAAGAGAATCTCTTTGGGCTTCCCTGTTTTGTATTTTTGGGGAAAAAAGAGGAAAATATGAGACAGAAACATTGCTGTTACCTTTGAGAAAAGTGAATTATCTCTGAGGGAACCCCTCAGCTGAGCTGCTCCCCAGCCTGGGGGGATTTTGGCCGCCCTGCCTTGGGGTGATTTGTGGCCTGGACCTGTTTTCCAAGGGGATTTGTGTAAATCCACTCTGTTTTCTGCTCAGAGGAGATAAAACCAGGTTTTCCCTTTGTTTTGTTATGGTTTGAAGCAGCTCTGGGAGGAGCTGGGAGAGCTCTGCAGGGTTTGGGAGAGCTGTGGGAATGCTGGGATGAAGCTCCAGGAACCTGCAGATGGGGAAATAAAATTCTCCCGATCCAGGGACACGGAAAATTTGGATTTACTGAGTGTGGGTGAGTGAGGACAGCCTGAAATAGCTGAGGATGGGGAAGGGAAGTTATGGGATGGGAGCCAAAAAGGAGCAGGGGCAAAACAATCCCTTGTTCCTGGATTCCTACAGGCAATTTTTGGACCTCGAGGCAGAGATCCTGTGCTTTTCTGCACATTTATCCTCAGAGATTTGGGAATTGCTTGGAGAATAAATTATTGGAGAGTCTTGTGGCTCTCAGAAGCTCGAGTGGAGACCCAGGACAGGGCTGGGTTGTGCCAGTATTGTCCAATTCCAGATCTTTATCTTGGCCAAAAAGGCTCCCTCGTGGGGCTGTGTAAAACTTGAGCTGGAGATGTTTTCTGTAATTAAAAGCAGGCTCGGTGCTGAAGTGCTCCCGTGGGGTGATAGTTTTGGGGATTATTGAGCTCTTTTGTTTTATTCCCCTGCTTGTCCTTAGCTAGAAATAAATACACAGACAGTTCCCAGATTGTCTGGGAATAAGGAAAAAAAAAAAAAAAAAAAGGGAAATGGGAAAAAGAAGGGAAAAAAATAAGAGGAAAAAAAATAAAATGGAACAAGATCAATCGAAGATAATTTCAATAAATAAATGAAATTATTTGAAAATTCAGAAATTCATCTGGAAGGGCTGAGGGTGTTTGAGGAAACTCTGTGTGCCCATCCTGGAGCTTTGGGATCGCTCCTGCTGCTGAGGGACCTCCTGGGTGAGGGGTTTCCCTTGGGATGCCCTCGGAGACATCCCGCCCGTGCTCCAGCCTCTGCTTTTGTGGGGTGGAACCTGCTCAGCTCGTGGGTTTCTGCTACTCCCTGTGCTGATCCTGCCCTGCCTGGGGGAGTGGAAGGGCTTTGCTTCGTTCAGGAGCCTTTGGGGGAGGCTTGGGGCTCCTCAAATCCTGCAGGAGCCTTTGGAGGAACCTTGGGGCTCCTCAAATCCTGCAGGAGCCTTTGGGGGAGGCTTGGGGCTCCTCAAATCCTGCAGGAGCCTTTGGGGGAGGCTCAGGACTCCTGAAATCCTGCAGGAGCCTTTGGGGGAACCTTGGGGCTCCTCAAATCCTGCAGGAGCCGTTCTGGGAACCTTGGGGCTCCTCAAATCCTGCAGGAGCCTTTGGGGGAACCTTGGGGCTCCTCAAATCCTGCAGGAGCCTTTGGGGGAGGCTTGGGGCTCCTCAAATCCTGCAGGAGCCTTTGGGGGAGGCTCAGGACTCCTGAAATCCTGCAGGAGCCTTTGGGGGAACCTTGGGGCTCCTCAAATCCTGCAGGAGACTTTGGGGGAGGCTCAGGACTCCTGAAATCCTGCAGGAGACTTTGGGGGAACCTTGGGGCTCCTCAAATCCTGCAGGAGCTGTTCTGGGAACCTTGGGGCTCCTCAAATCCTGCAGGAGCCTTTGGGGGAACCTTGGGGCTCCTCAAATCCTGCAGGAGCCTTTGGGGGAACCTTTGGGCTCCTCAAATCCTGCAGGAGACTTTGGGGAAGGCTCAGGGATCCTCAAATCCTGCAGGAGACTTTGGGGGAACCTTTGGGCTCCTCAAATCCTGCAGGAGACTTTGGGGGAGGCTCAGGGATCCTCAAATCCTGCAGGAGACTTTGGGGGAGGCTCAGGGATCCTCAAATCCTGCAGGAGCCTTTGGGGGAGGCTTGGGGCTCCTCAAATCCTGCAGGAGCCGTTCTGGGAACCTTGGGGCTCCTCAAATCCTGCAGGAGCCTTTGGGGGAACCTTGGGGCTCCTCAGTTCCTGCAGGAGACTTTGGGGGAACCTTGGGGCTCCTCAGTTCCTGCAGGAGACTTTGGGGGAACCTTGGGGCTCCTCAGTTTCTGCAGGAGCCTCTGCAGATGGGCCCTTGCTCACAGGAGGTTTCTCTGCCTGTATTCCCATCTCTGACACGTTTTGATCCCAAAAGGTGCTCATTTCTCTTTTTCCCAAGGGGAAATTTTCCCCCTTTTCCTGCCGAGGCACGGCTGCACACGCGGGGAAGGCGACGGTGTGAAACCTCCTCCTCCTCCTCCTCCTGGTCCCACCCCAGCTCAGCTCCTGGGGATGGATAAAAACCCCTCAGGGATAAAACCCAGCCAGGTTTGGGGTCTGTGGTGGGGCTGTGCAAGACCCCCCCCAGGCTCAGGGGGTTCTCAGGGGTGTGAACTCCCTGGGGAGAGCAGGGCAGGGCTGAAAGTGCTCCAAGAGCTGGGTCTGCACCCCCTTGGTGCTGCAGCTCCGGGCTCTAATCCGGCCTCAAAAGGAATAACAGGGCAGCTGAAATCATCTGGGCTCCAGTAAATGCACTCCTCGAATTGTTTCATGTGGCACATGCAGTAAATTCCACCTCTCTTCTGCTGCGCAACGACTTCAAAATCATCTGGCTTGAAAACCGCCAATATTTTCTGAGCGCGGCGATATTGGAAGTCAGAGCAGGGAAATTATTTTTGCCTGAGTCCTACAAAGGAATCTTTGTTGGGATTGGTTGCAACACCTCCCGCTTTTGAAAGCTTTGGGAAAACCCCAGGGCAGGGTTTTTTTGCTGGGGTGGAAGAGGCAAACCTGGGGTGGCTTTGGAAATAACTCGGAATAGAGAAACGGGCATCGATCCTGTATTTGGGAGAGATTAAAAATCTCAAAATCTGATCAAAAATGGTTTTTTGGTGGTCACTTAGGGATGTTTGGGGGATTAAGTTGTACTGAGGGTTTTTTCCAGGAGGATGTCGGTAGTGCTCGCTGTGGGGTTGCGTCAGGGGCCGTTCAAAGACGCAGCAAAAGAAATTCAAACGCGGCTGAAACACAAAACAAAAGGAATTCCCGCTGGATCCAGCGGCAGCATCCAAAAGGAGGAGGATGTGTAAGTGCAGGAGGATGAGTGGGCTGGGATGGGATGCAGGTGGCACCAAAAAGGGATTTTTTTGAGCACCGTGGCAGCGAGGCTGTGGGTGAACTTCGCTCCTTCCCAAAGGAACAGTGTTTTGCCCCGTGCCTCAGTTTACCTGCTGGTAATCGGGAATTAATTTACCTGGGGATGGGGAATTAATTAATTCAGGGGTGCAGGAGGCTGGCAGTGAGGATTTGCAGGGATTTTAAGGCGGCCCCAGCTCCCCTGGGCAGGATTCAGGAGCTCGGGAGGACGGAGCCAAGGGTCACGGATCGGAAAGGAGAGAGGGGAAACAAAAAAAACCCCAAAAAGGCAGCGCTAAAAGGCAAGTTTCGTTTCAGGGAAGACAACAGCTACAGGAGCAAAACTATCAACCAAAACCACAAGATCACATCAGATGTCAGGCAGGACACATCTTGTTTCTCCCTCCCAAATGAGCTTATCAGCACAACCAATCACTTTAATGATGTGGCGGAGGGAGGAAGAGGATTTGACTCAGAGTGAAATGAAATTGAGTTCCTGAGACCCTTCTCTTCCTCTGCCGGAGCGCAGTCACCTGTCCTGCAGCCGGGCTGAGATAAATCACCTCCTGCAGCGGAAGGGGCTCAGACATGAGCTTGCATTATTTTCTCGTACTCTTTGCAGTGCTGCAGTGGGAGAGGGGCAGGGAGGGGAGGAAGAGGAAGAGCACAGCGAGCAGGGAGAGCCCCTGGTGCCCTCCAGGGATGGGGGCAGTGGGGTGGGAAGCTCTGAGCTGGGAGGTTCCCGTTCCAAATCAGATGTGGGAGCGGGGAAACCCTTTCCACATGGGCAGCTCTGCTCCCTTGGCTTTGGGGAGCAGGGCTGGAGTGAGGGTGAGGGTGAGGATGAGGATGGGGATGAGGAAAAGGGTGAGGATGGGGATGAGATGAGGAGGAGGATGAGGATGAGGATGGGGATGAGATGAGGATGAGGATGAGGATGGGGATGGGGATGGGGATGAGGAAAAGGGTGAGGATGGGGATGAGATGAGGATGAGGATGAGGATGGGGATGAGATGAGGATGAGGATGAGGATGAGGATGAGGATGAGGATGAGGATGAGGATGAGGATGAGGATGAGGATGGGGATGAGGAAAAGGGTGAGGATGAGGATGGGGATGAGGAAAAGGGTGAGGATGAGGATGGGAATGAGGATGAGGGTGAGGATGAAGATAAGGATAAGGATGAAGCTGAGGATGAGGATGAAGATGAGGATGAAGCTGAGGATGAGGATGAGGATAAGGATAAGGATGAAGCTGAGGATGAGGATGAAGATGAGGATGAAGCTGAGGATGAGGATGAGGATGAGGATGAGGATGAGGATGAGGATGAGGATGAGGATAAGGATAAGGATGAGGGTGAGGATGAAGATGAGGATAAGGATGAAGATGAGGATGAGGATGAGGATAGGATGAGGGTGAGGGTGAAGATGAGGATGAGGAAAAGGGTGAGGATAAGGATCAGGATAAGGGTGAGGATAAGGGTAAGGATGAGGATGAGGATGAAGATGAGGATGAAGATGAGGATGAGGATGAGGGTGCTGTGCAGGTGCCATCGCTCTGCTGCACAGCTCATCAGGAGCTGTAACTATCCAGCAGGATAACACCAGCCAGGCTCTGGAAATGGAGCTCAGTCCTGGTGTTCAGGGGATCAGAATTCGCATTCCAGGGCTCAGCTCCAGCTCTGTGAAAGGCAAAAGCAGCACTCAGCATCCCCAAACCTTGGGAAAGGTTCTGTTCCCAATGGCACAGGCTGGGCTGGCAAATTGCTGCTCCCTGCCCGCAGCACCAGGGACATCTCAGCTCCATCAGCTGAACCACGGCACATTCCTCACACAGGGCTGAGGTGCTCCCCATCCCGGGCACAGCGTCCTTAACCAGTGTCACCCCAAGGAATCTGATGTGCTTGCCCTAATGGAACAGGTTGTGGACTGGGAGAAACCAGCTCTGCTGGTAGGTCCCAGCCCAGCTTGTGAGATATCAGCAGGAGCTCGCTGGGACTGGCATCCCTCCATGGATCTATCGAATCTGAAAATCTGATCTCAGCCGGGGCTGAGGCAATACCAGCTGGATGTCCTTGAGATCTGTCTGCTTCCTCCCTGCAGCCAGCTCACAAATGTGGACTCTGGGAGTTTGCCCCATTCCGTGAGACCCAGATCACAGCCCATGAGTGAATTTTGCCTTCCTGGAATGGGGAGTGAGCGCAGAGAGGCCGTCGGGGCTGGTGGTTTTTGCAGCCTGTTCTGAAAGCTGCCCGATTTCCCGCAGATGTGCACCCACCTGCTGCACGGCCTGCAGCTTTCACATCTGTAAATCACAACTTTTAACCCCCACCCCGCTGGCTCTGCAGTCTCAGGGGCAGATTTTCAGAGTTCTTACGGGTGGGAAAAGGCAGGAAGAGCCAGTGGGGATTTTCAGCAAGGCACGAATGGGCTGAATGCTTAAACCTGATGATTTTTACCTGCTGCTGAGAATACCCTCAGCTTTCCCTGTGTTCTGAAGGGCTTCAAAGATTTTTACAACTCCAGGAAAACTCTTGAAACCCTGGGAACAGGGATTCTGTGTCCTTCAGGCATTTGAGCCGCAGTTGCGTGGAAATTCGGGCGTGATGTTCCCTTTGATTTGGGAATGGGCCACAGCTCCCATGTCCATGGAGCTTTTGGAAGCTCTGGATTTCTGTTTAAATTAATGCCCTGCTTTGTTTTCCTTCCAGAGGGCTCAGTTTTGGGGTCTCCCAGCACAACCAAAGGCCCTGGCAGGGTTATCAGAAACAGGGTGGGCACAGGAGAGAGGCACAGGCGAGGTCTCAGCACTAACTCAGGAGATCAGGGGCTCCCAAAGCCTCCTAATCAATCCCAGCCTGCCTAGAACAAGCATCTCTCCTGCTGCTGCAGCTTCAGACACTAAAAATCCTACTGTAAATGCAACATATCTCTGTGCTTCCTGCCAGCTGGCCTGGAGCCAGCCTATTTCCTTCAAAAAGAAGGATATTTATTTTCATCCTCTTAGAGGCAGCCAATTCATCTCAGACCACCACCAGCTAAAAAAGCTTTATAAATTAGCAGCCTTTTTTTTTTTTTTTCTTTTTTTCTCTTTTTTTTTTTTTTTTTCCCCTTCCTAATTCTCTCTCTCCCCCACCCCTTTAAATATTATTTTCCTTTGGTTGTTGGTGTGAGCGCTGTGCCAGGACATGCGAGCCGGGGCGCATTGCGCCACACTCCCCTTTCTCCCCGAGCTGCAGAAAGACAGTAGCGGCAGTGTCTCACGAAATCCAGAGGAAACCAAAGCAAAGCCCGGCCGTGACTGATTCTCCTTCCAAATGGCGTAAGCAGGCCAACTTCAAACATGTGAATAATGAGTTATCTGTGCCTGACTTTGTTCGGCAGCACAAGGGATGGTGCTTCCCAACGTTTCCCTCCTGCTCCCTCCTGTGAACTCCTGGGCTCTGATTTGAGCTGGCCGGGGCTCGGAGGGCACCTCCGTCATCCTGCGTCACATTTCGTCCCTTCCAGCTCCCTTCCAGCTCTGTGCTGTCCTCTCCTCCCTCCTTCCCTGCCACTGGGGCTCCACCGGATTCCTCTGGGCTGGGAATTTCCCATGGCAGGTCCAGGATTCCAGGGAGAACCTGAGCGAGGTTCTTGCCTTGTGTTCGAGGTGTGCAAAGATGAAACCAGCCCAGCATCTGCTGCAAGGGACAGGCCTGCTGTTCCCATAACACAGGAGTTTCACATGTGGCTTCTTTCTGGAGCACATGCTGGGACTTGATAGTCTAGCCCAGACTCAGACTGGGAAAAAATTCCAGCCTCTGCAGAGGACTGGCGTGTCTCTCTGAAGTACCTATTTCGAGGGATTTGAAAGGTGTTTTGCACATTGAGACTGAGTTTTATCCACTGCTGATTGCTTTCTTGTGGTCCCTCCTCACGGACGTGTAGAGACTGAGCCATGGCTTTATGGGCAGGGACTGCTCCTGGAGTTAGGCTGGGAATATTTGGGCAGAGCCTTGGTGGGAGGAGGGTGGAATGCCAGGGGGATGCTTGGATGCTTTGAAGGAGGCTGAGTGTGGCTCCAGCTGCTGTGCCAGCCCATGCCACCCTCTCCTGGCTCTCATCTCCTCCTGTCTGGAGCCGAGGCAACGATCTGCAGAGCGTGTGTGTGTGTGTGTTTGTGCGCTCCTGAACGTCCCTCGGCGTTTCCTCCGCTCCAGCTTGCCGCCAGCATTCCGCAGCCAGGCTCCCGGGGAGGGCCCAGCCGCTTCCCAACATCTGCTGTGCCGGCAGCACGGGGCTGAGCCGGGGGCTGGGGATGAGCGTGACACCCAGCAGGGCTGGGAGGAGGCTGTGCAGCTCCTCGGCTCTCATCTAACTCCATCTACAGAGAAATCAGGGAACTGGGGCTCCCACTCACCCCACAAAGTGGTGCTTTTTTTTTAAATCTCTGAGATTTTGGTGTCACTCGAGCCATGAATTTCCTGGAACCCCTTTCTACCTTTGATATTCTGCATCTCAGTAACCTGAGGAAATCAGCTGCTTTTCAGAACTCCCCCTCCACATGGAAACCCCATCCCAGTCCCAGCTTGGGAAGCCACATCAGGTTGCACGCTCCTAGAAGGAAGAGTGAGCTCTGTTTGGTCTTTGAAATATTTTAATGCAGAAAGCATGTCTTTAAATCATAGCTCTGAGGGTCTGAGCTCGTGTGGCACACACTGCTTCGCTGTCTGCATTCCAAGGAAACACCCAAAACTTCCAGTATGCTTCTTATTACCGGCCTAAAGTGTCAAATTCACGTCGGCTCTTCCAGCTGGGAAGTGTTCAATGGGATCGTTTGTTTGATGTGCTGATACAGATCTTGTTATTACATCGGGATCGTAGGTGATCTGTCAATGTTTACATCATGTCATGTTCAATACCGGAGTTAACCGATCCCGAAACCCGACCCAGCGCTAAAACCCTGGCAAGGAGTGCCCGAGGTCAGGAGCTGCCACCATTTGATCGCTCCGAGCTCTGCTTTTGCCATAAATATTGACCTGCAAGCCAGTGCTGGCCCAGCTGGAAACTCAGTGCAGCATCTCCAACCCCAACAGCGCCTTTTGTGCCCCAAAAATTCACAGGTCGGGGTGATTAAGGTTTCTCAGACACATTTCTCGGGACGAGGGCTGGGGCTGTTTGAAGTTGAGTGAAAATCCGCCCACTGGCATTGGGAGGCTTTGAGTCAGTGCTTGGGTGAAGGTAGAAACCACCTTCCTGTTCTCTAAGGTATGAGCTATTGTTCACTGGTTTCCTCTCCATGACAGCTGTGGGCAGATGGGGAAGGGCTTTTAATGAAGCCAACCGCTGCAGAAATTAAAAAGCTCAGGTTGTTCTGATGAAAGAAACCCATTAACAGCGATTCTCTCTTGCGTGACAAAGTCTGACGTCCCCAGCCCTAAGTGACAAGCGGCAGGAAGTCCTGGGGAGACAGCTTGAGCTAAAGAGGGCTGCCAGGCCAAGCTGGTGGTTTTTAACTCGTTCTCTGCCTTGTTTCACAGGGTTTGGGACCTCCAGGTCCCACACGTGGGGTGGGACACAGACTGCAGAGGGTCTGGGAGAGCTGGGAAAAGCCCTGATCCCACCATCCTCGTGTTTGCTTTGACTTACATTCCCATCAAGTTTCCCACTTTCTTTTCAGGGGGTTGGTAATTGTCTCCCCACAAAGCAAACCCTTCCGGAGGGTGTTTTCTCCAGGCTGTGCCCACGTTGGGTGAGGGCGGGCACCGGAGCGGCCACGGTGCAACGTGACACAGCCACGTGAAACCCTTGGTGGGGCTGCACGGCTGAATAATCTTAAAAAAACTCTATCAGCATTGAGATTGATATAATTTTTTCCAGGATTTTCCCCAGATATCACCACAGGTTTGTGCTGAGATAGAGGAAGGGAATTTAATTTTCATTTGATTTCTGGGGAATTTGGTCTTTGAAGTCTTTTTGGCTTTCCTGTGAAGCTCTGCCCAAAATAAAACTGGGTAAAGGTGAAATATAACCCTATTTTTCTTCTTCTGTGCTTAAATGTATAATGAAATAATAAAATGTGGGCTAAAACCCCAGTGCACACACTTTTCCCCTGGAAAAAACACCATGTGACGGATGCTGCTCACAACTCCAAAGGCCTTGGATAATGCAGAGGTGCCTGAGGTCTGGGGACACACAGAGATGAGAAGAGATCGTTTATGGTCTTGCTTTGAGGTTTCCTTGGTTTACTTCACACAGCAGGGAAAATACATTTTGAAAATACCACTGGGTTTTTGCTTTCTGCTGGGTTCGTCCTCCCCAAGTTTTCCTCTCTGGTGCCAGCGCGTTTTCCCTCGGTTTGGACTTACATCCCTGGAAGTCTGGGGATTACAGAGCAGGGAGGGGATGGTGGGGCTCACCTGGATGTGGAGAGAGCAGAGAGGGGTGAAAGCCCCTCAGAACCTGTGGCTGGCAGGGGTTTGCTGGTGGGAGCTGGGAGTGTGAGTTCCCCTCTGGAGCTCCTCAGACAGCCTGGTGAGCGCAGCCTGATCAGGAGATACCAGACTCTGGATTTAAAGAGGGGGAAGTGTGGGGACTTTCTGTGACTTTGCTCTGAACTGACACCGCGCTCACAGAGCTGTGCAGATGCGAGGGGGAAGGGCAGGGGGGGTGAGGGCGAGAGGCGCCTGCGTTTATCGCCTTTAAAACGCTCTGCTTCGCTTTCCTTTTCTTCTTTAAAAGCCACCAAGAGCCGAGCTTGGCTTGGTGGATGCCGGGCTGGAGGATCTGATAAGGCCCAGCTCTCTGAAGAGCTACATGAGGGTTTCTTCCCATCCTTTCATGCCTGCACATCTCCAGTGCCCTGAGCGCCGGGATTGCGCCGGGGCGAGGCGGTGCCACCTGGGGAAGGCGCCTTCGCGGCAGGTGCAGAGAGCTGGGGCTGTTCTGGGGTGCTCTGAACCCTGCACTGATGGAAAGCTGAGGCTCCTCTGGAGCCCCTCCATCAGTAACTGAGTGTAACTGAGACTGGAACCCGGCCCAGAGAGAGAGCGAAGCCGTTTGGCGATGAATAATACAGTAAAATGTGAAAGTTCTGTATCAAGTGCGTTTCACGCGCCTCTCGCCTCAGGACAATTAGCATAAATTTAATAATTATTGCCCTGTGCCAGCAGCTGCTACCTAAGGAGCTGGGAGTGCTTGATGAACGCTCATTAGCTGTTGGCCTGCCTGGGGGAGGAGGGTGATTAGTCTGCCCATTTTATGAGGAGGAAAGAGGAACAGAGAGAAGCAAAGTCAGGTGGCCAAGGTGTGGTACCGGGCTGATCCCATCCCTCCTGTGCCTCCTCCAGCCCCACTTGGCTCTGACCGAGCTGGGTGGGCACAGCTGGGTGGGGGCTGGAGTAAGATGAGGGTTTGTTCTTGATGCAGTGAGAAAATGCTGCAGAAAACACTTTAAATTCAATGTTTGCTGCTTGCCCAGTCCCTGCTTTGCCAGGACATGGTTTCTCCTGCCTTGCACGTCTCCCCTCTGTGTTGAGAGGCGGTGAGGGCTGCTGGAGGTCGGTCACTCAGGCAGGGACTGATCCAGCTCCTTGACTGGAGACTTTCTGGAGGATCTGGAGCCTGCCCCGTGGGTCATTATGTGTCCATCTGCCCCGGGAGCTGCTCTCTGCTCTCTGGCACCCATTATTATCCCTTGTGAATAACAGCAAACCACAGAGACAGAGGCTGCGCTGGCTCCCTGCATAACCAGGCTGCTGCAGCCAAAGGGGAGCTGATCAGATACCAAACTCTTTTATCACGTTCCAGGGCACAGACAAAAGCTGGAAGACCAAGCCAAACCCTTCACCGACCGCTACGGAGAGCTGGAGCGGCTGCGCCAGTCCATGAGAGTCACCCCGACAACACCCAACCCCCGCGGATCCCTCAGCACCCCGAGCCACTTCGGCTCCCAGGCTCAAACTCCAATCCAAGGTAACCCCCAGCTGTCCCAGTGTCACCCCCAAACCCTCGTGTTCCTGGCACGGCTGAGTGCGAACCACCCTCTGGATGGGATTTTAGAGCTGCAGTCTCCCTGCTTAAGGAGCCAGGGAGGGGTTTGTGTGGATTTCTTGACCTTGGAAGCCTTGTTGCACCCATTAAGTCGCTTTTTGCAGCATCAGATCTGGGCTTTGAGGAACAAGGGAGCAGCAGGAGCACGAGGGAGGTGCGAGCAGCACCCTTTGAACCCAGCAGCTCCTCTGACATGAAGGCAGCCGCGCTATGGTTATGCATCAGCCAGAGAGGCTGCTCCGTGCTTTACATGCTAATCCCAACGGTTTCTTATCATTGTGAGGCTGCCAAGTGCGGTGATCCCTCTCCCAGCTCCAGCATGATTCCCCACACGGATGCACACCTGCATGGGCACACACACACACACACAGAGCCTTTGCTCTTCCCAGATCTGCCAGCGGCAAAGAGCGCCCGAGTCCCTGGGCGTTCCCCAGGAATCTGCAGCTTGCTGCCAGGAGCTGCCACTGGAGTTACCTGACGGAGATCAGGCTGCTCATCCTGGAATTTCAGTCCCAAACTAAGCAAGGCATTAAAATATCTCAGCTGCTGTGCTGTTCCTGGCTTTCTGCACGGGCAGATGCCACCAGGATGAATCAAGGGATCGTTCTCCTGTCCTTTTCTGTGCTGCTTTTCCGTGTGCTTTCGGTCTCGCTGGGTCTTTTCCTTCAGAAATCGGTAGAGATACTAACAGGGCTTCAAGGGATAGCATTTAAGCTGTCTGTGTTTGGAATTTTGGTGAGAAGTGGCACTTCTGGGAAAGTTTCATAGAAAAAGCTCCCAAGAGCCTCGTGCTGTGTTTTCAGAAGGGATATGGTGGTTTGAAAGCCTCGGTGTCATTGGCAAAGAAGGGGTTTTGGGTGTAAAGACATGTTTGAAAATGTTACCCGAACTGTAAAAGCTGTGCCGCTCCTCCCAGCCCAAAATTACAGAGAAAATTTAATTTATTTCTCATTGAAATGCAAATCTCCATGCTTGGAATTTTCATTGACATTAGCAGGCTTTATGAGAAGAACACGGGCATTTTGTTTAGGATTATCATTTGGGTTTTTTAAAAAGCACAAGGAGAGAGAGAAAGAGTTTCCTAGGCTTGTCCCGTTGGCCGCATCATAAAGAAAGAGATTCTTGAGGGAAGAAAAAAAGATTTGTATTTTAAATTAGCACAGCTCCCTGCAGTGCCAGAAACCCAAAGAGCGTCGTTTGGAGCGAAGAATCAGGTGATGACACAAATTCAACGAGAAAAAAAATGGAGTTGGCCACAAGCTACCGCCCCTGCCAAATTCCCAAATGTCAAGTGACAGCAGGAGTGGAGACACACAAAATTAGCCTCTGAAATCATTCCTGCAGTGTGAATCCCAAGTCCCAGGAATGCTGCAAAAGGCGGTTTGTGCACGCTCTGCTCTTGGCTCCCTTGTTCCCGAGTCGGAGGAACCCTCTTAAAATGACTGTGGGCTCCGGAGCAGGACCAGCTCGGTAATTTTCAACTCAGCCCTGTCCTTTTGACACAGCTCTGGCTATGACCAATCATAATCATCATTTCAAAAACCCCTCTTTCTCTTGCGCACACACACACACACGCCTTATTCACAAAGATCATAATTTTTACTCGAGCAAGTGGAGCCCGGCCCGTGCCAAGAATAACACGGGAGTTAACAGGCCTGTAATTCTCACAACTTGGCACGTTCTTGGGTAACACACAGGAGAGGCCGATTAGTGGGAAGCAGAATGAGATTCCAGCGGGGAGGGGAGATGGGGCAGGCTGGGGTTCATCCAGCCCCCGCTATCTTTTACGGGGTGCTTCCCAAGGTTAATGTTTTTAGCAGGGATTAAGAGGGGGACAAGGAAGGTTTTTTCCTCCATCAGTGCCCGGTTCCCCCTGCTCCTGTGCTGGGGTTGCTCGGCCTCCCTGTTCTGCTGACCAAGCACAAACTTCCTAATCCGCTCCTGGCAAAAGCAGGCTGGGAGCCGGGATGCTCAGGAACAGCCCTGGCCACTGTGGGGGGATCCCAGCACCTCCCTGAACACAGCATGTGAGTTTGGGGTTTTAGGCAGGCAGGAGACAGGGTTTATCTTTAGAACTGGGGTTCCTGGGAGGTGTGTTTGCTCTGGCCCAGTCCAGTCTCTCCTCCTGAGGAGGGAAAGCCGTGGTCGTGGTGGAGATCACGGCAAGGACGCCGCTGGGAGTGGAACAAGGGTCTGGCCCTCAGCCACTCGCAGAGGCTTTCAGTAAAGCAGCCCCTGGAGGTTATAAATAGCCCCCATGTAAAATGATCATCCTGAGGTTAAATGGTCTCAAACCAAAACCCTCCCGGTAAGAGAAAGCCGATGGTTTCTGAAGGGCATGCCAGGAAATAAGGGAGGAGAGAGCGCGGCTCCGAGGCCGAGCGGGTCAGGTCCTGCTCTCTCCAGTGTCAGGGTATTCCAGTGGCTCCTTGCCCCGCTCAGCTGGGCAGACACTCGATCCCTTCCCATGCCTGTCCCCAGATGGGATGGGCACTGGCAACCCTGCACACACCAGATCTCATTCCCACTTGTGCTGCTCGGGGGGTAAATAGGGTAATTCTGGGTGTGATGAGGTGCACCTCTCACTGAGCTGCTGGGCAGGTCAGACCCTCCTCAGCACCCAGCTCTGCTTCCCTGGCTTCAGCCCAGCAGAGCCTCTGTTGAGGATTTGGCCCAGTGCTTCTCCAGAGAGGTCTGGAAAATCTGAGTGTTTGCAATCCCAGCTCTGCCATCCCCACAGCAAGACACCAAGCTGTCATTAGGATGCTTTGAAACGGTTCCTTATTACCAGGCACGCCAAGCCAGAGCCTCGCGTGCCTGCTTCAGTCCAGTTTTGCCTTCTAGCTTAGAAAAATCAAGTAGCTCTCTGAAGTGAAGCAAGATGTTACAGGGACTTCTGCTGTCTGCCTTCAGCTGCTTCTCAGAGCCCCCAGGCTCAGGGGAGGTGGGCTGGTGACAGACACACGTTGTCCCCAGGAGCAGCCCCCAGTTCTCTGTGTCCTCCCTTGCCCATGTTTCAGCAGTGGCTCAGGCTGAACCATTTTGTTCCCAGCGCAGCAGAGCAGGACCGCCCACGCCCGACTTCTGTGGTGGAAACATCTTCAACCACTCAAAAGCAATTGTGTGCCTTGTCCAGCAGCATGGAGGGGCCTTGTGCTCCCCGGGACAATTGCAAAGGGGTTTTAGATTGGATCTCCTCGGTACCAGAGCGAGCTGTTCTGATTGATGCGTTTCATGTCCCTCTGCACACTCTTGGTTTTGCTCCAGAGAAGCCAAACTCCCTTGATTTCACTGGAAGGACAGTAAATGTCAGATCCTTTTGCAAGCCTCTCCTAGTGCCTGCTGAATGGTTTTGGGGAGACTCTGTTCACTGGTGAAGAGCTTCAGATCTCCTGATCTGGAATTTGCTCAGCTTTGTTCCCAATCCATTACTTCAGCCCAGCGCAACATTTTTATCATCAGCAGAATGCTTCATCATATGCCTTTAAAGTAAAGTCTTTCTCTCTCTTTTTCTTTTTAAATATACATTTTTAAAGTATTACATTACTTTTAAGGAGCCTCTTGGCATAGGCAGCAAGTGCCCCTATTGTTTCCGAAATGCAACGTGGCTGCTCTGAGGTTAAGTCCTGAATTATGGGCCCAGCAAATACACTGAATTGCTGCTTCCTAATCCCTGTCCAGATTGACTTATGGTTTCTTTAAAATATCCGTTTCTTAATGGATAAAAACATTCTACCATGGGCAGAGACTAAATTGTTTCCAAAGGAAGCTAGGCAAGCATTAGTGGGAAGAAAACATATTGTGGGATTCAGCTTCAGCCTCAAAGGAAGGAACATGCTCGAGATGGGTTTCCTGCCTGCTTTCAAGCTTCTGTGTCTATCTTTAAACTGCTTTTCTCCTCCTCTCCTTTACATCTGTGATGTCCCTGCAGTGAATTTGGCATGGAGCAGTCACAGATGAACCACAGAGCGGTGCTGGGCAGGAGCTGCCCCCAGGACAGAGTCCAGGCAGCCGCGACCGCTGCGTTTGTGCCGTGGACGCGTGGCTGTCCCCACACAACAGCAAGGAATCCCTCGGGATTTGCCTCAGGGGTGCCATCCTGCCTTGAACACGTAATTCCCAGAGAGCTGGGATGCACAGTGCCAGGCTCAGAGCGGGGTGGGGAGCCCCCAGCCCGCTGGAGCCCCCTGTGCCATCACCCCTCCACAGTGGGATTCCCATGGCAGACGCGGCCTGGCCCAAACCTGCTCGGCAGGCAAGGTGGTCTAGCTGCAGGCTGGGTTATAAATCCAGCAGCTTCCTTTTATGTAGTCAGGGCTTGTTAATTTGTTTTAATACCCTTTGAATACAGGTAAAGAGCAAAGCGCAGGCAGGGCGGAGGGGAGTGCCTGCCATCCCCGCTCAGCCCACCCACCCGCTCCAATTAGCACCGTTATTCATTAGCGGGGACTGCGGGATGCAGAGGGCAGGGGGATGCGGGCAGAGGGCTCTGGGATGAGCGAGGCTGAGCAGGAAGCTGAGAGAGCTGGGCTTGTTTAGTCTAGCAAAGGGCAGGAGGGGAGCGGAGCCGATTGCTCTGCGTAAATACATGGAGGGGGTGAGCGCGGAGAGGCAGAGGAGCTCATGTCAGCTCTGGAGGATACTGCAGGCACATGGGGCTGAACTGGCTCTGCATAAATCCACAGCAGAATTAGGAGCAGGGTCCTCCCCAGAAGGATGAGTCCAGATCATTGGAGCATCTCGATGGACCTGGAAGGGTTTGCAGAGGAGGCCGAGACGCGGCGCATGATTCACTGAGCTGGGAACACCTGGGAATTTCCTTCCTCTGCTGCTGCCCGGAGTATTTGGGGTGGGAGAGGACCCAGGAGCTGCGTTTGTGCTGCTCGGCAGGGTGGGTTTGGGGCCACGTGTGTGTGTGCACGGCAGCACACGGTGACCGGGGAGAATCGCTAAACTGAGCAGCAAACGTGCTTGGCAGTGTTGAGGTGGTGCCTGGCGATGCTGTGATAAGGACCTGTGTGTTGTTGTGTTTTGGTTTGGGGTTTGCGTTTGGTTTTTTTTTCAGAGCCTGCAGAGGAAGTCCGTGCACCCAGTTTGTGAGCTGGTTCTATCAGATACAGAGCAGCGCTCCAAGGGCGTGTAACAACGGATGCTGTTCACACCCTCCTTTTTTTTTTTTTTTCTTTTCAACACCTCCCCTCCTCCCCCAAAATATATTTTGCTCTATTTTACGTGGGCTGGGAGGAAGGGGCCGTTTTCTTTTTTAGTTGGCTCTGACTTGGAAACAAATGAACTTGTTAACATACGTGACAGAGGCGTGAGAGCGTGCCTGCATGCGTGGGTGGGGAGGAGAGCGGCGCCTTCTCTAGAGATGAGCTGGGGCTTCACAGATCAGATGCATCTCGTGCACCTTCCCATGGAGATTCTCTCCTTCTCTTGGCCACCTGCCTCTCCGTGCTCCCACGTGGAGTTAGTGTGATCAGGGGAATGAAGTGGAGATGGACCAAGATCAGAAAAAAATGCTCAGAGATGGCTGGGAGGTCTGAGAGTGACAGAAATGAGCAAAAACAGCCAAAGGTATATCCAGAGTGGGAATGTCCGTCCCCACACCTCACACACGTGCTGGTGTGTTATATACAGAAGCATAAAGTATCATTAGTGTTTACATTGTCGTCAATCATTGTGGAGTAAGACAGGAAAGGAGGGCTTTTTACCCTGGGGTAGATTTTTCATGAGAATTTTGCAAAGCACGTAGAATTAAAATAGTGATTGATGGCCAGGCTGAAGATATTTTATATTCTATGCTCTTGGAGAGTGCCATGCTATCGAGCTCCCTTTAAATTCCCTTTATTCTCTGTCTCACACGCTGTGAGCATTTGTTGTGTAACATCCACACGAGCTCAGGTATATTGCTGTGGTTCATCAGCCACCACGTGCTCCCCACATCTCTAAGGTGGAGACCAGCTGGTGTCTGGGGTGCTGAGGAGCTGCTCAGGTTCCTCACGTCGCTGCCTGGCCCCAGACAATCTGATAATGATGATCCTGCTGTACACCAGGCCCCGGTGCTGTGCTCTGCCACACGCCCGGAGTGAGCTGGTTGTCTGGGTACCATTGCAGCACTGAAGAGGTCCTGATGTGTCTTCTGCTGCCCTTTCTTCCCTCCAGGCAGAGCAGATGTGTTCCTGGGTTGGGAGGTAGTGGCAGCACTCACTGCTCCTCTGGGATGGATGCACATCAATCCCTAAAACCACCTGCAGGGCCCATTGCTTCATCTCCTCAAAGGCTTCCAGGGACCTCAGAGTAGATCCACCAGCCCTGACCCCGCCAGGGTGCAGGGACCAGTTCCACTCCATCCAAGGCAGCTCCCAAACCCAACGTGGTCTGAAGGGAGGTGGCTGAACACACCCAGAGAAACCTCTGTGGTCGGCAGCCTCACGAAGCAGCCCTTCCCACCTCATGGCCAGCCCTTGCCACCATGACCCAGCCGAGGTTTGGCTGCCATCAGAGGCATCTCCTTGCATTTATCTCCTGGCCACCCACCCAAGGAAAGACCTGAATTGTCTCTGAGGCAGAGAGAGAGCTGCTGTGTCACTGCAGCACTGTTGTTTTATCTGGAAAGGGGCTGAGCAGCTTTCAAAGCATGTTTCTATCCGGCCCCACATGCGAGGGGGGGACTTGGGGGTCCTCAAAAGGTGCAAATTACAGCTGCACAATTAAATCACGGGGTGTGTCCCGGCCTCTGCGGTCCCCGGGGCAGCTCAGCCCTAAGGAGGAGACAGTGGCATTACTAATCAGGGCTTTGACCTTTACATGGCTTTTATTTAATACACATTCCACACTTCCCCAAACTCCCATCCAAAACATTGACATTTCCGCTGATAGATTGGGTCAGATTTTGGAGTAGTTGGGGGACTCAATTCACTCTTACAATGGTTAAATTCTTACAGCTAAATGGGCTTATTCAGTTAGTGCAGCAGCTGGTGTGATTTCGAGAAGAAAATAAACATTTCCTTCAAATATTTTGATTGGCAACTGGACAACTGAAGTACTCAAGCTCGGATTGCCAGGGTCCAAAAAAGCAAATGGGGGCTGGACGGCGAATAAGCGAGGGAAAACCGTAGTAAATCCTCGGAGGCAGCACCATGGAGCAGATGTGTGTGAGATGTGCAGGGGAAGGGGACAGCAAAATGGGGGTTTTTAAGCCCATTTTCTGCTGTGATTCCAAAGGGAACACGGGGTCTGAGGGTGCAGCTTCACCCACTCCTTGTTCCCTGGCTTTGCTCTGCAGCTGTTTGCTCCAGGTTGCTGTTTGATCCTGGCTGTGCAGAGGGTCCTTGCTGCTGAGTTAGGTGGTTATGGAGGGCGTTAATGGCCATGTTTTATTTGGATCTCGCCAGGGTTGTTTCAGTGGAGATTTCCTCGGATGCAGGGCAGGGGCGTGAGGCTCCAATATGAGGCAGCCAGGATGGAGGGGAAGCCCTGAAGTGAAGGAGATGAGATGGAGAGGGAACCTTGAGGCGAGGACCAAGATAGAAGGGGCGGATGTGAGGTGACAGCGCTGAGGTGGAGGGTCAGTTGTGAGGTGAAGGAGATGGGATGGAGGGGACAGCCTGAGGTGATGGAGCCAGGATGGAGAGGGTGCTGAGGTGAGGGTGCTGAGCTGGAGAGAGAGTTGTGAAGTGAGGGAGACGGGATGGAGGGGCAGCCTGGGGGTGAAGGATACAGGAGAGAGGGGCAGCCCTGAGGTGAGGACCAAGATGAAGGGGAGCCCTGAGGTGAAGTAGATGGGACAGAGGGGAGTCCTGAGGTGAAGGACACAGCATGGAGGGCACCCCTGCAGTGAAGGACACGGTACAGAGGGGAGTCCTGAGGTGAAGGACACAGCATGGAGGGCACCCGTGAGGTGAAGCACTCAGGACAGAGGGGAGTCCCGAGGTGCCGGCCCTGAGGCGATGGCGAGGCCCCGGCCCCCTCTGGCGGCCGCCTCCCCTCCCCGCCTCTTTTCCCGCCTCTTTTCCCGCCTCCTTCCCTCATCCCGCCGGGCGCCCCCTGCTGGCGGCGGGGGCTGCCGCCTCAGGCGGGCCCTGCGCGGGCCGCGGGCAGCGGAGTTTTGTTTTTGGAGTGGTTTGGGGCTTTATTTGTAGCCTCAGACTGGTCAGGGAAAGCTGGAGCTTTATTCCAGGCCAGACGTAGAGCCCAAGGCCGGCGGGTGTGAAAGCGAGCTGGTCACGGCCGCTCGAACACCTCACGAGCTGCTGCTGAGCGTGGATTCCTTTGAGGGGCTCGCATGGAGGGATTCGCTTTTTGGAGGATCCAAATTCGCAGATCTCAGCCCTGCAGAGTGCTCTGGCCAAGGGTTCAGAGCCTGCCAAAGCTGTACCTGAGTGTCTCCAGACCCCACGGCCTCGCTGTGCCTGGCCCCTAATTAACACTCTTACACGCTCCTGTCTAAATTAGTAGCAGGGACCCACTGCCAAATGGTGCAAATTCAGGCCAATAAAATGTAGCCTCTAAAAAAAAAAAAACCTCTTTGAGTGCACTATAGAGGAAAAGGAAAATGTGCCTTGAGCGCTCAGGTTTGATTTCTATTTGCATTTTATGGAATATTATTTATAGAGCTGTGAAAAGTAATGAAGGAGCGCTGGAGGTTCTGGGAAGGCAGCAAGCAGCAGTCTGCCTCTTTTGGGGGCTGAGGGGGGTTTGGAGGCTGCTTTTTCTCAGTGCAGGGCTGCCGAATTTAAGGGGAGACATTCCTTAAGCACTTTTTCTTTCCAGTCCAGGTGCAGGCAGGATTTCTGCCCCATGGTCCTGTCTCAAGCTGTGATGCTGCTGGATTGCTACGGCCATGGGGTTGTGCTTGCATCTCCAAACCTCAGCTCCCAGTGCCTGGCAGTGGCTGTGGCTGTAGCACGGCTTTGGGATGGGTCCTGGTGTCCTTCTGGGCTGTGAAATTAGGTTGGGAGAGCTTTTCCTACCTCTGTGCTTTTCCAGCCAGCCCAGCACGGAGCAGGGCCGGTCCTGTGGCCAGGCAGCCGCTTCCACAGGCGCTTTCCAGCTCCGGGTGTGTGCAGAGCACTGTGGTTTGGGACAGCTTTGAGCTGCTCCTCTCTTATCTCGCCCCAAAGCCACAGCCACGTTCACAAACCAGGTGCTCCCCCGCCTTTCCCCTCCGTGGAGCCTGCGTGGGAAGGCAGGCGCTGCTGGGCGCCCGCAAAAGGGCTGCAGGGGAGGGAGGGAGGATCCTCCCCTTCTCCTTCCACAGCTGAAGGACTCACCTGGGATCAGAAGGGAGGTTCAGATCAAATCCCCTACATACCTGCTCCTCCAGAGCGTGCCCGTGTCACTAGGTAGCTGGAAGGGATTGAATCAAGTGTTTTCTCCTGGGGAAATGCTTCGGGGCCTGGAATGCCAGCCCCGAGAAGTTAAAAATGCTTCATTGTAATGAATAGATCTGAAACGCACGTCCCTGTGCATGCAGAGCAGCCACACAACCCTCTGGATGTGTGTTTGTATGTATATGCATCTCCAAAACCAACAGGCGTGTTTAGCATACTCACCTCACCTTCTCTTGCTCTGAGGGATACAAAATCCAGCTGATGTGACCAAAAAAAAGCACTTTTGAGGCTGGGTGGCATCCCACTAGCAAAGGAGAAAGGCCCTGCTTTTAATAAGAGGGCAATAGAGAAGGTCTGAAGGACAGAGGTTTCACTTCTCTCCTTGAAGAACAAACCTCATTTCTCTGTGCCTTGATGCACCAAGGCCAGAGGTTCCTGGGCTCTGTCTCAGCCTTGGGACAGCTGAGGCAGCCACAGGAATCCCTCCAGCTCCTCAAAGGAGCTTCTGCTGTGGATTCCCACCTCTAACCTGGATTTTCTGCAGGAGGATGGGGTCCAAAGCCAAGGTCCCTTTCCAGCTCCAAGCTGGCTCGACCCCCTTTGGGTTTAGACCCTCCAGGAAAAGGCGTGGGAGGCTCCAGTGTCCAATGGAGCTGGGGAACATCCCCACCACGCTGCCCCCTGTCTCCCTTCCCCCAGCAGAGAGCCTGAATTTCTCACTCTCTTTATCCTCTTGGAAGGAGAAAAATACACAGAGAACTCAAGCAGAGGGATATTGTGGCTCCTGGCTTGGGAGTTTTCAGCTGTGTGTTTATCAGCTCCATCCCCTGATGGTATCAGCACGAACAGGCCACCCACAAGAAGGCTTAGCAGGCTGGTCTGGGCTCCAGCTTTTCCTGCCTGTCTCCATGTGTGTGTGTGTGTGTGTGTGTGTGTGTATACAGCAGGGATGGATGATCCCAGGGTCCGGCCGTCTGGGGCCTGCCTCCATTTATTTACTACACAGCTGATGTCATGGCTAAACATCTTTTTTCTGTGTTTATGGGGTGTGCTGCTTTAGTCTGCCCGAGATGAATAGACCCCTAAGAGAAGTCAGCTTAGCCGTGTCCCTTCTTGGATAGGAAACAACAAATTTTAGGACAGGAAATGGGAGCAACTTAAACAAATGGGTTTAGGGTTTTTATTTAAGTCCCTCAGCTCTTTTTCCCTGGCGGTCCCAAGAGGTGCTTTCCCTTCTAATTCCTTGGGAATGCTCTAACCACCCCCTCTCCTCCCTCACCCCGGCAGGCACGTCGGAGCTGAGCCCCTTCTCGGACCCGCGGCAGTTCGAGCGCTCCTTCCCGACGCTGCCGGCGCTGACAGAAACGCGTTTCTCCGACCCACGGATGCATTACCCCGGTGCCATGTCCGCCGCCTTCCCCTACACCGCCACGCCCTCGGCCACGGGCATCGGGGGCATTAGCATGACCAGCATGCCCACCACCACCCGCTTCCACCACACCTACCTGCCGCCCCCGTACCCCAGCTCCACGCAGAACCAGAGCGGGCCCTTCCAGGCCAACCCCTCTCCCTACCACTTGTACTACGGGACGTCCTCGGGCTCCTACCAGTTCTCCATGGTGGCGGGAGGCGAGCGCTCGCCCACCCGCATGCTCTCGTCCTGCACGAGCGCCTCGGCGGGGAACAACCTGATGAACCCCAGCCTGGGCGCGCAGAACGACGGCGTGGACGCGGACGGCAGCCACAGCAATTCCCCCACCACCATGAGCACCACTGGCAGGATGGATGAGTCCGTCTGGAGACCCTACTGAGGAGGAACTCAGCTGGGCACCCGTGTCTTTAACTTAATCAGCCAACGTGGCTCCTTTTGGGAGCGACCAAAGTGATGCCAAGGGAAAAGGTAAACCAAAGTCTTCCAAACCCAAAGCAAAGGATTCTCTGCATGCAAACATCAAGCGAAGACGGACCGAGACCTTCGCTACATTTCAAGGTGAACACCCACGAGGCTTGAATGTGTCGCTTGATGTGGTTCCTTCCGTATGTTTTAGGTATGTGGATTGTACATAGGGAAAAAAAACCCCAAGGACGTGTGGAATCAGATGTTTGGTACTTGCAGAACACTTCTCGTTCATCTCACTCACACCTCTTCCCCACACAAAGCATTCAAAAGTGAGGATAACCTCACCCTTCCTCTGCGAAATGGTTCAGAGAAGAGAAAAAACCCCAGGGAGTCATCCGAGCCATCTCTCTGCCAGTGCAGGAGGACTGAACTTTTAGAAAAAGGAGGAAAAAAAAAGAAAAAAAACCCCATTGTCTCCTGTCCTTCCCTCCCCGCTGGTGAAGGGTCCCTGAGCACCAAAGAGCGGTGGGGTCTGCAGCACAGCCAGGGGCACTGGGGCTCAGTCAGCCACGTGAACAAGAGCTGTGATGTGATTATTGTTATTATTTGTTGATGACCAAAGCTGTATTGTTCATTTTGGTGTCATTGTCGCCCTTTGTCAATCAGTAACGTGGCTGACCCCGGGCCTGCCTGACCCCTCCCCTCCATGTTTACACATGAAATGTACTTTTTACAGAGGTGTTTTGTTCTGTTTGTTTGCTCTCTTGTCCTGACTTCACCATTCAGCTCTTTGCTCCCCTTAGCAAACCTCAGTGATGGTGGCTGAAGTGAAGGCGGCGTTCAGGACAATCTGAGACGTTTGAGATGCACTTCCAAGGGGCTCAGGAGCCTTTGCCACCGTTCTGCAGGTGTTCCTTCCGTCCCCTCTGAGCAGCAACACTCACTGCTGGTGGCAAAGCATCATAAATCTGTTCTGGTCCATTCCCATGTTCTCACACAGAGAGGATTAACAGCCTCTTATTCTGACTCACATGTGTCAGTTGATCCTGGAAGCTCTGAGATGTGGAGAAAGGAGCAGTTTCTCCTCTTGGTGGTGGGGATGTTGGGAATTGATGCTGTGTGGCCTTTTCCATCCCCTCACACTCCTTCCCCCAGGTGACCCCGAGCACGGGGACCTCGCTGTAGAGGGATAAGCTGAAGAGAGAGGGCACTCAAGGTGCCACTGGTGGCATTTGCAGGAACCAGGTCTGCCAAGCACCACACACCAAAGAGATGGCAACCAAACCCTCCATGGTGGGAGGCGGCTGGAGGGGCACTGAGGGCTCCTCCAAAACCAGCTCAGGGGCTTGGCTCTGGTCACAACACAGGGTTTGTCACCTCCTGCAGGCCAGCTGTGCCCTCTGCTGGCACGGGAATTGGGGCTGGATTCAGGATTCCTCGTGCTGGGAGGGCACAGACAGATTCCTGGGGATCCATGCCTGCAGTACCCACTGCCCTGGAGAGCCCTCCCCGCAGCCAGGGGACACTCCCACCCCCAGTGCCACCAGCACCGCGCCTTTCTCTCTCCATCCCTCCCATAAACACAAGAAAACCCAACCCCCAGAGCTGCCCTCCTGGTCCCTGAGCCTCAGTGCCACCGTCCCAGCCTTGTCACCTGTCCCCAGCTCCCAGCTGGCAGCCGGTCACCCTCAGCACAGAGCCCTGGAATTGCACTACCACGGCGAGGCTGGAGCAGCACATCCTGGCTGCCCTGGAGAGCTGCCATGACCACTCACACTTCCATAAGCAACAAAGAACAACTCTTTTCAATAGTAATAATAATAATAATGATAATGATAATAATAATTTAAAAAAAACACACAAAAACAAAGCCTTACCCCAGCAAAACTGCAACCTCCACTTGCCTTAGCGCCGGCGCTCGCCAGCTCTGGAGCTGGACAGGGCAGCCTGTGTTCTGATGCCTTTTTGCATTTGTCATCCCATCCCACTGGTTGAAAGCACAAAGGAAACAAGGCATTCGTAGTTGTAGGTTAATTTAAAACTGTTTGTAGTGAGTTTTAAAAGAAAAAAAATAATAAAAAGAATGGCAACGATGTTTTTATGACATATTGTCATATGAAGGTGTAAATAGATGCACCTCTGTTGTATGCAAATGGTCACGAGACAGGCCAATGTTTTTTGCTTTGCACTATAATTTGCTTTTTTTTTAAAAAAAAAAAATGCACAATTGCTTGTACAGTAAAGCCCCTTTGTCTGGCTCACAGAATATTTAACTATAAAATCTAATTTTTGGTCTTATTTGTTATAATAATATAATTCTTAAATGTGTTGAAGGATACGATTCTTAATAATGCTTCTAATACGTGTATGTGCAGGGTAAAATAACACCAGACTAAGGAGATGAGATCAGAGATCTTTATAGATAAAGAAGGCTAAAGTTGTTGGGTTTTTTAATGGTGTCTTATGATGGACATTAAAAAAAGAAAATAATGCTAGCGATACCAAAAAATGTGGTTATTTGTGTAATACCCCAGCCTTACTTGAAGGTAATACCCTATATTTAATATGTAGCCCAATTTTTAACCTGTAGCACTTGTCACTGGGGAGGTGGGGAGGGGAGAGGAAGAGGAGGGTCTGCTCCTGGAGAAGTCATTGGGGAAGCTGTGGCTGGAGGAGTCTCCCGGCTCTGGCTCCCCTGGGAACAGCCAGGCTCCGCGGGGCTGCCGTGGGGACAGAGCCACGGCTGGGGGACGGTTCTGCTTTTCTGGTATGGGGTCACTTCTGCTCCGCTGCCCGTGGCCGTGTAATCCTGTCAATGCCATGTGGAACAATAAACGAATGGTTACAACGGCCCCGCTGCCTCCCGCCTGTCTCTGCTCGCCGTGCCCGGCCCAGGGGGCTCCTCACTCTGCTCTGTCCCAGTGAAGAGGAAGGTTCCTCACTCTGCTCTGTCCCTGTGCAGAGGAAGGTTCCTCACGCTGTTCTTTGTCCTGGTGCAGAGGAAGGTTCCTCATTCCTCACTCTGCTCTGTCCCTGTGCAGAGGAAGGTTCCTCACGCTGTTCTTTGTCCTGGTGCAGAGGAAGGTTCCTCATTCCTCACTCTGCTCTGTCCCTGTGCAGAGGAAGGTTCCTCACGCTGTTCTTTGTCCTGGTGCAGAGGAAGGTTCATCATTCCTCACTCTGCTCTGTCCCTGTCCCAGTGCAGTGGAAGGTTCCTCATTCCTCACGCTTCTCTGTCCCTGTGCAGAGGAAGGTTCCTCACTCTGTTCTTTGTCCTGGTGCAGAGGAAGGTTCCTCACTCTGCTCTGTCCCTGTCCCAGTGCAGAGGAAGGTTCATCACTGTTCTTTCCCAGTGCAGAGGAAGGCTCCTCACGCTGTTCTTTCTCCATGCTTTGATTTTCGGCTCATTCAGAGCACCCCGCTAACCAGATTCGGTGTTTGGGGGCTGCTCTTGGCCGCAGTTGGGCACCACAAGGGTACCCAGGCGAGGCCAAGCAGGGGTGGGATGGGATGGGAGAACCTGAACTCCCTGAAAACCCATTTAAACCTCTCCAGAGGGCTCTGGAGCACTCCCCGTGCCCGGGGGCAGCCCTGGCGGGGTGAGCTCTGCATCCCCTCCTTCCCTGCCCTCCTCCTGCCAGCGCTGTCCCGAGCCGCAAAAGCTCCGCACAAATCCCGCAGGACCCAAACTCCTGGCGGTGCGAGCCCCCAGAAATCAAACGGCAGCTGAAAGGCAAAAATAAAAAGATCCCACAAGAGGACCCAATGCCAGGGGCTCCCGAGGAGCCGGGGAGCTCAGCTCCAGAATTATTCACGAGCCCGGGGCCATTCCCAAAGCTCTGCATCCCCTCTCAGCATCTCCCTGAGCGGAGCCCACAGAGGCGTTTGCGTGGAAAGAGGGAAAATAAAAAAATTAGGAAAAGCCCCAAACAAACCACAATAAATGCTGGTAGCCGGCTCCACAGTCCTGGCCAGCGGGAATATGTTCCAAGGAAAATCCGAGAGTTTGTCTTTTCCTCACAGCTACAGGGAGAGGAAACACCCCGAGGTGCAGCTGTTATTTCCAGGAACTTTCTGTTCCAAACGGATCCGGGATTTTCTCACAGCTTCGGTCAGAGCTGCAGAGGGAAGAGAGAAGGAAAAGGATGGGTGAAGAAAGAGGACAAATAAAAAGGGATTTATTGTACTGATCAGCCGTGAAATCCGTGGGGTTCAGGGGGATTTGGTGCTGGTGCCCGTGGAGGGGATGAAGATGTGTCAGACCAAACCAACAACAACACCAAAAATCCCGATGGGAGGCCCATGTGGTGTTAAATGTGCCCAGCACCTGAGGGCTGGAGTGGTGTGATTTTTATATGGGTATTTTTATTATTATTTGTGTTATTCTATGGGTGATATTTTTATAAGGCTGATAGTTTTATATTGGGGATATTTTCTTTTACCCTGCATGGAATCCAACGTGCTGCTATTGCATCGTGCTTCCACACAGGTTTTGCCCCAATTTAATTAATTTAAATGGGAAATTTGGGCCCCAGCACTTCAATGTGGGGTTGTGGGGTGCATCAGCCTCTCCAAAAGGCTCCCAAATACCCGAGGGCTCCCTCTGTTTCAGGGGGAAGCTGAAAAACAGCAGCAGGAATGTTTGGGTTTTCTTTTGCAACAGAAAACTGAAAGGGGAAAAAAAAATATAGCTGAAGTTTGGAAAGCTATTTTTTGAGCATTCAGATATTAAATTGCATGGAGTTTAGACTAAAAAATCTCCTAGGAAAAATGAAGACTATTTCCTTTGAGATCAGAGCTAACAAAAGTCTCAGCAAAAAGCTTGTTTTATTCTCATTGCAGCCCAAACTCTAAAGCCCAGCCTCTGTTTTAATGACTCTGTTGTGTCCAAGCTGCCTTGGTAAATAATCTTTTAACTTGCACAAATTCTGAGACTACACAGGATATAAGGGAAGGATCCTGGCTCTTGCCTTGCCCACATCAAGCCCTTAATGAACCGTACCCAAACGAGCAATCAGCATCATTAAGGCCCAATTCTGTTCCTCTGAAACAAGAATTAAATCCCATTCTTCTGAAATATAACCAGATGGGCCTGAGAAGTGCAGAGCACCCACCCAGCACCCCCAGGGACCCCCTAAAACTGAAAAAAATCCCCCCTGTGAGCACCCAGCTGGAGCAGAGCGAGGTTCCCACTCTGGCATCATCTCCGTGGGCATCCACGGGGGGTTAATCCTCCTGCAGGGCCTTCCTGCTGGAAAGGATGGGGATTTTGTGGGGCTGGGGTGGGTGTTTTTGTGAATGCTGCCTATTTAGAAGCTAAATGATGGAAAACATGGAAAATTCATTAGGGTGTCTGGGCAAGTGTTGGGTTACATGTCATTCACATCCACTTACTCAGCGGGACCTCGCGCCTTGGGGGAGAGATATATTTATATACATTTATATACATGGATTTTATATAGAGGAGTGGTTGGGGGTTGTTTTTCCCCCTCTGTTTAATTTCCAGACTGGCACAAAAATGAGATTTTTTTGCCTCTCTTCAAAACCTGCTGCTCCACTTGGCCTGGGCTGGCTGGGCTCTGTCCCCTTCCCAGCCCTGGGGGTGAGCAGTGCCATTCCCAGTGCTTGGAAAAGGCAGGAGCTCTTTAATTCAGGATCCATAAAGGACAAATCCATGGCCAGGGCAGGAGCTGCGGGCTGGGATCCCCAACTGCTCCTTCAGCGCTGCCTGGGGGAGAACAAGAGCTGGGAGAGGAGCAGGGGGTGGAGGGCTGGTCCAGTGCCCAAAGTATAAAACTGGAGAAAAACCCTCCAATCCTTCATTCCTGATAACTCAGAATTCCTCCAGTTTGCTGCAATATAAAACCAACCCGATGAAAACGTTGTTTTGAGGCCATAGAAGCTGCTTTTTTTGGGATGTTTCATTTTTCAGGGACCTCTTTCTCCCCAGCTTCCATCTGTCCTGACACCACCTGAACCTGAACCACATCAGAGATGCCACCAGGCAGGTCCGTGTCACCTCCTGATGGCACCTGAACCTGCATCCCGGTGCTGGCAGCCCCAAAAACCACATCTTGAAAGCCTCAGCGAGCGCCTCGTGTGCTGTTCTGTGATTTAATCACTCATTTTATTTTTATTTAGTCCATGCAAAGCAAGGCCCCCGTGTAACTGTTCATTCCTGCCTGCGATGCAGGGAAGGTGTTTTCCTGCACAGAGCCGGGAGATCAGAAGAGTTTAAATTAAAATAAGCTCATGTGAGCCTTTATTCTTGGCTTAGCCCACAGAGGCTAAAAACGCTGTTAAGCGACGCGGGGCAGGGATCCCGCCGCTGTCAGACACCCGGCCCTGAGCGCAGCTCCACTTCAAAGCAGCGGGGCAGGGCACGGTGGAGAGCGAGGCCTCATTAACCCGGGGATGGCGTTAGATGGGCCGATAGCGGGCTCTAATTAGGGCAGGAGGGGCTGGCGGGGGAGCCGGGGCCGCGTCCCGTGTGCGAGTCCCGGAGCATCCCCCAGGTGAGCGCCCCGGGCGGGCACCTGCTGCGTGGGCCGGGCTCACGCGGGACCGGGCAGGTCCGTGTGGCGGGGGACGCTGAGCCCGGCGGCTCCCGGAGCCTCCCGGAGGCACCGGCAGCACCCACAGCTCCCTCCGCTCCCCGCCGGCCCCACCCGGGCACCCCCGGCTCCCCCCGGGACGAGCGGGGCTGGATCCGCCTGGGGAGCGGCTTGGGAGCGTCCCCAAGTCCCCCGAGGGTCAGGCTGGGCTCCTGGGGGTGTCGGTGATGTTCCCTGGGCTCCTGGCAGACAGCACCGCCTGTCTTGAGCCCGACGGGGTTGGAAAAGCCACGGGTGCCTTGGCTGGGCAGCCGAACCATCCCTGGGATGGCAGCGGAGCATCAGGAGAGCTGCCCCGAGCTCCTGCCCAAAGCAGAGCAGCGGAGAAATGAAACCCCAGGCACATTTTGGGGCTGGACCACCCAAATTCAGGCTCGGCGAGCACCCACACCGCGATGCCGGTGGGGTGGGCGGCCAAGGATCGGCTCGGGGTCTCCATCACCGCCCGGAGCCTCCGTGATCCCCCTGCGGAGATTCCTGGAGCCCCTTCCCCAGCCCCGGCCGGGCTCTGGCGGCGCTCCAGGAGGGATATTTCACACCAGTGCTACCAGGAGCAGTATTTCCTTTCCATCCCAGCGATTTGCAAAGCCCCCGGGTCCCTGCAAACATACACAGGGAGGGTTTTAATTCGGGCAGGAAAATAACCACAGCAGAGCTGGGTTTGGCGGCTGAGGGCGGTCCCGGAGGTGCCGCTCCCGGTGCTGTTCCCGGTGCTGTTCCCGGTGTTTCTCCGGGGTGACTGCAGCCACATCCCCCCTTGGCAGGTTTTGCTGGTTGTCTCTGCTGGGTTTATTACGGCCGGGAACACCCAGGGTTTTTTTTTTTTTGCTGTCTGCCATGAAATCGATACAGTAATTTCATTTCTCAGTCATAAATGAAATGAGCTGTAAAGCAAAGTCGGGTGTTTAAGCCGGAGTGAAAGAATGAATTGTTCTAATGGGGGACGTTAACGAGGGGATTAAATGTTCCTGCGAATCCTGGGGGTCCCCAGGCTGCCCCGACTGTCACTGGGCGCTTTTGGGGCTCCTTGCACCCCTCCCTTGTGCTGCCTCGGACCTGGGTGGTCCAGCACCCCGTCCCTGCCTGGGTGGGCAACAGAACTTCACCCGAGCCCCACCGGGAACTTCTCCGGGGGGTTTGGGGCACCGATGGCTGAGGGAAAAACCAGAGGGGAGTCCTTGTTGTGGGATGGGGCTGGTGGAGAGTTCTGCCAGGCCCTCATCTCCTCATCCTCATCTCCTCATCCTCAACTCCTCATCCTCATCTTCTCATCCTCATCCTCATCTCCTCATCCTCATTTCATCCTCATCGCATCCTCATCCTCATCTCCTCATCCTCATCTCCTCATCCTCATCTCCTCATCCTCATCTTCTCATCCTCATCTTCTCATCCTCGTCTCCTCATCCTCATCTCCTCATCCTCATCTCCTCATCCTCATCCTCATCTCCTCATCCTCATCTCCTCATCCTCATCCTCATCCTCATCTCCTCATCCTCATCTCCTCATCTCCTCATCCTCATCTCCTCATCTCCTCATCCTCATCTCCTCATCCTCATCTCCTCATCTCCTCATCCTCATCTCCTCATCCTCATCTCCTCATCTCCTCATCCTCATCTCCTCATCTCCTCATCCTCATCTCATCCTCATCTCCTCATCCTCATCTCCTCATCTCCTCATCCTCATCTCATCCTCATCTCCTCATCCTCATCTTCTCATCTCCTCATCTCCTCATCCTCATCTTCTCATCCTCCTCTCATCCTCATCTCCTCATCCTCATCTCCTCATCCTCATCTCCTCATCCTCATCTCCTCATCCTCATCTCCTCATCCTCATCTCCTCATCTTTTCCTCACGGCCACACATCCACATGGGGATAGACAAAAAGGAAAGGGGAAAAAACCCAAACCAAAGAGCTGTTTGTTACCAGCCGCCTTTCAGCTGACCCAAAGCAACCGAGCTTTTTACGCCGAGTTTTTTTCACGGGGACACAACCCCTGCTGCTTTCCGAGGAGGGTGGGCAGAGGTTTCCGCTCCCGGGGCCGGGCAGTTCGCAGCTCGGGGGATGTTTTTTCCCTGGCACGGAAGGAGGGAGCTTTGCCCAGCTCCACACCATTAAAGATTAATCCCAGAATTTGGTCTTTGCTTTCCTGCCCACAGCCTGGCAGCCCGACCTCGGGAGCCCTCCTCACATGGCAAGCTCCCAAGACCCCCAACTCCCCTCCTGCCCCTGCTCCATCATTTATTTTCCAGTGGAAAATAACCCAGCACTGATCCGGAGCACTTTGACAAGTCCAAAAATACGAGGCCATATTATCTTTAAGCCATTTTTTCAAAAAGCCCCACAGTAAAAGCCCTATTGGGGCAGGAGAAACTCCAGCCAAATTCTCCACGTCCGCCCCCTGCTCCAGTTGTATTCCCCTGGAAATCCTCGCAAAGAAAAACACAGGGCCTGAAAAAAAATTTGGTTTTCATTAAAACCCTCGAATGTGAGGGGTTCTGTAGCTTTCAATGGGGCTTTGATTCCTATAGATGATGGAATGTTTTCAGAACATTTAAAAAATGTTCTCCACCTTTCTATCTTATATCGGCGGGGAGCTGCGCCGGCGTTTTTCTCCCTGATAGAAGTGGCGAGGGCTGGATGCAGATCCAAACCCTTTCCTTTATTTACCTTGAGGTTTGGCTTTTAAAAATGAGATGATATTTTCTTGTGGCTTTGGAACCAGAGGAGATAATCCACGTGGGGAGAAAAAGAAATGGGTGGAAAACGCTGCAGGAATTTTTTAATTTTTTTTTTCAAGGGGGATTTTAATTATTAATTTTAGTTTATTTTATTTTTTTCCATGGAGAGGAAGCGGGGTCACTCAGCACATGCAGGCACCCATGTACCTCTCTTTTTGGGAGAAGCTGAGAGGTGTTTTCAGCCCTCTAAATCATTTCCAGTTTTGTGGAGATTGCCTGAAGAGATGATTTTATTGCTGTGTTCCATCCCTGCTCCTGGGTGCACCAGCTGGTGGCTTTTCTAAATCCCCTTTTATAGGAGATCAGCCTTTTAATGTAATTTAATTCTGTTTTTTTAGTGAGTGTAAAGTAGGTTCCTGGCCTTGGCGTTTTTGTGGGTGAGGTTTAAAAGGCTGCAGAAAGCTGAGGTGCCCCTCCCCATCACCCCCGACCTCACATGGTGCCCGAGGAGCCCCAGGGGTGCTGAAATGCCAGGCAGGGACAGCCCCGTGTCCCCTCCAGAGCCAGGGCTCATTCCCACCCCAGGGAATGTCCCCAGGCCACCCCCAGGTTTCCCTTCCCAGGATTTATTCCAGCTTTTCTCTGCCGCTGTGTCCGAGCCAGAACCCAGTGTCACCCAGTGTCACCCCTCCTCACACAGACCCCACCCCAGCTGGAATTTTGGGGCGGTTTTGTGCTTTTTCCCGCAGGAATCCCCAAAGCCGAGCTCTTTCCTGCACCTCGGTGATGCTCTGGGCACGGAGAGGCCGAGGAGGAGATGCGAGCCCAGCCCTGGGCTGCCCAAACCGGACCGGCCGGACCGGCTGAGCCGTGCCCGTGGCACCCAAACCCGGCCGTGCTCGCCCCTATCGCTGTCCCTGCCCCTCCCCAAGTGGCTCAATTATCGCTCATTAATCACCGCTCCAGAAGGGCCACCCAGGCTGCGGTGGCACCGCGAGTGGCCGGCCCCGCTGCCCCGTGCCCGGGGAGCACCTGCAGCGCTCCCGGCCCGGATTTATCCCGGTTCTTCCCAGGGGGATTAAAGGGATTTCCATAAACCCCAGGGAGCCGAGCACCGAGCGCCAAACCCCGGCTCCAGCCCCGCCGTGCTGACCCAGCGCCTTGGGAAGAGGCTTTGGAACTGGGTTTGAGCTGGGTTTGGGGCTGGTTTAGAGCTGAGTTTGGAGCTGGATTTGGAGCAGGGTTTGGAGCTGGATTTGAGCTGAGTTTGGAGCTGGGTTTGAGCTGGGTCTGGAGATGGATTTGAGCTGGGTTTGAGCTGGGTTTGAGCTGGGTTTGGAACTGGGTTTGGAGCTGGGTTTGAGCTGGGTTTGAGCTGGGTTTGGAGCTGGGTTTGGAGCTGGGTTTGGAGCTGGGTTTGGAGCTGAGTTTGGAGCTGGGTTTGGAGCTGGGTTTGAGCTAGGTCTGGAGATGGGTTTGAGCTGGGTCTGGAGCTGAGTTTGAGCTGGGTCTGGAGCTGACTTTGAGCTGGGTTTGGAGCTGAGTTTGGAGCTGGGTTTGAGCAGGGTTTGGAGCTAAGTTTGAGCTGAGTTTGAGTTGGGTTTAAGCAGGGTTTGAGCTGTTCACTGAGTCAGGATCCCTGCAGGTGTTGAGTCTGAGCAGCAGAGATCTGGAGTGGCTGGGATATTCCATGGGATGTGATTCCATAGAATGTGATTCCATGGGATGAGGTCCCATGGGATGTGATTCCATAGAATGTGATTCCATGGGATTTGATTCCACGGGATGTGATTCCATGGGATGTGATTCCATGGGATGTGGTTCTATGGGATGTGATTCCATGGGATGTGATTCCATAGAATGTGATTCCATGGGATGTGATTCCATGGGATGTGATTCCATAGAATGTGATTCCACGGGATGTGATTCCATGGGATGTGATTCCATGGGATGAGGTCCCACGGGATGTGATTCCATGGGATGTGGTTCCATAGAATGTGATTCCATGGGATGTGATTCCATGGGATGTGGTTCCATAGAATGTGATTCCATGGGATGAGGTCCCATGAGATGTGATTCCATGGGATGTGGTTCCATGGGATGTGATTCCATAGAATGTGAGTCCATGGGATGTGATTCCATAGAATGTGATTCCATGGGATGTGGTTCCATGGGATGTGGTTCTATGGGATGTGGTTCCATGGGATGAGGTCCCATGGGAGCCTGGCCGTGGGGCTGCACTTCATGAGCCCATCCAAGGTGGGAACAACGCGGGCTCACAGCTTCCTCTTGTCCCCTGCAGAGCTCCGGGCAGGGGGTGACGGCTCTGCCCATCCCCGCTCCTGCCCCAGGGCTCCGGGAGCTGAGGAGAGCGGGAGTGTGCCAGAGCTCACGTAGGCAGGAGGAGCTGCCGCCTCTCCAGGGCGGGATAAGGACGGGATAAAGACGGGATAAAGACGGGACACGCTCCCCTCTCACTCCGGGCAGGCACCAGCAGCAGGAGACGGGGCTGGTTCCGAGCTGGGAATGCCCAGAGCCCCCGAGCAAGGAGCCAAACCCAGCACCCGGCTCCCCCCTGCCACGAGAAACACAAACAGCATTAATTTATTAATATCTAATTAAGAAGTTTTAATGTGCTCCCAACGGCAGCTGCCACTGGAGGAGCGAGGTTATGAAACACCCCCACGGAGCCTCTATGGATTTGAGGATCTTTGTTAATTGTTTATTAGCACGTGGAGCTGGCCTGGGTTAATGGCCAAGGACCTCGTGGTCTTTGTGTGGTCATGGACCAGCACAGCATCCCAAAATAGCATCCCAAAACGGCATCCCAAACCAGCATCCCATCAGAGCATCCCAAAACAGCATCCCAACACAACATCCCATCAGAGCATCCCAACACATCCCATCAGAGCATCCCAAACCAGCATCCCATCAGAGCATCCTAAAACAGCATCCCAAAACAGCATCCCACCAGAGCATCCCAAAACAGCATCCCAAAACAGCATCCCAACACAACATCCCATCAGAGCATCCCAAACCAGCATCCCATCAGAGCATCCCAAAACAGCACCCCAACACAACATCCCATCAGAGCATCCTAAACCAGCATCCCAAAACAGCATCCCACCAGAACATCCCATCAGAGCATCCCAACACATCCCATCAGAGCATCCCACACAGCATCCCAACACGACATCCCATCAGAGCATCCCAAACCAGCATCCCAAGCCAGCATCCCACAGATTTGGGGCTGCTGAGCCCCTCTGGCGCTGGGCAGCCACAGCTGGGTCATGGCTGAGCCCCTCCAGGTCCCTCCCAAAGCTCCAAACGAGCTGAAATGATCCCAATCAAAAGCCCCTCTGTAACCCAGCCCGAGGTTGATCTGTGCCTTGAAGAACTCCAGCATTTGCCTACTGGGGAAAAAAAACCTTTATTAGATTAAAACCAAGCCCCTCCACATGAATCCTGTCCCTCTTCCCAAACCCGGTCACTTTAAAGGGCAGGAAAATGCCCTTTTTTCCTTTAAAGGAAAATGGGGGGGGAAAAAAGAAACCTGGGAAAGGTTGAAAGAACTCAACGCTTCACAGGAGATGCTTCAGCCTGCTGAAACTTCACAAATAAACTTTGCTTTATACGTTTGACTCGTGGCACAGTTTTGGCAAATTCAGAGCCCTTCAATGCAGCGTTTCCTGCATTCCCGATTGCTGTCGGAAGGCTTGGGAAAATATACAGGTGGAGAGAGAAAATTTAACTCTTTGCTCCCCGATCTCACCCCCTCCCGAGTCAGGAATTGCTCAGGGCTGCTCCAGAAGGGACCAAAGTTCTGGGATGGGGAACAAATCCCAGCCTCAGCAGCACAGGGAGGTGCTCAGGATGAGCTCAGAGAAAAACAGGAATTGGGACTAAAGGAAAAGGTTGCAAGCCAGGCTCCAACCCAGCTTCCACTGCTTGTGCTGGAGAAAACCTGGGGATAAAAGGGTTTCCATATCCATGGAATGGCATCAGTTGCAGGAGCCCTGTGAGGCTTCACAGCTGCGAAGGGATTTTTATTCTGGGTTTTTAAAACAAAAGCCAGGGTAATAATGATGATTTTTGTGTGAGGAACCACAGCCCCAAGCCTCAGGTGAGGCTCAGGGAGGTCTGGGCTGGCCGAGGTTCATTGAAGGAAACCTGGGCACGGTGAGTCCAGTTTAATTCCTTACAAATGCCAGCTGCGGCCCCGCTGGCCACAGCTTGGCTGGAAAGCCAAATAAATGCAAATAAAGTTATAATAATTAAATAAAATAACAAATTAAAAATGTCAGCCAGGCCTTTTGGGCAAGAGGAGGAAATTCCAGCCCCTCCGTGCCAGCTGCCGCCGCAGGAAGGTGCTGGAGGTGCCCAGAAAGCGGCTGGTAAGGAATGCAGGGGCTGGGCTGAGCAGGAAGGACACATCCACACCAGGATGGAGGAGCTGGATCCGGCCCTTTTTTCCCCTCCAATCCCAGATTTCAGCCTCGGCCTCGCTGGAGCACAGGGACAGGAGCACTGGACATGGACCTTGCAGAGGGACAGATGTGTCCTGGAGCTCCCAACAACCTCCCTGGAGGAGCAGGAGCTCCAGACCTCCCAGGGGAGCCTGGATGAGCTGGCAGGGACGCAGGGTCGGAGCAGGGATCCTGTCTGGACCGCGGTGGCTTTGCTGCTCCCCTTGGCTCCAGGGCCACCAGCGAGCAGAGAATCCCTTTCCCAGCCCGCAGGGACCCGGGACAGCTGGGGAGGGAAGGGATTACTCATGTCCGCGGGGATTGCGGCTCCCGGGGGAGGAAAGGATGTTCCCCATCCTCCCTTCCCATCAGGGATGGATTTTTTTCCTCTCTGGGGCCAGCTGGGGCCAGAGAAAGCCCCGTCCCTCCCCAGCTCAGCAAAGAGGCCTCGGCCGCCTCCTCAGGCACCTCTTTAATGCGGTGACGGGGATTTGGCGAGGCTGGAAAAGCCAGAAGAGCATCACAGGACTGGGCTGGGGCTCGGGCCGGGACAGGCTGGCGGCCCGGAGGTTTCGGAGCCGTGGACAGGAGCCAGAGAGAGGGGGAACAGACAGAAACGTGCCCCAGATGAGCCGTGCGGGGCTGCGGGGAGGACGGGGAAGGTGCAGGCTCTGAGTTCTGCCCCACATTCGGGCAATGACCTCAGGCGCTGCTTTCATCTCGCCCCGTCCCGGGGGCTGGCACCGGGGCTGAGCCACTCCCGGCCCGGCTGTCCCGGGAGCCACCGAGCTCGGCTGTCCCCAGCATCCCTCACCCACTCCCCCACGTATGGGAGCATCCCCAAAACCCCTGTTAGCTCGAAAAGAGGGGAGAAATGCAGAATTGAGTGTTTGCGGCACGGGGAGGAAATTTGGGCATCAGAGGGGAGCTCCTGCACTCACCATCAGCCCCTTCCCCACATCTCCAAGGCATGGACCAGCAGCAGAGCCCCTGTGGCCACATCGGGAAGGGAGAGCAGGGGCAGGAGCAGGAACCGGGGGCAGGAGCAGGAACCGGGGGCAGGAGCAGGAACCGGGACAGGAGCAGGAGCCGGGGCAGGAGCCGGGGCAGGAACCGGGGGCAGGAGCAGGAACCGGGGGCAGGAGCAGGAACCGGGGGTGGGAGCAGGAACCGGGGCAGGAGCAGGAACCGGGACAGGAGCCGGGGCAGGAGCAGGAGCTGGGGCAGGAGCAGGAACCGGGGGCAGGAGCAGGAGCCGGGGCAGGAGCCGGGGCAGGAGCAGGAACCGGGGCAGGAGCAGGAGCTGGGGGTGGGAGCAGGAGCCGGGGCAGGAACCGGGGACAGGAGCAGGAACCGGGGCAGGAGCAGGAGCTGGGGCAGGAGCAGGAGCTGGGGCAGGAGCAGGAGCCGGGGCAGGAGCAGGAGCCGGGGCAGGAGCCGGGGCAGGAGCAGGAACCGGGGCAGGAGCAGGAACCGGGGGCAGGAGCAGGAACCGGGGGTGAGAGCAGGAGCCGGGGCAGGAGCAGGAACCGGGGGCAGGAGCAGGAACCGGGGCAGGAGCCGGGGCAGGAGCCGGGGCAGGAGCAGGAGCCGGGGCAGGAGCAGGAACCGGGGACAGGAGCCGGGGCAGGAGCAGGAGCCGGGGGCAGGAGCAGGAGCCGGGGCAGGAGCAGGAGCTGGGGACAGGAGCAGGAACCGGGGCAGGAGCAGGAGCCGGGGCAGGAGCAGGAGCCGGGGACAGGAGCAGGAACCGGGGCAGGAGCAGGAGCCGGGGCAGGAGCAGGAGCCGGGGACAGGAGCAGGAACCGGGGCAGGAGCAGGAGCCGGGGCAGGAGCAGGAACCGGGGCAGGAGCAGGAGCCGGGGGTGGGAGCAGGAACCGGGGGCAGGAGCAGGAGCCGGGGCAGGAGCCGGGGCAGGAGCAGGAGCAGGAACCGGGACAGGAGCAGGAGCCGGGGACAGGAACAGCTCCCTTTGGGGCTCGGACCCCAGGGATTCACACCCTGCTCTGAGCCCATTCCCATTCCCCGGGACCTGCCCAGCAGCCGGTGCTGGATGGGCCGGGTCGGACCCGGCTGTCCCCGATTCCCGCTGGGATTTGCCAGGATTTGAGAGGAAAGCGCAGCCCGGGCAGGTGACCGGGTCATTGGCACAGGCACCGGTGGGGCCAGAGCAGGAAAAAGGGAACCTGAGCCCAAACCCACACTCCGCTGCTTTCTGGGAAGGGTTTACAGCGAGCACAGGAAAAAACAGCCAGCTCTGGGCAGCACCTGTGGGGTCCCAGCGGTGCCGAGGAAATGCGCGGAGGGGAGGCAGGAGGGATGTGCTGACCCCAGCCCATCATTTCCCACCTACACCCGGCCATGCAGCATCCCCCTCTCTGCATCCTCCAAGGTCCACCAGGACTTTCCCCGTTTGGAAAAGCCTTCCCAGTCCCTGTTTCACAGCAAAGCCGGGGTTTTTGGGAGCTCAGGCTCGGTCCCAGCTCAGACCCCATTTCCCTGGGCTGGACCCTGTCAGAGCAGGGATCCCTCCCCAGCGTCCCCAGCTCGCAGGGAAAGTGGGAGGGGAGGCCGGGGTTGTGAAATAAAGCCCGGTACCTGCCCGGCTTTGAAATGCAAAGCGCTGAGCTCCGCTCCGGCAGCGCCGCTGCGGTCTGAGGCTCACAAAGCTCTCAACACAAACGGGCCGCAGTCGCTGATCAACGAGCAGCTTCAGACCGAGAGGCATCTCGCATGCAAATGGCATTTACCGCTAATTAAATGCACAAAGGAGATTTTTCCAGGCATCCAAGGTTGCTCCTGCGGAGTCTGAACTCCCACACGCGCACACACCCAGCGCCTCTGCATTTTCTGCGCACAAAGCATTTCATTTCCATGCGCGTGGATTGGGCAACGCTGCCATTCCCGGCTCCCTTCCCTGCTCCTGCCGAGGGCATCCTGACCCAGCACCGCCTCTCGGGGCTCCCGCTTGGCCGGCTCCGGTGGGAATCACAGCGCCCAGACCATTCCAGCCCATTTCCAGGCTCGCTGCAGCTGGGTGAGGTCTCAGGTTTGGGGAAAAGGTTTGAGAGACGAGACCCACAAGGCCTCATCTCCCAGAGGGATCCGTGAGGTCACTTGGTCTCCTGTCCCGTGAGGATAAAGTCCCCTGTCCCATGAGGATAAAGCCCCCTGGCCCCTGTCCCCTGTCCCGTGAGCATAAAGCCCCCTGTCCCATGAGGATAAAGCCCCCTGGCCCCTGTCCCGTGAGGATAAAGTCCCCTGTCCCCTGTCCCATGAGGATAAAGCCCCCTGTCCCCTGTCCCCTGTCCCGTGAGGATAAAGCCCCCTGTCCCCTGTCCCCTGAGGATAAAGCCCCCTGTCCCATGAGGATAAAGCCCCCTGTCCCATGAGGATAAAGTCCCCTGTCCCCTGTCCCGTGAGGATAAAGCCCCCTGTCCCCTGAGGATAAAGTCCCCTGTCCCCTGGCCCCTGTCCCCTGAGGATAAAGTCCCCTGTCCCCTGGCCCCTGTCCCCTGAGGATAAAGTCCCCTGTCCCCTGGCCCCTGTCCCCTGAGGATAAAGTCCCCTGGCCCCTGGCCCCTGTCCCCTGAGGATAAAGTCCCCTGTCCCCTGGCCCCTGGCCCCTGGCCCCTGGCCCCTGGCCCCTGGCCCCTGAGAATAAAGTCCCCTGTCCCCTGTCCCCTGAGGATGTGGCACTGGTGATGTCCCAAGAGCCAGAGCAGAGGAGCAGCCCCCAGATCTCCCCCTCAGCTCCCCCACAGCCCCTTCCTGCCATGGGGGCAGCCCAGGGGACATCACAGCCCGTGTCACCCAGCCCCTTCCTGCCATGGGGGCAGCCCAGGGGACATCACAGCCCGTGTCACCCAGCCCCTTCTTGCCATGGGGGCAGCCCAGGGGACATCACAGCCCGTGTCACCCAGCCCCTCTCCCCTCCTCCCAGCGCCCCCAAAGCCAATCCCAGCCCCAAACCTCCCCTCTGCGGCTGCTCCCGGCCCTCCCCGATGGCTCAGCCACGTCCAGGCCGCCCGCTGGGGACAGGGACAGGGCTCAGACATTCCCAGGGCGGGCTCTGGAGGGTCGGGGGCTGTTGGAGTCACCCCAGCCGTGCTGGTGAGGGGCAGCAGGGACATCCCAGCCCCGAGGGGACACAGGGGACACTCGGGAGTCAGACACGGCCACGTTTCACAAGCGCCGGTGGCTCGGGCTCCCCCCGCCACCACCACCCACACTCGGGGTGTGTTTGCAATGCCGAGATGTCGAGTTTGTATCTCCTGCTCATCTCCAGCTGAAGCATTCCTGCTTGTTTACTGGTCCTCTCCCCCAGTCCCAGGATCCCAGTCCAGCAGAGGAGCTTTCATTTCCTGGGGACATCTTGCATTCATTAGGACATGTTGTTATTGACTTACAAGGCTGCTAATTCCCAAGGTCCAATTTAGCCCTCAAAAACCACCACCATGTGTGCTGGGATTTGCTACATCCCTGCCAGCAGCCGAGTGTGCTCGGAGGGAGCCTAGATTTAAACCCAGGGACTTTTGGGACCTCTGTGCCCCGTGCTCGGCACCTCCAGCCCTGAGTGCCCGCGTGCTCTGCAGGGGACACGGCCACCACAGCAGCCCAAATATTCTGCAAATGGGATGGAAAGCAGCTGGGGACATGCTGGGGGTGACAGTGACACTCTGAGGGGTGCCAGGGACACTCTGAGGGGTGCCAGGGACACTCTGAGGGGTGCCGGGGACACTCTGAGGGGTGCCAGGGACACTCTGAGGGGTGCTGGGGACACTCCGAGGGGTGCCGGGGACACTCTGAGGGGTGCCAGGGACACTCTGAGGGGTGCCGGGGACACTCCCAGGGGTGCCAGGGACACTCTGAGGGGTGCCGGGGACACTCCCAGGGGTGCCGGGGACACTCCCAGGGGTGCCAGGGACACTCCCAGGGGGGCCGGGGACACTCTGAGGGGTGCCAGGGACACTCTGAGGGGTGTTGGGGACACTCCGAGGGGTGCCAGGGACAGCTGGGCCCCAGGAGCAGCTGCAGACGCCGGGGCTGGAGCAGGAGCGGGGACAGCGCCGGGAGAGCCCCGAGGAGGGAAGGCCGGCCCTGAGGAGCAAAGCCCGGCTCTGAGGAGCCAAGGCCGGCCCTGAGGAGCAAAGCCCGGCCCTGAGGAGCCAAGGCCGGCCCTGAGGAGCCAAGGCCGGCCCTGAGGAGCAAAGCCCGGCTCTGAGGAGCCAAGGCCGGCCCTGAGGAGCCAAGGCCGGCCCTGAGGAGCAAAGCCCGGCTCTGAGGAGCAAAGCCCGGCTCTGAGGAGCAAAGCCCGGCTCTGAGGAGCCAAGGCCGGCTCTGAGGAGCAAAGCCCGGCTCTGAGGAGCCAAGGCCGGCTCTGAGGAGCCAAGGCCGGCTCTGAGGAGCAAAGCCCGGCTCTGAGGAGCAAAGCCCGGCTCTGAGGAGCCAAGGCCGGCTCTGAGGAGCAAAGCCCGGCTCTGAGGAGCAAAGCCCGGCTCTGAGGAGCAGTCTCAGCTGCCCTGGAGACCGCAGATGGGCTCCCTGTCTGGGCCCGGCTTTAGGCCCGGCTTTAGGCCCGGCAGGCTGGCGGAGCTGCCCAGGGCGGCTCTCGCTCCCCGGGCCCCGAGCCAGGAATAAACATCTCTCATGTACAGCGCCCTAACTCGGGCCCCGGGGCACTGAGTCACCTCAGCCGGGGATGAAAGGCTGAAGCAATGGCAGCCCCCGGCTGCAGCCCCCGCTCCGGGAGCGGCCGCGGTTCGGGGCTGGCGGCGGGAGCGGAGCTCGGGGAGCCCGGGCCGGTCCCGGCGGCCCCGCCGCGATGGCTGCAGATTGCAGAGGCGGCGGCAGCCCCAGGGGATGGGTGGATGCACCTGCAGGAGCTCCTGGCCGTGACCTCTCGGCTGTGCAGGAGCCCAGGCCCCGCTCCAAGGGGAAAGGAAAAGCTGGAGCTGCGGCTCCTGCCCCACTGCCCTGCCCAGCTCCGCTTCCAGCGGCTTGGGGGGGTCCTGGTGTGGGAGCTGTGGCTCCAGGGTGGCCCAAAAGCCCTTCAGAGTGGTGGAAACCATTTCTCTCACAGGCTTTTCTTGAGGGCACAGGGGCAGCAGCTCTGCCATGGGGCCACATTCCCATGGGAATGAGCAGAGGGGCTGGGATCGGCATCCCGGGGTGAGCCCCAGCATGGGCAGCACCCAGCGGGCTCAGGCAGCTCATCCACCTTCCTGCAGGGATCCTGAATCCCGGGAACGGGCTCCAGACTGTTCCTAATCCCGGGAATGGGCTCCAGGCCGTTCCTAATCCCGGGAATGGGCTCCAGGCCGGCCCTGAATCCCGGGAATGGGCTCCAGGCCGTTCCTAATCCCGGGAATGGGCTCCAGGCCGGCCCTGAGTCCCGGGAATGGCCTCCAGGCCGTTCCTAATCCCGGGAATGGGCTCCAGGCTGGCCCTGAGTCCCGGGAATGGGCTCCAGGCCGGCCCTGAATCCCGGGAATGGGCTCCAGGCTGGCCCTGAATCCCGGGAATGGGCTCCAGGCCGTTCCTAATCCCGGGAATGGGCTCCAGGCCGGCCCTGAATCCCGGGAATGGGCTCCAGGCTGTTCCTAATCCCGGGAATGGGCTCCAGGCTGGCCCTGAATCCCGGGAATGGGCTCCAGGCCGGCCCTGAGTCCCGGGAATGGGCTCCAGGCCGGCCCTGAATCCCGGGAATGGGCTCCAGGCTGGCCCTGAATCCCGGGAATGGGCTCCAGGCCGTTCCTAATCCCGGGAATGGGCTCCAGGCCGGCCCTGAATCCCGGAAATGGGCTCCAGGCTGTTCCTAATCCCGGGAATGGGCTCCAGGCTGGCCCTGAATCCCGGGAATGGGCTCCAGACTGTTCCTAATCCCGGGAATGGGCTCCAGGCTGGCCCTGAATCCCGGGAATGGGCTCCAGGCCGGCCCTGAATCCCGGGAATGGGCTCCAGGCCGTTCCTAATCCCGGGAATGGGCTCCAGGCCGTTCCTAATCCCGGGAATGGGCTCCAGGCCGGCCCTGGATCCCGGGAATGGGCTCCAGGCCGTTCCTGAATCCCGGGAATGGGCTCCAGGCCGTTCCTGAATCCCGGGAATGGGCTCCAGACCGGCCCTGAGTCCCGGGAATGGCCTCCAGGCCGGCCCTGGATCCCGGGAATGGGCTCCAGGCCGGCCCTGAGTCCCGGGAATGGGCTCCAGGCCGTTCCTAATCCCGGGAATGGGCTCCAGGCCGTTCCTAATCCCGGGAATGGGCTCCAGGCCGTTCCTAATCCCGGGAATGGGCTCCAGGCTGGCCCTGCTGTGGGAATGCCGAGGCCCTTTGGGAAATCAGGCTCCTGGAGTGCTGCAGGAAAGGTCAGGAGCTGCTCAAGGAGCTCATTACCAGAACCAAATCCCAGGAAACCCAGCCTTGGGCTCCTCCGAAACATCGATTCTCAGGTTGTGGCCGAGAGGGACGGGAATTCATTTCCATGGATTTGGAAAATGCAGATGGAGAGGAGCTTGGGCAGGACAGAGACACCTCACTGCAGGCAACCTCTAATTAAAGGGTTCAACTAATTCTTCCCAGGGTCAGGTCACCGCTCCACTGCCCCTCAGAGGATTTTGTACTGGGAAAATCCCAATCCCAGCCACGGCTGGGAGCACAGGGGTGACTCCAGACCCTGCTGATCCACACCAGCATGGGACAACAACCAAAAAGGTCCCTTTTAGCATTAAAAATCGATGTCTCCCCCCTGGAAAAGCAACCCCAAAATCCTTTGGTTTGGGGATACACATCTGCAGATGCTGAGCTGTTCATGGAGATCCAGGAGAGATGGGAGAGGATCTTCCCAAAACACAGCCAGCCCTTGGGAAAGCTGAACAGCTCCAAGTTGTTTTTAACGGCCTTAAAACAGCAGCTGAAAAATCCAACGGGATCATTTCCTCCTGGACATATTTGGGAACGTATTTATTTTATATCTTGGGGGAAAAAAAAAAAAAGAAAAAGAAATTCCAGGATGTAAGTGAGAAGCCAAGAAAAAGGGGAAAAAAATAAAAAAGAAAGAGGGGAGGGGGGGGGAAAGAAAGAAAACAAATTTGAACTGGGCCTGTTTTCCGTGCAGTATTAAATCTCCAGCACACAATGAATCATGCAGTCCTTGGCCTAACAAGGAGGACTCCAGAAAGTCTGTAGGATGAAGGAGTCACTGGAGACTCCAAGAAATATGACAGGCTTGCTCCAAAGTGCACAAAAGGTTTTTTTAGTAAAGGAGAAAGAAAAGAAAAGAAAAAAAAAAAAAAAATCTCTGAAATTACAGCCCTACAACAGCTTCATTTGTATAATCCCTCTCAGGGCCGGGGGCTGTTTTGCAGCTCTCAACAAGAGCAGCAGTAGATGACAGAGCCCAGGCAAAGGAATATGGATGTGAACTTTTGTCCCAGATCCAGCGCGTGTGCTTTCGGTGGGACAGGGAAAGCCCAGGCCAGGATGAGCCCACAAATCCCAGCTGGAGTCACCAAACCTGTTCCCTGCCCCCAGGGAGCTGCTGTTTACCCAGAGCACGTCTGGGTGCTCCAGCTCAGCTTTCACCCCCATGGGGGCACTGCCCCAGCACTGCAGATTTTTCCAACCTCAATCTGCGCCTTTGGTTTCCTCTCCCTCGGACAGCAGTGCCCTCCACGGGCTTGGTGCCTCTTCCCAGTCCTTCTTTCTCCAGGTGTTGCTCCCTCTCCCTTCATTTATCCCACGGCAGCCTCCCAGTCCCTCCTCTCTTCCATGGAATTCCAGGAAAAGCCACTTTAACCTCTCAGGTTTGACCTCGCAGCCTCCAGCCCCGACAGCTCCGGGCAGGAAAAGCCTCGGGGGAGCCTCCAGCAGCTCCGGGCCAGCCCCTGCAGCCTCTTCCCATGCTCGGGATGTCCTTCCTGGGGAGCAGGAGCCACATTCCTGGGGCTGGGGCTGGACATCCTGAGGGATGCGGCTGAAGGAGGATCCCTGGTGCTTCCGAGACTGCCTCAGGTCTGGAGAGAAGGTGCAGAACCAAAAGCTCTCCAGGACCTGAGGAGCCCAGGAGCTCTGGCAGAGATCCCAGCACTTCCAGGATCCATGGAAAAGCAGGGAGAACCAGCCCTGGGCACAGCAGAGACCAGAGACCCCGACCACGGTGCCAGCAAAGCTCCCCAGCCCTGCAGGGATTTATCTGCTCCTCGAAATCAGCCTCTCCTGCCCCACAGCAGCATTCCCTGCCCTCTGCTCTCCCGAGTAAATCCTGGGATCTGCAGCAGCAGGAGGCAGCTGTGGATGCTGGGATGAGCAATCCCTCCTGCAGGAGCTCTGTGCCCTGACAAGGAGCAGCCCAGCTCCAAGAGTTTGCACATTTTGGCCAGGTGAGCCCCAAAGGCCGAGCAGAGAGATCTCACACCTCGTCTGGCCCCTCCAGCTGGGGCTGTTCCTCTTTGGAACACGTGCAAGGAGTGCAGGGATCAGCAGAGAGCAGGGCAGGGGGCTCTGGAAGGAAGGGCTGCCCTTTTTTTGGGTAGATCAGGCTGCAGCAAGCAGAAGATGAAATCGTCACTGGGCTCAGCCATTCAGGCAGCAAAACTCGCTCTGGTTTTGCTCCATCGCCACCAGCACAGACCCTTCTTGGAGTGACTTTGATGCAGGATGGATGCACTAAAAGCCTGGGGAGGGGCAGAAAGCTCAGCCCTGGGCAAGCACAAGCACAGCAAACTCGTTCCTTGGCCTTTCATCTGCTTAATAACACTCTGTGGCATCCAGAGAAACCTGGGAATGGCAAAGAGCACGAGCTCGTCTCAAACAGGGATCCAAAACCTTCTCCACATCTCCTGGCTGTGCTGGAGCAGGGCCTGGCAGCAGCTGCTGGGCCCCCAAAGCTCTCCTGGCTTGACTGGGTGGGAAATGGGAAGAATTATTGCTCTGATTACACCCAAAGGGTTCAGATGCAGAGAACCCCCCCAAAAAAACACCACTCAAAGCACAGAAAAGCACCAAAAGGAGTCCCAGAGTCCGTCTGTGGTCCACTCTGCATCCTCAGAGCACAAGGGATGTGGCAGCTCGGGATGGGGGCACAGACATTTCTCCAAGGCGAGCCCGAAGGTGCCCGAGTTCTCCCCTGGGGAGCAGCAGGAAAAACGCGGAGGATGCGGAGGGAGGGAGGGAGGGAAGGGAGGGAAGGGAGGGAAGGGAGGGAAGGGAGGGAGGGAGGGAGGGAGGGAGGGAGGGAGGGAGGGAGGGAGGGAGGGAGGGAGGGAGGGAGGGAGGGAGGGAGGGAGGGAGGGAGGGAGGGAGGGAGGGAGGGAGGGAGGGAGGGAGGGAGGGAGGGAGGGAGGGAGGGAGGGAGGGAGGGAGGGAGGGAGGGAGGAGCAGCCCCAGCGGATCCCGAGGTTCCCGAGCCAAGGCTGACCTCCGCAGGCCGGCGGGATCATCACAGCCCCGCTCGGGACACGGGAGATCCTGGGCTGCTTTTTCTGCTCTCCATCCCTCTGGTACAGCCAGGGCTCTCCCTGGGAGTCTCTCCCGGATTTTCCTGCTGTGCTGGAAGTGAAGGGGGTGTGAGGGACGGGAATGCTGTGGACAGGGGAGCTGTGGGTCTGACAGGGATCTTCCCAATCTCTCCAGGTCTGGAGCAGATCCATAAATCCCACCTCCCCAAATCCGCATCCCCTGCCCCAGCAGGCAAGGACTGTTCACACTTTGCATTACTGGGAAGGCTTATCCTATATAATCCTATATAATCCTATATAATCAATGAGGCAGCAGTTTGAGGATTTGGTTTGCAGCTCAAAAAGAGGGAAAGATGCCATCGGTGGAGCTGATACCGAGACTCCTGTTCCAAGAAAACCTGAGCCAGCACAGCCCTGCCAGAGCCGAGTCATGGCTGGAGGGCAAGGGCAGCTCCTGCCTGGCTGAGGTTTGCACCAACAGCTGCTGCTGTGAATTCCTAGACACAACCTCTGCCTCCTCAGAGCCCCGGGATTGTCTGGGAGTCAGAGCCAAACCCCAGAGCGGATCCGCTCTGCCCTCCCCGCCTTGGGAAGGGAAACCTGGCGAGGTCCTCGTGGAGCTGCTGCTGCTGCTGGGGGGCTTCAGAGCAAGGGAATCAAAGGAGGATCAGCCAGAGACTCGTTTTGATGCCTGGGGAGAGCGAGCAGAGCAAAGCCGAGGTCACAGGAGAGGTTTGTGGGTCTGGTTTTGGAGGACTTTGGCCAGATGTGATGGGAGCTGCTCCGTGTCCCCCACAGCCTCTCCCAGCCCCATTTCCAGCTTCCCTCAGAGCTGCCCAGCCCAAGCTGTCCCTCCAACACCGTAACCACCCCCAGAGAACTGCAGGGGATGTCCACAGCACATCCAGCATTCGAGGGCCAGGTTTTCCCTCTCCTAACGTGGGAACAAGCGATGCCAATGGGGAAACAGAGCCTCAAGGCCTTGTGGGGCTGTTGTGCCTCTGCTCCTCTCCTGTGCATCACTGGGCTTGTGACCCCACTGACCCCTCCTTCCTGGCCTCAGTTTACAAGATTTGCTGTCTGGTGCTGTGGGGACACGAGGAAAAGGCTGCCATGGGAAGCAGAGGAAGCCCCTGGCACAGTTTGATGTGCAGGCACATCCTGCAGAGCCAAGTGTTCTCTGCCACGTGAACTCCACACAGAAACTCAGCCAGGGCTGGGCACAGAGCAGCAGCACAGCGAGGCTGTAAATAAAATCAGGACTTTAGCACTGATTGCAGCTTGCCCACTAACAGCGTTCCCATTCACTCCAGGAAACATTCCCAGGAATTGCTCCCATTTGAGTCTGGCAGCTCAGGCTGCTTTTTCCCCTCTTTTGAACCAATGCTCCTGATAAAGCTGGGAGATACAAAGATCCTTTGCCTTTCATCCCCTGTGCCAGCCAGCCAGCAGAGAGCAGGGATCCTGGGGGGATCCTGGGGGGTCCTGGGGGGATCCTGGGGGGTCCTGGGGGATCCTGGGGGGATCCTGGGGGGTCCTGGGGGGATCCTGGGGGGATCAGGACTGCTGGATTCCCTTCTGGCCTTGCTGCACAGGGGGTTCTGCTGAAGCAGGGGTTTCTCAGCCCAGCTCCTGCAGGCACGACATCAACCCTTGGGAGCAGGGAAACCATGGCAGGACCATGCAGAGGGGCTGTTCCACCCAAAACACAGCTTTGCCCCGGGGTTGGGGCTGGGGAGCTCTGCCCCAGGCTGGGGACTCAGCCCAGGGCACCCAGAGGCAGCTCCTGTGCCCAGGGAAGCCGGAGGGACCCCCAACGATGCCGTGGAGCTCAGCTTTTCCCAGGAACCAGCCCTGACTTGCCTGGGATTCAAGGCCCTCTCTTATCTCCTGCAGCAGCTCGGGCTCGTTGTGAAATCTCCCCACTGGAGATGTTACCAGCCAGGATTTATGGCTTCTGTAGTTTCCCTTTCATGGCTCCAGCTGGGGAAGCGCTGGCGAGGGATGAAAGGTGCTGCTCCGGGAGGGATGTCAGGAGAGCACTTCAAAGGCTCCCGAGACACCGAGTCGCGTTAGGATACTCGGGATCCTTCTCTTCCAGCCATCCAGAGCTTCCAGCAGCCTCTCCCTCCTCAAGCACAGCCTTAAAACCATCCGGAGCCAGAGTCAGGCACCTGCAGCTCAGCTCTGGAGCTGCCCTCAGGAGCCCCCAGCGGGTTTCTCATCACCCCCAGGGTTTGTCCTGACCCCATCCTGCACACAATGAAACGCCAATGGCTCGGGCAGGGCAGCAGCCAGCACCAGCCCAGAGGTTTCATGGGGAAGATGAGCAAGTTTTGCTCATAAGGGAAGTCTGGGCTGGAGGGGAAGGCCAGAAGGAGCCCAAGAAGGGATTTTGGCCACTGATGCCCCCTCGGGCGAGTCACGCTGTGAGAAACTTTGCTCATGTGCATCTTTCACTGCTCGCTGGGACAAAAGGATCTCAGAGTGCCTGGGCTGGGCTGTCACACTCTGGTGCCTGGAGGGATCCGGGGACAATCTCCATCCTGTGAGCTCCTGCAAGTGTGCAAAATTCCCCTCCTCAAGGAACCTCACAGAGAGGAATTCACCCAAAGGTCAGAGCAGCGTTATTTCACACTCCTCCTTGAGTGCTGACTGGCTCCAAGGCCTCACAAAGCTGGGAAATTAAAGCCCCATGAAGAAATCTCACCCTGAACACTTCAAACCCACCCAGCCCATGCACAGAGCCTGCAGTAAATGCTCCTGTGCTGTTGTGGATCTGATTCCTGGGTGAGTGGGTGCAGCAAGATGAAGAGCCAACCACTGCCTTAAAAACCACCCAAACACAGACTGCAGGAACTCCCAGTCCCTGTAAGAGCTATTGCCTGAGGAAATTAAAACTCAGAAGTAGCTGAAGCAGCACATGCCTGCCCACACTTTCAGTCCCCAAAAGCAGGAGCTGTTAAAGCTCCCAGCACTTTCCTGCCCTCTGTCCTTGCCTGGCTCCTGTGCCAAGGTGATGCCAAACAGCAGCTGAAGCTGCCCAGGTGCCCTGAGTGACAGAAAGAACAGCACAGCTGCATCCTCCAGCTGTGCTCCAAACACATCCAGGGCAGGAGCCCACGGATCCAGACCAACCCTCCCAGGCTGGATGGAAAAAGTGGGCTCCAAGGCACAGAGAGGGGCTGGGTGCTCACACAGCTCTGCTGGAACCTCGCTGCCAGCAGCCAGAGATGATAAACTGGAGTCACTGTGACCAGCACTGCTAATAAAAGCCAGGTTCCTCAGAGCACGTGTCCTTGTCCTCAAGCAGCCTCCAGGGCAGCGACCTCAGCTCCCCTCTTCACCCCAGGAGCCTCCTGACAGTGCTGGGACTCGTCTGGAGCCACAGTTTGGGCCAGGGCAGGTTCAGCAGCCGAGCTCTGCCCTCCACAGGGTCCCCACTCAGCTCTCAGAGGGAGAAGATTGTAGCTACAGCTGGGAAATACCATCAAAACCTTCCAAAGGAAATGATTACTTTGAATTTTTGAAAATAAGTTAATTGAAATGGAAAAAACACCCAGTCAAGGAAATGGGAATAGCTCACCCTACATTTTCATTACCCTGTTTTCACAACAAATGGGAACAGCCTGCCTGACACAGACAAGAAATGAACTTGTGGCCTCTAAAGTCAGCTCCAGGGATCCAGATCACCCCATTCCTCATTAGGCTCTTCCCAACAAGAACTTCACCCCAAAAACAACCTCCAACAGCTGTGCAGGAGCTCCACGTGGCTGTTCACAGGCTCCAGCTCTTCTGCTCAGAGTTTAAAGGCAGCAAAGCCTCTAAAGCAGCTCAAAGCTCAGGCAGAAAATGGTTCAGGAACACAACTGAGGGGTCTTCATCTTTCTCCTAGCATCCCACAATGGCAGGAGCGTCCAGGAGCTGCAGTTCCCCTGTGCACACAGCTGGATGTGCCCAGAGCAGCTGGGAGAAGCTGTCTGGAGCTCCCGAGCTCCCTGCAGGAGGCTGGGGCTGCTCTGCCTCAGAAACATCTGGACAGAGGCAGCAGCAAAGCCATGGAAGCAAGGGAGGAAAGCAGGAGAGGCTGTGGAGGATGGAAGGTGCTGGAGTGGGGAGCCAGGACTGGGCTCTGACCCACACCACTTCATGTCCCTCTGCAGGCTGGGCAGGAGGAAGAAAACTCCAAATAAAATCTGTCTGCTGCTGGTTCTGCTCCCTCCCTGAGCACCAGGTTTGTGTGAGACACTGAACAGTCCCACCCCGTGGTCCAGGTCCCATCTCCCAGGGGCTGGCAGTGCACAGATCAAAGCAGGCCCTGCTGCCCTGGCAGCCTCTCAAACCTCTCCAGAGAGAGCCTGACTGCCCCAATCAGCATTTTTAATCACTGAGGATCATTTAGATTTAGAACATTGCTGTGCTCTGCAGCCAGAGCTCAGCCCCATAAATGATTTCTCCTCTCCCCCACATTCCCCCCGTGCATGGACAGGGATGTTTTCACCAGGGCTGCCTTCAGACTCATTAAGAGGAGCAGTATCACTTTAATCAGCCTCTTGAAAATAAGAATTCCGTGTGCAAACTGACAAAGTCATTCCCTAGGTCCTGCCAAGCCCTTTGCCGCAGGCAAAGGAGCTGAGACGTCCCTTAGCATCAATTTTGTTTGTTTATTTATAAAGTTCACATGTTTGATCTTTGTTTAGTAACTGTTTTCATCGCCCTGTCCAGTGGTAAGAACACAGCAGTTCTTCTCTTGAGTCAAAGAATCATGAGTTCTCTTTTCCCAGCTCTGGAAAACATCCAGCATCAGCTTGGGGAGCTCATCCCAAATTTATCCCAGTGCAGGAGCTGCTCCCCTCTCCCAGGTATAGGCCAGGCTCTGGCTGTGCTCTGAAATTAAGGCTTTTTTATTAATTACCTCATGACTCATTCACCTCCATGACTCTGATTAGCTTTAAATGTTGCCATCACGACCCCAACTTGCTCAGTCTCAGCTTTGGGCAACCCTGGAGAAACACTGAGAGATTAAAACACTTTGGTGCTGCCAGAGCTGCTGCATTTTATTTGAAATCAAAAGACAGCAAAGAAACCCTTCTGGAGCTCTGAAATCCAGGAATTCTGTAATGGGAATCGATTCAATCTCAACTCCTGAAATGGCAACTCAGGGGATAAGGTTGAACCAAACTTGAGATATTTTTTTTGATGTCTTTTTAATCAAATCTGACACATCTCTGGAAACCTGTATTCCACAGAAAAACGAGCAACCCAGATCTGTTCTTTCCACCTTCCACTGAAAATCTGAAAAAAAATCTCACTTCTCCTAAAGAAATTTCCGAGGAAAGCCATTATTTCTCAACTTGTTCTTCATTTTAAGGAAGTTTAAATTTTCAGAGGCACCACAGCTGGTTATAATGTCAGAAATAACACTTTTAATGATGATGCCTTAAATGACATCACCACTGAAAAACCCTTAAACCTGAAGGCCAAAAAAATAGAGAATATAATTATTAATAAGTTGTGTAGTTCAGCTCATTACCTGCAGTCCTGGAATGAAATCTTCAGAAATAAGAGAAAGATCTGCTTGGTAGTGAAAATATAATTTTATTTAACAATAGCTGCCAGCAGTATACTGGTATATCTGTAAAAGATGTTCCAGAAAGTGAAAGACATAAGCAAACTACAACAAATTGAATCAACTCTTCAAGTATTTCTCCAAACCACGCTCCAATCCTTGATGTCTTGGGAGGCTCCATCCCCTCATCCTGCTCCCACCCCCTCCAGGAACAAAAGGCAAGAGTTGGTGGCACAGGTTGTGAGGCAGATGGAGCATTTGTCACTTGGTCCCAGCTTTCTCCTGAAAACATTCCCTGGATGTGTTCAGCTGTTCAGAGCTGCCTGCACTTCACCACTTTTTGTTCTGCACCCAGATAGGCATCGCTGGCTTTGGCTCCAGCAGCTCCCATTTATTCCTCTCTGTGCTCCTTTGATACCAAATGCTAATTTGCTGCTTTAGCATAAAAATTTGATTACATCTCTCTCCTTATCACGCAGCTCTTGATCAGTTTGGACATGCCCAGTGTGGAGAAAACAGGGATTTTATGGGAAAATGAGAAGCTAAAAGCTGGGACTGCCCGTGTGGGACACCCAGGGAAGCTGTGGAGGGGATGGAATTGCTCCACGAGCCCCACGTGCCTCTTGTTCAACAGGCAGCAGAAGGAAAACTTTGTTAAAGTGAAAAATAAAATAATAATGCACCTAAGATAATCTGTTCTCCCACACAAAAACAGGGTGCAGGTGGTGAATTTTCCCTTTGTGTTCAGGAAATACACAAGTCACCTGTTTTCATGTGAATTTAAGCATATTTCAGCTTGAGAATAAAGTAAGTTATTCAGCATGCTAATACATGCAGCCAACTTGCAAACTGGAATGCCTACTTGAAAGGGCAACTGCTGTTTTTAAATTGGAGAAGGGGCTAGAAGCAGCATTTTAAATTTAAACAGGGGGTAGATTAATTGCTGTTTGATGAAATTAAAAATGCATTTAAAGATCAGATTGTAAACAAGTTGACAGAAGTCAAGAATTTACATAGTTATGAAAGGGCTTTTTTAATTAGTGTGGAGCTGGTGATTGGGGCCAGATGAAAGTGCTCTGCCCACACCAGACGCTGCCGTTCCCCGCTGCTCTGCAGGGATCACCTACGGAGCTGGGAGCTGCTCCTCTCCACCAGATTCCTGCTCCCTCCCCGAGCCAGGAGGGGCTGGGGCAGCTCCTGCCACAACAAAACTGCAGCAGGAAACCAAAGAGACACCCAGGACAGTTTGCAGTGCCAAGCTGGTGCTCATTGGAATTCCACCTCCGAGGGAAAGGCTCCGCTGTGCCCAGATAAGGAACCCAGTGGTCACAGCCAGAGCTTGAACTCTGTTTACAAGCTCTCAGACACAATTAGAAGGCTGAGGGAGAAGCAGAATGGTTTCAAGGCTGCCTGAACAGCAGAGGGGATGGATTATCTCCAGAAGAAGCTGCAGCACCCCAGCAGCTCCTGGCTGTGGGTGCCCTGCACTCCAGGGATAATTCCCTGGGAAAGGGAGCACAGCCTGACTCCTACAACCCCATCAACACAACTTCCAAGGGCCATCCTCATCTGTTTTTAAAAGTAGAGCTAAAAACTTCAAGATATGCCCACAAACACTTGCTTCCTACAGCTTTGTCAACTCTATGACTGCAAAGAGCACCAAACCAAGGAGGGTTGGGTTTGGGGTTTTTTCACCCTATGTGTCATTAAAAATGCTGTTCTCTAAATAAAAAAGTCATTCCTTTTTCTGGATGTCACGTTGTAGCAGAGACTGAAGCCCTACAGAGGGTTCTTATGGCTGAGGAACTTTACTCAGGAGGGGAATGTGACATCAGAGTACAGTAATTATTAAAGGGCTACAGTTTGGGTTTGCTCCCCAGGATTTTCCCTCTGTGCCTAAACATTCCTGTAAAAATTCAGAACGGGGATTAAATGTATCTAAGAGAGTTGCCTTTGAAAGAGATGTGACAGGATTGCTAAGTGCCTTTATATTGAATTCTAGCTCGAGGAAGGCAAGGCAAGGCACCACAAGCCAGGTGTACAAATATGGATCTGGTTCTCTACCTCTTCTATGTTGAGCTAACTCCAGGGGTACATAAAGTAGCAAAAGCAGGATGCTCAGAAAAGTCAGGCTGCTTTTAGAAAGCCAGTGCTTACCAAAAAATAAAATAAAATAAAATTAGTGTATAAAAGTGTTTATGTGAGCATTTCCACGTTATTGCAGAATGTTAAATATTCCAAGAACAACCTAGCAGGAATAGCACTTTCCAGCTTCTAAAATCAGTTAAATATAAAAGTATCTTTACAAAAAAATAGGCATATAAGTCTAGAATTCTTTGGAGTTGTTTATGATGGTCTTTTAAAAATAACCTAGCAGTTTATTTCATGCATCAAAACCATTAATTTTAAACAAGAAAACTATTCCCTGGTTTAGAAACATTTGAAAATTGCTTTTAAAAAAATTGTAGTGCTATTCCTCAGTGTTGCTGTAAAAAGATTTTAGTAGTGCAATGATTATGAGTATGCAAAACTGCAGTCCAGGTGCACAGAAACAATTGGGATAAATTCAATTCCACCACCGTTTCCTTACAAAATTCCCAGATTTCCTTTCAGGAAAAAAAAAAAACAAACTCTGCTATCATTTAAGGCAAATGTTCTCTTTAAAGGTCACTTTAGCTTTCTTCAGGGAAGAAAGGGCATTAAAAAATTCCCATTTCATGGCTCTCAGTCCATTTTGCATCACTAATCATTGCACTGCTACTCCCCACCCAGAGTTAGGACACTACAGTTTCCATGGATTTGGGCTATGACAGAACAGATTTTGAAGTAAAAATCACCAAAAAGACCTATACAAAACAAAAAAGGCTCTTAACTACCAAAAAGAAAGCCACTTGCAATTCTTAAAGTGAACAGAGAGCAGCTTCCAGCTCTGCTGTTTCCTGATGGTAAATCCTGACAATTATTTGTTTGCTGCAACTCAAAATTCAGACAATGCAGGTGTTTAAATCTCCTCAAGCTCCTGAAGACACAATAAACATCAACTCTGAGCTTTGAGCTTCCTGCCCCAGCTCTCAAGCCTGGATTCAAACTTCCCTGAAGCTGAGGTCATCCAAATCCAAGGTTCACGTTGAGTCCATTCTCAACCATTACTGTGACTTCAAATCCAAGAGATTTAAAAAAAAAAAAATACAACAAAAGAAACCAACAAAACATTGCCAAATATTTTGCAAATGGCTCTTTTGGATACTAAGTTCCCTTCTCTATGTAAATAGGATAGACAAGCAGGTACAGTTCAGTGTGTCACAGGTGTGACAGCTGTGTACAGATCTTCTGGAAAAGCAATAAATTCCAAAATACATAAATATTCCTTGTACCATACAGTGAGACAGGATCCTAAACCAATTCCTGGACAAATCATGGACCAGATGTTTACAGAGAAAAGCAGCAGGGGCAAGACAAGCCTTCACACTGAAGAATCCAGAGTCACCCCAGTGCAACGGGAACACGACTGCATCGATCATATTCAAAGGCTGGGAGAGGAGGTCAGGAAAAACAAGCCTGTAATTAAAGTCTGCAAACTTTAGGTAATTACTGTACCTGGTCTATCCACCGTGACTTGGAGTAACTGCGAGTTCATGCAAAAAACAATTGCTATTTGATATGAAAAGAGCAGTCTGTTAGAAGCGTTGTTACGGGATATGCAGGACGTCATCCTTTCGCAAGTGCTGATTACTTGGTGAGTCTCTTGGCTACATCACTGTAAGCTATTTCAATCTCCTTGTCTCCAGGACAGGTGTTGGTGAACTCATCCCTGCTGTAAGCATTTGTCAGGTATCTCCAGATCCCTGTCATCTCCTTGGGAATCTCAAAGTTGCGGTATTTTTTGGCCACCACCTGGAATGAAAGAATTACGTTATGAATTTATGTTCTTAACTTAAAATATTTTTTCCAGCCCTGGTCACTCTCTTGTGAAGTTATTCTTCCAACTTGGATATTTGGAATGACTCCTGAAATTTCCAGAGGCTGTTCCTGGGGGATGCTCCTGGCCCTGGCTGTTCCTCAGGGCTGTTCCTGCCTCGCTCCCTTTGGGGTTTTCTCCTCACCCAGGGAGGCAGAAACTGAGCCTGTGGCTCCATCTGCAGTACAGAACTGACACAGGTCACTGCAGGCAGGGAGAGCAACCAAACCACACTGATGTGGGCACATCTGCGCTCCTGTGGTTGCCTCAGGGTGCCTCTTCCAAGATTCCAACTTGGTTTTGGTTTTTTTTTACAATCCCTTTACTTCCCACCGTGTATTTACTTTGTTCTGGAGCAGTTTCCTTCGCAGAAGTGAGCAGACACTTCAGCCATTACCTGATCTTCACCTTCCTCCTTCTTGTGAGCTCTGCAGCTCCCTGAGACCACAGGGTCAGGGCAGGGAAATAGTTTGGCTCCTGCCATCCAAATCCTCTGCTGCTTCACACCTGCACCGAGCTCCACTGCTCAGAGCCCTTGGGAATGACTCAAACCTTGCACGGTTTCAGGTGTTAACAGTGCAGCTCAGCTGAAATCAGCTGGGCTCAGGAATGTCACAAACCAGAGCTATTTCCTGCTGCATTTTCCCCTGAACCCCCCCAGGTTTTACCTTGACAATGTGCAGTTTGGGCAGCAGGTTGCAGTCGGCCAAGGTCATCTCGTTGCCATCCAGGAACTTGCGGGTGGAGACTGTGACATCCTCCAGGCTGTTCTCATCGATCTCATCAGGGAGAGGGGAGTTCAGGTACTCATCCAGCTTCTGCAGGGTTTTCAAGAGGCCACGTTCTAAGGCTGTGCAGGAAGGGATGATTCCAAAACAAATGTTAAACTGAGACTGGTAGCAGAGCTGAAATACAAACCCCACATCCCTGTGCTACCCAGAAACACTGAAGGATTTGTAAGTCTTGGTCAGTTTTTGTGGTCAGAGCACTGCTGGAGCTGCCTCTGTGCTCACCAGAACACTGCAGCTGGACCAGAATCTCTTCAAATATCCCACATATGCAGGTTATTTAAAAGCTGGCTAATACAGCAGTTTGCACTAATTTAAAATTCTGTAAGACTGTCCACAAGGGTTTATTTTTGGTTTAAAAAGTGGCTTATGTCAGTTTCTTAAGACTGTGCCTAACTGGCTTAAACTGATTAGAATTAAGCTATGATGGGGTTTATATACATTTAAACATAATCTGTTTAATGTCACATGCTCAGCAAACAGCCCTGAGCAAACCCAGAGCACCCAGGCTGGTGCAGGATATGGAATGCAACAGCAGGTTTATGGAATGCAGCAGCAGAGGGCAGCACATCCCATCAAATCCCCATTTATTTCCAATTATTTATTGTGCAAAGTTTACATTTATTTACAAATACTTTGCATCTCTCCCTTTGAAATGCAGCAGAAGGAAATCCTGATTCCCTGAGTTTGGTTTTCCCTCTAAGTACTCTGAGGACAAAATTGATTTGTACTGAACTACTTAAAGGTCCAGCTGTGAGTTCTTTACTACTTATTGATCCCTCATGTGAAATCTCCTGTTTTCCCTCCACACAGAAAGGTTTTTATCCTTTAATGAGAAAGACACAAACTAAGCTTAGCTCAGAACTGTGAATGGAAGCCCTCAGTCCTAGAGAGGTGAAATAATTTCTGTGCAGGAGAAAATTCACAGATGCACAGAAATTCAACCACTGGGGCATGACACAAACTCTGCCTGAAATTTGCTTCTGGATGTTGAAATATTTATCCTTCATTCAAGAGTTTTGAGTGCACAAAGAGCCAGTGCCAGGGATATTTACAAACCATGCACACCCCACTGAAATTCTGATTGAACTGAAGATCTCTTTGAAATGTTGAAATCTTTGACATTAAACTTAAATAAGATTTTCATTCATGAGACTCTCAAGTGTCCACCAACATGCAGCTAAATCTGTCAGGGAGACACTTCCCACAAAGCTGCTCTGAAAAACACGAGGCAGTGGAAGCAGGAGAGCTCTGTCCCCCCCAGTGACCCACCTTCATTAGCTTCTGGTCTAGAGTTCTTGATATATGCAGAAAATTTGGCAAATATATCCATTCCAGCAGTGTTGGATTCTGGATGCTTTGGTGAGAGTTTCAGGTACCTGAAAAGCAGCAAGGAGCAGATCTACAGCACATTTAGCAGAATGGTGCTCATTATCTATTAACAAGCCCAAAATGGCACTTTGTTACTAATTATCCTTTTCCAGATTTGTTTCTGAAGTGAAGCATCACCCACTAAGGTTTTTAAACCCAGCACTTTCCAGAGGGACTCCAAAGCACATTCCTGCTTTCTGAATCAGACATTTGGTACAGGCAGAGTGTCTGAGGCAGCCCAGGGGCACCAGAGCTCCCTTAATCCAGTGCTGCCAAGGAGGCACACCGTGCACCTGTAAGCAAAATTCAGGGTTTTCCATTTCCATCAGACAATTATGGACTCCACATCTTAAAAGCCTGAAGTTTTGCCATGCTAAAAAGGCAAAACAGTTCAGTCTGTTAAAGGCAGTGTCTAGATCTGCCTGCCAGCTGAGGAGTAGAAAGCCATGAGTCTGGAGAAAGTTTGAACACATTAAAACAGATTCTCACTGTAGTTTAGGACTAAGTTTTGTACAGCAGACTCATCCTCATTCACATTATTTAGACACAAATGTGCCTGTCACCAAAAGGAAGAGCTTGAAAGTGCAGATGGGATGACCAGGGTATACAAAGGATAATTTAAAAATAATCTTTGAAAGAAAACAGCTTTTGATATAATGATGAGGGAGCTGAGGAGAGGGAGGTATGACAAGCAAGAATAACTTCTATGTCTTCAGTTTATTGATGCTGAAGAACATCTTAATTAGGGCAGAAATCCCCTGTGAGAACTGTGCCTATCTGAGGTGACAAATTATCAGTTTAACACTTACTTGGGTGGGGCCAGAACATCTTCCAGGAACTCTTCAATCTTGTTCACATCTGTTCTCACTTCCCCATTGTATGTGATGAAGGGTGGGTGAGTGCCTGGAGCCAGATTCTGAAGGTCTGCTGGTTTCCTGGGGTGAGATGCAAACCCAGAAAAAGTAAGCAGGGGACAAAATTTCATTGCTACAACCACAAAAGCACTGCTGAGGTTTTCACATCCTCAGTTTTAAGTAGACACCACCGGTTTTCTTGCTAAAAAGTGAGTTTACAACTAAACCTTTTGAATACACCTGCTTACAATTAATTTAAAACAGTTTAAAACAATTTCCTCCTACCTCTGGCTGTGTTTACTCTCAAATCAATACAATGCTGACTGGAAGAGGGATATTTATACACACACCACACAAACACTCTCCCTCTTTCCCTACAGAACAGTTTATATATAGTATAATCTGTGTTAATCCTCCCCCCTCACACAGAGCTGCTCTGGAAAGAGGCAGCTCTGATACAGCCCAGTGTATAAACCATTTATTACGTGCCCAGGGAGTTTGGTTCCAGGCAGGCTGGCAGATGTTTGAACATCGTGTTTAAAATTATTCTTCAGTTTGCAGTGAAAAAAGAGTTATTACAAACAAGAGCAGCACACCTGGGAGAGGAATCCCCACATTAGGATTGGACATGAGAAAAACAGCAAAAAGCTGAAATACTCAGCTATTTCTAATTCTATTTCTAACTAATAACTCTCTCAGGCAGAGCAGAGCAGCCTGGCCACCACCTCCTACTGGCCCAGCAACAACAAATGCTGGCCCAGCTGAAAACTCTGCCAAGGTAAAGCTGCCCCTTGGTTCCTGCTTGGACAAATCCAGGCTGGACCAGAAGCCTGAAGTGGGGCTGAGCCTTGTCCAGCGTGGCCACGTTCCTGAGCCAGCTCCAGGCATGCAGGAACTGGATTTACTGGAAACTGGAACTGCAGTTCAAGGAATCCTCCTGACAACACCAGACAGGGAAACTAAACTGGCAACATGTCCTGCAGGGCAGCATGAGAAAGCAGCGTGTTCAGGGAGAGCAGCTGGACTCTAAACTGAGCCCAGCTTACAAGTCTATCTTGTTTTCCATTTCTTACAAAATTAACAACTCCTGCCAGAATTTCATGTCCTGCCCGCTGCTGCCCTTTCATAGAGCCAAAGTGTGAAGGAGAAAAGTGATTTTCATACTTTAGAATACTCCACACCCTGCTTTAAACCAGTGGATGGAAACCTTATAAATACAAGAATTCAACTCTTTTCAATTTTTAAGCTTCTGAGAAGTTATTTCTCACTAAGAGTTGCCACCCCTCTCTCACTTTTAGGATTTAAAATCTCTCATCGGGTAATGCTTTAAGTAGCTTAACACTTCATTTAAATACAGCTTTGTAACTCCCAACAATTACAGGAAGTTGTCGTGGCTCCCTTCCAGTTCCCCATGTTGGCCAGATAAAATTCCTCAGAAGGAATGTTATTTTACAAACAAACAGGGGCAAGACCACCGGATCTGCAGGGATACTATCAAAGGCAAACTTTAGCTCTAAACCAGATCATTCCAAAGAACTAACCAACAAATGTTTTCCAAAGAACCAGAGTGCATCTCAGAGCACTTTACTCATCCAGTCACACCACCTGCATCCTTCAAGAGAAAGAAAGCAGAGATTAAGATCCCACAGCCCTGGTCCAAACATAATTCAGGGTTTGACTTCCAGTTTGCTACTCCTGCCAGGGGATTTTAAACAAGCCCTGCTTCAGCACAGCCCTTGGAGCACAAACACACAGGAACAGCCTTAAAAGGCTCAGAGTACAAATTCCCTTAACAGGCAAACAAGAAGGCAATTAAAGTAACAGAGAAGTTTTACTTCAAAGATAAAGCTGGAGAGCTTAAAAAACAAACCAAACCCAAACAAACAAACAAAAAAATCCTTCTGTAACCACTCCAAATAATTCCAAGATGGTTTGTGCCTACCCCAAAGTTTACCAGGGGTTTTGGAGGCAGGGCCACATTAATTATGTGGCCATCACTACCCCCAGAGTTAAGGTGTAAACACATCTTGGCTTTGCCACAAACCAGAATAGTAATTAGCATGCAAATTATTTCTTGTAGAGCAGACAAAATCCAGCCCCCAAATGGAATACATTTATAAATGACACAAAAACTGCAATGAGGATCTGAAGAGTAACATGGGAAAAAGCCAGTGCTAAAACCCCAGTTCCTCAACTGAATTTCACACTGTTGAAGTTGGATTCAACTCTGGGTGGTCTTTAATAGTTAATTTTAATATTTCATATTATTATTTAAGCTTTGCCTGTCAAAGGATCTGCAAAAACTCCAACTGAGGATGCTTCAAACAGGATTTGAGCACTCAGCTGAAGGCAAGCTGGCCCTGAGTGTTGTTCCAAGCCCAACAAATGGTTTGTGCACTGCAGCTCTGCTCTGGCCTCCAGAACAAGCCAGAGCTGTGAGCACTGAAATGCTGCTGCCCAGAAGGGAAGAATGAAGCCTCTGTGTGCCCAAAGAGAGGGAAGAAATGGCTGATTCCTTGCAGAGGGTGGGACTGCCCTCCTCCTCCTCTGCCTATGTGCATGTTCTGTGTGCTGAGAGCAGGGCTGAGAACTTCAGAATGTGCCTTTGTTAGCACAGGGCAGCTCTGGAGGGGAAAACACACGGCAGGCTCAGATTTTCCTGTGTCCCAAGTCCCTCACTTGTGAAATTTGTACCCAACCATGACCTTTTCATCTCACAAACAGACAGCACTGGCCTTGCTGTTGTGCAGCACTGATGTTACGAGGCAAAGGCAGGCAAAGCCTTTTTTTCTGGTTTTGGCCAACAAAATAAATTCAGTTGTTTGAAACAATTCCTGCTCTGCTCTTTGAGTTTGTGTCTAACAGGAACAAAGAGCAGAGGAGATCGTTTGGATTGAATAATGTGCTCATAAAAGCAGTCTCTTGTGGCAATAGTAAGGCACCACCTAACATCTCTTATCATTCTGGTAGTGATAACAAGGGAAAACAGAGCCATCTGATATCAAACTTTTCCTATTGAGCACTTGGCTGGATGAGCTGCACCACTCTGCCACTGGGTATTGAACAACCCACAGTGTTAAAGTTGTATTTATGGACATCTAAATAAAGTCTAAAAGGAATTAAGTTTGTATCAATATCTATTCCAACCCGAATTAGCTTCAGTGGTCCTTTGTTTTCTTTCCCAGAGAACCCCTTCAGTGCACAACACAAAGGTGGTTTATTTGACCTCTTCCCCTGCAGATCTTTAATTTTGCACTTATTTTGTGTTTTCCCCTCCTCAACAGAAAAAAAAAACCCCAAAAAAACTGAAAGAAAGCTTTCCTTGTGTAAGGAAGGTCAACTTTAAACATCTGCAACCAATTTATATGCTAAAAGTTAGTCTTACATCCCATTCCCCCATCCAATTAACTCCAAGTTGCCAAGGGGACACAAAATAAAGCCAATTCATCAGGAATATTTGGCATTTTAATGATATCTAAACTGGTTCAGCAGTAAAAAGCCTTCCAAGCCTAAAATATCTCTGTCCACCTCCTCCTGCCCATCCCCAGTAACTGCAATGGGTTTAAACAACCCCATCATTAAAGGAAAAGGAAATCCCAAACTACCAACAGCCCACAAGCAAAAGTTCTGCTCCTGAGTCTGCACAAACCACAGGCAGGGCTCGGTGGAGAATGTGACACATTTGGTTTATGGGGCTGGCAGCACCAATATTTGCAGGGAAATCCTACACTGGCCAGAAAAAGCTCTTTGAGCAGCTCCAAATGCACCCAGAGCTGACAAAAGCTGCTTTCTGCCCCTCACCACACAAGGAAGTCTTTAACACTCCTTGCCAGCACTGAAGCAGCAACTTCAGTGATTTTTAAAACCCAAACAAGTCACCTCCCTCAAAAAAAATCACAAGAGGTTAAGTCCAGCAGGGTGATTTCTCCTTTCTATGTTGGATTCAGTGCAGAACACTTTGTTTCTCTTGGCTTTATTCCTGAAATTCAGGTTTGGAGGCACTGGCAGCCTCCTCCTCTCTGCAGAGCTGTGACCAACAGAGTTTTCCATCAGTGCTGGGAAAACATGACTTCACACCCAAAGCAAACACAAGGCCCCTGCTGAATTTAGCACTTTCATAAAAAAGAATGGCCAGTCTGAGGAAATTAAGACTCCTGCATTCGCTCCTCACTGTTTTTAGCCACCAAGGTACTCATTTCATAGAGCAGCTGCAATTTAGGTGACAGCATCATGACTTATCTGGCTGACACTGAACAAAGGTAGAATATTTCACATTTTATTCCTACCCATTTCACTTGGATTTACCTCATGGGCAGGTATTTTCATTATTATTGCACAATAACTAAAATAATCTTAAAAAGAAAAGGAGGAGGCTGCACATGGTTTGTGACAATTATCCATCACTGGAGATTTGACCAGAGGGTGGTTGATTAAAAATTTCCATCTGTCTCCACTTAGGGGATCTTGATGTGAAATTAAAGAAAAAGTCAATATTCACTTATAAAAGACTTTGTGTGAGTTTTACAGAAGAGCATCACTGAACAAATTCAGGAGAACTTACCAGACCCATTATTTTTGGTTAAACCATCAATAAATGCACCATTTACACCCAAGTTTCCTCAGTCACTCATTAGGACAGATTTTAATTTCAGAAATATAATTTGGCCATAAAAGCTCTGGCCAAAGCTTTGTTCCACCAAGGGTGCTGAGCTCTTGCTGGCCCAATAAATCAAGTATTTCTTACCTCTTCAGGTCCACTGTTGTGACACTGAACACGACTCCCTTCAGCCACAGGATCATGAAGAGCCTCTGGGAGAAGGGACAGTTTCCTATGCTCTCTCCATCACTGCCAGCCTGCAGGACAGAACAGAGATTAATCTGGGTAGGGCTGTGCCATCTCACAAACACTGCAACATCTGTAGGTAAACACACACTCAGTACAACTGAAATTGCCACATTTGTCAAGTTTTTTGTTTGTCATGTCCTCTAGGAGCTCAAAAACTGTATAGAACAATATTTCAGTTATCTTTGCCACTGACAATGCTGCAGCTGCCATCCTCCTCTGAGCAGCCACACCTTCTGATGGCAGTTTTCCAGTGTCAATGCTGTTCTTTGCTCTTTATTATTCTTTTTTTCTTTCTTCTCCAAGGCATAGCTAATTAATTGGAGTCATCTTCCAGTTCAGTGCTTCTATCTCTCCCTGTGCAGCACTCCAGGGAGCCAAGTGCAGCCAGGAACTGAGAATTGATTGTACTGCAGGTGTTGTGAGGAAAGACATAACTGTGAGTACATAGAGACTTCACTGACAATTAAATAATATCCCAAAGCCACTTTTTATAGGCAATTTATCAATCAGTCTTTGTCCTAGCACAACAAAGGCCCATTAGAAAGCAGCAGTGAGCTCCCCAGTGATAGCACACATCTCATCATCTCTCTGACAATGAAGGATGCATTGCTGAGCTGGAAAATTTTAGTTTTTACTGGGCTAGAATGAGGCACTGGAAACCTTTGTTATAAAATTCAATCCTCTGAGAACTGTACTTAGAGCAGCCATATATATCAGATTATCCTGATATGTACTTTATATTAGATTATTTTGCTTATTATTATTATTATTAGAGTCCTTCCAAGAGTGATTTTCATCAGTGCAATTCTCAAAGCCTGGCCAATCCTTTCATCATCGCAGTGAGGAGAATTCAGAAAGACTTTGCAAGTTAAGAAGAGTAACAGCAGGATCTTCAAAGCCCAGGAAAAGAGAAAGTTTTTCAGTGAAACTGTCAGAATGATGTTTTTGCAAAGTCATGGGGCCTTTGAAGATAAAGCTGAGTTTCTTTAGGATTTATAAATTAATTAATGTTCCTACAGCTAATGGACTAATTTCTGCAAGTGTCCCTCCTGTCAGAGTTTCCAAAGGCCTGGCTGTAGATACAGAGTCAGTTTTCTTCAAACCTTTATTAGTGTCATTATTGAAGACTTGAAAGGAAAAAGAAGTTGTCTTTCTGCCATAAATTACAAATTCCTCACTTTATCTTTGGACAGTAGAGTCAAACTTGCAGCAGATTATTGTTAATGGATTGTCTTAAACTCTGCCATGTGTCTGCTCAGGAGACTGAATTCTGGAAGCATCCAGAAAAAGGATAACCTGTTAATATTTAACCCATCACTGTGTCCCCAGCACACAGCAGGCTGGATTTCAGCAATTCCCACCACAGTTAGATCCCTGTGTTTACACTGGAACTGCCATTTCCTACAGGTAAATTATAGATTTATATTCATCTGCTTCTTCTGTTGTCATGTGTCAGATCTGATCTACCTTTGGAAAAAAGGGATTGAAAAACACAACACTGCATGTCATCTAAGGAAAATACATGTTTTGTATTGCCCAGGGTAATTCATGCTTTGAAGGAGAAATAATCCTTTGACTCAGAACTGATCTGAGTCTTCAAATTTCAAGCAAAGCCTGACTTACACTGCAGTAACAGCACAGGCTGAAACCCCCACCCCATTCAACTTTACTTGATCCACAGGAATCCAAACCAAAGCTACTTTAAAACCATGGAACTGCACAAAAAGCTGTTTAAAATTTTGGGTATAACACTGACCTGTGGCTTTCATTAAGGTCCATCCTCCTAAAGTGACCAAGAAAGGTCAAATGCATTTACTTATCCCCAAACTTCCCTCTCTCCCAACACAAGTGCAACACTCAAAGTGAACAGCCAACCAACAGCATGTGCTGTAGTTTAAGGCAGGCTTTTTGGATTATTTGAGCCAGCAGAGGGGATTAGAGCCCAATAACACTCAGTGCTATGAACAAACCCTGATGCACTCTCAAAGCCCAACAGCTCAAACGGAGCCCAGACTTTTCTGTCTGCAAACGTTTGTCCCACTTCTGCTCCAAAAAGTCCCAAGTTATTCTGAGCACATACTGGAAAAGGAATGCACACAGAATGCCAAGAAACTTTGGCTCCAGTGCTCTGGAGCCAAGGAATTCTGCTCTGTAACTGTTTGCCTGAGAGGCCCATTTTGTGGCTCTGTGTTTGATGCTCCAGCCCCTCCTCAGGAACAGCCAGCTCTGGATTCTCTTCCAAGGGTCAGCATTTGGTGGATGCTCCTGCAAGAATCACTCCTGGCTTTGATTTTCTCTGCTAGAACAGAGTGTTTGTGCAGTGTGTGCTGGCAGTAAAATCTAAACTTTACATATTACAAGAATATTCTGAAATCTGACACGATTTTTGTCATGCAGGGTATAACCTAATCCTAATCACAGAATAACTTGTTGTTGCTTGTCATCACCCTGTCTTTGAATTCAGGCCATAAAATTCCAGTGTCTGAGCCTCCTCACCATCAGAATAAAGCAAATATTAAATGTTGACCTCTTTGCACTAACCTCAGCATAGGTTATTTGCTATTTAACAAGTTTATTGTCATTTTATACCGAGAAGCTTTGGGGTTTTCTTTCAAATCCTTTTTAAAACCAGACTAAAAATCTTTATTACCAGTAATATTACTAATGCCAAACTGCCTGCAATTAGGGCTAATTTCCAATTCTACCATCATCCACTGAAGGATATGTATTCAAAAACCTCAACATATCTCTAATTTCACTGAATTTCAGGTTTTCAATTGTAATTGTGAGTTTGGGATTAGGACCAGACAGAGGAAAAGTGCCACACCTCTCACACAACAAGGAAATATGGAATTTTTCACTTGTGTGTTACCCTCTACAAACTGAATTGAATTCAAAAAGCTTCTGAAAAGGTGGCAAAAAGGACCTTGTTAATTGTAAGACGTGGCACAGGGAGAGCAGAGCACACACCCCGCCAGAGCACTGCTCCACAGTGTTCTGTGAAAACAAATAAAGCTATTTTTAAAGAAACATTAAATAAGAAAGGAAGTTCAAACAAGAATGGGAGGGTACAAGGCAGTAACACAGATCAGCTGTTCATTGAGAAATCAGCCTGGTTTATCACAGCCACAGTGAAATTCCTGGTAATTTCCACAGTGAAATTCCCTTTGGAAAGGGAAAAACCCTAAAAAACTACTTATCCCAGTGTCTGCAAGTCTGAGCTTAGCTCAGAAGTCACCTCCTCCCTTTCTCTGAACAGTGATTTCATTCAGATGAGACTGTTTTTCCAAAAAAACAAAACCCCAGAGAGCACAAGTAATCAAACATCTGTTTGAGTGGCTGAACAAGCTAAGAGAAAGAAAAAAAATCCATTTAAATTGTGAAATGTTTGTCTTTACAGCTGCATAAAAATTAACCTGAGTGCTGACACGAGGACCTGTGTGGATTTACCTTAGCAAGGGAGTGCTGAAGTTTATTGCAAGACTAACAAAAAGCCAGACAAGGAAAGAAACATTAAAAGGGCACAGAAGCCTTCTTATCCAGCACAGATCTGAGAATTCAAGAAATCCTTGGTCACAAAGATTTCTGCAAAATTGTTTCAAATATGAACCAGTTAAAAAGAGCCCACTACAGGTTTCCCAAAGAGGATGAAATAACTGCAGAAAAATAATTAAGTCAAAGTTCATCTGATGAGCAATGTAATACAGCTCAGTGTCTGCCTGCAAAAATAAAAGGAAAGGGCAGAACAACAGAAGAGCACTTCTTAATTTATCCAAAAGTCTCAAGGGAATTTCTCCCAGATCTGACATACCAGAAGTGGTAAAAGAACTTTAGATGAAGAGGGATAAAGATATTTTAGAAGCATCTCACAGAATACTTTTCACCAAAGACAACTACTGGATCCATCTGACTGCAGCACCAAGGAAATCTCCACTGCCCCGAGGAGGAAATCTGCAAAGTCTACAAGAATAATGTTCCAGCCAATAAACAGATTGGGGGGAAATGAAAAGAAATGAGAGAATATGTTCAAATTCTGAACTCAGTAATCTTCAAATAGGTCTTGAGTTCTAACAATGAAAACCAAACCTGCTGAGAAAACTGCAGGAGCAACCCAGCATGATGAAAAGCCATTGCCTCAAACCAGCAGATAACAATCAATTTTGCATGTTTAATGAGCAGTAAGTTCATTCCAAAACTGAGTAATTAATAATAATCCTTTAAGAATTACTGTTTTGAGAGGAAATGGTTTAAGGTGAACTAACAAGGCGATTCAAGTGAAAAACCTGCAGCAATTCCAAGGTCTGAGATAAAGGAAGAGAGGATACAGAAGGGAGTGGTTTGATGTGCCACACGTGAAAAGGGTCTGGCTGGATCAGCCCAAATCCTTTGGACCTTTATCTTGCCAAGCTGAACAGACAGAATTCCGTGGTGCTGATTGAGGGTGTTTTCAGATAACATGTAAAGAATTACACCCTTGGAAGGGGTGACCATAATCCATGTAACAAGTATTCCCCACAGTGCCATTATTCCAAGTGCTCCCTGTGCTCAGGCAGTGGCTGGATGAGCCTCAGGGATGCTCTGTGCACACTCTCACTCTGCAAAACAAAGCAGGCCTTAAAGTGGCTCAAATATTGATGAATATTGTTATTTTCCTCTTGTTCAAAGAGCAAAACAAGTGTCAAGGTGGGGAGGTGCAGGGCTGGAAAGGCTTATCTGCAATAGTGTTCACCCTCCCAGACCTGCAGTTTGAGAAGGGAGGTGGTTTGTGTTTTTAGGGGAGGAACAGGTCAGGGAGCAAGGCAGAGTCAGGCCCTAAATCCGGTAGAACCAGATTTAATCAGAGGGCTGAGTGACAGGGACACTTCCTCCTGCCACCTCTGCCTCTCCAGGACAGGGCACAGCTGGGGCCACAACCTCCAGGGCAAAGGTTTTCCTTGTGCCACCAGGCAGAGCACACATGGACAGAGCATTTCAACACAGAGGTGGCACAAAAATGAGGCTGAGAGCCCAAAGAACTTCCCTGCCATGATGAACAAAATCAGGAAAGGGGAGAATTAGGAAGAAAAAACCAACAGCATATCCTGCAAAGGGTTCAGGATATCAGAAGTGCCTTTAGAAAGCGAATTTTTAATTTGTGTCAAAGTAAACTCTCAAGTCACAACCACCACACCCTGCCCAAATTTAGCACTACTGAACAAGTTAGGCCATCACTGCTACTTTAAATAGTCATTCCTTTGGGAAAAAACATAGGAAAATGGAAAACAAAAAGCATCAGGTCAGTGCTCACACCTGGAATTCTCTAAGAGAATTAGCCCAAGATAATTAGTGTATATTTGCTATATGCTGACTGACATTAACACACCCAGGGCAAAACCAACCTGAGTTACCACTGCCTCTCATGGCCCCTATCACCATTTGTAACCAACTCAAGTTCCACTTCAGCTGAAATTCCTTTAAACTCACAAAATACTTCAAAATAATTAACTCAAGTCCCTGCATTTATTTGAGATCTGGCCCTTTCAGCAGGGAAAGGAATGTTTGTCAGCCTCTCCAGTCATTACCTTTCTGATAAGCCCCCACTGTGTCACACACTGGACTGCAACAGCCACTGACCATGTTGGGATGATGCTATTTTTAGCCCTCTGATGCTGTTCCCAAGAAAATAATTAGCAGTTTTGTCCTGCAACTGCTCATTGCTGCCTAATTCTCACTGAAAAGTTTTGGAAAATGCTGTGGGATTCTCATGATGTGTGGAAGTAAGTTCATAACTCAGCAGAATTTAATTAAGTGCTTTTAGTCCTTTGGAGAACAGGAATTATTCCATGCTCATCCTTTGGGAGAATCAGATGGAGAGTCCCAAACCTGCTTTAAATACAAATCACCATTTTCTTCAGCGAAGAAATGAGCTTAATGACAGGAACACAAAACTCTGGGTTTATTGTGGACAGACTCAGGACAGACACTTCCTGCCCTGGCACAGGAAAATCCAATTATTCACTAATAGCACAAGCCTGGCATCTCTGCTGTGGCAATACCTTGAACAGAGAGCTCGTGTTGAACAAATCCAATACGATCAGCAGGGCCACACTGATTAAAATGTGCTGGGGAACATCTTGACAGCATCTTGCAATATCCTGGTAGGAAACTGTAAGCAGACAATCAACTCTGCAGCACTGAGGGTTTCTCTTACACTGCCTGAAAGTTGCCTTTGGGTCTCTAGCACATAAACCTAGAGCAGGAATTGTTCATGACAGTGATTCTCTCTCCCTGGACTTATTAAATTTGTTCAAGTACAGTGTGTGCCTTGGCTACAGCCCAAGAGATCCATTTCCAAACCTCCCCCACCAAATCATGAAGCACCAAAGAGGAAAGAACTGCAAATTCTGTCACTGGGGCTCAGAAGAACCGAGTCAAATCTGGATCTGTGGCATTTCAGAGTTCTTCAAATAAACCTCTGACTGTGCATCACTTCCGAGGCACAGGAAAAGACAGAGCTGTGTTTGTGGTATTTTATAACCTCATTTAGAGGGAGATGAGCCAGGGGCTGGGCAGATGAGCAGAGAGAACAACCAAGAGCTGCTCCAGCTTCACTCTGGGCTGCTCCTCCTCCTCCAGGTCATTCCAGCCCAGCTGACTTGGACTGAACCCTCCCAGGAGCAACAAAACCCAGAGGAGTTTCATGTCAAAAATCCCAGCCCAAAAGGCACCAGCTGGCAGCTTCTAAGATTGGTAAAACACAGGATGTACAGCTAAAACCACAGCAGCAGTGCCCACAGAAAGAGGTGTCAGTGAAGACAAACTGCCCAAATTCTCAGCAGCCTCCCAAAAACCTTTGCAGTCCTGAACCTGTTCCCTTGCTAGCAGCACGTTCAGAACCTCAGGGGGGAGAAATATTATCTGAACCCAAGAGTGGGGCTGGAGTTTCTGTTTCAGATTGAAGGCTTTGGGGAAGGATTGCTCTATCTCCAACACAAGCAATGCACAGGTAAAAGGCACCTCCCTGAATTCCTCCTCCCCTGGGAGATGGGATCAGAGTTTCTCCTCTGGGATGTGTCCTTATCTCCCTGAGCTCCAGAACACCGTGTCTCACCAGGACACCTAAAGCAACACCCTGAAAGGCTGCAGAAATCTCCTTAGGCTTGCTTTGATTTTATTTTTAGATGAAACCCATGTTAAAAAAAAAAAAATCTATTTCCTGTATTTCAGAAAAGCAGCTCTCCAAAGGACAGAGCAGTAAAGTCCAGCCAAAATAGTAAAGCTCCAAGAGAGCAAAAAACTCTGGGGCTGGTCCAGTAGCACTGACTGATCCCATTAGCTCTTCTCGGGAAAATATACAGATATGACTTCACTCCTGGATTACACTCCTATATTTAGTTTATACCTAATATGGAGATTCAGTGTGCAGAACTCAGTCATTTCCTTTCCTCGGGAAAGTTCCTTGCCCTTTGTCTGGCCAACAATACAAGGAATAAGCCTGAACTCCCAGAGAATTCCCACACAAAGATGTTTGTAATTAACAGCATTTAACTTATGTTTTTCACTTCAGCAGAAGTAAACACCTTAAAAATCCAGATTGTGCCACAAATGTGTTTGACCTGAATTAAAAACCCCAAACTACTCAAAGCAAGTTTTAAAAAATCAACTGTTATCTTTTTCTTTAGAGAAAATAATATTCTAAATAAAGGATTTAAAGCTCCTGAAGTCAGACCTCTATTGAAACCCCTGTAAAGACAACATAATAATTTTGAGTTTGGGTGTTTTCACTGTTAAAATATGCACAAACTCTTAATACCACAAGGGAGCACCTAGCATCTATTTCAAGACTAAAATTACATAATACCATACTGAAGAATATGCAGGGGAAAAAATCCTCAAACCTGATTAGGACAATAAGCTGTTTGTTACAGGTCATTTACCAAGAACTTTGAAGATAAAAATCAAATTAGATGGATAACAAACACAGATGTAAACTATTTTTCCATGAACCATCAATTTGCAACCAACCACCACCTTAATTAAATTTTGTTGTCTTAGACAAACTAAGTGCCTCCCCTGGCAGACAAAAACCACCTTGTTTTCTCCCACACTGTCCAGTTCAGGCTTTACAGAATTGCACTGCTCAGTTCACTGGGAAAAGAGAACATCTACCAAAACAAGGCAACAAATCCAATCACTGCCAAGTACAGTTAACCAGTCCTTAAAGTCATTCTTGTGGATTTTTAAGTGGTATGTCCAGCCTGGCCAGGAGCTGGGATTGATGCAGGCACTGTTACAAAAGCTTGCAGGCCTTGTGTTTGTCACATCTCAAGAAATGTTTCATTTAAACACAATCTGAACACACACTGGTGAGAAAATAACAGTCCAGGGCACTTTTTTTTTTTTTGTCCCTTTGAGCTAATGAACACTTTAAAAAAATCAAACTTCAGAGTCCAATAGTCACTTCTGAGAGTACACAGCTTACTGTTTAGCTTGGAGTTCAAGGAATTCCCCAGTTAGATTCTTCCAAGCACAGATTTCTGGAAGAGACAACTCAGCCTTCAGAAATCCACATCCAGGGAACCAGCAACTTCTCTGCTCTGCCCATTCCAAGACAGGCTTGCTTCTCAAATAAAGAACTCTTTCCATGCCCAAGATGAGGTCAGGATAGCCATGGAAGGACCAGACAGTGCCATGAGTCACTCCAGGCTGGGAGAGGGATGATTTCCAACTTCTCAGCATGCTAATCCTGTCCCAGTGCTGCCCACTGCCAGATTAGCAGGGCCTGCCACCCACTCCCTAAGCTGATGTGGGGATTTCTCCTATCTCGTTACTTCTCAACAATCAAGTATCTTTATTTCCACACAAAACTCTGTTTAAAGAGGATCCCACTCTCTTTATACATTTTTCACAAGAATGCTGCTCACTATACCCTTCCCTGCTTGGTGAACTCATCACTGCACACTCACCCTGACACACAAACATCAGGACGAGGTCTGGATCCTCAGTGTTCCTTTATCACTGACTTCTGACAGCCTCCAGGCCCTAAAGTTTGCCCCACAGAGTGTGCTGTGACACACAGGCTTTTCCTTCTACTTCAAGCCCTCAATGCACACCCTAAGAAATCCTAGCTGGGAACACTGAGGACAGATTTGTCTTTTGTAGCAGGATCTGTGTTGCAGGAATGTGTCCATGGCGTGTGTCCCACGGAGGGAGTGACTCACCAGCACCGCTGCCTGTGGCCATCCAGCCCAACCCTCAGCCTGTGCTCAAATCTGGGAATTCACACAGTATTTAGATCCCTCTGAGGGGAAAGGAGGAAAAGTGCCTGAGTGTTAAGACACATTTCAGCTGCAAAGTCAAACACGAGTTCTCCTGACAATCAGAGCTGTCTGGATGTTAATTACTGGGAAGGGGAGATGGGATGCCAGGGAATACAACCATTACTCAGAAGCAATTCCTGACTGAAGGAAAGCTAGCTCATCTGTGTAATCCCTCTAGAAATGATTGCCAGGAGGTTTTAAGCTTACTTACCAATGATTTGCAAAAAAAAAAAAAAAGAAAATTAACATTTACACTTGAGACCATCTCTGTACTTTTAAACAACTCTGTACCGAGAGCAGCAGTCCCTGTATCAGCAACCAGACTCAAATGAAAAAGCTGAGGATGTTTCTGGCTGTGAGGACTTTCCCAGGCAGATTTTACAGGAATTACAGTTTGCTGGCCAGAGAAGGAAAAGGCCTGATTTATGCCCACTGAGCACAGGATATAACTAAATGGTTACACCTCAGTTTACAAAGGGCTCCTTTACAACACTCCCAATAACCCTCACATGACATTTTGCTGTCTACACCAAACACATATCAAAGGCTGGCTGAGGAGGTTCTCAGCTGCCGAGGTTACATCAAACCCTCCAAGGATGATCTGGTGCATAAGGAGGAGACTTATCTAATAAGATTATCAAGCAATAACCCTGCCAAGACTATCTCTGAGAAGCAGCACTGCATGTCTCCAATCCTGTTATTTCCTTGTACTGATGTGCCTTTAAATTGTACAGCTACTTGGTGGGTGAAAAAAACCAAAAATTGATGACAAGCTCAGGGACGGTTTGTTATAAACCAATATATAAAGCTACAGAGCTGCAGAGTGTCACAGCAGAGCTTACGTAAGGGAATGAGCACAGGGTGAGACAAAGGCAGACCTGAATCCACACAAATCCATCCTGTGGAGCTGCTGCTGGAGATGCTCACATCCCTTTCCTGCCTCAGCCCCAGCATTGCACTGAACAAAACAGACCCCGAGCCCGGAAGACAAACAGTTCACCTGCCAAACCTCTGTTCAGTTCAGACACACAAAAACAGAGACAAGCTTCTGCTACAATCACTGGGAGTGTTTCAGAGTGGGATATTTATTAAATGTGAAATTGCAGTTTTTTCTTTTGTACTGACAGACAATTCAAAGGTAAATAGATAGTAGACTCTGATTTTCAACACAGGTGCCCCATTTCGCAATGATGTCTTATTTCAGAGCTGCCAGAAATCCAAGGTCTGATTAATTAGCGAGTACACACACGTTACTCAGTGGAGAGGGGCTGCTCACTGGTTCCCTGCTCCAGCCTCTGCCATGCCTGCAGAGATACACAACTGTGTCTACTCTGTGGAGTCTGCTGTTTGTTTCCTTTAACACTGAACTTGTTCACCTCGGTGTTAGCAGAGGATGCAATCACCGAGTGCCCTCCAGAACGCCCAGGGCTGAGCTTTTGGCAGCTCCATCCTCCCTTACAGGAACTGCACAGGCAGTTTTATACCTGTCCTGTGTTTTCCACAGGTGAGTGGGTCTATTTGACCCAATCACTTCACCACGTTTTTTATTTACAATAAAATTCCTCACACCATCGACTAAAGCGCATCTATTATTCCAAGTGACCTGTCTGAGCTGCACTCAAATCCCAGAGCTCAAGTTTCTCTGAGCACATTCACCACAATGCAGTCTTCACTGCTCTGAAATGCCACTAGGGCACATAAAATATTCCTGTTAGACAATAGAAGCCTCCCTCGTTAATAAAACATGGAACAGACGAGGAAACTAAATGAAATCAAATACATCACTGGTTTTGTCCTAATCAGCTCTCAAGAGAAAAGACTCAGAAAATATTTACACTTGGTTTAAAAGAGACCACAGGCAGCCCACCAGCTCTGGAATAAAAAAGTGCTGAAAGTTTTCATTGTAACACCAGGAAACAGATTCTGTAACAGATTTTCTTACCTAAGAACCCTAATAGTGCACGGACTACGAAAATACAAGTTACAGCAGATTGATACATTGTCTTGTGGGAAAAAACCGTGTCAATGTGCTGGTGACAACACCTTGACCGAGTAATTCTGAACTGAACCCAGCTCTGTGTGTGCTCCTCCCCACGCCGTGCCCATCCTATTCTGTTACTGATCACAATTTAATAAGGCTCAAACCCCACGGTTTGGGCACACAGCCAGCCCCTTTCTCCTGCTTCACAGGTTTGTTTCTCAAGCTTTAATCCCTACCTTTGTTTCATCTCAAGTCTGGCTGCTACAATCCTTTGTGCTCAGGTCATGCAGTCACCGCCCCTGGGCTGCAGGAGTTGGGCTGAGAGCTCGAGTTTGGTCCAGAACTTTTTCCACTACCTCCACCTGAAGAGCTTCCCTGGCTAACAGGGCACAGGTAGATCCCAGACACGGCCTGAAAAGTGATTATCTGCGTGGAGAAACTCTCAGTAATTTGATTTTTTTTTTCTAAATTGCACCCACAAGTGCTTAGAAAAACTGCAAGTGAGCGTCCTGTTCAGAGGAAAAAAATAAACACTAAAATCCAAATTTAGAGCTCCTCTAGACAGACGCTGCTGGATGTCTTCAATAAATATATTCTGCTAGCAATTTCTGGAGCGAGCAACTAAATGACTCAGAAAATGAGATTTTATTGGCTTTACAAAAACTCTGTCCTGATAACCCTCAACAGCTTCAGTAAAGTGTGGGACAGGCAGGAACACCCAGGTGAAACAACGATTTTGGTCTGTGGGCTGGGGGTTGTCCCTTACCTGAAGACCATGGTGAAGGGAGGCAAGAATAACTTATTTTAATGTGAACTTTATCCTTAGGGCAGAGTGCTCAGTGTGCAGCAGTCATCCATAACAATGGAAAAATATTTCCTTAAGGGAAAAAAATTCTCACTGATAACCCCAAATTTAGCCTTCTTATACCCATGCCAATAAAGAAATTTCAACTGAAAAGGACAGAAAAAATCCCTGATTTCCCCCTTTCATATAATCTCACAGCTTTATTGGTCCAATTCTGATTTAATCAGAATGAACTCCTCTCTCTCAAAACTATTTTTACAGCTTCTTCCATGCCACTCCTCATGCATGAAATACTCTCTTTAAGCACACCCACAAAGCTGATTTTCCTCTGCCCCCAAATTATTCTGCCATCAATCACTGCTCGAGTTTGTTTAAAAATAAGAAAAATCAGCTGACAAACTTTAGGATAGATGAAGATAAATTGGCATCTTATATTAAAGATCCACTGCTATAAATAATTCAAAGTAATGTGTAACTTAATTGCTGCAGTTGAAAGTTCTAACCTCTGCACTAAGAGCCTAAATATTCTGACCAAAATCAGGTCTGGAATCCTCCACTGCAATGCTCTCCCTGGGTCCCGTTACTGCCTCTTGATATTATGAAATATAAAAAGAGGAAAAATTCAACACTTTTAGAGTATCATTTAAGAACTAAAATCTATAGTTAATAACTTATTTTCAAAGCTTTAGCTGGAAATTTTCATGTTTGTCATCGTTGTTTTTATACAAAGCAATTCCCAAGTTCCCAGATGAAGAGATCTGATTTTCTTAATGCAATTGGAAGAAACTTCATCTGAAGAATTTAAATACTTTTCGGCAGAGGCTTTCATTAAAGGACGTTTAAGCACAGAAGGAGAAGATTGCACGGAGTAATTGGTGTTACTTTTGATATGAAGTAAAAGCAAGATGCTGCATCACCAGAGCCCCGGAGGATGCAAAATATTGCATCATACAGCAATAAATGAATGCAAAACATGTGGAGATACCATATGGTATCTTTACCAGATAAGGGCAGCACAACACATGCTCATTCTTCTAGTTTGGATAAAAACCCGGTGTTACTTTACATATTCGCTTCCCGTCATAAAAAGTAGACTTTTGGGGCGGGGAGCGAGGAGTAACTCGTGCTTTTGCTGCCTTTTTTTGCCGCCTCCCTGCGCCTTGCCGGGCACACAATGCCGAGTGAGGGCGATCCATTGTGGCGCTCGCTTCTTCCCTTGTGCCAGCGCTGCCCGCGGTGCTGCCCCGCACCCTCGGCACCTTCTGCTCCGGCCGGAGAATCTTCCAGCAAAACGCACCCGGGTCGCACTTTTCGCCCCCAAAAAAGTGACTTTGCTTACGGTCCGCCGGCGCTATCGGCCGCTCCATCTGCGCTCTCTGACTCACCGCGGCTCCCGCACTCCCTCCCGGCGCCGGGCACACGCCCTCGGCTCCGCTTTTGTGCCCGTACCGCGCCGGGAGCCGCCCCGAGCGGAGCCCGCCGCGCCCGAGGGGTGTTCGGGGGAGCTCCGAGGGGCTCCCCGGGCGGGGAGCGGGGTCCGCTGGGAGCGGGGTCCGCAGGGAGCCGTGAGGGGAGCCGGAGCCCCCCGGGCGGGAAAGCGGAGGGAGGGAGGAGGGGGGAGCGCCCAACGGTCGCGGCGCGCGCGCTCGGCGCCCAGACGGGACGAGACTCCCCCCGCCCCACCTCCCCTCCCCTCCTTTGCCTCCTCTCGGCCGTACCTTGACGAAGAGCTCGATGACGGGCTCCTTGTCGCTTTCCTTCAGCCCGTTGACCGGCACGGACAGCGCCATTGCTCTCGCTGCTGCAGCCCCTGCCCCGCCTCGCCCGCCGCTGCCACAGCCGGGACGGCGACGCCGCTCCGCTCCCCTCACCCGCCCTGCGCGCGACTGAGAGCGGCCCCGCCCCGCGCTCCGAGCCCGCCGGGGCCGCGCGGGGGTGGGCGGGGCCTCAGGAGGGGGCGGGGCAATAATTGATGAGCGTCGCTAAAGGGGCGTGGTTTATGCTGTGGGGCGTGGCTTCCCTGAGGGGACAATGCTGGGCATAGCTGAGGGGCGTGGCCTCCATGAGGGGGCGTGGTCCCCGTAAGGGGACATCGCTGAGGGGCGTGGCCGCCGTGAGGGGACAGTTCTGAGGGGCAGCACCGGCCATGGCGGTCGCGGATTCCCCTCAGGGACGGGGGTCCCCGCGGTCCCCCCCGTGGCGGCAGGGACACCCCCGTGTCAGCCATGGGCTCCCCGGCTGTGCGACACCGCCCGCGGCTGGTGCCGTGATCGGTGACAATGTCTGGGAGCGGCCCTGGAGGTGCCACAGCCCGGTGAGTGCTGCCAGCCCCGAGGAGAGGGTCGGCGTATGTGTCCCCTCCGCCATCGGTTCAGACCGCCTCACCCTCAAGTGAAAAACTTAAAATCTAGAGACTTCCCCCTCACAGACGCACCGAGCCAGAGCAGCACGAACAGCTCCTTTCCCGGCAGGGTGAAAAATCCGTCCCAAGAGGCAGTTCAGTCACCAGCCTAATTTTCCCCTCACTATTAAGGTCAGGGACTGAGAAGCCGGACGAAAAAATGAGCGGGAGAACTGGGTAAAACGTCGGAAAGGGATGAAACCGCGCTTTTTCCAGCCTTTCCACCACAAGAGCAGAGCCCGCGATCACATTTTCCCCATGCGGCTTCACGCCTGCCGAGCCCAGCCCTCGGCAACAGAGCGGCTTTCATTCCCCGGCGCCTCCCGCCCTTGCTGCCAGCCCTGCCTTTCCTTTTGGAAGCCCAGACTCTATTTTTAATAGTCTGAGTGGAGCTGCACCTGAGCGTCTCGGCAGAGCCGTTCCCAGGGCAGGCCGGGGCTGTGGCATCCCCCGAGGTGACACGGAGTGACTTCAATGCCGTCTGTGACCCGGGATGAGCCTCCCTGTAATTTGTACCCAAATGCAGCCCGGGATGGCTCCACATGGAGTGGTTACCAACGGAGCGATCGCTGGTAGTAACAAAACCTCCTGGCCCTCCAGGCGTTCACTGCCCTCGGTTCTGCATAACCGGATGTCTTTGCACAAATATCAGCTTTGAATGCCCTTGAATTCATCTCGAGCAGGAAAAACTGCTGCAAGCTCCTCTCCGGAGCTGATAGGGCTGGGTCACCGATGTGACAAAGTCCTTTCCATTCCTGCAGCCTCTGGACAGTCCCAACTCCCCAGGAGCCAGTGGAATATCCATCTCTGTTTGGTTTAGAGTCCAGGGAATCTCACTGATTCATGGGGTGGGACAGTCTGGGCTGGAAATCGATGTGTCACTGGAACCAAACCGATGTGGGGCTGTGCAGTCCAGCCCTGGCCAGGAACCTCCCTTGATAATTACCCATTAATTAATTGCAGCCTGCACCGTGAAGGACACCATCCCACAATTATTGTTGGAACGTGGGTTCCAACAGAAGGGAAGGTTAAATAGGGCTGTCCCAGAGACTTCACAAGCATCTGTCTTAGGCTTTGCGTTCACTTTTTTGCATGGCAGAGTAAGAAATTTGCACCAGTTGGGGCCAAATGTGGATTCAGGGACTGGTTTAATGAGGGGCAAAGCAAAGTTGGATCAGGACAAGGAACGCTGAGCCAGGTACTCCTCCTCAGCCAAGGACCAAAAGCCTCCCTCTCTGCTTCACCAAAAAGTTTAAAATCCAGGGTTTTGTCAAACTTGCAGTACTTTCCAGGGCTCCCCACAGCCCAGACCCACCTGCTCGAGAACAGGCAGTGGTTTAGCACAAAGATCAGCTCTCCCACAGCACCCACAAAGGTGGGTGTAGAGCAACAAATTTGAGGTCTGCGAAGCACTGGGGGCCTTTTTATGTTTCCCAGCCCCACAAAGGAGCTGCCAGGGCTGTTTTTCCCTCACCACTGCTGCATTTCTGCTCTAACAAAAACTCTCCCCTGCTAGTATCTCACAGAGCAGCTAATAGCTTATTTCATTTATACCCAGCTGCACCAGCCCTGGCTCTGCTTTAATATCTTTTCAATTATTTCACTTTCAGATGACATTTTGCTTGTTTCCAGCTGCCACTTACCAAACCCCTCATGCTCCCCATTCAAATGAAACCTCTAACAATGCTCAGTCTGAAAGCTCTCGATTCTTTCCTCCTTCAGTGATTGTTGCTTGTATTATACTGGATTTATTTATTTCTTTTTTATAACACTTAGAATTAATTTGTCCACGCTTTACATAATAAATCACCAGTGCTCCTAACAATCCATAGGGAAATGAGCATCACCCACCTTTAACAGCAGTGAGGAATGAGTCAGGAAAGTTCAGTGGCTTACTGAAAGCTAAATTTGCACCGAGCCACAGAGTGGGAACAAAGCAACTCTGGTCCCCCACATGTGCTCAGTGGGTCACTCCCTCAATATTATTTTATGCTGCATTCAGGAGCTTCATTCCCATTTGGCAGAGCAGCAAAACAATGTGGATTGTTTCCCTTCTCCAGCATTTTTGGCCTTTCTGCAGCAGTTTTTCCATCTCAAACTTTCAAAGTGCTTTTGAAACTGGAGGCATCAGATGTTAAAGATATCAAAGCAGGCCCTCTCCTGCCCTGGCTGTGCATGTTCCTCTGGTGGAATTCGCTGCCACGCTGACCCTGGGGCTCAAAAATGAGTTTTTATTTCCACGGGGAGTTTTCCAGGCATGGGAGGAGCTCAGCACACAGGTCATGTTGTCACTCAGTGGGACACATGTATGAGCATCCCAATTTTTTAATCATAATGAAACTGCTGTGAGAAGGAAGATGCTGAGGTGGTTTGGGAAGGAGAGCATCCAGTGCTGGCTGTGGCTGGAAGCAGGAGCCTGTCCTGACTGTCGGGTTCATCAGAGCTCCTGAAAGCCGTGCTGGACGCAGCTGGGAGAGGAACCTGCCCAGGGACACCTATTAAAGGAAAGGCAGGACTGGCACACCCTGGTTATAAATACCAGCACTCCCATTCCACAGCTAATTCGGGATCCTGGGATGCAGCAGCGGAAGCACAGCCACGGCGGGCCCAGCCCTCGTGTCACAGATGCTCTGCTGAGCTGCTGCCCCCTCAGCAGAGTAACCCCAGGAGCTCCACATTCCTCCCTCCCATCCAGGCACCGAGAGGGATTTTGGGCTCCATCCATTACCTGCCTCCTGGGAGGGATGAATTTATTATGGCTCATTCCTCTTTTATTGCCTCTGTGCCGAGCAGAGTTTGGTTTGGAGCTGCTGGAAGGGTGGGAACCCACCAGATTTCCAAGGACTGTGGGGGAAATCCAACTTCTGCCGGTGTCAGACTGTTTGCAGTTTGCTGTGATTCCCAACCAGCTGTCCCTGGATGGCTCATTTTCCTCCGGGGTGGCTGCCAGGCTTTAGGATTAGCCGCAGTGAGCAGCTGAGGACATGAGTGGAGCCGGCCCCAGAGCTCACAGCTGCCACTGGGGAGAAACCCACAGAGAACAGCTCTGTGCTGCGGGCTGAGGCAGAGTTAGAGCAGCACAGGACACGTCCTGTGGCATTATGTGGGAAGGTGACTTCATCCCACAGTATCTGGGTCACTCCTCTGCTCCACGGTCCAAGTTAGCACCGCTCGGAGCGCAGAGGCTGGAGAACTCAATGTTTCTAGGAAATGCTCATCAAGAACTTTCAGTGGCAGTAATTGCACTTGGAGTCATTTAACAATCAGTGGCCTTTGCGTGCTTCTTCCTTTTTTGTTTCCCCTGGTTACTGGCATATGGTCCTTTCCCCGGGGAGCTGGATGGTAATTAATGCATTTTGTGGTTAAATGTTTGGACTCAGCATCTCAGGGCTCCCGAGAAGCAGGGAGGGGACAAAGCAGGCATTGTCTGCAGGTTTCCCTCTGCAGTGGGTCCCCTCCACGGAGGCACCGGCGGCAGCTTTTTGGGAATGCTGACACAGGCAGAGTTTTCACCTCGCTTCCTTTGGAACACGGGGGAAGTTGAAGTGCTGCTTGTCACCTCCCTGCCTTTGGAGGTGATATCCGAGGAGGGGGAAAAGGAAAGTTGCCTCCCAGGACCACACACAGCAGGAGTAATCGAATGCCTGGCTCTCCCCTTTCAGCAGGAAGCTGTTGCTGTGCTCTGCCCGGGGTTTCTCGCTGCCCTACTTTCCAAATTCAGGTATCAGCCTGGCCTCTGCTGTGAGCATCAGGAAACAAAGATTTGGGCTTCTCCCTTCTGCAGGAAGAGACCTGGAAAGGATAAAGAGGCAGAGATGGAGCTGGGTCTGAGTGCTGGGAAACCTTCCCATGGAAGTGCTGTGCAGATGCACACACACAAGGAGTCCTTCAATAGAAACCCCAGATCCACTGCATTCTTGGTTTGAAAAGTTATTTGGGAAAGAGGAAAAAAACCCAAGACAGTTCTGTGAGCCTGATTAAAATCTTATTTCCTCACCTTTATATATAGAAGTTGCTTGAAAGTAAATAAATTCAGGTCTTGGCTGTTTTCTTTTAAGGTTAGTCCCCAGGTGATTCAAACACCTGGGCTGATAAGGAGATTTGGTGAAGAAAAAAGCACTACACAACTTACTTCTCCCAAAATAACCACCCCAGTTTTGCCTGGCTGAGGTTGATTAAGTGGTTAAGTCAGCCACACTCCCCTGCAGCAGCAATCAAACACCACCAGCGAGGTTTCCTGCTGAATTCCCATCATCTGAAAAGCCTGGAAGTCGCCGGTAGCTGGGGGTTCTCCTAATGAACCCTGTCCATTATATCCCAGCTGGGACTCAGCACCGCGGACTGGCTTCTGTCACGGAGCTGAAATGGCAGAAACTCTGTTTGCTGTGGGTTTTGAATGGGCTGCAGGGTCTGAGGGAGCTGGGGAAGGGCAGCTGTACAGCCCTGTGTGCTGCCTGTGTCTTTGGGTGGGGAAAAGGGAAGCAGCAGCTCCTTCCCAGCTTCCAGCCACACTTCCCATGGATCTGCACCGATCACTCCAGTCACAGCAATGACACCAACATACTCTGTTTTCTCTCTGAGGTGCAGCCCAACAGCAGAGAGGAAAAGATCCACAAAAAAAAAAAAAAAAAGTCCAGCATAAAACCTCTTTATCTCCAGGCTGGCTCGATCCAAAGCCATAATAGGAAAAAAACCTTCCCTGTGAGGTTGGGGAGGCCCTGGCACAGGTTGTGCAGAGAAGCTGTGGCTGCCCCTGGATCCCTGGGAGTGTCCCAGGATGAGCAACCTGGGATAGTGGAAGGTGTCCCTGCCCATGGCAGGGGTGGAACTGGATCATCTTTAAGGTCCTTCCACCCCAAACCATTCCATGATTCTCTGAGTCCATCAGTGCAGGCACCTGATAATCCATCCCAGTTTAGGGCAGGACTGTCACCTTCACAAATCCAAACCACTGCTGTTTTACATCTCTGCTCTGCCTGTGGGGTAAAGCTGTGCATCCCAAACCCCCTGAGCTTTCCAGGAGGTTCTCTGGGCAAAGTCCACATCTGGGATGAATGACATTCATTCTGAGGAACAAGGGAACACCTCTCCCAGAGCCACCCTGCTCTGGACCGATGGCGTCAATGCTGATCTGACTCAAGCAGTGACATGATGAATGTGGGGTTTATTTCCTCCTACCTGAGTCACACTGGAAGGAGCCAGATTTTTTTCCAAGTACTCAGCAAAGGAAAGGAATTGTGGGCAGGACAAGAGGCCAAGATTTCGCAGTTCTACCAGGATTTAGAAATAATCTTTCTGATAAAATTATTTGCATTGCAGCAGCACGTAGAGTGCTCCAGCTCTCCAAACACAGGGACAGAAACTCCTCCACCTTCTCCAAACCTCGCAGCCTGAGGCACTGCTAAGGGAATGACATCCCAAATCCCTGAGATACCCACAGCAAGATGCAGAACAGAACCCAAACCTCCTGAGTCACGGCCTCAAAAAGCAGCTGCGGTCCCCAGCAAAGGCACCGTGCCCTGCAGATGGAGAGAACAACAACAATCCTGCAGGGCAGGACCAAAGAGTTCCCAAATCTTCCCATCTCCCTGCTCCTTATCTGCAGCACACGCTCAACCTGCTCAGGCTGAAATTCTGGTATTTCAGATGATCGGGTATTTCTTTTGCAATTTTAATTATCACCTCTTTACCCTGGTGGTTTGTCTGTGTAATGATTGCTGTGAGGCTCTTCGGGCTCCTACTGAGCAACGATAAGAGCTAGTTAGAGTCAAAAATTTAGCACAAACCTGGGAGAGATAATTGAGGACTGAAACCACTCCTCTGTCCCTCGGCCCAGCCAGGGACATCCAAACCCAGCCAGGCTCTCAGAACATCTCTGTGAGTACCAAGGCTGTGGAGATTTTCCCTTTTAAATCCTTTGTTTTTATCCCAGCCATGAATCCCAGCTGATGAGTGCTTCAAGGTGGGCAATGGGATGGAGAGGAGAGGAACTGCCACTGAGGGGGTTAAACCACAGGCAGCTGCTTTTCTAACCCTGCCCTGATCAGCTGCACAAGAGGTTTCCTGTGATTCAGGTTTCTTTCACAGATTTAAAACTCATTCCAGATAAGCAAATGAGCAATTAGCAGCGCTGCATCTGTGATGTCATTAAAATTCAAATGGTACTCTGGATGCTCATTAATAGTGGGATGTGCAGTCAGAGAGGATAAACCCAAATCCTGTGGTGGCAGCAGGGGAAACCCCTCTCTCCACATTCCCCTTCTCCCAGGGGTCAGGGCCAGCCCCTCCTCAGCAAAGTGGCCTCTGAGCTGTGGAGGAGTCTCAGTTATCAGCACACAATGTTCAACACATGAGTGCCATCAAGCCCTTTATCAACAGGAATCTCCATTACCTCACTGGGAATATCCCACGAGGATTCCCACATGTGTCAGCATTCCCAGCTCGGCCCCAGAAGGGTGAGCAGCAGGGAAGAGGATGGGCCTTGGCTGCAGTGGGTCCGTGGTGCTGAGCAGGAGCGGAGGGCCCGAGCTGGACAGGGCCAGGCCGAGCTCGAGCAGCAAAGCCTCGGGGCTGCAGCAGCTCCTGCAGCTGGTCCAGCACAGAATGGAGACCCTGGGGTGACACAACTCGTGGCTGAAAGGCTCTGATCCCCTTGGGAGAGGGGAAGGTTTTTATCCAGTGGAGAAATTCACCCTGTGGTGAGCTGGGAACCCACAGAGCACAGACACAAACCCAGCACCCATGGAGATCTGGGAACTCGCAGAGCACAGACACAAACCCAGCACCCATGGAGATCCATCATCCCCAGGCCCTGTTCTCCCACAGAACATGTGGATTTCTCCCTTTTCACACAGCTCCCTTCACTTATCTCTGTCCTGGATAACAGCAGGTGTCCACTTTCCCTGTCTGGAAAGAAGAGTTGAACTGAAAGCGGAGTCTGCCTGCAGCCACAGGGACGGCTCCCTTTATCCTCCCCCATAAATAATAGAAGATTCATTCACAGACTTGTAATAGATTAAAAATAAATAAAAAAGAGCTCGATTTTGTTTTGCCAATCATGCACTTAATGTAATTTTCCCTTCTCATCCCCTTGTGCCGGTGCCTGTGGACTCACAAAGGTTTTAATAAGCTGGAAAGGTGCCAAACCATTTCTGTCTCATTAAAAAAATATCAGCACGGTGACAAAGGTAATTTTTTTCACATCAGTAGTCAAATCCACTTGCTGAATTAAAATCCAGCTGACAGGGAGACTATCAATTTTTAATGGGAGCTTCCTCCCTCCTGGAGAGGGGAAGCCTGGGGGGGTTATTCTTAAAAGGGATTCACATTTCTCACAACAGCTCCATCGGCTTTGGTTTCATCCAAAGCTCAAGTTTTAAAGCCTGAACGAGGAATTACAAAAAGCCCCCCCAGGTGAAAATCCTCCTGAGAGCTCCCCAGGCTGTGCCCCCACAGGCACTGCCTCCTCCCACTGCACGTGTGGGTCAGGGGCTGGAGCCCACGGAGGCAGCCCAGCTTTGTGCCACGGCTCAGGGATGGGGACAGGGCCCAGAGGCTCTGTCAGAGGAAGGTCTGGCTGAGCAGATAAGGACCACACGTGCCCCAGAGAGTCCGGCCCCTCACTCTGACCCTCCTCTCCAGGGGCCATTCCCCAGCAGAATTCCATTTCTTTCACAGCCACAACAATTTACACGAGCTGCAGCTCTGCCCCTGGCCCGAACACAAAGCCTCTGTGGGAGAAATGAACAATTCCTTACAATTCCCTTCCCCCAGCGCTGCTTTCCCAGGACAGCTGTTTTCCGTGTTTTCTTTTAAGTAAAAACAGAAGGATCCTGAACTTCCCAGGGATTCGGAGCATCGCTCCCCCCACGCCCGGATCAGCACAAGGACCAGCCCCACGCCAAAAGCAACCTTGGTTCTGCAGGATGTGCCGGACAAGGTCCTTCTCTGGGATTGAAGAGCTCCATGAGGAGCAGCCCTGGCTGCAGGGGGTCACTGAGGCAGCCGCAGCCCCGCTGCCCCCGGCCCTGCCCGAGGCCCGGCACACACAGCCCGCACTGACTCCAGGAGCTGCCCGGGGCGGCCGCATCCTGCCTTTGTGTGGGAGGAAGGACGCTCATCCCTCACCAAGGACCCCACATCCCTCCTGCGTTCAGCTCCTCGGCCTGGGGAAGCAGATGTGGGAGTTCAGAAGGATTTCTGACCCCATCCCGAGCTGGGCGGCCTCCCCTGAGCCCGGCCCGGAGGTCAAGTCCCACACCTGGCCCTGGGAGGTGCTCACCACACAATTCCCCGTTGATCCCGAATGAGAAAAAACCACGATTCCTACAGAATCTGCCACAACACGAACACTAAAGATAATTAATGACTTGGTGATTGAAACACCTTGCACTGGAGGCTCAGTGCTCTCCCCTGCAGCAAATCCCGAGCCGTGGGGAGTTGCACTCCTGGCACTGACCCCAGCCCTGCTCTGGGAGCCAGCACGTTCCCTCCTGCAGCGCTGACTTTTAGGATTACCCAAACCCCAAAACAGGCTGGGCACAACCCCAAAGCACAGCACAGCCGAGTGAGGGTGGCCCCGCGGCTGCGTCACCGTGAGTCAGCCCCGCTCCGGTGCCGGCTTCACCCAGACCTGACTCACCTGCCCCGGGAGCTGGCCGGTTCCCCTGACAAAATCCAACACTCCCAGCTAAGGAAGAATTTCACAGCGTTTTCTGTCCCTGGGAGATGGGCTGGAGCCACACAACTCCCGTTCACTGCTCGGGCACAGCCCCTACACAAGACACCCAAGCAAACCCCAGAGGAGGCACTTTGTGGCTCTTGATTTTAAATAAAAGGTATTGGGGAGAAAAGGGAAGAAAAACCCAAAGCCTCCTTTCTAGCTCCGTGACAAACTGTGATCCTCATCCCGTCAGGAACAGCTTCCAGTCCACCCCCAGCCTGAGACAGAGCCAAAACCACTTGGGGGATGTTTAGGCACAAACCTGCAGTGAGAACTGGGGGCCCCTCTGAACATCATCTCCCTCTGTGTATTGGTTGTTCCCCTACTTTAACAGCAATTAAAAGCAACCCCACTTTTCCCAGCCCTCTTCCCAAGGCTTAATCTACACTCAGGATAGGACATATGAAAAATTCACCATGTATCTGCCTGGCTGCCTCCAGCCACCCAAGAAAGCAAACACAAACCATCACAAGTGGACCAGAAGATCTTTAACCATGTTGGATGTTCCCTGAGCTCCCCTCACAGCACAAGGAAATGCTCTGGCTCAAATCAGAACTAAACTGAACAACAAAGTCAAGCACTTCTTCCCCCCAGAACCTGTCTCAGAACAAACCCAGGGCTGCAGAACAGCTAGGCTGTGTCACCCCTTGAGTGCCACACAGCAGAAGGAGCTCCAGTTGCTATCTGACCCCTGAGCCAGAGAGAGCCCAGATAAGAGAGGCTGGTACAGGACATCCTCTGCCTCCAGCCAGCTGTTTCACACCCAGCTGAAGGGACTCCAGCAGCTCCAGCCTCGCTGCACTCATTCAGGATTGTTGCATCCAGTTCAAAAGTCAAGCTGCTGATTAGTCTGGGAATACACAACTCCCTATCCCATTGTGCTGAGATTCAATAATCTTTTTATTATCCTGGAAGAGATATAATTACTTCCAATAGTAATTTATTGGAATGAGTAAGACCTAATCTAAGAGAAACAAAATTCCATTGAATTTTGAGACATTGATGACATCCACAGTGGACTTCAAGCAGACAAACCAATGGTTTATGAGATGATCCTGTACCAAATCATCAGTTATGACACACAACAGCTGGAATGGAACTCCACCAAAATACAGCTCTGTGCCCTGCTGAGCTGCTCCTCCCAGAGCTGCTTTTACACTAACACACAGAGATTTGGAGTTTGGTGCTGCAGGAATGAAGTCAGTGTGCAGAACTGCTCCTCCAAGCCCAGGTCCCTCCCTGCAGCCCTCACTGCTCAGGACATGGATTTGTGTCAGCTGAGGGAGGTTTTGGGATGGCTCCCAGCACAGAACTCTTCCCTGGTGCTGGGATGTATCCCTGGGCTCCCAGGGAGCAGCAGGCCCTGCCCAAGCAGCAGCAGAACACTTCTGTGTCCTGGGGCAATTCAGGTAAATCCCTCAGCTCAGGACGCTCCACGCAGCACTCCCAGGCAAATTGCCAAAGTCACACAAGTGGAAAAATTTAACAATCCAGCCCTGAGTTTCTATAAACTTGGAACTGTAGCACACACACACCTGCCATTGTCCTCACCTGTTGACACAACAAACACATCTTTCTTCCAGAAGCAGCTACACAGACTGGCCCGTGACTCACCTCAGCCTCGCACTCACTCCTGAGGACTCAGTTCCATTTCAATTACACAGCCCAATTAAACTTCTCGTGGAGTTGGATACAATTATTGCAGCAAGTCCCTTACCTAGACCCTATGTCTGTCACTTCACCAGGGTGAAGAAGCCAAATTTCAGCATGAGCAGATCCAGGATAAAAAGAAGTGAGATCCAGGCAGCTCCTACAGGGTCATTTCTGAGCTACAAATACAAGGATTTAAAAACAGAGAGAAGATGTTAACCAAGAAGCTGGGATGGAGAAGGGATCAGACAAGTTTGGGTTTGGATGAGGGGAGCTCAATCAGAGGATCAGGAGTGAATTCAGTGGTGTCATGAACAGCAGAGACACTGGTGGAACCCAGCCCAGCAGAGATTCTCTGCTAAAAAGGGTCTGAGCAACAGCAGAGACAGCTCAGGAGAAGAGGGGGCTCATTATCCCAATTGGTATTTAAATGAAATGTTAGTAACTTGAATGGATAAGTAGGAAGGAATTAAAACACTAAGCTAAACATAATTTAAAGGTTATATTATTTTTAAACACTGCATTTAATTGCTCTTCTTAAGCCTACACCATTCCTTATGGATAGAAGAAAAAAAGAGGCAGAGGGAGCACCAACAATAGAAACCCCAAGGGAGATGGAAAGGTGAAGGCCTGGCCCATCTAAACCCAGCAGAGGTCCTTTATCAGTCCTGGAGGCAGGAGATGGAAATAGGTGTGAGGGAAGATAAGCAGTGACTCAGGTCCTGAATGTAAAGAACTCCTATTAGTGCTAAGATTAAAAGGCACTCAGAGGTCACCAAACCCAGGTGGAAGCAAGATTGGGATGATAAAGGAGGAGGCATTAAACCCTGGGGAGCTGCACCCCTGCGGGCTCTGCCCAGGACATCCAGGGAAAACCCAGGTGAATGAGGATCAGCACGTCCCAGGTTCGGGTTTGTGGCTCCACCAGATTCACCCAGATGGCTTTTGAAAAATGCCTGTGTCCAGAAGCTTCTTGGAAATTATCACACACGTTTTAATAACAGGTGATCCTCAGCATTGCAGTTGCTGGAGGAGGTTTGCGATGATGTTCATGTGAAGAAACAAAAGGTTCAGCACGGAGGGAAGTGCAGGAGCTGCTCTGAAACCTCCCCTCCCAGCCTTGGAGCAGCCCTGCCTCAGGTTAAACCTGCACAAGGGCAAGGGAAGCCTCATCAATGCCCACACTTCACTGTGCACATCACAGCTACTGCAGCTACAGCACAAGCAGAATTCAAAAGCACCTTCCAGAGGAACCTCAGGCTTCAGAATTATTTCAGAAACACAGCTGGAGTTTGTACAAGGACTCCACAGCAGCAACCCAGCAAGCTTCCTGTGTGATTAAAAGGGGGTTGGAACTGATGGTTTGTAAGGTCCCCTCCAAGCACAACCCACTCTGTGATTCCATGATTATGGAAAGGCAGGGAGCCCCCCAGGATTCCTCAGATGAGCTCTCACACCACTACAGCTCCTTCTCCAAGTTAATCAAACCTGCTGTTCGTTTCTTGCAGGACCTTCAAACACTTGCTCTGACCAGCAATTCTCCCAGCAAATACTGAGTCTGAGCTTCTCCATCCTCTCAGAACACTGCCCAGGTGAGGCTGTTTGACTCCTGCTTGGCAAGAACTCCACAGGAGCATCACTAATTAAAGGGCTTATCCTGCTCCACCAGGCCAGTTAAAAGCACCAATTTTTCCAGAGCCAGCACAGTGGATCAAATGCTTTCTCATCTCTGAGCAGTCATTAACCCTGCACAAAACAAAGCTGATTAGCAAATGTAAATGTCCAGATAAAAATAGCCAACATCTGTTTAAATTTAGAAATTTATTTTGTTTAATCCACAAGCTTTATATAGCTTTAGTTAAAAAAACAAAAACAAAGAACAGTGAAAACATGACAATATCCAAAGTTCAGGTTCCTCTAAACTTTCAAAGAACACAGCTCTGAAAGTTGCTCAGACCATTCTGAAGAACCGTAACGAGACAAGATTTATGAATGGGGCAACGACAGCTCACAAACAAAATTTATGGAACTGAAGGAATTATTATTTTTTTTTTTCTGGGATTGCTGATCATGGAAACTGCCCTTTAAAAAAAGAACATAAAAATACAAATGAAATTCCAGTGTTCCAAATCAACATGTTACATCAATATAAACCCACAGTGTCCTGGTAAACAACATGCTTTCATTTATGTACCACTCTAAACTGCTATTCTTGATTGGCTTTAATGGAGACTATACAGGCAACAGTAGAAAGCATTAAAATAGAGATGTACTTCCTTGAATTCTGCAGTGGTTTTACTCCTGGGCAAGCCTACAAACCACAAAGGTTAGTAGCGTCGTGTAAGTGATACAAAAGAAGTCAAATGAGACCCTCACAAATTCTGCTCAAGGCTCTGTTGGATTTCAAAGAAACGAGGGAACTGACAGTCATGTTTCAAACCTCCAAAACAAATTCCTACTGCTTCTAAGAAGTCTCACCCTAAATGAAATTATGCTGTCAATGAAAGAATGTCACTAGTACACTGTGGACACCTTTTGTAATGTAAATCCATGCCCTTTGTACATGGTGAACCTCAACCTAGCAATTATTACAACAAATGTTATATTCTAAAGCTCAAACACATTTAGCAATTTGAAATTGAATTCTGAGTACAAACCAAATAAAATGTACATTATATCAAAGGGTTGGCCTAGGAGGGGGGGGACACCTGCGCCTTCCTCATGGACCTCAGGGCCTTCTCCCGCAGGTGCTTTTCTAGGTCATCCAGGTTGTCCTCGGGTTCACTCTCTGTCTCCTTCAAACAAACACAAAGAGCTGCTTCAAACACCCCAGGCCCAGGCAGGCTGAGCCCTCCCAGCACTGAAATCCCCACCCCCCCAAATCCCACTCTGCAATTAGTGCACACCCACCCTGTTTGCTTTACAAAGTCCCAAATTCTCACCTTTTTGGGTTCTGTCTCTGCTTCCTGGTCTTCCTGTACTGAGGTGGTGTCTGGTGCAGCCACAGTAGCAGCTGCTGCAGCCACTGCTGCCTTCTCCTTCTTATGCTTTTTGTGTTTCTTGTGCTTTTTATCCTTTTTATGCTTCTTATCCTTCTTTTTCTTCTTCTTCTTGCCACCACCTTCTTGATCTGAATTCTGTAATAAATAATTCCACAGATGTTACAACTCATCTCTAAGGCCTCAAGCTTCTCTGGCAAAGACTGGAAGTGCCCCTGGGAAACACCTCAGAAGAAGGGGTGAAGATACCAAACAAACTGTTCTCTTCCCACTGGGAATACTCTGAGTTTGCACATAGGACACTGAGCATAAATAAGCCCCCCTCACTCTGTAAACCATGAAACTCATGTACACTCCTGAAATGAGACAGACTTCTTCCCACAACTCTGATTTTCTATAGAACACCATTTTCTTCCACACTTAAGCTTGAAAAATTTGTTACAAATTATTTTTAGAAGTTTTTAACTACAAAGAATGACCCCAAACAGTTTTCCCCCGCTGTGAATAACCCTGGGGCTGCTCAGCAGCTCAGCATTCCCGACACGAGCCTGGCCTAGAATCCAAAGCAGAGCTGCTTTATGAGCAGACAAATTACCCTGGCAGGTGATGGGCTCTGAGTTGGGCTCTTGGCCTTTTTTGCAGGTGACCAGTTTGCAGAAGGAGAGCGAGACCGGGCAGGAGATGCAGGTCCTTGGTGCTTTTTGGGAGCTGTCTCAGGTGACCCTGACGCAGATCGGGACGAGGACACGCGCCGGGGGCTGGGGGTGGAAGCCCTGGGGAACACAAGAGTCAGAGGTGAGACACAAAACAAGGGAATATCAACACAAGACACAAATGAACACCTGTGCTTTAACTTGGCCAAGCTGCACTTGGAAGATTTAAATTGATTTTAAAAAATAAACAGATTAATTGCATTGTTGATGTGATAAAAAGGCAAAACAGTTCAATAGCAGAGTGGATCCATAAAGCAGAGGGATAATGCAGCCTGAAAAGCTGTTAAACAACCCTGCTGCTGCTGCTCAGAACTGATTGCTGCCTTTCTGGTTTAACTAAGCTATAATCACATTAAAAGTCAAGAGAACAGTAATGCTATTTAATTGTGCATGGCTTTCCATTCAGCTACATTTTCTTTCTGAAAAAATTCATAAGCCAGCACCATACTTTTCACTGTCTGCTCAGAAAAGCAGCATCTCACTAAAGATGAAAATATTTACAATTTTAGCAGTTTATCAGGAATGGCCACTTAAGAAATTATTTCTGAGTTTATGAGAAATGTTGGTCCCCTTCCAGAGTTAGGTTTAAAGACAAAGTTAGGTTTTCTTTAAAGCCAGCAATTAAAGGATCTGGGGAGACCTTGTGTCAGTATTCCCGGTTTTTATAAAAAAGGAGGGTGAGAGGCTTTTTATGCAGGCAGAACAAGGGGGAATGGCCTCCCACTGCCAGAGGGCAGGGTTAGATGGGATATTGGGAAAAACTTCCCTGTGAAGGTGGGCAACAGGCACAGGGTGCCCAGAGCACCCTGGATCCCTGGAAGTGTCCCAGGCCACGTTGGATGGGGCTTGGAGCAGCCTGGGACAGTTGGAGGTGTCACCATGGCAGGGGTGGCACTGGATGGGCTGTAAGGTCCCTTCCCACCCAAACCATCCTGGGATTCTATGATTCCTCAACAACTTTCACTGCATTACAACTAAACAACAACCCCATATCAACCCAAAGGAGACAAGACAGGATTTTTTACTTTGTTTTCTTGGGTTCTGGTGTTCTGGACACCCTCCTGATGGGCCTGGTGCTGGGTGAGGGTGACTGCCTCCTCTGCGGCGACGCCGACGCTCCCCGGCGCGGCGGCGGAGGGCTGGAGGAGGGGTGGGAAGCTCGAGGCCGTGGTGAAGGTGAATGCCTTTTGTTTTGTGGTGGAGAACGTGTTTCCCTGTTGGATCTGCTGGGAGGAGATCCCTTCCTGTGCTTGGAAGATACGGAAGGGGAGCGCCGTTTAGCAGTAGGGGAGCTCCTCTGTTTTGGCGGTGGGGAGTGGGAGACTCTGCGCTTGGACTGGGGGGAAGGGGAGGCCCTTCTTTTGGGAGGGGGAGGAGGAGAAGCTGTTCTCCTCTTGGGAGGGGGAGATGGGGAATATCGCCTCTGGATCGGGGGGGAGTATCTCCGTGGAGAGGGAGAACGTCTGCGTGGGGGTGGTGATGGAGACCTGCAAAAGAAACAAATGTTCAGGGGCCACCCAGGCATGGCAATCAGTCAGCAGTGCACCCAAAGAGGGGGAAAAGGACTCTAGAGCTCTTTAAACTTGTCAAAATTTAAACCAGAATTCTTTAGAAGTTCTAAGAGTTCAAAACAAAACTGTTATCCAGAAAGTTTGTGGCTGCCCCATCCCTGGAAGTGTCCAAGGCCAGGCTGGACAAGGCTTGGAGCAAGCTGGGCTCACAGAAGGTGTCCCTGCCCATGGCAGGGGGTGGGACTGGATGATCCTTACGGTCCCTCCCAACCCAAACCATCCCATGGTTCTGTGATTCCGATTCAGGATTTGCAGCAGCAACCCGATGCCATCCAGGCCATGGAGCCACCAAACCCAACCTCACCAGCACAACACATCCCCTCAGCTCCCCAGCGAAGGAACTGGGAGCAGGGCCCTGTTCCCATGCCCAGAGCAAGTCCCCAAGCCCAGGGCAGGCAGGTGATGGTCAGTGTGGTACCTTCGGCGAGGCGGGGACGGCGAGCGGCGACGCCGGGGCGGCGGGGCCGGGGAAGGGGAGCGACGCCGGCGCGCGGGGGGCGGCGAGGGGCTCCTCCTCCTCCTGCTGCTGCAGAAAACAGGGATTGATCAGGAAACTGCCAGCTGAGCCACGAGCTGCTTTGTGCTCTGCTTTCACTACACAAAATCTGCTCCTCCATGCACCTCGAAATGGAATTCTACTGGGAGCACTAATGGAAAGAAATGGACTTGAATCCTTCTGAAGAGTGTGAGATGAGGAATGTCTGACTGTGACCCTGAGCCCACTGCGGGTATCTGACTGTGACCCTGAGCCCACTGTGGGTGTCTGACTGTGACCCTGAGCCCACCACAGGTGTCTGACTGTGACCCTGAGCCCACCACGGGTGTCTGACTGTGACCCTGAGCCCACCACATCAGCCAGGACACAATTCCACATCTGCAAAACCTGATCCATCACCACCTTGCAGCCAGAGAAAGACCCAATGGTTAGATTAAGCAATGGATCATGTGCTGATTTTGCCTTGGGTGGAGTTAATTTTCTTCACAGTGTGAAACTGTGCTCCATTTGAAATCCAAAACTATTTATTTCTTGAAATGCAGTGAAAAAAATGAAGTGGTTGGTAAACTGCAGCTCTCTGGATTAAAGCCATTCACCAAATGAGCCATTTTCTGCTTAGCAGGGCTTATGACAGACTTCTGGAAGGGGGAAATATAATCCAACACACACTTGCATAGAATTTTAAACGAGAAGAATAAAGTAAAGTGAAATATTCCTTTTGTTAAAAAAAGCAGTTAAGCTAAAATGACTGGATAAGAGAAAAATGAGAGCAATTAAAAAGCAAAACAGCTCATTTACATGAAGTGAGATTTGATTTCAAATATGCTGGGTATTGCTCTCCAAGGCAATGAGACACACTTCTATAGATAAGAGTTTGCTCCAAAATACAACCTTCTTTTATGATCCAGAAATCCCCCAGCCTTCAAATGTACTAACTGTCCTAATAAACATGTATTTATGCAACAGGCAGTACATGAATTCAGTGTGTTGCAAAACAAGATCAAAGGCTTTCAATCCCAACCTGTTTTCCACAGAAATGTTTGACAGGATCCATAATTAGGAAGGTCTGCACTGGTGAGGGAGTCGTCCTTATCTCCTATATCATGATGTGTGCTGTGAGTATCTGCTAGCTAGGGCTTAATTACAGCCTGCTCAAGGGTCATTACATCCAATTAATAAACCCATCAAGCTTCCTGCACCTTCTGTACTCCTAGATCAATACAGAGCAAAAAGTGTCACAAATAAAAAAGTCACTGCTGTTTTACTGATTGTCTGCTTCTAGCAATTCCAAGTATTTCATGAACTGAAGAACGAGAGTTTTGAAAATTCCAATCATCTCTGACCCGGAAGATCAAGATCTTAATTGCTTAATTAAGCAATAAGCTTAATAAACCCCCTTGCAATTGCGCAGGAGGGTTTGAGTCAGTGGCAGCAGGAATCCAACACTGCTCACCCAAAGCTGGGTGTCAGGAGCCCTGAGGAACACAAGTGTTCAGCTGTTTTCAGGCATAAGTGAGATGCAATAACATCAAAGTTATTGATGTCACAGGCTGATGTGAATTAATGAGGGGTGAGAAGTGAGGGACACAGAGCAGGTGCTGCTCCTCCTCTTTTTGCCAGTGAAATGGTTCCAGGTCCAACACATGAAGGTGAACATCAGTCTGAACTTCCCTCACCGTGAGTGTGCAAGTTTAAAGGACAAAGGATGGCAAATGCTTATCCACGCCAAAATAAACGACAGCCTGTGTAAGAGATGAATTTCTAACCAACCTTTTCATCACTGGTGATTGCCACCTCTTTTCCATCTGCATCCTGAGAGCAGTGGAGGGAAAACAAAACAAAACAGATCTATCTGCCACAGATCTGAGGTAAAAATGAACACCGTCAAATAAAGGTCAGAGCAATTTTTACCAAATGAGTGTAATGGGAAGGAAATCTTGAAAGAAGACCGGGCAGAGTGGGCATGACTTGATGTGTTTTTGGTGTGAGTTGCAGAGAGATAAACATTAAATAAGAGGAAGGGATGAGTTAAGTTCAGTTACCGAGGGGAGGATTCCTTCTGGCGCTTGCGGGGCGAAGGCGAGGGGCTGCGCGAGTGCGAGTGCCGGCGGCGCCTGCCCACCTCCCCGTTCTTCACGTTCGACCTCTTGGGCCTCTCCTCCTCTGAGGAAGATGAAGAACCAGAATCTGCAAACGTAGAATAATCACTCTCTGGAAAATGATCCTTGTGATATTGGTCACTGACAGGGTAATGCTGCAGTTCAAACCAACCTCCCGCAAAATGAGGACCCAAAATTTAAAAGCAGATCAACTAAAGGTGTTGGTTAACTGAAGTGATAAATATATCTACCAGAAATGGGTAAAAATACTTGCAGTGATCTATCCCCATAAAATCTGGCTAGACAGATAATTTAAAAGGTGAACTGCAGTTGCTTTGTGAAGCTTTGTGGACAAAAACATCCAGCTGAATGATCTCAAACACAAAGGAACCAAACTAAGGAAAGATGAAGTGACCCACAGCACACAATATTTGTGCGTGATCTTAAGAGTTTAAAAGCGCAACTTTTAAAGATGCAAACCCATTAACAAAAGATGGAATAACCTTTTAAAGTCATACTTTTATTCTTCCTAAGCAATAATTAGAGTGACCTCATTATGAGTGGCAAATCTGTAATTAAGTTTACAATAGCCCTGCAGAGCACAGAGCAAATACTTTTAATCTGTATTTGAACTTAGCTACTTCCTGCAAAAGTAAACTCAACTTAGTTTTAGGGAATTTCTGTGCTCCATACCAGATGAAGACTGTTGATTTTGCCTCCTGTACTGGCGCCTCTGTTGGACAGAATCTGCTGCAGCCATTTTGCCTCCTTTGTCTTCTTCTGAAAAGACACACAAGGACAGGGCACTTAAACCAAGGGTACAGGTTTGTCTTATGCAGGCAGAAACAAAGTTATGGACCATCAGGTATGGGCTTTTCCCCCACTCAAACCTCAGGATAACATAAGGCTGGATGAACACTTTGGCTGAACTTTTATTCTGAGCAATCTGGATAGAATGAGGCAGTAGGAATGATCATCTTTAGAGTTCTGAAAACCCTTGCTTTCAATGCCAGACTTGCAGGAGGGCTCAGCACCTCACTGCCCAAGTATTTCTGACTGAAAACCCCAGCCAGGAGCAGAGCTGAGAAGCCAGTGCTGTACCTGATTCCGACAATTCTGCTTTCCTGGGCTTGGGTGCTGGCGAAGGAGATTCTCTTTTCTCGGTACTCTTATGTTTGGGTGCTACAAGACAAAACAAAATAGCTCAGCTGCAATTCACGCCGTTCCTTCACGCTTTTCTGCCCCTACAAAAAGCACACGTGCTCTTTGAGGGAGCAGAAGCCCCAAAGGGAAGCCAAGCCCTGCTGGCGCCCCTCACCTGAAGCCCTGCTGGGTGAGACGGAGCCGCGGCTCTTGCGGGCGCGGTTGGACTGCTGCGGCGTGGGCGAGCGGCGTGGTTTGCCCGGGGGGCTGCCGGGGGGCGAGGGCCGGTGGCGGCGCCGGGGGGGACTGGCCGAGGGCGACAGCCGGCGCGTTTTGCGGGGAGGGCTGGACACGGGTCTCTTGGGAGGCTTCTTTGGTGGAGAGCGGGAGCGCGATGACGACGAGGAGGAGCTGCTGCCGGACAGCGAGGCCGAGGAGCGTCTTCTCCTGCAAATCAAAGCCCACGTCAGGTCCTGCCTGGCTGCAGCAGGGAACATCTCAGCACAAAGAACAAAGAACTGCAGTTGTTTGCAAGCACAGACACTGAGCCACAGACAACAGCGCTTCCCAAACACGGTGGACAGCCTGCGACACTCGGTTTGGAGAAGAGGAGGATAATGACCAATCTTTCACAGTTATTCTTAAACTATAATAGTGAGCTAAAAATTGTTAGTGTCACCTTCACTGGCTTTCTGTCAATCTACAGGCTAGAGCTAAGCTTTGCCCCTGGAAACAATTAGTTTTGGTTGGGCTCTCTGACTTGTGGGTGGTTAAGAGAATTGTCTGTGTTAGCACGTGTGACTTGATCTCCAAATCAGATCTGGGTAAGAGTTTAGTGTGCGAGCACACTAAAATGTTTTACACCAGGAGGTGAAAATTTCGGACAACTTAACAACTTAACAATTCAGAATCGATCTATCCATCATTATGTTTTAGTCTTTCATCTTTACTTTGTAATTTTAAAAGGTAGGGCCTCAGAATTCTGCGGCAAAATTTGTGGCAAGTTCTGTTGCAATTGTGTACCTGCAGAATCCACCTTTGGCTGCAGAATTCCTGAGAACCTGGAAAAAAGAAACCCTACCTTGAGTGAGATAAACATTTGCTGAAAGGGAGCTCTTGTACATCTTGCAACATACATGTTTGATACTTTTCACAGTTTTCCCAGTAACTGTGTGAAATGAACATATTGACAAACTCAGGAAATAGTCAACACCTTGTCACAGAAAGGAAGAGAAGTGATCCTTCCTCAAAAACAACTGCTGTACACAAGAAGCATCACTTTGATTCTCTTCCTATAAAGAGGATCAGAATCTGTTCTCTCCCCATGAAGACAAATGTCTCTTTTGACACTGCCAAAAGCAATAATTTACTTTGCAAGGCAGCTAAGAGCTTTGCCTCTAGAACAATTCTTATGCTCTGAAAAATGTGACTTTCAACACCAAAGAGCAAATCTAGAAGGATCTTAAGTAAGAGAACATGAAGAAGAAACATACTTTGAAAATTTAATTTTATGTCATAGAAATACAAGTCATAATTTAAAATTCCCAACGAGCAAAATTCAATTACTTGTTTTCATTTTTTTTCCCCAGGCAGGAAAGAAAAGTACTAAGACTTAAGCAAAAAAGCCCTAAGAGATGTCATGTCAGTCTGTGCTGGGAGCTACCCAGAGCCATTTGAAGAAGTAAAAAAGAAAAAAAAAAGCTCTGAAATTGCCACTTTTCAAAAAGGCAGAATTCTCATCACTATCCTAACTCAAAAGAAATAATTTCACAGCTATGACTGTGTTCCCCCACAACACACTCAGGAAATGTGACACCGCAGCTTTTCCATCACTCTCATCACACACCTGCCAGTGCTAAGGTTGAGATGAAGGAGGGAATTTTGCTAACATGGCCACAAGTTCCCTTTAACTTTCCAGGTTTAGCACTTGCAGCTGTCTCAAAAAGCAGGGCTCTTACCGCCTCACGGGGGATCTGCTCCTCCTGTGCCTGGGTGGGGGAGGCATTCTCCGGGGCGGGCTCCTCCTGCGCGGGGACGGCCGGCGCCGCGGGCTGGGTCGCCTTCTAGGGGAGTAAGACCTGTCACAATCACAAATTCCAGTGAAAAGCAACTATCTAACTTCTATAGTTGAGGAGATTTATCCTCGGGGCACTGAGTGTAGAGTTGCTTTTCCTCCATCGTATTAATGCTGTATTTAGGTGAGGATGCCAAATGTACAGACACAATCAGGGCTTTGAAGTTTAACAACATCTTTTGAATAAGTAGTAGAGTAATAAAAAAAAGAGGTAAAGAAAAGTATTTTACAG